>NC_138205.1:4768998-5501498 GCF_964194415.1 Vipera berus | reverse complement strand
GGGATTTGGGTTTTAACATGGCTTTTAACTATTGTATTATATCGGGCATAATTATTTAATTCTTTTTAACTTTTGTACTCTGTATTTTGATATTTATTGCCCTGTACACCGCCCTGAGTCCTTCGGGAGAAGGGCGGTATAAAAATTTAATAAATATATATAATAAATGAAAAATGTCTTGACTTTTCTTTCAGATATGGATGATTGTTTTGAATGTTCACAAGATCATTATCCAAATAAAGAAAAGAAAGGATGTATCCTGAAACCGGTAGTCTTTCTAACTTTTGAAGAAACCTTGGGACGTTGTTTAGCCTCAATGGCTTTTTCTTTCTTTTTCTTGACCTCTTGGGTACTTGGAACTTTTATTAAGCACAGAGAGACTCCCATTGTCAAAGCCAACAACCAGTTTCTCACATACACCCTACTTGTGTCTCTTCTGCTCTGTTTTCTCTCCTCATTGTTCTTCCTCAGCCAACCTAGCAAGGTGACCTGCCTTCTCCGACAATCAATGTTTGGCATCACTTTCTCAGTGGCCATTTCTAGTGTTCTGGCCAAAACCATCACTGTAGTTGTTGCTTTCATGGCCACTAAACCGGGATCTCAGATGAGGAGGTGGGTGGGGAAAAGGTTAGCTTTTTGCACTGTCCTTTCCTGTTCTCTTTTCCAAGTGTGTATTTGTATCCTTTGGTTGTTGATATCTCCCCCATTCCCTGAGTTAGACATGCATTCAGAGCTTCAAGAAATGATTTTACAGTGCAATGAGGGGTCAGCTTTCTTCTTCTACTGTGTCTTGGGCTACATGGGTGTCTTGGCTATCGCCAGCTTTATTGTGGCTTTTCTTGCCCGTAAATTACCTGACAGCTTTAATGAAGCCACGTTCATCACCTTCAGCATGTTGGCCTTTTGCAGTGTGTGGATCTCCTTCTTTCCGGCCTATCTGAGCACAAAAGGCAAAGCCATGGTAGCTGTGGAGGTCTTCTCCATCTTGTCCTCCAGTGCTGCATTACTGGGATGCATATTCTTGCCAAAGTGTTACATCATTGTTTTGCGGCCCGAGCTAAACCACAGGGCACAACTCATAAAGAGGAATTAGTATATCATGTAATATTTCTCACTATATTAAATTGCTGCCAAAAAAGAATAGAATGTCTGATTGCTGTCTAGAAGTACATATAAAAGTAGATATTTCTGTCAAAAGAGGATTTATGGAGAATTATTATGATTTCTGACATTTCTTATGGGTCCCCATTCCAAAATAAGTGTTCAGGCTGCTACATTTTCAGCCATTCTCTTAAACTAACTCTTTCTTATTTTGAATGTATAAGATTTTGAGTGTATATCCCTTTTGAGAGAAACATGTATTTAACACGGTTATCATAAGGTTTGAGTTTTGGATTGGTAAGGGTTGTTTGAAATTTATTATTTCTGGATGTTTTGAAACCTGTACATATAATGTTATTTTTAAAAAGTTTTCTGCTGACTCTATCCATCCAACTATTTATACTGTAACTTATTATCCGGTTAATTAATAATAAGGAAAATGCAGTGAAACAAAATGTTCTTCCTGATACCTCATCCTTTCTTCAAAGTATATGGTGACAAATTACTATAATCAAAAGTGATTGGATTTGATTTGATATTAGAATTGTGGCATTTTACAAGGAAACCAAAGGTGAAATTTAGCACAAATAATAGAAAAGGATGTACAGCCCTTTGTTATACAAGGAAGGATCACCAAGATGAAAATATCTGGGGACAAACTGTGAGTGTTCCATTGGATGTGGATACAGAGAAACATACATAGAGACACACAGACATGGATACACTTGTACACATACAAGTATAACTACAGGTACATGTATAGTGTATGTATGTATACATAACATACATGCACACAGATTGACATACTTCAGTTTATGGTTCTTTTGATGATCATGGGAACAGAACTTTTCCCTGCAGGCATCAACATAGAAGAGGCCCTTCATTTACAATTCATGACAATAAATGTTAAGAGGGGACATATAATGACATAGTGATGTGAATCTTGCAACTTCTGTATCTACATCAGATAGAAAAATATAAGGGTGGACCTTGTGTCTTGACATTCCCAAATATCTGTTGTCATATTGATGACAACTAGACCTCTTGTGGACAAGGCTGTTTACCAAATGTTTCAATTCTCCTTGAATTGCAGAGAAATAAAGCCTCTGCCTGGGGCAAGTGGCACAATTTACAATGAAAATGCAATTGATAGTGTAGACGTGGCCAGCGTTGTAAGCATGAACCAAACGTACAGTACAGCAGGTTGATTAGACCTCAAGGGACCTTTCAAGTCATTCCAGGATGTTTCTTTAACTTGTTATTAATATTATTAGCCCAATTCAATCAACTGAAGAATGAAGTTCATTGAAATTATGCATCATAATGTACCACAATTTTCCAGTGCAAGAAAGGAGGGCAAAAAATTTTCTAAACCACCAGAAGACAAGACAAGAAGCAATGAATGGAAACTAATCAAGGAGAGAAGCAACCTAGAACTAAGGAGAAACTTCCTAAATAAGAGAACAATCAACCAGTGGAATGTCTTCCCTTGAGAAGTTGTGGTGACCCATCACTGGAGGCTTTCAAGAAAAGACTGGACAACCATTTCTCTGAAATGGTATGGTATCCTGCTTGTGCAGGGAGTTGGTCTAGATGACCTCCAATGTACCTTCCAACTTTATTATTCTGTTGATTTTTTTTAAGTTCCCCATCTATGGATGAAATAGAGTGACTGGCTCAGAATTATCTATCTGGTTTCTATGCCTAAGAAGAGGCTAGAACTGTGGTGGCAAACCTATGGCATGCATGCCAGAGGCAGCACTTAGAGCCTGAAGCAGCAGCCTGCCCAGCACAAAGGAGGCTAAGTGTCCAGCTAGCAAGCCACAGTGGAGGTGGTAGAGCATTCCCACACCCAGCAAGCCAAAGGCCACCCCGAGCAGGAAAAGCCAGATCCCCACTGGCACCATGGCCCCCCAGTCTCAGCTAGGATTGCATGCCCCTTCATCTCTGCTGGGCCTGGGCATGCTGTACCACCTCTATGCAGGATTTCCTAGCTGAGCGCTTTACCTCCTTTGTGTTGGGCAGGCCTGGAGCTTTGGGTGGCAGCCTAATGGATCTGCATGAGTGACTGGCAGCTGTGGTAGGTAAACAAGGTGCATGAGTGGAATGTGCTCCCCCCTGGTGAGCACATAGGGGCCAATAGCATCCAGCAGCAGGGGCTGCATAGCTCACTGTGAATACCAGACCGGCCCTCCAACAGCACTGCTGTGACAGCAGCAGCAACACATGGAGTTGGGGGAGTACATGATGTGGATCTCTGGACACATCTCCTCCATCCCATCTCCTCAGCCCCCTCAAGGGTCTTGCCATTGGCCCATGGGGGAGCGCATTCCCCTTGCACACCTCGGGACCTAACAAGGGGCTGACAGACTGTGGTTGCTGATGGACACTGTCAGCCCCCATGCACTCAGTGGCCTCTCTGTGTGGGGGCCAATGGTGTCAGGCAGCAGCCACCCTGGCCCCTGCCTCTCCATGCCTTGTCCCTATCCCCTGACTCACCCACTGAACCATACTGTGGCTAGCTAAGCAGCCTCTAATTTGGTTCATATTTCAATATGTGAGACTCAAGAAACCCCACAAATATTGTTTCAGTTGGGAAGCTTAAAAACCATCATTATAGATTGTTTCAACAACAATTGCATTGATGTGACCAATAAAGTTTTAATAAGGGTCAAAAATATGTGTGTGTATGTACTATGGATTGAGAACGTCTATACAGAGCCTCAATCATCCAGGTCATGGTTGTTCCAAAGGTGCTTTTTTTCCCCTAAAGGCAACTGGACTTTCTTGGTCTTTTTCCTCTGAAAACATTTCACTTCTCATCCAAGAAGCTTCTTCAGTTCTAACTGACTGGTGAGGAATGAAAGAATTGATATTTTCTGCAATCATGATCTGCAGTCTTCAGAACAGATGATTGCAAAGAATATAAATTCTTCCATTCCCCACTAGTCAGACCTCAAAGATCTCTTCTTGTCTGGGATTCTATGATTCTAAGTAGGTGTCATCTTCTCTCTCTTTCCCTCTCTCCCTCCCTCTCTCCCTTTCTTTCTCTCTCTCTCTCTCCCTCCCTTTCTCTCTCTCTCTCTCTCTCTCTCTCTCTCTCTCTCTCTCTCTCTCTCTCTCTCTCTCTCTCTCTCTTTCTCTCAAATCAATATGAGACATGCATACTTAGAAAACACCAGCAGAGATTTGCAAAACACAAATTGGGAAAAAGGAATTGTGGTTTATTAACTTCTCTGAATTGGACCATCACTTTGGTCTTCTCTTTTCAGCCTTCAGCCACGCAGAGGGTTTCTTGTCACTAGGATAACCTGTTTAGATATTGTTTCTTTAGTGAACTTTAAAATTCACCAAACAGGGTCAAGAAAACTAAATAACAATGGTTTCAATAATTATAGGAATGATAATTGCATCTGTCACCATCAAGTTACAGTAACAGTTTTACTGGCAAACAGGGTCTCCACCCTACCTCCTCTCCAAAGTGAATTGATTGTATTGTCTTCTCCCAACAGAACACAGACTCACAAGCACACACAGAGAGGGACAAAGACACACATAGAGAAAAACACAGAAAGAGATTTGCTCATATCTCACTCTCCTCCTATGTTTCAAAGAATGGTCCTCCAGTTGCATTAATTATTAATAAATCTAAGCTGGACTTCAGGTTCAATTCAAAATGGCAGCTATCAGCAACTCTTTAAAGCAGCTGCCTGATCCTGAAAAAAGGATGCAGCTGCTTTGATGAGTCAACAGCAAGTATTTGAGAAGCAGTTGTGGACATATTTTGACCAGAATGTATTGCTACAGGTCAATGTAATGTAGATTTGTTTAGTTTAAAGATTGAATGGGCTACTCAATCTTCATAGCTGCCTTAAAACAAGCAAAAAGAGTGTCCTTTAAGTTTAGTTTCTGGAAAATATGAGTGATATGGCAACAGTAGAGAGGAATTGTTCCCAATGAATGCTCAAATGACATTTAGATACTACATGAATGATAAATAAATCAACAGGTTATTCCAAGTTTTATTTTTCATTCCAAATTCAAATAAATCTGCCACAATATTTGTATGAATAACTAAATACCTTTAAGTGGATTGGTGCAAATAATAATTAGTTGATCAGGCATTCTGCCCTATATAATTTCATATAAATTCAGAAATAATCCCATTTTAGCATACAAATGTAGGCCATTGTTATATGATAATAAGAGACTCCTCATCTTTTTCTTCTTATCAATTGTTCCTTGGTGTTTAGTTCAGACTTTAGAAGAATAATGTAGCATTTGGGGGAAAAGATACAACCCAATAACCCAGCACTGGAAGATAAGATGGAGAAGATCTCCACTGCTACCATATACTTTCCTTTGGTGCTCAAATAGGTTGGAACAAAAGACAACCAAACACTACAAAACACCAACATGCTAAAAGTGATAAACTTAGCTTCATTGAAAGTATCTGGCAACTTCCTGGCTAGGAAAGCCACTGTAAAGCTGACAAAGGATAGGAATCCCATGTAACCCAAGACAACATAAAACAGAATGGTGGTTCCTTCTTTACATTCTACTACAATTTCTCCAGGGACTGAGTACATATCTAAATTTGGGAATGGAGGTGAGGTTGTCATCCACACAATACAAGTAACTACTTGAATCAGAGAGCAGGAAATGACAATAGAGCTTGACAATCTTTTTCCCATATATGTCCTCATCTTGGATCCTGGTTTGGTGGCCATAAATGCTACCACCACCGTGATAGTTTTGGCCAATACAGAAGAAATAGCAACAGAGAAGATGATGCCAAAAACAGATTGTCGGAGAAAGCAAGTTGCTTCCCTTGGCTGTCCAATAAAGAGCAAAGAAGACAAGAAGCAAAGAAGAAGGGAGATAAGGAGAATGTAAGTGAGATCCCGGTTGTTGGCTTTGACAATAGGGGTATCTCTGTGCTTAATGAATGTTCCCAACATCAACACTGTTATCAAAGAAAACGAAACAGCCACTGACATTAAACTGATTCCTAAAGGTTCCTCATAAGAAAGAAAGCTTATTGTTTTGGGGACGCATCCATCCCTATTCTTGGTAGCATACTGATCTTCTGCGCATTCAGTACAATCAATCGTATCTGAAAAAGAAAAGAAAATATTGGATGTATTTATTACATATAATTGGAAATCACTTCTATTTGGACCTTGATGGGAAGATAGACTTACTGTGGAGACCAAATCTATTATAGTTAATTAGACAACAATTGATAAGATATGGCATTAAGAAAGAAACATGGGTATTTGATACAGGACAAACTATTTGTAATTTTTCGGGATGATTGGGGATAGATAAACTTTCTATGAGTGGTAAACTTTCTGTGAGTGGATTGCAATAACAATTTGTTGATAGAGAGTTTTGAAACTTTAATCTTGTTTTGTTTTATTGTTATTATTTTTTCTGTTAAATATGTTATAATAATAATAATAATAATAATAATAATAATAATAATAATAATAATAATAATAATAATAATAATAATAATAATAATTTTATTTGTATACCGCCCTTCTCCCGAAGGACTCAGGGCGGTGAACAGGGCAATACATGTTAAAAGACAAGAATACAAAAATTAAAAAAGATTAAACAAGATGCCCAAAAACTATAACAATAAGTTAAAATACATTGAACAGTAATAAAACCCATTATCCTTAATGTATTATATAGAAGACAGGTCAATAACTTGCAAATAGATTTACTAATTTAAAAATGGGGGGGCTGTTTCACAAGGGGTGAGAACCAATATTGAAGTAATGTATTAATCAGTATTCAATTAGGGGGGATAACATATGTATATGTGTTGGGGGTTTCTTATGGTTCTTTTTTTCTTTTTTAATGTCTTGATGTTTTGTGGGGGGTGGGTTCCCCTGTTTGTCCCTTTTTGGATTCTTTGGAGTTTAATTTTGTCTTGAATGAAATATAAAGAGGTTAAAAAAAGAAATGAAAACATCCAGTTTAAGCATCAATATACAACATTCTGAAGAATACACGATATTCTTGAAAATCCAGCACCAAATAAGATTTCCTACTGCTAATATTGCCTGTTCTCTTGTTCTTGTTATGAAATATAATATAGTAATTGATCATTTGTCTTTGTTATATTTGAAACCTTTCAAACTTTTTCCTTCATAGCAAATTCTTAATTTTGTTATTGTTGTACAGCTGAACTGGGCCTTGAAGAAACGAAGGTTCTTTAATAGAAATCTCCATCAGGGCATAAGCCTCAATATTTTTCAATACTGACATTTGTTATCACTGAATTCCATCTCAACATTTCATGCCCTTTCTTCCAGCTTGAAGAACACTTTGACAATTTTTTTTCTTGTAAGCACTATTCTTTATTCTTTATCAGTTTATTCCCCTTTTCTTGGCACTGGTGAGACCACACCCAATGTATTATGTATTATTCTGGACACCAAATTTCCAGAAAGATGTTGAAAGCCCTCAGGTTGATACAGGGACTTGAGGACATGACGTATGAGATATTTAGCCTGGAGGGAGGAAAGCGACATAATAATAATAATAATAATAATAATAATAATAATAATAATAATAATAATAATAATAATAATAATAATAATAATAATAATAATAATAATAAGAAGAAGAAGAAGAAGAAGAAGAAGAAGAAGAAGAAGAAGAAGAAGAAGAAGAAGAAGAAGAAGAAGAAGAAGAAGAAGAAGAAGAAGAAGTTGGAAGGGACCTTGGAGGTCATCTAGTCCAACCCCCTGCTAAGGCAGGAAACCCTATACCATTTCAGACAAATGGCTGGCCAGTCTCTTCTTAAAAACTTCCAGTGTTGGAGCATTCACCACTTCTGGAGGCAGGTTGTTCCACTGGTTAGTTGTTCTAACTGTCAGGAAGTTTCTCCTTAGTTCTAGGTTGCTTCCCTCCTTGACTAGTTTCCATCCATTGCTTCTTGTCCTGCTTTCAGGTGCTTTGGAGAATAGCTTGACTCCCTCTTCTTTGTGGCAGCCCCTGAGATATCGGAACACTGCTATCATGTCACCCCTCACCCTTCTCTTCATTAAACTACACATACCCAATTCCAGCAACCGTTCCCTATATGTTTTAGCCTCCAGCCCCCTAATCATCTTGGTTGCTCTTCTCTGTACTCTTTCTAGAGTCTCGACATCTTTTTTTACATTGTGGTGACCAAAACTGGATGCCGTATTCCAGGTGTGGCCTTACCAAGGCATTGTAAAGTGGTATTAGTACTTCACTAAGGGAGAACATGTTTTCTATGCTCAAATACATAGAAGGGAGGCATAAGAAAAATAGTCAAAAGTTGGAACTAGGACCAAAAATCTTGGTTATAGGTTACAGCTTTCTAGATTTTGTATAAATATAAGGAGAAAGATATCTACTCAACAATGGAAGGATCTATCTACTGATGTTATGGGTTCTCCACTGATGGAGGTTTTTAAAAAATGATTAGATAACCTCCTTTCTAAGTTTGTTTCCTTGGTTGTATTGCGTACTCCAGAGGGTAGCATTATATCAACATCATGGCCCCATCCAGTTCCACAGTTTTACAAAGATTCTATCACTGTGTGAATTGATGAAGGTATCAGTTTATCACAGAGACAGGCATGAAGCATGGGAGGATGAGCATTTTTTTCCATTGTGTTTTCTTTTTCTTTCATAATAATAATAATAATAATAATAATAATAATAATAATAATAATAATAATAATAATAATAATAATAATAATAATAAGAAGAAGAAGAAGAAGAAGAAGAAGAAGAAGAAGAAGAAGAAGAAGAAGAAGAAGAAGAAGAAGAAGAAGAAGAAGAAGAAGAAGAAGAAGAAGAAGAAGAAGTTGGAAGGGACCTTGGAGGTCATCTAGTCCATCCTTTGATTTGATGTTGGATGGAAAAGTCCAGGGGATCTCATGAATGCAAGAACAAGGGGGACAGCATCAACTTCCCTCCGTCCAGTGCGCTCCCACAGAGAGGGCCTCCTCAGGGTGCTGTCGGTCAAAGAGTGTCAACTGGCGGCCCCCAGGGGGAGGGCCTTCTCTGTGGGCGCGCCAGACCATTGGAACCGTTTATCAGTTGAGCTCCGGATGGCTCCTGACCTTCACTCCTTCCGCCGTGACCTAAAAACTTACTTATTTGAACAAGCCGGCCTGGTCTGATGGGAGTGGGGTATTTTAATAATAATTTTATTAATTTTTATTGTAATTTTGGGCTACACTATTTAATTCCTTCTTAAATTTTGTACATTGTATTTTTTATTGTATTGCCCTGTACACCGTCCTTAGTCCTTCGGGAGAAGGGCGGTATAGAAATTAAATAATAATAATAATAATAATAATAATAATAATAATAATAATAATAATAATAATAATAATAATAATAATAATTATTATTATTATTATTATTATTATTATTATTATTATTATTATTATTATTATTATTATTATTATTATTATTATTATTATTATTATTATTATTATCTCAAGCAAAGAAGTTAGCGCTGTTGAATATAATGCATTGCCTACCCTTCAACTTTGAGATCTTCCTTTCTGGGCATGGTGCACAATCATAACAGCAAAATTTATCCTTTTCTCTTTTTTTCTTCTGATAACCTGGAGGGCAAGATTCAGAACATACGGAAACTGGTTGTACCTACCACAAAGAAAGAAGTAGCAATGGGTTTAGGAGAAACAAGCCAAGGAATTTAGGTTTTCACACCTACTATTTGCAAATGAAATGACATCTGGGTAGTCATGGGGATAGTAAAATATGAGGCCATATTTACAGTCTAAACACAGCATTTCCCTCTTCAGCAATTGATATAAAGGAACATTGTGGACTGCTATTATTTTTATAACCTAGATAATAAAGATCTAGAGCTCAAGCAAATAAATAATCAATCAATCAATCAATTGACTCAATCCAAAACTTTTAGAATGAAGAAATGAGTAGTGATATTCCTTGATGATGTTGATAACAATTATTTCTTCTAACTCAATCAAAGTTTAATTAAGTTATGGAAAATGCAATGAAACTACCTTTCTATCTATCTCTCTATTATCTGTCTAACTACCATCTATCTATCTATCTATCTATCTATCTGTCTGTCTGTCTGTCTGTCTGTCTGTCTGTCTGTCTGTCTATCTGTCTGTCTGTCTGTCTGTCTGTCTGTCTGTCTGTCTATCTATCTAAATTTAAGAATGGCTTCCTTTTATATTATATATTACACAACAAGATAAATATAAGCTATGAAACTAGACCATGAAAAACTGTTTTTCACACTTAACGGCCTCATTACTATATCCCCATGGTCAAAAAATCAAAATTCACACGCGTGGTAACCGGTATATATTTATGATGATTGCAGGTCCTGGGATCATGTGACCACTTTTTGTGACTTTCTGAAAGCAAAATCAATGGGGAAGCTAGATCCACTTAACAACCATGTTACTAAGTTAACAACTGCAGTGATTCACTTAACAACTGAGACAAGAAATGAAGCAAAACTCACTTAACTACTGCCTTACTTAGCAATAGAAAGTTTGGGTTCACTTGTGGTTCTAGGTTGGGTTCAATTATGGTTCTAGCCAAGGACTTCCTATAGTACACTTACAAGGCTGAGTGAAGTAGAAGAATGGAAAAACTGTGGAAAAGATGGTATTAAAAGAGTGGAGCAGTGGGCTAATGCCTCCTTAAGTAACACCAGCTGCCTGCAATTAGTGCAGGTTCGAGTCCCACCAGGCTCAAGGTTGACTCAGCCTTCCATCCTTCTGAGGTAGGTAAAATGAGGACCCAGATTGTTGGGGGCAATAAGCTGACTTTGTAATAATGCCGCTTGGGGGAGGGGGCGAAAGCCCCTAATAAGCAGGCGTATACATAGAATGAAGGCTATTGCTAAGCACATTGATTTGTGCTTAGATTGTAAGCCGCCCTGAGTCTTCGGAGAAGGGCGGGATATAAATGGGATTTTTAAAAAAAATTAGTTGAATGTCCTCTAAAGAACTGAAAACAACCATCAGGAACAGTCCAAGGTGAAGGGCTTCTGTCCACAGATAGTCACAACGTTTCAGACTCAACTTAATGATACCTACCTAATTTTTATGGACATAAATTGTCACCCATTCAGAAGAATGGAAAGACAGTGGAAAAGATGGGTAGATGGTATTAGTTGAATGTCCTATGAAGAACTGAAGATAACCATCAGGAGGTGTCTGAGGTGAAGGGCTTCTGTCCACAGACAGTCACAAGGTTTCAGAATCACCTAATTTTTGTGGAAATAAATTGTCACCCATGATGGACTCAGCCCATTCAGAAAAAGCAAATGTTTAGTTACAGGTCTGAAGATGAAAAAACTTTCTGGAAAAGAATCATAGATCATACCTGATTATAACGCTGGGGCCACCTAATTAACGAGTCATCAATATTGAGGTTTTTCCCTTCAGGATCCACTGTTCCAATATGCACTCTAAGAAAGGAGTTATTTGGGAATGTGATTATGTTTGTGATATCAAATCCACCACCCGTTTCCTTCCTTCCATTGAAGAACACTGTTTCCCCAGCAGAATTGTTGAACACAATAGATTGAAGAACTAGATGGAGCTACATCCAACATACAAAGGGAGACAGAGAGAAAGGAAAACAACACACTGAAAATTGATTGGAATTGTTTCTGACGCATCTCCTTCCTTTTATGCAACACATGACTATTCAGTCTACCATGTGCAACTTCACCAGAGACACAACAGACCAATAACCATGTTAGACAGACAGAGAGACAGACAGATAATTTTTAAAAAGATAGAGGTAGATAGACAAAAAAACAGATCAGTTGATAATGATACTTGTTATCTGGGCTAACCTTATTGGTTGAGGATGAAGAGAATGATTAAAGATGCAGAAAATGATGAGAGGGCATAAATCACGAGAACAAAGGGGCTTTATTTTGTAGAATAGAATAGAGTAGAGTAGAGTAGAGTAGAGTGGAGTGGAGTGGAGTGGAGTGGAGTGGAGTGGAGTGCAGTGGAGTGGAGTGGAGTAGTAGAGTGGAGTGGAGTGGAGTGGAGTGGAATAGAATAGAATAGAATAGAATAGAATAGAATAGAATAGAATAGAATAGAATAGAATAGAATAGAATAGAATAGAATAGAATAGAATAGAATAGAATAGAATAGAATAGAATAGAATAGAATAGAATAGAATAGAATAGAGCTGGAACGGACCTTGGAGGTCTTCTAGTCCAGCCCCCTGCTCTAGCAGGAGAACCTATACCATCTCAGACAAGTGACTGTCCAATCTCTTCTTTCTCATTAATTCCAGGTTGCTTCTCTCTTTGATCAATTCCCAACCATTTTTTCTTGTCCTGCTTTCTGGTCCTTTAGAGAACAATTTGACCCCCTCTTCTTTGTGGCAGCCTCTCAAATACTATAATACTGCTATCATATCACCCCTATTTTTTCTTTTCTTTAGACTAGCCAAACCCAAATCCTGCTGCCATTCTTCATATGTTTTAGTCTCCAGGCCTTTCATCATCTTAGTTGCTTTTCTCTGAATTTTATCCAACTTACAACTTCAGAGAGCTTATCTTAGGCTTTATACTCTTTCAGGCTTGAATGCACTAGATCATAGCATGTTTTCCACACTCAAATAAACAAGAACCAAAGATATTTCGTTTCTCATCCAAGAAGCTTCTTCAGCTCTCACCGGATGGTGGGGAAGGGAAGAATTTATACTCCTGCAGAAAGCTGTTCATTTGCATTCTTTTAGTGAGTCTTAGTGCTACCTAGAGCCTTATCTGAGTAGAGCAAATGTGTGTGGAGCTTTTTCTGAATTGTTGAAAGGACTGTGTTGTAGACTGGTTGACATTACATCACTATAAAGCTATTTGCACACACAGGCACTTCAGAATACAGAATGACAGAGTGTGAAGGGACCATGGAGGCTCATTTTGAATTTTTCAATGTGGAACAACAGTAACAGAGGAAGAGTAGCAGTATCAATGTATTAGAATTCTAAACTATAGTTCTTTTACAATATCCAAATGTGGTTTTTTTTTAAAAAAAAAGCATTTCCTGCCATGTTTCCCATTTGAAGGGCAAAAAAACCTTACGATTGTTCTTCAGTGCATCATACAGAATAACAGAATTACAGAGTTGGAATGGACCTTGGTGGTCTTCTAGTCCAAACCCTGCTTAAGGAGAAGACCCTATATCATTCTAGACAAGTGTCTGTCCAGTCTCTTCTTAAAAGCTTCCAGTGATGGAGCACCCACAACTTCTGGAGGCAGGTTGTTCCACTGATTAATTGTTCTCAATGTCAGGAAGTTTCTCCTTAGTTCCAGATTGCTTCTCTCCTTGATTAGTTTCCATCTGTTGCTTTCTGTCCTGCCTTCTGGTGCTTCGGAGAATAGGTTGACCTCCTCTTCTTTGTGGCGGCCCCTCAAATATTGGAACATTACTATCATGTTTCCCCCTAGTCCTTCTTTTCACTAGACTAGACTTTAATCGCTCCTTAAAGAGATAATATGGATGATATATGAGTCTGTACTAATCTTTTTATGAGGGAAAGAGATACCCACAGTCATTACCTGCCAAGGCTGAAGACTTTGAAGTTTGGTCCTTTTCATACCACTCTTTGATGTGAGTTTGGATCTAAATAACTCCATGGAATGTAAAGCATGTGCTACAGCATAGACCGCATTGTAGATGCTATAGCTATGACCGGTCATGTCCATTTCAAACATAGATCTAGGAAGTTTCTTCAAGCTCTCTTCCCAAGAACATACTTCTGTGACTTCCATCTTCTTTGGACATTGAAATAAACAGTTCAAAGCTTGCTCCAGGAAGTCATTCAGAAAATTATTTCCTTCAGCCTGACATGGGTCTAGGGCCAGAAGAAATTTCTGGAACTTGGGCAGTTGATGGGAGTGAACAGTAAAAGAAATGGCTCCTTGAAACACTTGCAAATCTGAGCCCATCTGAATTATTGTCATCCCAAAATCAATCTGGGCAGTCATAACCCATACCCTTTGAAAGAATATATCTGAATTATTATGAGTTGCTTGAAGCAAAAAATTGCTCAGCAACATCATGGACAAGGTTTCTCCATAAACAACAATTGTATTAACATTGACATTAGTCATCGGCAGATAAATATTCATGACTTTACTGTTAAGATTTAAGATATCATTCAACTGTGCTTTTGGGATTTTTGTTGTGAAAGCTGAACAGATTCCATTCTGGGAAAGCAGGGGTTCTAACACCTGCATGAAATGTTCTCCACTGTCATCATCAGTGATGAAGAACCCAATCCATGTCCACCCAAAATGGTGAAGTAACTGGATAATTCCCCTGTACTGACTGGCTTCATTTGGAACCATATGGTATAGAGCTTGGGATGGTGTAATATAGCTCTCATCTTGAGCAAAGGAGCCATAAGTAAGCTAAAAAAAAAAGAGTAGGTTTTAGAAACTGGCTGGAAGGAATGTATAAACAAATCTGCATGCAAGAAAAATTTTGTACATGTCAGAATTAAAAAAAAGTATCTTTGTCTGCATAAACCCACAAGGTAAACGTCTATTTCCTTTTGTTTGAATGTTTCTGCATGTTAAAAAAAATGATTTCCTGGAACAAGTATCTTGCAAAGAGGTATACTAGGTAAAGGTAAAGGTTCCCCCGCACATGCGTGCTAGTCGTTTCCGACTCTAGGGGCCGGTGCTCATCTCCATTTCAAAGCTGAAGAGCCAGCGCTTGTCCGAGGATGTCTCCGTGGTCATGTGGCCGGCATGACTAGACACCAGAGGCGCACGGAACGCTGTTACCTTCCCACCGTAGTGGTCCCTATTTTTCTACTTGCATTTTTACGTGCTTTCGAACTGCTAGGTTGGCAGAAGCTGGGACGAGTGACAGGCGCTCACTCTGTTACGGGGCACTCAGGATTCGACCTGCCAAACTGCCGACCTTCTGATTGACAAGCTCAGCGTCCTAACCCACTCAGCCACCGCGTCCCTTAAGAGGTATACTAGAAGTAGTTAATTGGAAAAAGTGCAGAGAAGAACAATTAAGATGAGTAAAGGCCTGGATGAATGAACGAACCTTTATTGTCAAAGTACAACCATGTATACATTGAGAATGGCTGAGCCTAAAACATATGAAGAAAGGCTGCAGGGTTTGGGTATGGCTAAGCTAGAGAAAAGAAGGACTAGGGATGACTTGATAGCAGTATTCCAGTATTTGAGGGGCTACCACAAAGAAGAGGGGGTTAACGTATTCTCCAAAGCAGCAGAAGGCAAGACAAGAAACAACAGATGGAAACTAATCAAGGAGAGAAGCAACCTGGAATTAGGGAGAACCTTCCCAATAGTGAGAACAATTAACCAGTGGAACAGCTTGCCACCAGAAGTTGTGGGTGCTCCATCACTGGAGGTTTTTAAGAAGAGACTGGACAGCCACCTGTCTCAAATGGAATAGGGTCTCTTGCTTGAGCAGGGGGTTGGACTAGAAGACCTTCAAAGTGCCTTGCAGCTCTATCCTGACACAATTTTACTCTTAATCTCCTATCCCTTTTCCACCCTGGGGAAACATTGCTGTCCCTCTGTATTGCATTTCTGAACTGCAAAATCAAAGTAAGAAGAAAAACAATCATAATTTATAAACTTCTCCATTATTCTGTGAGCAGATCTTACCTGTGGAATCTTATAAAGACTTAAAAGGTTTGCCATATGGAATGAGACAATGGAACCAAGTCCGCCAATAACAGCAATAAGCTTTTTCCCAGAATCACATTCGTAATTAGGTAAAAGTCTGTGCATTTTGAAAAGAAGGTCCAGAGTGGTCCGATAGGTCAGCATTGCATCGTTGTAGCTATCACAGATATGGAATCCAAGCGTGATATTGGGTAAGATCTTGTAATCCTCATTTATTTCATTTATGGCAAATGCCAAGGCCAGGATGTGTTGGTAGAACCTGGTCACCATGCTGCCAATAAAGTGACAAGCTCATTCACTGGCAGATGCCACAGAGCAAATTGTCCCAGCATAGACTAACATTAAAAGAAAAATGCTGCAGTCCTGAATCAGATTCATTGCAAACAACAGTCATAGTTTTTCATCACTGTTTGAAAGAGGGAATAACAGAATAACAGAGTTGAAAAGCACCTTGGAGGTCTTCTAATACACACACACACACACACACACACACACACACACACATACATAAACACACCACCTCAGGCAGAAAACCCTATACCATTTCAGACAAATGTCTGTCCAATTTTTTTCCTGAAAACCTCCAGTGTTGGAGCACCCACAACTTCTGGATTTTATACATGCAGCCAGATACAAGGTGTTCTTCTCCATCATGAGAAAGATTCATATATTGTATATGAAAACAATATATATAATGAATATAAAACTGGGATTGGGATGTCTTTCAAATTTTTCTGTAAGGAATGGATGATTTACATTTAAATCTCAAATTCATACCACCAAATTTAGGGGGGGGGGGAATGCTCAATTTTTAGCAAAGAGAGATAGATGGATGGATGGATGGATGAATAGATAGATAGATAGATAGATAGATAGATAGATAGATAGATAGATAGATAGATAGATGATAGATAGATAGATAGATAGATAGATAGATAGATAGATAGATAGATAGATAAAAACTCTATGTCATAATGCATATCTTAAAACTGTATGAAAATATTCTTCAACAGAAGGCATGATTTGAAAACATTTCAAATGATTTAGTAAAGGTTTTAGTAAAATCAGTGGCCATGGTTATATTTTTCTCTTAAAAGAATAATGAATCATACACAACTGTGAACAAATACTACCTTTCCACCTTTATTTATTTATTTTTCCTTAGTTATCCTCGTGTCATTTTATACTCCTGGTGGCCAGATGGACACCTTGTGTAGTTTTCCAGGTAACATTATTTAAAAATTATTTTCCTTTGCTTTCTTCCTAGGGCCGATAGAGAGGATTTGATTGCAAATCACCCGGCTAGCTTCACGCCTAAGGCAATATTATAACTCACAGTTTCTCAGTTTTTAACCCAGTGGCATAACCGCTACATCATTCTGATTCTTATATCTCCATCTAATCTAGGGTAAAAGGTTGAAACAGTGAACTTGGAGGCTCAGGATAAAGCTTCAGCAAAACAACTGATAACATAACAAGTCAAGCACAACTTTTAGTCATTAAAACCGATAATGGGCTCATGTGAAGACATTCTCACTGAGAATAAAAGAGTTGGAAGGGACCTTGGAGATCTTCTAGTCCAACACCCTTCTCAAGCAGGAGATCCTATTCCTTTTCAGACAAATGATTGTCCAATCACTTCTTAAAAACCTTGAGGGTTGGAGCATCCACAACTTCTGGAGGCAAGTCGTTCCACTGGTTAATTGTTCCTTCTGTCAGGAAAACTTTTCCTTAGTTCTAGATTTGTGCTCTCCTTGATTAGTTTCCATCCGTTGCTTTGAATAATAGGTTGACCTTTCTTTTTCCTTTTGGCAGTCCCTTAGCTATTGGAAGACTGTTATCACATCACCCCTAGTCCTTCTTTTCATTAAACTAGATATACCCAACACCTGCAACTCACAGTAGATCATTCTGATTTAGTAAAACTGAGTATGTCAAACCATTTGGGCACCTTCTTTTCAAAGTCCTAACAGCAAAAAAAAAGTGTGTGTGTGTGTGTGTGTGTGTGTGTGTGTGTGTGTGTGTGTGTGTGTGTGTGAAATCCTTACAGGGGAACATCAGATTCCAGCTCTTCTGATGGATGTTTCTTGAAGGCAAGTGGAAACAAAATATAAATCATCTGCGAGGACATTCCACCAAGGAGGAGATCTCCTGGTTGCTGCCACTCATGTCGAACAGGAAGAGGATCATTTTTAGAGCACGTCTCTGCAGAAAATTTGCACACTATGGGTGGTAAAAGAAATAAAACCAGGACCATCATCACCATCAAGTGTCAGAGGTCCCACTGTGACCACCTACAGATGCATGATTGCTATTAATGCCATTAGCCTAGACGGGAAAGATTGGGAATAAAAATGCCCTGGATCAAATGATTATTTAAGAGTCCTGTTTTCCTTCTGCACCTGCCCTGAATGGAAACCTGGAATTATTTCAGACTTATGGCTTTTTTTAATGCTTTTTCTGGCAGCTATTGGGAAGCAATTGGAGGTTGGGTGAGTCATGAGAATCTGATAATTGCATAGAAATAATTACTTCTGGCTTCAGAGGGGGTGGGGGTCACGGTAAGTCATATGACTTTTTCACATTGGCTCACAACTCCGTAGGGAAATTTGTCTCTGGATCAGTAATCTGACAAAAGCAAAGGGAATGTGGCCTGGGTTGAAACCATACAGATGAAAAGCATCTCTAGACTAGATACTCCATTATTATTATTATTATTATTATTATTATTATTATTATTATTATTATTATTATTATTATTATTATTATTATTATTCCATCAGGGGAAATTAATATGAAGAAATTGGCCAATGGAGGAAAATTGTCATTTTAACTCTTGTTTGGATTTCTGTGAAATTGACACAGGCAGTGTTGACTGAGACTGAATGTTTTCACATATGTGTCCCAACTGGTATTGTCATTTAGGGCTCCATATCTCTTCAAATCCGGAGAAAATGATAGAAGCTTCGTGAAGTGCATTGGTGACTTCACTATACCTGTGGCAACCCTATAAGCTAAATCAAACTTTTCTCAGAATTGCACTGTAGCGGCAGAGTGCAAACATTTGTTGTGACCAAAATCTAGCTCACCTAAAGCAACCAAATCCCTTTGAAGCTACAAACATAAATGTATTAAACTTGCACACAACTGCAGTGTAGACTGTGCTCCGAGCCAAAATAGTTGGCAGCTTCCTGAGCATAAGCAGAACCATAGCTCATATACCTTTGATCGACCATATTTTCAGACAAGCTAAAGGAAAAGGCAGACACAGTGTGAATTCTATTTATTAATTCGATTTATACGCCATCAGCTAATCCGGAATTACAGCATGATGTTGGAATGTTTTTGATAAACCCACCAGGAGAGTCTATACCATTATAGATTCCGTAATGGGGTATATTAACTACTATTAGTGGTGCATGTAGCTAACATCTGTATGGGGGAAGATATCTTTACCACCACATGTGATCCAAGAAAAGAGAGTCAAAGCTATTCTCTAAAGTACCTGAAGGGAAGACAAGAAGCAACAGATGGAAACTAATCAAGGAGAGACGCAACCTAGAACTAAGGAGAAGTTTCCTGACAGTTAGAACAATTAATCAGTGGAACAACCTGCTCCAGAAGCTGTGAATGTTCCAACACTGGAGGTTTTTAAGAAGAGACTGGACAGCCATTTGCCTGAAATGCTATAGGGTTTCCTGCCTGAGCAGGGGGTTGGAATAGATGACCTCCAGTGTCCCTTTCAACATTATTATTATTATTATTATTATTATTATTATTATTATTATTATTATTATTATTATTATTATTATTATTATTATTATTATTATTATTATTATTATTATTATTATTATTATTATTATTTGCACAGTCAGATTTTCAGACTGGATTTGGCATTTTTGTCTACCTATCGAGGACCTGGGATAGGCAAATGTGGATGTTTGATGGTATTACAGATATCGTCACAGGATGGAAGCAGTTCCTAATGCCATCTTTTGCAATTGACTAATGGCAAATTTGTCAATGCCAATGGTGTTCAAGTGGTGTTCCAGTTGTTTTGGGATTGCACCCAAGGCGCCTATTACTATTGGTACTACCCTTGCTTGCCTTTGCCCCAGTCTTTCTATTTCTGTTTGTAGGTCTTTGTATTTTGTTATCTTCTCTAGTTCTTTCTCGTCTATTTGCTTACAGGCAAATGATATTTCTTGCAGGTCTTCCAGTGCACCATTGTTGCTCCTTTGTCATGCCACTGCTTGTAGTCAGTCTGTATGCCATTCAGTTGTCACACTCCCAGGAAATCAGGAGATTCAGGCAGTTCAAATGAACTTGAACTCAGTACCATAGATCTGAACATAGCTTCACTCCATCATCATCTCAACACAATCATCTGTCAAATATCTCTGAAAAATTCAAGAGGAAAATTTATATGCAGAGTTTCATAATTAGGAAAAAAACCTGCAATGTTCTATCAAGTGACAATAACTTTGGTTCCCTTTAGGAAAATTGCTACTAAGAAGAATAGATAAAGACTTCCACAGAATCAGTTTGCTAACAGGAATGAAATGTTACATAGAATATCTTAGTGTTCACACTTGTACATTCTAAACAGTGGAAATTCAAAGCTTCTTCTGCCTGTTCCTCTGCATTAGCAGATACCTACCAGTTATTTGGTGACTTAGAGGATTTAGATGTCCAAGCCATCAATGCAGTGGCCATCTTTAACTTGAGATCTGTCATTCTGTCCTAGCCTAGGATTGCAGACTTCATTACCTCCGGAGGTTTTCATGTCAGTGATAGATGTTAAGGTTCAATCTGAATCAGAATTTGACAGAGTTTGAAAAAAGGCCCCTTAATATTTTTATTCATGACTTATTTCTGTACAAGCATGTACTTGAGGAAGAAAATCTAGGTAATCTTGCTCATTGAAATTAATTGGGACGAAGAACTAAGAGATGCACTCAATTCACACAACAGCATCTTTGGCCCTCCCAGTTACCATTGTTAGATGAATCCTGTGAAGTTGCAGCATTCTGTAGTCTTCTGCTTTCCATTTATAACTTCCCACTCACTTCCCCATTGATTTTGATTCTTGAAATCTAGCAGCAAAGGTTGCAGATGAAAAATTGTACGACTGTGGGACATTGTAGTGACTAATTTGGCATAGGACATGGTTACATAAAGAACCGTCTTTATCTCATTGCATTGGTCTGTCCCACCATATCAGGCATGGAAAGTATGTTGGGGATTCTGTCAGCCAAGAAATTTATATTGTGGAATCCTTAAGAGAACTTTCTTTGTTGTTGCCCCCACCCTGTGGAATATTGTCCCCCCCATAAGTGAGGAGGACCCTCTCTCTCCTGATCTCTGGAAAGGCATGAAAAGAAGGCTCAGCAGCCTTGCTTGTGGGCATAAAGGAGCACACAACTATGGGACTGGCTAGCACCTTTAAAACCCTTTCCTCGCCTTTTAAATATTAATTAAGAGCAACCTCTCTGTCTGATCACCTTGAATCCATTTCACTTCTCCACAGCAGACTTCAGTTAGCCTTCTCTAAGAGTGGGATAAGGGATGCGGTGGCTCAGTGGGTTAGGACGCTGAGCTTGTCGATCGGAAGGTCGGCAGTTTGGTGGGTCGAATCCCGAGTGCCGTGTAACAGAGTGAGCGCCTGTTATTTGTCCCAGCTTCTGCCAACCTAGCAGTTCAAAAGCACATAAAAATGCAAGTAGAAAAATAGGGACCACTATGGTGGGAAGGTAACAGTGTTCCGTGCACCCTTGGCGTCTAGTCATGCCAGCCACATGACCACGGAGACGTCCTCGGACAAGCGCTGGCTCTTCAGCTTTGAAACGGAGATGAGCACCGGCCCCTAGAGTCGGAAACGACTAGCACGCATGTGCGGGGGAACCTTTACCTTTACCTTTAAGAGTGGGATACAATGTGGGTCAAAAGTCAAAGAACACCATGACAATCATAGATCTACCCCAGATCATCCAGAGCCTGAACAGAAATTGTATTCTATGAAATTCTCTACCCTCAATATCCGCTTCAGGGAGAATGTGCCCACTGTATTGTTCCACCCCATGTATTTTTATAGATCTGGATGGGTGTCAGAGAAAACTCTGCCCGAGGCTCCTACTATGTGGTGTTCTGCAGTTTTCATACTTCTTGGTTCCTCTTCAGTACCTAGATGAGTGTGCTAGGTGGGCTCTTTGGTTGCTATGTGATGAGCTGTAATCAATATAAAGAACTGGCATCCTATGAGTGCTGCTGTCTTTGGATGTGCATTTATGGATGTGCCCTACGCACAGTCACCCATGCGCTCGTGACCTCCTGGCTAGACTACTGCAATGCTCTCTACATGGGGCTGCCCTTGAGGACCACTCAGAGGCTTCAACTGGTGCAGAATGCAGCCGCGCGAGTTGTGATGGGAGTTTCCCGATACTTCCGTGTAACACCTCTTCTCCGCGAGCTGCATTGGCTTCCAGTTGCCCTCTGGGTGAGATTCAAGGTGCTGGTAATGACCTATAAAACCCTAAATGGCTTGGGTCCGGATTATCTAAGGGAACACCTGCTGCCGGCATCAACTTCCCATCGTCCTATGCGCTCCCACAGGGAGGGCCTTCTCAGGGTACCGCCAGTTAAGGAATGCCGGCAGGTTATTCCCAGGGGAAGAGCGTTCTCTGTGGGTGCGCCGGCCCTATGGAACCAACTTCCCACGGAACTTAGGACTGCCCCCGACCTTCGTTCATTTCGCCGGGACCTGAAAACTTGGCTCTTTGAGCTGTCTGGCCCAGACTGAGGGGTTTTAATTTTAATTAGGTTTTAGTTTTAAATTTCGGGGACTTGAATTAATTAATTGTTTTAACTGATTTTAATTTTTGTATGTTATGCTTTTAATTTTACCTGTAAACCGCCCTGAGTCCTACGGGAATAGGGCGGTATATAAATTTAATAAAATAAATAAATAAATAAAATTTAGTGGGTCCTAGGAGGTTAGAGGAAGGAAGAAAAGGAGGAAGGAAGGAAGGAAGGAAGGAAGGAAGGAAGGAAGGAAGGAAGGAAGGAAGGAAGGAAGGAAGGAAGGAAGGAGTTAACATTTATAAATAAATAAACTCCTTAAAGCTATTTCACAATTAAAGAGGAAGGAGTGTTCTAATTGATTTCCCATTTTTGTGATCAAAAAGATTTGTTGCAGGGCTATGAAATATCAATGGTGGATAATTGATTGATTAAATCAGGTGGGGGATCATGTCAGTAATCACATGCAAAAAAAAATATGGCCCACATCAGGAGACTTTGAGGGAATAGATTAAAAACCCTTTGAAATGAGTGAAAAGAGCCAAGTTATATTTTTACTATTTATTATTTATTTTTCAATAAAAACAGTGTTGAAAACTAGGGTTCTCTTAATATTAAGAACGTTCTCTTCCAAAATTGATTCACTCTCTAAAAGTGAATCAATTAAAAACTTTTCTCCAATGTTATTCCTTTTTATCTGGTTGCTTACAAGGCATTACACACTGTTCCCATCCCAAAGGAATCTGAGCAGCTTACAAATTAAAAAGAAATATCATGATAAAATTAAATTACAAATACAATAACCAAAGTGCTTAAAGACCTCTCAAAACAATAAAAAATGTGAGTGTGATCCTATAATATGGTGGGTCCGTTTCTCTTTGGCTTTTTGGAAAAGTCATGCTTTAATGTTCTTCCTAACGGGAAAGTTAGGTAGTTTTATTGTTCCACAGAATGAAACATTTACAGCTAAAGAACTAGCATTTGTACATTTGCATTTGCATTTTCTTTTTTTCCCCTCTAGCTCCTATACAGTTCACAGTTATGAGTACCTTTTCCTAGTCCATCAATATCATCATTCTAATTTCTACTCAAAATCTCAGAGGAGCTTCATTAACTGTCCATTGATTTCCCCTATAATTACCTAAAGAATATCTGTGAAGTAGATTCTTCTCAAATCCTTGAGGAATTTCAAGGGACAATTACCCAAGAACAGCTCAGGGTTGAAAAGTGTTGTTAGTTGGGTGACCAAAATGCTAGAGCTGCAACAATTTCCTATTTAGGAAAGAATATTTATAGAGGCTATTCTAATCAGTGAGAAGATTTTTTTCCTTATGTTTCATTGTTGAAGGTGGCTATGGTTCATATGTGGTGACAAACATTTTCCATGGCAGTGATAGCAACATTGGCAATGTTACTGTCAGGAGTTACATGCCTTATTCTTTGTACTAAAGCATGTGCTATGGAGAAACCTCCCCTTATTAAGCACAAGTATTTTCTGCCAGGGGATTTCATAGTGGCTGGGATACTGTCTCAATTCTACATGATATCTGATCCAGTTGGTTTCACAAGGCACCCATCTGAAGATCTGGTTGATGAGATTGCGTAAAGAATTTCACTTCTTAACTGTAGCATATCTTAAACCATATATCTTTCTCCAATAGGTTGACGGAGCATAGTCGATTACTCATAATTTTATATTGTATTGTTTTTAAATTTTGCCTTGTAAACCACCCTGAGTCCTTTGGGAGTAGCGTGGTATATAAACCAAATAAATAAATAAATAATATTACTTGCAGCACAAATTATTTGTTCTGTTTCTTGCTTCATTCTAAAATCAATATAGATTGATTACACTCATATTTCTTATTGGACAAATTAAAATTTTATACATACACACTTATAACAGCTCTCAACTCAGTGATTTCATCATTTTCTTACTCTTTAAATGCTCCACTCTCAAATCACCTTTTGAAACTATATAACTTACAGTATGCCTAAGAGTTACTGATATGTTTTAATAGAATTATTAATGTCCTTTGAAGCAGTTCATCTGTTGCTTAGTGAAAATTATTGGCGGTTCTGCGATGTCATACTTCAGGAGGAGAAATATGATTTGTAATGTATCTCTCATTACAGATATTTCCTACAGAACTATCAACATATCCTAGCCTTGGTTTTTGCTATAAAGGAGATAAACGAAAACAATAATATATTATCCAACATCAGTCTGGGTCTTCAAATCTCAAATAGTTATTTCATGGCGAAATGGACTAACCTGGCTTCAATGGAGCTTGTTTCAACACAGGGCAGATTCATGCCCAACTATAAGTGTGATGTCAAGGATTGGGTGGTTTCTGTCATTGCGGGACCTAACTCTTCCATCTTTCCTTTCATGGCAAACATTTTGAATGTCTACAAGATGCCTCAGGTAAGATTTGTTCTTCAACAAAGTTTTAGTAGACTGTAAGAACAATCTTGAGAGGCAGGAGGAAGAGCTGCAGGCAATTTCAACACTCTGATAAATATAATCTGGGCCTAAACCAGAAGGGTAACTTGAGAAAACATCTCCTGATTGACCCCCAAACACACTTCATTCTTTGGAACATTAAGGCAGGAGAGCAAATGCTATCCAGTTTTCAAGATTGATGTCAGCCTTTCAAGATTATGCAGATTAGGAGACAAAATCCTGAAATCTTCTGTTGTAAAGTTACCATAAAGAATCTTGCAAGTCTAAAAATGCTCCCTCCTTTTACTTTTACATACTTATTTTTTAAAAATACAATAACAACAAATAATCTTGTTTTTTTTTTCTTTTACATTAGATTTTGTGAATTGGAAATAAAATGGCAAACCAGAGAGGGATGAACAAGTTATTTTTTTTTTAATCCCATTTATATCCCGCCCTTCTCCGAAGACTCAGGGCGGCTTACAATTTAAAGCACAAATCAATCTGCTTAACAATAGCCTTCATTCTATGTATATGCCTGCTTATTATTAGGGCTTTCCCCCCCCAAGCAGCATTATTACAAAGTCAGCTTATTGCCCCCAACAATCTGGGTCCCCATTTTACCTATCTCGGAAGGATGGAAGGCTGAGTCAACCTTGCAGATGAGATGGATATGTTTTGGTACTCTGCTAGATTTATTCATCAATATGAATCTGAATCAATTAATTATTTGATTTCTTGGATTATTTATTAATGCACTCTAACGAAATATCAGTTCATTTCATGCATCCATTTTCTCACCATGATTTAATAATGAAGTAAAGGATTCATGGACTTGATGAAGTAAAGGGAATAGTTATCTTGATCTTTATATTGCAGAATATACTTCCTTCCTTCCTTCCTTCCTTCCTTCCTTCCTTCCTTCCTTCCTTCCTTCCTTCCTTCCTTCCTTCCTCTCCATGAATTTTTCATGATGACTCAAGTAACAAAAAACCCTATGTATTACAAATGAATCAATATGAAATTCAAATAAAATATTTATTTGACCATTAATTCCCTTATAGCTCATCATACTGTAAAATGCATCAAGTACTTAGCAAAAAATACTAGAAACTAAAAGATAAATAGCTGAAATGATGTTCTTCAATTACTCATCCTATCTCACCATCCCGTCATTACTTCATCCCATCATTACTTCATCCTATCATTACTTCATTTCTTGAAATGTCTTCCATTTCCTATGAGAAGAAAATTGATGATATGTGTGTATTGAGGGTTTCCTTCCTCAATCAGGACCTAGAAGATATAGATGTCAACGCTGTAAATGTTGGATGTTGGATGTTCGTGCTCTGACAACTGATGAAAAATGCAGCCATTTTCTCTTTGCTTTTAATATGCTTTTTCTGGTATTTAGAAATCAGGCACAGAAGGGGGGTGGGGTGGGATGAATGCTCGAGCTCAGCTAGCCATAATAATAATGCTGCTTTGTGGGAACCCAAAGACAAACTGATAATATTTTGCCGGGCTGAAGAGCTACAGAGAAAGCCCGCTTTTTAAGCTAATTGGAGAATGTGAATCACGACAACCTATTGGGAGCAGGAATTGCACTTTGTTACTTTGTTTCCAGGGGAAGGGAATTTAGTTTTTGGGTTCAACTATGTAGTGCCAATACTTTGTTTCCTGAATAAAATGTTCTTTAAGGAAGAATTTTTTTTCCTTGAAGTTCTTTTCATGGGTTTCATCTATCGGAACCATGACATTAACCCCAAAACTCACAAACAGCTTCAAAGCTTTCTGGGGTTCACCAACCTTTACCAACAATTCATCCCCTCATTTGCCAACATTGCTTTACCCCTCACAGACTTGTTAAAAACTGACAAAGATGGGGGAAAGCCAAGACCAGGCCAGCGGCTGACATGGACTATGAACTGTCAAACTGCTGTCAAGAATCTGAAAAGACTATTTGTGGTCGAGCCAGTCCTAAAGCACCCCTGCCCAGGGAAACCCTTTGTGATTCAAGCCGATGCCAGCCACGTAGCCGTCGGAGCTGTACTATTGCAAAAGAACCATGAGAGGGTCGTACAGCCCTGTGCCTACACCTCAAAAAAGTTCACTGACTGTGAGAGAGGGTGGGCAGTGTGGGAGAAAGAAGCCTTTGAAATTCATTGGACTCTATTAAACTGGTGGTACTATCGAGAAGGGAGCAAGGTGCCTTTCAACTGATTATGGACTGATTATAAAAACCTTGAGACACTGAAAACTCCCCACAAGCTGTCCCCGAAGCAAGTACGGTGGGCACAATATTTTAACCAATTTAACTTCACCTTGAATTACATACCAGGGGAAAAAACTTTTTAGCTGACATTTTATCCAGATTGCCTCAATACAAGAGCCAGCGTGAAGAGGTTAATGAAGCAATCATATCTACACTGCAAGCTGCTTCTCAATTAATGCTACAAAGAGACCCATCTTTGAGAATCCCAAACCCCGATGACCATGGGGCGAGGAAATTAAAACAGGAACTCCTCAATGATTGATAGTTCAAGAACAATCAAACCTCCTTGATGGGCAGAGATGGATTGGCTTACAAAGGGGGGAAGTTGTAGTTGCATGAAACCCTCCACCTCAATGCTCTCCAGCATGGTCATGATGTAAAACAAGCTGGACACTTTGGCTATTTAGAAACACTGCATCTGGTTCATTGCCAATTCTGGTGGCTGGGTTTGAAACACGATGTAGAGAATTATATCAAGAGCTGTGATGTATGTGCCACCATGAAAAGAATTCCAGGAAAATCCCCTGGACTATTACAGCTGGTTGTGGACCCTTTCCTAGCCATGGGAAGAAATTACTATGGATTTTATAGTGGAGTTACCTGAAAATAGGGGGAAGATGGTGAGTTGGACTGTGATAGATCTTTTTTCAAAGCAGGCTCATTTCATCGCCTGCAAAGGATTCCCGTCAGCCCAGAAACTAATCAAGATGTTTCTTAAGCACATTTATAGGCTGCACAGTGCACCAAAGTGGATAATCTCGACACTTTGCTTCCTGAATAAGATGTTCTTTAAGGAAAAAAATTCTCCTTGATGTTCTTTTCATGGGTTTCATCTATCGGAACCATGACACCAGACATTAAAACGTGGTTCATTTTCACTATAATATTTTCTGAATTAATGTATATTTGATGTTTCTCGCTTTGAACTTATATTACAGTAAGCAGATATATAAAAATTCCTCGTTTCTTCTGAAATTGATCAGACATCTTTCAATATTTGCAACAAACAAAATAAATTAAGAACAGAATTTTCAAAATTAATAAATATTTCATTTTGGAAAACCATGTTCCCTCTTTCTCCAATGTTTAGCTCATTTATGGATCTTCTCCATCGAGACATGGCAAAACACAAGGTGTTTTCTTTCATCAATTTTTCCCAAATGGTGATCAAGAGATTATGGGTCTTCTCCAGCTGCTGTTGTATTTAAAGTGGACATGGATTGGACTGATTTTCCAACCTGAAAAGAGTGATGAAAAGTTCATAGAAAATGCTGTTAATTTGTTTTCCCAGAAAGGAATCTGTTTCGACTTTATGGAAGAGACAGTCCAGCTAACATTTACCAATTATTTTGAAAATATAATTAATGATTTTCGTAAAATATATATTATTATCATGAAGAGCACTGCCAATGTGATAATCCTATACTGTGAAAATCACTACAGTATCACTATCACACTTTTGCCCAATTTTGAACAAATGTTAGAGATACAAGTCAAGAGAAAAGATAAAGTTTGGATAATGCCAGCTCAAATGGAATTTACATCACTTTCCCTTCTCAAAATGTTGGATATGGATGTTTTCCACGGTGCTATAACTTTTGAAGTGTCTTCCAAGGAGATACCTGGATTCAATAAATTTCTTCGGATGACAAAGCCAACTTCAGGAGAGGAAGACCAATTAATGAGACTGTTTTGGAAACAGGTTTTTGATTGTACCTTTGCTCATGCATTGGTAGATGATGGAAAGCTGTGTACTGGAGAAGAGAAGTTTGAGAATGTACCTAAGAATGTCTTTGATACCACCATGACTGGGCAGAGTTACAGCATCTATAATGCAGTTTATGCTGTGGCACATGCTTTACAAACCATGCGCCTCCCCACATTTAAACAGAGGAAAATAAAAGTTAGGAGAGAAACATTTTTTACTCAGAAAGCCTGGCAGGTAATTAGAGAATGCATAAAGATTTCCCATTAATCTTGTTCTAATCAAAGAGCTGCAGAACAAACTATAAAGCCAATGAGAACACAGGAGTGATGATTTTAAGTCTACTATCTCTCCATTTTCCTCATCTTTCCAAGATTTGAAACATTTTGCAATTGTGAATAGATAAAAAAAAAACCTACAACAATGTGGAGGAAAAGGTTTAGATGCTGCAAAATCTGGGCGATTCTCAGAGGTTCAAACATCTGTGGCAGAGAAGAAATAAGATGAGTATTTGTGCAATACTAATTCTATTAATGTGCTCAATTATATTAAATGGATGATCTATAACCTAATACCACTGCTACCCTCTCTCCCTCTCCTCCTCCTTCTCCCTCCCTCCCTCACTCCCCTTCCCTCCTTCCTTCCTTCCTTCCTTTTTTTCATTAATTTTCTGGTATTGCTTCTGTTTAGCTCCATCACTATTTGAGAACCATCTCTTTTAATAACTCTGCACGACAAAAAGTCTCCTTTAATGAAAATGGAGACTTGAACACTGGATTTGACATTATCAACTGGGTCACCTTCCCAAACAAGAGCTTTGTTAAAGTCAAAGTTGGAAAGATCGACCAAACAGCTTCTTCAGATAATCTATTTGTCATTTCTGCAGAGGACATCACCTGGCCTGCCATGTTTAACCAGGTATTTCCTGCTCAGATTTCAAACTACAACGTGCATTCTTCCCCTTCCATTCTTGTTTTCAGTAATATAGATTTGAACTTGTCCTTCAAATTGTCCGACTGAAGACTGCCAACTTGAAGAAATAATGAGCAGCAATTCTGAAATGCAGAGACATCCAACATTTATGATTTAAAAGTAAAATCCATACTGAAATAAACGTTTCTAGAAAAAATGTGTGCCTTGCAATAACTCCTGCTTTCACTTTTTGATAGGTTCAACCGCTTTCTGTATGCAATGACAATTGCTATCGAGGATACAGGAAGATGAAAATAGAAGGGAAGCCATTTTGCTGTTATAATTGCCTTCCATGCGCAAAAGGGAAAATTTCAAAACAGATGGGTAAGAGTGGTCCTGTGCAAGAGTATTCAATTTTTATAACTGTGGTTCAGAAGAGGAATGTTTATACTACCTTCAAAAGGCTTTTATTTAATCAAATTTCTTTGTAAATAGCAAAAATGAAAATATATTTCAAAGAATTCAAAAATAAACTTCTAATCTTATTTGTTCTAGGTTGTTCCAATTACGGTTTCTAATTAATGCTGAAATTTGTGCGTATAAAAGGAAAGAGAAAGGACTGGTATGCAGTTGCTGAATTAGGAGTTTATTTCCATTAAATAATAATGTAACATAATATATATCTTCCTCCCCCTTAACGCTTTTCATGTTTTCCCACCAGAGTTCCTTTATAGCCAGGAACTAAATACAAACAGGTATTGTTTAATTAGGAATAAATTAATCTGCTAAATTAACATTCAGTTCTGCTACCTGTTCCGTACCAGCCTACTACCGGCCCTGCAGAAAAGGCAGGGACAACCCCTTTACAAAAAGGCAAGAGGCTGGAAGTAAGCCTGCCAAATTTATTGACATAAAACAGAGCAAACAGAGCCAAACAAAAACACGAACCATGAAACAGGAGCTATTCAAACGGTTGCCTTCAGCAAACCAGCCCTCCCACACATTCCCCTTTTAAACAGTTTAAGGCGTGGCTTCTCTCTGCCTCCTTCCGAGGTGCCCCATTGCCTTCCTCTGTTTACTCCTGATTGACTGCCTCCTGCGTCAGGCGTCCTTGAACAGGGCCAGCTGTGGGTCATCTTCATCCACGCTGTCACGCTCACACAGCTGGGTCTGCGTAGTGACCAGATGGGAGGGGCCTGGCTGAGGGCTCTGCGAAGCCTCCGGGCTGTTCCCTGCAGGCTCTCCAACACCCCCCTCCTCCTCCTCTGAATCGTCCGACCCAACTGCCAAACCCACAGGCTGACCCTGAATCACAACACTACCTGACTATTTGTTGAAATTGGCCATCCTCTTTTCTTTTTCCAGATGCAGTTGATTGCTTCCAATGTTTAGAAGATCGATATCCAAACAAGGCTCAAACTCTTTGCATTCTAAAAAGAATTTCTTTCTTATCTTACAATGAGCCCCTGGGAGTCACTTTGTCCATTGTTAGTCTATTCTTTTCTGTCATCACCATTATGATGCTGGGAATCTTCATTAAAAAGCAGGACACCCCCATTGTCAAAGCCAACAACAGGAACCTCACTTATACCCTTCTCGTTGCCCTTCTGCTCTCCTTCCTCTGCACTTTCCTTTTTGTTGGGCAACCTGATCAAGTGAAATGCCTCATGCGTCAAACTGCTTTTGGTATTATTTTTTCTGTAGCTCTTTCTTGTATTTTGGGCAAAACAACCCTAGTTGTTCTTGCTTTCATGGCCACAAAGCCAGGCTCCAAAATACAGAAATGGGTGGGGCAAAGGCTGGCTCTTTCTATTGTCCTCTCTTGCTCTTTGACTCAACTCACGATCTGTTTAGCATGGCTGGCGATTTCTCTCCCATTCCCAGATTCTGACGTGCACTCTATGGCTGAGGAAATTGTCTTACAATGTAATGAAGGTTCGACCACTATGTTTTATACCGTTCTTAGTTTTCTGGGATTCTTGACTGCTATGAGCTTCTCAGTTGCCTTCCTAGCTAGGAAGTTGCCTGACAGCTTTAATGAAGCCAAATTTATCACCTTTAGCATGTTGGTCTTTTGTAGTGTGTGGGTATCATTTGTTCCCACCTACTTGAGCACGAAGGGCAAATATATGGTGGCTATGGAAGTCTTTTCCATTTTGGCTTCTGCAGCCGGATTGCTGGGCTGCATATTTTTCCCCAAATGCTACATCATTATTTTGAGACCTGATCTGAATACAAAGGAGCAACTAACAAAGAAAAACTTGTGAAAAACTTGTGATTTCAATTTGCCCATTGTTTCAATGCAAACTTCCCCCTACTCCAATATAAAATTCAAGCTTCATTACATGCTGAAGTTTCTGGAACTGGTACATAAATCTGAACATAGCTTCACCATCATCATCAAAAGCCCGAGAACTTTCTATCAAGCGACCATAATTTTGGTTCCCTTTAGGAAAATTGCTTATAAGAAGAACAGTAGAATACTTCAGTAGAATATTTTGGCTAACTGCAATGAAATGTTGCAAACAATATCTGAGTGCTCACACTTGTACATTCTGAACTGTTGAAATTCAAATTTTCTTCTGGCTGTTCCTCTGAATTAGTTTTTATCTCACTTATAGATGTCAAGATTCAATCTGAATCAGAAGTTGATAAAGTTTGCAAAAAGGGTCCTTAACATTTTACTCCCTTGCCGCTTTCCATTTTTATACTGTTTACAAGACTATAACACTCAGAATCATCTGTGAAGGATATGGTTGGTTTTAAAATGTGATGAATAAATAAATGATTGTGTTCTGATGACCAAGTATCTGAACTTTAATTTTGTGATCATGGAACTGCAATGAGCACAATTATGAGGATCTCTAAGAAGTACTGCTCCTTCAATAACATCATAACTTCAATTGGTCAATTTGTCATCCTCTACACAACCTGTTTTCCTTGTTACCTTCTGGGAGGAGGGGGCTTTGTGATATCCATAGCAGAACATCCAGATTCAACCACAGTTTCATTCCATACAGCATTAATCTTGTGAACTCTCAGCCTTCCTCCTTCCGTTATATATTCATGATGGACAGTATTTAATATTTTATTGTTATGTACTTTTAAGGGTGTGGGTCAATACATATGTTGTATGTAGTATGTTTTAGGTGTGTGTCATGTATGTGTTTCACTTTGAGAGTGGGCAACTAAATTTCATTTTTGATGTGTGCCGTTGTGCCCACAGTAAAAAATGACCATAAAGATTATCTTATCTTATCTTTTAAAGAGTGGATATTAAATGAGACAATTCATAAACAATTAAATATGTATTGATATTGCAGAATATTTAAATGTTGTTGTTAGCTGCGAAGTCGTGTCCAACCCATCGCGACCCTATGGACAACATTCCTCCAGGCCTTCCTGTCCTCTACCATCTTCTGGAGTCCATTTAAGCTCACGCCTACTGCTTCAGTGACTCCATCCAGCCACCTCATTCTCTGTCGTCCCCTTCTTCTATTGCCCTCAACCTTTCCCAGCATTAGGCTCTTCTCCAGTGAGTCCTTCCTTCTCATTAGGTGGCCAAAGTATTTGAGTTTTAGCTTCAGGATCTGGCCTTCTAAAGAGCAGTCAGGATTGATCTCCTCTAGGACTGACCGGTTTGATCGCCTTGCAGTCCAAGGAACTCGCAGGAGTCTTCTCCAGCACCCATAGTTCAAAGGCCTCAATTCTTTGGCGCTCAGCCTTTCTTATGGTCCAACTTTCACTGCCATACATTGCAACTGGGAAGACCATAGCCTTGACTATACACACTTTTGTTGACAGGGTGATGTCTCTGCTTTTTAGTGTGCTGTCTAGATTTGCCATGGCTTTCCTCCCCAGGAGCAAGCGTCTTTTAATTTCTTGGCTACAGTCCCCATCTGCAGTAATCTTGGAGCCCAGGAAAATAAAATCTGTCACTACTTCCATTTCTTCCCCATCTATTTGCCAGGAATTGAGAGGGCCAGATGCCATGATCTTGGTTTTCTTAATGTTAAGTTTCAACCCAAGTTTTGCACTCTCCTTCTTCACCCGCAACAAGAGGCTCTTTAGTTCTTCTTCATATATTTAATATTTAAATATCAAGAGATAAATGGAGATAATTGTAGCTGAGAGTTGTCACTTGCTGAGTTGCTGCATGCATCTCTTGATTATATTAGCATCTGTCAGACAACGTTGCTGTAATTTGTTCACAGATCCAGAGGGCTAATGCCTGTGGAGTAGTCTGGCTTCAATATCTGGGAATAGTTTGAATGTATTGAGCCTGAGAAAATGGTTCCTATCCCAAAGGAATCTGCACAGCTCACAGGCCTGCTTCCATTAGAAAGATTAAAAAGAAATGTCATGATTTAATTAAATTACAGATACAATAATTGTTGTGTAGTGAGTTCTTTGGAGGCAGTAAGCCGGACAAGAGGTTGCAAACAGGAACATTGCTTTATTGAGGCAAACTGAGAACAGAGGCTTCTGTGCAGCTACTTATATGGTTGGCAACTAGGTGGCAGCCAATAGGTTTAAAGGAACCAATTCCCGCCCCAAATCCTCCAATGATCTTCTTGGAGACAGCTTGTCTGGCAAGTCGGTGACCGTTACACAGACACATCAATTGAGCAACTTTAAGCAGCATTCAAAAGACATGTGAAGAAAGCAGTTCAAGTAAATCCCAATACATTACAATAATCAAAGTGCTTAAAAACCTATCAAAAGGATAGATAAAGGTGGGCGAGATCCTATAACATTATGGGTCAATTTCTTTTTGGCTCTTTGGGAGAAAAAAATCATGCTTTAATGTACGCCCTAACAGGTCAAAGTCAAAGTGGGCGCACCAGTCCTTTGGAACCGCTTACCGGCTGAACTACGGATGTCCCCCGACCTTCGCTCCTTCCAGCGTGATCTAAAAACTTATCTATTCGAACAAGCCGGCCTGGTCTGATGGGTTTGGGGTTTTAACATTGTTTTTAACTAACTTACTACATTGGGCACAATCATTTAACTTTAAATCTTGTATCCTGTATTCTTATTTTTATTGCCCTGTACACCGCCCTGAGTCCTTCGGGAGAAGGGCGGTATATAAATAAATAAATAAATAAATAAATAAATAAATAAATAAATAAATAAATAAATAAAATAGTTGTATTGTTCTAGAGCAGACATGTCAAACACAAGTCCCGGGGGCCGGATCCGGCCCCCGAAGTGGTTTCATGTGGCCCGCGAAGCCATCCTGGAAACAGTGAGGGAACGGCCCCCACTGCCTTGGCCCTGGCCCAGAGACCCTCCTGCCAGAGACCCTCAGATCTGTCCCACTCCTGCCCAGGCCCCCATAGGCATCCTTGATGCGAATGATGTAGAGCTGGCCACGCCCACCCAGTAGGCCATACACACTCTAGCCATGCCCACCCAGTAGGCCATGCCCACCCAGGCCACACCCACCCGGCCCCTTGAGGGCAACCACAATGCTGATGCAGCCCTCAATGAAATTGAGTTTGACACCCCTGTTCTAGAGAATTTAAAGTTTACAGCTACAGAACTAGCATTTGTTCATTTGAATTTTCATTTTTTTCCCCTTCTCTTATCTCTTTTACAATTTTCTGTTATGAGCTCTTTTCCCTAGCCCATACATATCATCATTCTACTTTCTCCACAGTCTCCAAGGAGCTTCACCAAACATTCACTGATTTCCCCTACAATGACCCAAAGAATCTTACTAATGTAGGTTTTTTTCTCAACTCTTTCAGGAATTCTCAGGCACAGCACCAAAGAATAGCTCAAGATTGAAAGGGTCTGTTCATTGTGGGATCAGAATGTTAGAGATGTAGCAACTTTTTTCTTAGAAAGAATATTTATTCTAATAAAGTGAGTTTTTCCCCCTTATGTTTCATTCTTACAGATGGAACTGGTTCATATGTAGTGACAACTGTTTTCTTGAAGAAGATGGAATTTTCCATGGTAGTGATGGCAATATTGTCAATGTTACTGTCAGGACTTACATGCCCTATTCTTTGTACTGAAGCATGTTCTGTGGAGAAACCTCCCCTTATTAAGCACAAGTATTTTCTACCAGGGGATTTCATAGTGGCTGGGATACTGCCTCAATTCTACATGATATCTGATCCAGTTGGTTTCACAAAGCACCCATCTGAAGATCTGGTTGATGAGATTGTGTAAAGACTTTCACTTCTTAACTGTAGCATATCTTAAACCACATATCTTTCTCCGATAGGTTGGCGGGGCATAGTTGATTACTCTTATTTCTTGCAGCACAAATTATTTGTTCTGTTTCTTGCTTGTTAGTTTCTTCATTCTAAAACTAATATAGATTGATCACACTGATATTTCTTACTGGACAAATAAATATTTTATACAAACACACTTATGACAGCTCTCAACTCAGTGATTTTCCCATTTTCTTACTCTTTAAATGCTCCACTTCTCTGTGAGGAAATGTCCCCTTATTAAGCACAACTATTTTCTGCCAGGGGATTTCATAGTGGCTGGGATACTATCTCAATTCTACACGATATCTGATCCAGTTGGTTTCACAAGGCACCCATCTGAAGATTGATGAACTCATGTAAAGACTTTTTCTTCTTAACTATAGCATATCTTAAACCATATATCTTTCTCTAATAGGTTGCCCTGGCAAATAAATACACAAACACACTTATGACAACTCTCCTACTGGTGTTTTTATTCAAATTCCATATTGAGATTTTCTTGTTTTCTTACTGTTAAATGAATCATTAGTGATGTACTATCAAGGTGCTGCACTATTTGTAGCTAAATCTATGTTAATCATTTAATTCTTTCAGTTAATATTAGGGAACAGTTGCATGCTCTGAATTATTTTTCAAACAGCTGTTGACCATGCATGGAACACAGACTTAGAGCCTCTCTGCCCTAATGAAACATCAGTGACCTTTATTGGGATAAGGTCTATCATTATCCCAGAAAAATATGTATATATATATTAACATTTGTCCTCAAGTTTACTCCAAACACACTTTTCATGCCTATATCCACCATAAAACATACCCAAGAAGAAGATAAAAATATAAGGATATATAAAATTAAATATGGGTTTTAATATGATCATTTTTCTTCAAGCAATTTATCTGTTTCTAGTAAAAATTGTTTATGATGAATTAATCATAACTTCCTGCCTAGATCCACACAATATATCTTTCATTGCAGATTTTTCCTGCAGAACTACCAACATATCCTGGCCTTGGTTTTTGCTGTAAAAGAGATAAAAGAGATGTCATGAACAGCACTGCCAATGCTGTGCTCCTCTACTGTGAAAACCACGTTATTGGCATTTTCAGAATATTTCCATATCTTCCAGAATACGAGCATATACCAGTAAAGAGAAAAGACAAAGTTTGGATCATGCCAGCCCAGATGGAATGCACATCAGTCCCTTTTCAAAAAACACAGCCTTTGGACTTTATTCATGGTGCCATATCTTTTGCAGTTTCCTCCAAGGAGGTGACTGGGTTCAAACCATTCTTGCAGATGAGAAGTCCTACTTCAGAAGAAGAAGATCATTTAACAAGATTGTTCTGGGAGCAGGCATTTGGATGTTTTTTTCTTTAAAGATAAGTTAGATGAGGACGCTGGAGTGCTGTGCACTGGAGAAGAGGAGACTCTTCCTAACTCTGTCTTTGAGACCACCATGACTGGGCAGAGTTACAGCATTTATAATGCGATCTATGCTGTGGCACATGCCTTGAAGGCCATGTTTTCATCCAAATACAAACACAGAGCAAGGGCGGACCATGGAAGCCTGATGATTGTCAAGGAAGAAACATGGCAGGTAATAATGAAAGAAATCACAATGACAAACTGATCAAGCCTCTCTGATGCCATCAGGTGTTTTTTATGACTGAAAAAAGTATACAATTCAGGTTTAGTATCCACATTGTTTACACTAATTTATGGTTTATGTTTCATGACAACAGCATGGAGGAACTATGTAAAAAAGCTCCAGTTTAAAAAAAAATCTGATTAAATCAAGCTGCATAATTCAGTTTGAAATTTTGTCAAACCATTTTACTTGGTTTTAATAAACCATCTGTTTATTAATATTATGGTTCACTTGCACAGTAGTATTAGCAACTTCTAAATGGTAGTTGTGTTCATTTATTTCTCCAGATTAATTGCATTTATTTATTGAATTTATATGGCCACCCATCTCACACATGTAACACTGGACACCATGCACATTTAAAACACAGCTTGACAGCTGTTTGGAGCTGAAGCAAAATAAATGTCTGAAACCCAGCCTGCCGTCTCGCTCTGATCATACTCCAAATAAAACACATAAAAAAATTGAAGTTTCTCAATTTGGGTGCATTGCAGTTATAAAGGGTCATGATCTAGTCAACTGCTCCACCATCCAGAGCTAGGGTGACCACACGGACTTTCTTGACATCAGTAGGCAGTGTTCTCTCATTTGTCCTGGCCTTCCACAAAGGCATGAAAACATAGCTCGGTGCCCTAGCTTGGGGTGTATACAGAAGCATGCAGCTATGGAGGTAGGTAGTGCCCTGAAAGCCTTTTCCCAACCTTTTAATTATTTTTTAATATTGCTTGCCACTTTTATATATAGTTTTTAAATTTTCAATATTTTATTTGTATACCGCCAAGAATCCCTCAGTTAGGGAGATGGGTGGTTTTAAAAGTTGATAAATCATTAATTGTGATTTAATTTCCAAACACCCGAGTTGTGATCGTATGACCATGGAGATATGACAATGAGTGCAACAACAATGACCTGTCAGAAGTAGTCCTTATTCAGCGCCATCATAATTTCAAATGATCATTTGGATAGTGGACATTAAATGAGACAACCTATAAACAATTAAATCTTTATTGATATTGCAGTTGTTAAAATGTCAAGAGATAAATGGAGGCAATTGCAGCTCAGTATCATCACAAAACTTCCTAAGTTGTGGCATGCACATTTTGATTATGAATTACGCAGTATATATGCAGTAAATGAATATAGAGAAACAAGCCATTCTTTTTATTCTGTATTTTAAAAAGTGTTGAAAAAATGGACCTCACTGATTACAAAATCTATCTTTCCTCAATTTCTAACCTGGGATCAACTGGGGATTAAGTTTCAATAGTATTTACAAACATAAGATTCTCTTGCTATTTCCAAAAAAAGTTATTTTCTATTCAGTGTCTCTGGAAGGAGTCATGGTTATCTCTCCTATAATTACCAAAAAAACCACTTTATTAATTAAATTCCTTCTGAAATCTCTAGGGAGCTTCAGGGAACATAGCATAACAATGAAATACGATTGAAGGGAGCAAATAACGTTTCTTGTTCATTCATGGATGGGATGAAAGAGACAGAGCTGTAATAATCCACTTCTTCAAACTCCACATTCTAAGTTCAAATCAAGCAAGTAAAAAAGAAGCTATTGCACTTCAGTGAGGCTTATATTTTTCAGAAGGAAATTCAGCTTTCTTGTAAAATATGTTACTGTTCATGTCACTGATGGTATTACTGCCAGATGTGGTATGCCGTATTCCTGCTACTGCTAGCTGTGTGGTGGGCAAGCCTAATCTTCTTAAGCATAATTATTATCATAAAGGAGATCTCATCATTGCTGGCATTATTTCTCAGTTCTACATGTTTTCTGATGCAGTGGATTTTAGAAGGCATCCATCTGAAGAACTAGTTGTTGACCTCATGTATACTGCTCTTAAGTGTAACATATAATAAAACAGATACCTTTCTTTATATCGTGACTTGAATGTTTAACTTTATTTAAAGAGGGAACATCGGACTGATGGAAATCCTACCTTCCAATTGTATTACTGTAATAGTTAACATACATAAGTGCATTATAGTATAGTATCATCAATATCATTAATACCAATAATATTCAGTATTTCTTGCTGATCCAACCTTCTTGTGTGTATTTAGATGCCCATAAGTACTTCCTGTCTTAAACAAATATAAAGCAACACCTATAATGTCAAGTGACTAAACTAATTTCTTTTATTTCTAGAAATGTTGAAAGTCTATAGCTCATTTTTAATTTATATACTATGGAATGAATCCCCAATAATGCATTCCTGATAACTCTTTGCAATTAATGAAAAATCAGTGTTTTGGTTTTGAATTCCTTTTGATGGATATTAAAGAAAATATAGCTCTGTGTGCATTTTAGTTTCAAGTCTCAGAAGATCTAAACTGTGGAGAGGATACATTATTTCCTGTTTAAAGTAGCCACATTTTCCCCCCAAGATTGCATATCTGCTTTCTGCAGTTGTGATCCTGGCAAACTGTGCAGTGGCTTTACAATTACATATTTATAGAAAAATAAGTGAAGAAAGAAGATGTAGAAAGTAGGACTAGAATTAGGTCTAATAACACAAGCAAAATGTAATGCCATTCATGAATTTTCCATTTGGTAATTCATCCATTCTCTAGTGAAAGATGTTTGTTTTTTCTCATAGAAAATATATATTTCATGCTTTAGATAGTTTTAAAATATATTCAAAAGAAGGCTCAGTTCCAGATGCTCCAAAAAAGATCATATTGGTTTTCATGCTATAATTTTATACATGCATAATTCTCATTGCAGGTTTTTTCTTCAGAACTACCAACACACCGTGGCTTTGATGTTTGCCGTAAACGAGATTAATGAAAACCCTCAGCTCTTATTCAACATGACTCTGGGCATTCGCATCACTAACAGCAATTTCATGGCAAAATGGACCTATTTGGCTTCACTGGAGCTACTGTCCACACAGGGCAAATTCATCCCTAATTATAAGTGTGATATCCAGGAGAAGACAATATCTGTTATAGCAGGACCTAATGCAAACATCTGTCCATTTATGCCAAATATTCTGAATATATACAAGATGCCACAAGTACGAATTACTTATGAATAAATGCCTTTTTTTCACAATGTCTAATATCCATGCTTGGTTAACTTTTTATTAGGTTTCCATTTAATTAGGTTTCCTGCCTGAGAAGGGGGTTGGACTAGGAAGCCTCCAAGGTCCCTTCCAACTGTATTATTCTGTTATCCTATTAAAGTTCAGGAATTACTGAATCAATAGATTGTCAAATCTCTGGCATTCCAATATTAAATTAAAGGAAAAACTGGTTTCTTTCTACATTATATTTTTCCTGAAGTGTGTGAGGAACACAGTCTGAATCCTAAACTCTAATACCCAACTATTTTAAATCATTTTTCCCTAGTTTCTGTATGGATCTGCTCCAATGAAAGATAATAGTGAACATAGAGTATTCTTGCATCATTTTTTCCCAAACGAGGAACTTCAGACTAAGGGGATTCTTCAGCTGCTGTTGCATTTAAAGTGGATATGGATAGGGCTGATTTCCCAACGTGATGAGAGTGGACAGATGTTTGTACGGAATGCCCTTACACTGTTTGTCCAGAAAGGTATTTGCTTTGACTTCATGAAAGAGTTGCCCGAAGAAACTTTTGCTAACAACATTGAATGTGTATTTAATTATTTAATTGACATATACAAGGTTGTCATGAACAGCAATTCCAATATTGTGATCCTCTACTGTGAAAACCACATCATTGGCATTTTCAGAATATTTCCCCATTTTTCAGAATATTATGATTTACCAGTAAAGAGAAAAGACAAAGTTTGGATCATGCCAGCCCAGATGGAATTCACATCAGTCCCTTTTCAAAAAACACAGCCTTTGGACTTTATTCATGGTGCCATATCTTTTGCAGTATCTTCCAAAGAGGTGACTGGGTTCAAACTATTCTTGCAGATGAGAAGCCCTAATTCAGAAGAAGAAGATCATTTAACAAGATTGTTCTGGGAGCAGGCATTCGGATGTTTTTTCTTTAAAAATAAGTTAGATGAGGACGCTGGAGTGCTGTGCACTGGAGAAGAGAAGTTGGAGGCTCTTCCTAACTCTGTCTTTGAGACCACCATGACTGGGCAGAGTTACAGCATTTATAATGCGATCTATGCTGTGGCACATGCCTTAAAGGCCATGTTTTCATCCAAATACAAACACAGAGCAAGGGCGGACCATGGAAGCCTGATGATTATCAAGGAAGAAACATGGCAGGTAATAATAAAAGAAATCACAATGACAAATTGATCAAGCCTCTCTGATGTCATCAGGTGTTTTTTATGACTGAAAAAAGTATACAATTCAGGTTTAGTATCCACATTGTTTACACAAATTCATGGTTTATGTTTCATGACAACAGCGTGGAGGAACTATGTAAAAAAGCTCCAGTTTAAAAAAAATCTGATTAAATCAAGCTGCATAATTCAGTTTGAAATTTTCTCAAACTATTTTACTTGGTGATAATCTGTTTATTAATATTATGGTTCACTTGCACAGTAGTATTAGCAACTTCTAAATGGTAGTTGTGTTCATTTATTTCTCCAGATTAATTGCATTTATTTATTGAATTTATATGGACACCATGCACAGTTAAAACACAAAGCTAAAGAATCAACATAATTCAAAAAACAAACATTTGTGTTTGATTTGCTTCCATTTAGCTCCATCCTTACCTAAGGACAGTCTTATTTAACAACAGTGTTGGGGAAACAGTTTTCTTTAATGAAAAGGGGGAATTGGCAACTGGATTTGATATCATCAACTGGATCACATTCCCAAACCAAACTTTTCTTAAAGTCAAAGTTGGAAAGATAGATCCGCTGACTTCTCCAGAAGAGTCTTTCATGATTTCTGAAGAAAACATCATCTGGCCAACCATGTTCAACCAGGTATTTCCTACTGATCTTTCAGGTTGTCTAAAATCCTCCTCCCTACCATTTTCAAAAATCACTTTTATCATTTCAGTGACTCATTAGTAATAAAATGAAGGCAATAAAATATGATGTAAAATGAAAGAGCAGAGATCAGATTACACAGGGCTTCCATTAGTAAACTTGTCTTTCCAGAAATCTATGGGCATTTCTGAATGTACGCAATTACCAGCTGTCATTTTCAGGTTGTCCTACGTAGGGCATCTTTCAGTTATAAAAGCTGGAAATTATTTAATAATAAACAAGAGACATGCTGAGATTGAAATATCTTATTCCTGTCCATTGCTACCTTACAATTTTATTGTATTCTAACTGCAGATTGTCTAAGAGATATTTTAAAATCCCATCTATTTTCTTTAGTTTTTTTAAGTTTAACCTGCAAATTTGTCACCATTAAAACATGGTCTATTTAATAATTTCTACAAGGCTGACTAGATGCAATTGGAACTCTGTATCCCGTGAGTACACTCTCTGTAGTATTTCTTTTTAGGACCTATTTGGCAGAAAGAACTGGACTCAATGAAAATGCAGATAATTCCAAAGTTTAATTTCACCTACAAAGTGTGGGATAAATTACCAATCAGATTCACCTCAAAGGTGCTTTTCAAAGGCAACTGGACTTTTTTTTTCTTGAAAAATTTTGCTTCTCATCCAAGAAGCTTCTTCAGTTCTCAAGGAATTGAATGTTTCTCAAACATTTTCAAGGAAAAAACCAAGAAAGTTGGTTGCCTTCTGAAAAAGCACCTTTGGGACAACCATGACCTGGACAATTGAGAATCCTCATAGATATTTAACGATCCGATTAACCAAAATGGAATTGGAGGGGACTCCAATTTGAACAATTAAGCCTTCAGGAAACCTCTAGGATTTTGCGAAAACATGGAAATACATGGGAAATACATAGGATACATGGGAAATACATAGGAATACATAGGAAATACATAGAAAATACATGGTTTCATGAGGACATATAGAGAATGTCACATTATTATGGTGGCATTCATTAAATGTGCCTATCTAATAATACGTTGAATTGAATCCCATATATAGAATTTCTCCAAAAGCTATGCAGATTTGTCATAATATCATATACGTAGTGAAATATGAGTGTATAAAGTACAATTTCCTCCTGGTTTAATTTCTGAATAGGCATTACCACTTTCTGTATGCAATGAAAATTGTCATCCAGGCTACCTCAAGAAAAAAATAGATGAGAAGCCTTTTTGCTGCTATGACTGTCTTCCTTGTGCAAAAGGGAAAATTTCAAACAGATTAGGTAAGATGTGCCATGTATGTAATTGAGAAGACTTGTTAATTCTCACCAGCAATACTGTATACTTATCTGTGTTTAATCTGCACGGTATTGTTCTCAAATGTAATCAGTTATTCAGAATTTAGAGTATTAGCCTCACTGGAGCAAGGTAACCTTGGTATTAGATGAGATGCATTTGAATATTAGTAGCTCAGGTTGGTAGTTGAGCTGTTAGTTTGATCTCCAAGCTTGGCAATTTGGCTGCAAATGTTTCATCTCCATTCGGGGAGAAATCTTCAGTGCGCTTTGAATTGTGCTCATGTGTCAGAACGCTGACCTTAAAATTGGTGTGGATGTTATTTGTCCAGATGTTTCTGAGTCATGGTCAGGATTCGGGCCGTTTGACTGACTGGTTTGTTGTTGTGAATTGAATATGATGCTATGTTAGTATAAAGAAGCAAGAAAATGAGCTCATCCTTGCTGGAGAGAAGCAGGCACATAGATATGAAACATAAATATTGGTCCTTCTGCCGGTCTGATAATGAATTACAATCTTCATGGATCTTTAACCCTTATAAATAACTGGAATTCTTGCTAAAACATTTGTCACCTGAGCATGAAGAATATTCAAAATGAAAAAGCTTTTGAATAAAGAGAAATTTCTCCCAAAATTAGGTTATCTCTTTTTAAATGTAGAGAAGTCAGTTATTAAGAAGAAAAGTGTTAGATTTTAACTTATTTTCCATAAAATACAACAGTCATTAAGTAAAATGTCCAACCAGATGAGCTCAAAAAGAAGTACCACACCGTTTCTCTGGAAAATAAGCTAGGAAACTGACCTATTACAAAATTTTCTGTTGCATGATCCTTCCATCTTCAAACATGACACTGAGATTGATACCAACTGCACTCTTGATGTCTATTTGACCAAACATATGCAGGGCACTTTTCTGCACGTAGATGGTCCCATTCTTAATTTTTAAGAGTGTAATACAAATAAAATGGACATAATTAACTAGAAAAAATGGAGTTGTTTTCATAGCTTCTATGGGCCACAATGTTTTCTTTGAGGACTGCTTGGTAGTCTCTGAGCTTGGTTGTCTTCTTGCAGATATTTCACTACCAAAACTAGGTAACATCATCAGTGCAACATTAATGACTTTGACTAGCACTGATGATGTTGCCACGTTTTATTATGAAATGTCTGCAAGGAAACAACTGATCTGAGATCGCACCAAAGTTTCCTCATTTCAACTCTGAGTTATAAATAACTTCCTTCTTATGACTGTAATCCCTTAATTCGGAGTAGAGTCGGGGCAACTGGATGGAATTGAGCATTTACTGGCTGGATGCCTTTCCTGACACCATGTGGAGTTGGCAGCAGATATTTTTTCTTTGCACCCTAAGAGAAACATCTGCCGCTATTGAATTCTCAACCTCCCAAGTGGAGATTAACCACTAGGCCACGACGCAGCTCTTAAACTCTGATCAATAAATAGTCCTTTCATGTTTTCTTTTGCAGATGCAGTTGACTGTTTCCAATGTCCAGAAGATCAATATCCAAATGAAGCTCACAATCTTTGCATTGAAAAACATATAACTTTCTTGTCTTATGAAGAACCTTTGGGAATCACTTTGGCCACTGTAGCTGTCTTCTTTTTTGGAACTTCAGCTTTGGTGCTGAGGATCTTCATTAAAGAGTGGGAAACCCCCATAGTCAAAGCCAACAACAGGAACCTCACCTATACTCTTCTCATTGCTCTCCAGCTATCTTTCCTCTGCAGTTTTCTTTTCATTGGACAACCTGATCAAGTGAAATGTCTCATGCGACAAACTGCATTTGGCATCATCTTCTCTGTAGCCATTTCTTGCATTCTGGGTAAAACAACCATAGTGGTTCTTGCTTTCATGGCCACCAAACCGGGATCCCAAATAAAGAAATGGGTGGGAAAAAGGCTTGCCAACTCCATTGTCCTTTCTTGCTCTCTGATACAAGTCACAATTTGTGTTGCATGGCTGGCCATTTCTCCCCCATTTCCAGATTCAGACACACACTCCATGGCTGAAGAGATTGTACTAGAATGTAATGAAGGATCAGCCATCATGTTTTATACCGTTCTTGGCTTTATGGGGTTCTTAACTGCTATCAGTTTCACGGTAGCCTTCCTAGCTAGGAAGTTACCTGATAGCTTCAATGAAGCCAAATTCATTACCTTCAGCATGCTGGTGTTTTGCAGCGTTTGGGTAACATTTGTTCCTACCTATCTGAGCACCAAGGGAAAGTACATGGTGGTGGTGGAGATCTTCTCTATTCTGGCTTCAGCAGTGGGGTTGCTTGGCTGTATCTTTTTCCCAAAATGCTATATAATTCTTCTGAGACCGGATTTAAACAGAAAGGACAAACTTATTAAAAAAAACTGAATTATGTTTCTGAACCTTATAAACTCTCCTCACTGTTGTGTTTCCTTTTTCTGCTAGTCTTTGCAGTTTCGGAAAACTGAAACAGATTTTTTTTTCCAAAAACGCACAAACTAAATATTTGTCAAATGTTGGAATGTGCCTAGGTTTATAACCGTGTCAACAAATAAAGTACAATTTCTTCCCGTGGCAATTTTGCCCAGCGTTTTGCTTGCCATTTACTCAGATTTGTTGTAGTCTTGGGTCTTCATGGATCATGGGTAACGCTTTGAAGGAGGCTTAATAATAATAATAAAATAATAATAATAAACCTTTATTGTCAAAGTACAACATGTGTACATTGAGATTAGCTGAGCCTCCCCCCCTGCTCTCTCCCCCCAACACACAGTGACAACAAACCCTCCATCCCACCACACTATGTGAACCAACTACACCACACACCGGCCTCCCAAGTCAATTCTGCATAAGATTATGTCCCATTTAAAAGCCTAACAGCCCACGGATAAAAGCTATTTTTCAGCCTGTTGGTACGGCTGGCTATATTCCTATATCTCCTACTGGATGGTAGGAGAGTAAAGAGATACCGTCCAGGGTATGAGTATAAGTATAAGATGATAGTTACCAACATCCAATTCAGAGCTCTTAAGAAGCTAAGTCCTTATTGGATTTTGATAGTAGTTTCCAACTTTCTTTTGGAGGGTAGGTAAATAGCGTAGATTCCCTGTCAAAGCAGTCTAGCTCAGTGATGGCGAACCTTTTAAAGACTGTGTGCCCCCAAACTGCCCCCACTCCACCCCCTGCCCCCCTGCCCCCTCTTGCTCCATCCCCTGCCCATAGGGCCACCCACCACCTCCACGGCCTGACGCAGCAGATTGCCCAGGTGACCCAGCAGCACCATGGTGGCCTGCCCTCTGCCTGCACCCTGCAGCATCATCTGCACAAGATGGGGTGCAAAGGCAGAGTCTTGTCCCTGCTGTCTAGCTGCCATGTACTTGGCTGCATTGCTCCATGCGGGCCACACCCAGGGGCAACTCTCCTCCGGGGGGTTGCTGTTGAGGAGGGGGTCGTGGAGGGAGGCATGCCTGAGGTGATGGCACACATGCTCACAGAGAGACACACATGCCATAGGTTTGCCATCACTGCTCTAGATGGATCCTTTTCAGTCAGAATTTATGCATGGATGGTAAAGGCCAGGTACATCCATTGGCCATGGGAATTTTGAATAGCAAAAAAAACCAAAAACCCAATCAACACTGACTGATGTTATTAATATTTCTTGTTCCTAAATATATTCAAACACGAAGGCTGAACAGCTAGGCTGTTTTTGCTATACATTTCTATGTTCAGATCAACCAAGATCAAAAAAAGATGTTTAGACTCAGGAAAGAGTGCAGAAAAGAGCAACAAAGATGATTAGAGGGCTGGATGCTAAAATGTATGAAGAATGGTTGCAGGAAGTGCAACTAGTCTAGTGAAAAGAAGGACTAGAGGTGACATGATAGCAGTGTTCCAATATTTGATGGCCTACCACTATTTTCCAAAGCACCAGAAGTCAACACAAGAAACAATGGATGGAAACCAATCAAGGATAGAAACAACTTAAAACTAAGGAGAAATTTCCTAACAGAATAATTAACCATTGGAAGTTGTGGGACTACCTTTATATTGTAACTATAGAGAGCGACATGTGTATTGTTATATTTGCCTTCAGAAGTTGTGGGTGCTCCATCACTGGAGGCTTTTAGGAAGAGACTGGACAGCCAGTTGCCTGGAATGGTATAGGGTCTTCTGCTTAAGCAAGGAGTTGGACTAGAAGACCTCCGAGGTCCCTTTCAACTCTGTTATTCTGTAATATACTGAAAGTCAGCTGGCACAATAGAGCCAGATGGAAGTATCAAAATGTGGGGTGGGGATAATCAAAACTTCCCCTGTGGTTGTTAAGGGTAGGAAGGCTGCCAAGCACCTGACTTTCCATTGTGTGCCCCCTCCCCCCCGTGCTGCAATTGCCATAACATCAAGCATAGGTTGGAAGCCCCTTCAGTCAGCATGTTCATCAATTTTAGCATTAGAATTTACAGCCCTCTCTAAGCAGTTTGCAGAGTCAGCATATTGATCCCAACAATCCGGATCCTCAGTTTACCGACCTTGGAAGGATGGAAGGCTGAGTCAACCTTGAACTGGTGAGACTCAAACTACCAAACTGCTAGCAGCCAGCAGTCAGCAGAAGTAGCCTGCAATAATAATAATAATAATAATAATAATAATTTATTTTATTTAATTTATTTAATTAAATTTTTATAATAATAATAATAATAATAATAATAATAAAATAATAATAAATAAATTTTTATAATAATAATAATAATAATAATAATAATAATAATAATAATAATAATAATAATAATAATAATAATAATAATAATAATAATAATAATGTTGGAAGGGACCTTGGAAGTCATCTAGTCCAAACCCCTGCTCAGGCAGGAAAACCTATACCATTTCAGACAAATGGCTGTCCAGTCTTTTCTTAAAAACTTCCAGTGTTGGAGCATTCACCACTTCTGGAGGCAGGTTGTTCCACTGGTTAGTTGTTCTAACTGTCAGGAAGTTTCTCCTTAGTTCTAGGTTGCTTCTCTCCTTGACTAGTTTCCATCCATGCTTCTTGTCCTGCTTTCAGGTGCTTTGGAGAATAGCTTGGCTCCCTCTTCTTTGTGGCAGCCCCTGAGATATTGGAACACTGTTATCATGTCACCCCTCACCCTTCTCTTCATTAAACTACACATACCCAATTCCAGCAACCGTTCCCTATATGTTTTAGCCTCCAGCCCCCTAATCATCTTTGTTGCTCTTCTCTGTACCCTTTCTAGAGTCTCGACATCTTTTTTACATCGTGGTGACCAAAACTGGATGCAGTATTCCAGGTGTGGCCTTACCAAAGCATTGTAGAGTGGTATTAGTACTTCACTTGATCTTGATTCTGTCCCTTTGTTAATGAAGCCTAGCACTGTGTTGGCTTTTTTGGCAGCTGCAGCACACTGCTGGCTCATATTGAAGTGATTGTCCACTAGGACTCCGAGATCCCTCTCACAGTTACTACTATTGAGCAAGGTACCACCTATACCACAGGTCTGCAACCCGCGGCTCCGGAGCCGCATGTGGCTCTTTCAGCCGTCTCCTGCGGCTCCCAGTCCTCTGACTTGCAGTCCAAAAAAAAAAAGTGGGACTAAAAAAGTTCAACCAATCAATTCAAATATGCAGGGTAGGTGCATATCTCGCCTTGGCTCCACTCTTCAGTCAAACCCTGTTCTGCACATGCGCACATGTACGCGCATGTCCACACATTTTTTGTGGCTCCCAGATTTTCCTTTTGTGAGGGAACCGGTTCCGAGTGGCTCTTTCACTGTTTCAGGTTGCTGATCCCTGACCTATACTATACCTGTGCATTTGATTTTTCCTGCCTAAATGTAGAACCTTACTTTTTTTCATCATTGAATTTCATTTTGTTAGATAACGCCCAGTGTTCGAGTCTGTCCAGATCCTCCTGTATTTTAAGCCTATCTTCTGGAGTATTGGCTATACTTCATTCTAACCACTGCACCACCACGACTTATATTGCAACTTAAATGTGCTTGAAACCATCCTTCAGAAGATTGGAAGCCACTTCTTTTTTTTTTCTTCTTTCATTTACTGTACTTAATTAATTTTAATTTCTAGGACATTCTTCTAGTGTGACCTGCACATTTTTATTCTTTTAAAATGTTCTTTAATAAAAACTAGAGTATGTATATGAAATCATTCTTCCAGATGTCAAAGAGAAGAGAAATGTAAAACTAAGATTTTAAAGAAGATCTGTCTTTTTCAAACTCAGAAAGTTAGAAAATAATGAAAGAGAACATGGGAATAAGGAACTCTTGGGGAAAAAACAAATACATTTCTAATTGCTGAGATATTCTGACATCCTTTTAGCTCAATGATTTACAGTGGGAAACAGGGTTTTTCCCCCATTGCTGCTTGATGATAATAAAATCCAGACCATATTATCCAGATATTAGATCATTGTTTGTTGTTGTTGTTAGTTGCGAAGTCGTGTCCGACCCATCGCGACCCTATGGACAACATTCCTTCCTTCCTGTCCTCTACCATCTTCTGGAGTCCATTTAAGCTCACGCCTACTGCTTCAGTGACTCCATCCAGCCACATCATTCTCTGTCGTCCCCTTCTTCTATTGCCCTCAACCTTTCCCAGCATTAGGCTCTTCTCCAGTGAGTCCTTCCTTCTCATGAGGTGGCCAAAGGATTTGAGTTTTAGCTTCAGGATCTGGCCTTCTAAAGAGCAGTCAGGGTTGATCTCCTCTAGGACTGACCGGTTTGATCGCCTTGCAGTCCAAGGGACTCGCAGGAGTCTTCTCCAGCACCATAGTTCAAAGGCCTCAATTCTTTGGCGCTCAGCCTTTCTTATGGTCCAACTTTCACTGCCATACATTGCAACTGGGAAGACCATGGCCTTGACTATACGCACTTTTGTTGACAGGGTGATGTCTCTGCTTTTTAGTGTGCTGTCTATATTTGCCATGGCTTTCCTCCCCAGGAGCACATGTCTTTTAATTTCTTGGCTACAGTCCCCATCTGCAGTGATCTTGGAGCCCAGGAAAACAAAATCTGTCACTACCTCCATTTCTTCCCCATTTGACCGGCTTAGACTCCGACTGGGCAGAGTCTAACGATCAGAACATGGGTGATCTCGTCGATGTTAAATGGGACGAGTTCGATCCTGTGACCCCAAAGGAAGTGGACAGAATTATGAGGAAGCTGAGCTCCACCACTTGTTTATTAGATCCGTGCCCTTCTTGGCTGGTATATTCTGCTCGAGAGGGAACACGAATCTGGCTCCAGGCAGTGATATCCGCCTCCCTGTGTGAGGGTTGTTTCCCTAGATTTGCCATGGTAGATCATTGTTAATGGTTACCAAACAGCAGATATCTTTTAAAGACTTAATTATTCTCTTCATTAAAAAGACCAGCTAAATAATCAAAATTATTAAAAGTAGAGTCATGAAACAGTGAAAGATTTTATTGTCCAGTTCCATTTATAAGAATTTGACATACTGTTATACATGCCAGGGATATAAACAATTGGTAAAGTCGGTAAAGCTAATAACAACCCCAGTTTTTACACTTAGAACAGGATTATTAATTGCATTTCACAGCAGAAATACACATAGCCATGATTTAATAATCAGAAATGCTTTTCCTTTACAAGTTGCCCTTTGCTGTTGAGTTCAGGCCTCAACAAAATAATGTAGCATTTGGGGGAAAAGATGCATCCCAATAACCCAGCACTAGAAGCTAAGATGGAGAAGATCTCCACAGCTACCATATACTTTCCTTTGGTGCTCAAATACGTTGGAACAAAAGACAACCAAACACTGCAAAACACCAACATGCTAAAAGTGATGAACTTGGCTTCGTTGAATGTGTCTGGCAGGTTCCTAGCTAGAAAAGCCACCATGAAGCTGACCAGCGACAGAAATCCCATATAGCTCAAGACAAGATAAAACATCACAACAGATCCTTCATTACATTCTGCTATGATCTCTTCAGCCATTGATCGCATATTAAGCTCTGGAAAGGAGGGAGAGGTGATCATCCATGCCAGACAAATGCCTGCTTGAATAGAGGAGCCAGAAAATACAATTAAGATGGACAGTTTCTTCCCCAACCATTTTCTCATGCTAGACCCTGGTTTGGTGGCCATGAATGCTACAATGACCGTGATGGTTTTGGCCAATACAGAAGAAATGGCCACCGAGAAGATCATGCCAAATGCAGATTGTCGGAGGAAGCAAATCAGTTGGAGAGGTTTTCCAAGGAAAAGAAAAGAGCAGAGGAAGCAAAGCAGAAGGGAGATTAGAAGAGTGTAGGTGAGGTCTTTGTTGTTGGCTTTCACAACAGGTGTGTCTTTATATTTAATAAATATTGCAAGTATAAATATGGTAATGGTTGAAAATAAAATAATAATCACAACTAAGCTGGTCCCTAAAGGTTCTTCAAAAGTTAGAAATGTTATTGCTTTGGGGATGCATCGAACTTTGTCTTTACTTGGAAATTGATCTTCTGGACATTCAGAACAGGTAATTGTGTCTGAAAATAAGAGACATACCATAAAGTATGAGATCTAACCATAAAAAGTGATGAAGCACCAAATCAAATATATAACTTATATTAGAATATATCAGTGTTTTTCAAATTTTGCCACTTTAAGAAGTCTGGAATTCAATTCTCAGAATTGTTTCTGGGGAATTCTGGGAGTTAAGATTCACAGGTCTTAAGGTTGCTAAATTTGAATAACAATTTATTACATCATGACATACATTTCTTTGTTTGTATGTACACTGAGAGCTTATGTACCAGAGACAAATTCTTTGTGTGTACAATCACACTTGGCCAATTTCTCTTCCTATCATTAGATGAGATCTAAAGGGAATGTATTGAGGTGGGAATCTTCTTTGTTAGTGATGATCATAGTTAGGAAGCATCAATCTTTTTATTCTGATAAAATACTTTTTAATAAAATTTATGTATCTGAACACTTTGCCTTAATTCCATTTTACGAGCCAAGTGGACAAGCTCTCATTCCCAGGAAACCTGTCCATTCTCTTTGATCCAGCAGGTTCACAACAGGCATGAATCTTCCCAGTAATCTCCTGAAACAAGATGAGTGTCCACTTGGGAACAAGTCTCGGTGACTTTATCTGACAAATTCTGTGCAATTGCCTTTGTATGGCCTTATAACATGTTCAACATGCCTTCTTACCAAGGATGGTAGAGACTTTCTGTGACTTCATTAGGGGCAAAGACATACTGGTGCCTCCCCACCCTTAGCATCACAAGATAGGTCTTAATAGAAGCACTATTCCATGCTTGGTCAACTTTGTCCTTGGCAAAGTGCCTTCTATGTTCTAGATCTCTCCTACTTAATTTTATTTCCCCCAGCTCCTCTGTAACCCAAGCAGACTCCTGGATCCCTCAGAAGAGAGAGATTTCATGAGCATGATGCAATCCACTGCCTCTATTGAACATACTTTTTTTTTCCTTTTAGGAATTATTTGAAAGCTTTTCACTTTGGTTTTATTCGATTTTATGTGTGCACCTTGTGAAATCTTTAAGTATGTGGATCGGTATTGGAATAAAATAAATGAAACAGAGAAATCAAATATACTTTTAAATAAAAGTAATTTATTATCTGGTCAATTAAGCAGTGAAAAAGTCTAATAAACCACAGAGTAAAGTAGAATAAGGTGTGTAGTGTAATGTAGTGTAGTGTAGTAGAGTAAACCAGAGAATAATTTACCTGACATGTTTGACATCTTCCCATCAGAACATCGATCACAGTCATAGCAGCAAAATTTCTCACCTTCTTTTTTTTTCTTCTGATAGCCAGGAGAACAGGGATTATTACACACTGAACGAGGCAAGATCTATTGATAAACCAGGATGTTTCATAACCATGACATTAGGAGTCAGTTACTCACTTTGTACACTATTGTACATACAGAGGCTTTAGTGTTTCAACCCCAGTGAAGCCAGGATATATAATATTAGTCAGCTCACTGATTCTTAAACTTCTTATAACCTGTCAAAGGTGGGTGGTAGGGCTTTTTATTTTATTTTCAAATATTTTAAAATGTCTGTTTTTTCATCTATTCCTGAATTTCATTTCATCTTTCTTTCTTACTTACTTTCCCTCTCTTTTTCTTTGTTTCTCTTACTCTTTCTTTCCCTTTCCCCCTCTTTTCTTTCTTTCTTTCTTTCTTTCTTTCTTTCTTTCTTTCTTTCTTTCTTTTTCTTTCTTTCTTTCTTTTTTTTTTGCAGCTAGGGTAGTAGCAAAATCCCCCATCTCCCTGAGGGGAAAAAGTCTCCTGTAAATTTGTCCCATACAGCAGGGGGAAAAACAAATTGGAATACAAATAGTTAATTTTAAATAATTTAAGGATATGAAAGTAGGCTGTACAATCAAACTCATTGCTCATCTCCAAATCTTTCACCCAGAATAATGCAATATTTCAAAAATCTGTACCTGCTTAAAATATTTGTGCCACACAATTAAATCTTCATGAATCACAAATGTGTTTCCCTCAAGAGCTTTGGGATCAATTTTTCCAATTTTCGCTTTATGGTAGGAATTGTTTGGAAACATGACCACATTTGTAATATCAAATCCAGAAAGCACTTCTCCATGATGGTTGATGGATACAGTTTCTCCAAGGGAATTATTGAATGAAAGGCCTTGAAGAAACCAATGAAGCTAAATAAAAATGAAAGGGAACAAATAACGGGGGGAAAAACCTATGGGTTACATCAAGACTTCCTGAAATTTGTAGAAATGAAAGTGGCATTACTTAAGTCCCACTAATATCTGTCAACCAAATTTGTGTAGGACTATCACTAGATAGTTGAATCCCGAGTGCTGTGTAACAGAGTGAGCGCCTGTTACTCGTCCCAGCTTCTGCCAACCTAGCAGTTCGAAAGCACGTAAAAATGCAAGTAGAAAAATAGGGACCACTACGGTGGGAAGGTAACAGTGCTCCGTGCGCCTTTGGTGTCTAGTCATGCCAGCCACATGACCACAGAGACGTCTTCGGAAAAGCACTGGCTCTTTGGCTTTAAAATGGAGATGAGCACCGGCCCCTAGAGTCGGAAACGACTAGCACGCATGTGCGGGGGAACCTTTACCTTTTTATCACTAGATCATGACAACTTGCACCAGTCACAATTATAGTCATCCACAAATGAGACAAAAAGATGACACATGTTAGCATATTGTCATCATTTAGCTTATAAAGGATACCTGTTAGATTCAAAGTGAAATAAGCCACATCATGGCTGTCAACATCCAGCTTGAGAATCCAAATAAGACTCCAGATTAATTCTGTTTCCGAAAATCTTTCTGTTTATTGAATATACGGAATGGTTATGTCAAAGCAAAACTAACTCTGAGTTTCCCACACCAATTCATAGACTTTTCCCGGCCAACCCCCCACCCCAACATCTTATGTAATCCATATCAACAAGTCTACTTTGTTATGGGAACCATCTGCTTCAAATCCACACCTGTTTTTGTTTCCTTGACAAGGTTTCAGGCTCCCGTAGTCTGCAGCTGAATCAAAAATGTTTTACTTCTCCATCTATCCACTTGAAAGTAACACCTCCAGCTCCCCTTTATCTAAAGGCAAGTTGAAACACAGAGGCACGTAGCTGCCAAAGTTTCATCCTTGACAATGGGTTAGCATGACTTCCAGAGCTGGATACTATCAAAATCCAATTAATTGAATACTACGCTGAGATCGGGAAGCAATCATTTTTCTTGCTTATATCAACATCTCACCCAACCTAAGAGATATATTGTCCTGTTCCAGGCTATGAACACACACACACAGGAAGGGGTTATCTGTTTTATTTGGCACCCCTAAACCAGTACTGCTAACTAATTAGAGAAAAAACAAGAAGTTCAGTATTAATCTACTCTTTGGAATGATGTTGTTTGATTAACAAGTGATTACCTTCCAGATCCCTTTATCTTCAAGTTCATTCCTTCTACTTTTTGTTAGTCTTTTGTATTTAGACTTAAGTAAGTTCATGCCATTAAGAGCATGTGCTACAGCATAGACTGCATTGTAGATACTATAGCTGTGGCCAGTCATTTCAAATAAATGTCCAGGAAGTTTTTTTAGCTCTTCTTTCCCAGTACAAATATCATCACTTTCCACTGGTTTATTGGTCTCTAAAAAGACACAGTCAAAGCACTGTTCCCAGAACTCTTTGAACAAGTTATCCTGTTGGGTCTGAAATGGTTTTATGGCCCAAATGAATTCCTGAAACTCTGGCAGTTCATTGGCGTGAATAGCAAAAGAAATTGCTCCATCAAACAATTGCAAATCTGAAGGTCGGTGAAGACTTGTTAATGTAAGATCAATTTGAGCTGTTAGAATCCACATTTTCCCACAAGTTTCATCTATATATTTAACAAACAGAAATAGAAGCATTGCTGTGAAGCTTTCTCCATAGAAGATGAATGTATTGATTTTGGTTTTCCTCAAGTGTACATTTATCCTACCCACCATAGGATTTTGAAAAATAAAAATAAATGCTTGTTTGGGAAATCTCTCCACAAAAGCAGAGCAGATCCTGTTCTCAGAAAGAAGTGGGTCCAGAGCTCGGAGGAAATTGTCTCCACTGTCATCATCCAGAATTAAAAGGCCAATCCACGTCCATCCAAAATGCTTCAGCAACTGGATAATCCCCACAGTCTGAAGGTTTTCATTGGGAGCCATGCGGTAAAAGGAAGCAGCCCTCTTTGCCCCCTGCTTCTTGGGAGCAAATGAGCCATAGGAGAGCTAAAATAAAATGTATACTTTGTTGTAAACTCTCCATTCCTGTGAGAAAGTTATATTTTCTTAAAGAATACACAGAAAGATACATTTTTTGCAAGCTCTTTCCTTGCATGGGCTTCCACTTTCAAGTGCAAATAAAGCTTTGAACATTGTGATGACTATATACTAAACGCTATATATATGGAACCCTATCTTATTTATTTATTTATTTCTTAAATTTATACCCTGACATTTTTTTCAGGTGCCCAAGAAGACCGATAGAGCACTCTAAGCAATCCTGTAAGTTTGGCTGAGAAAGGGTGATGGACACAATTACCTGTTAGCTCACATGTCTATTGGAGGTGGTTACTCTTTGAAAGCTGTATGCAACAAAATTTCATTTTTTATGTATGACGATTAGTGTACATTTAAAGTGACAATAAAGTTATTCTATTCTATTCTACATGGGTGAGGATAAACTAATATCCAACCATCTGAAGCTCTCAGAACCTGTTAGCTGTTTTAAACAGATTTTTAATATGTTGCATCAGATGTGTCTTAATTCCAACTCCACAAATTTCATCAGTCCATTTTGATGCATAATTGAAATAGCATCTAACCCCTACTTCAGTGGTTCCCAACCTTTTCTATACCCCACACCCCTAGAACACTTCTGATATATTCTCGCACCCCTTAAAAAAGTTTGAAACGAATTATGCATATGTACACTATAATTTTGAATTTCTAAACCCAGGTTTTCGCATCCCCTGGAATATCACCTCACACACCCCGTTGGGAACCCCTGACCTACTTGGAAAAGAATTGTTTCCCCTTCCGTTCAATTTTGCCACATGGACAAGTTTTCACATATGTCAATAAATATATCTTACCTGTGGGATTTTATAAAGACTTATGATATCTGACATGAAGAATGAGATATCAGCACCAAATCCCCCAATAATGGCCACAATGAGATTCTCCTTGGTATCACATCTGTAGTTGACAACCAACTGATCCGATCGGAAGAGCAGTTCCAAAGTGGAATGGTAAGTCAGCCGGGCATCAAAATAGTTGTCACAGATAAAAAGTCCGAGGGTAATGTTAGATAAGAGTCTTGGGTTTGAATTGATTTGCTCCACAGCAAATGCCAAGCTCAGGGAATGCTGGTATAATTTTAAAACGGATCTGAAAACATAAATTGAAATACAGAGGGATTGAGGAAAGAAGAATATATTTTGTGAGCAACAACAATATGAAACTGGACATTTTGTTAGGCATCAGATATAAAGACCAATGAGGAACATTTAGTTTGTCGAGAACTGGGCTAGATTGCATGAAAATATGAAGTTAAATTCAATTGTATAATGAAGCTAGACCATGACTGATCACAGAATCAGACAGATGTCCCAAAGGTGGTTTTTTCAGGAGGCAACTGGACTTGGTTTGATTTTGCTTGAAGATATTTTGCTTCTCATTCAAGAAGCTTTTTCAGTTCTGCTTCAAAGAAAAACAAAGAAAGTCCAGTTGCCTCTTGAAAAAAACACCTTTGGGACAACCAGGACCTGGATAACTGAGAATCTCAATAGATAATCAGACAGATGTTTAAAACAGGATTTGCCATTTTTACGGACATATCAATTCTTTCCAAGGACCTGGGAATAGGTGGTTCTCATTGTATGGTGATAGTTAAAAGTATTGTGGCAGGAAGGAAGTTATTCTACTAAAGCTGCTTTTTTTTTCCAATGGACCGATGCTGATTTTGTCAGTGGTAATATTGTTCAAGTGGTGCTCTGGTGGTTTTAGGATTGCACCTAAGACACCTATTATATTTGCTTTCTTTTGCCACAGTCATTTTATTTCTGTTTGCAAGTCTTCACATTTTGCTATCTTCTGCACTTATTTCTCTTCTATTCTGCTGTTTCCAAACACTCCCATGTCTATTACCTAAACTCTTTTGTTTTTATTATTGACAGTTGCTAAGTCTGGAATGTTTCATGGAAGATGCTTATATGTTCAAAGTACTAAAGTCCCAGGGAACTTTGGCTTCTTCATTTTCTACTACTTTGTCTATTTTCTGGTCCCAATAGTTGTTGCCTTTGGGGAAATGGTATTTTTTGCAGATATTCCAATGATATTCCAAATATTGCAATAATGATGATGCAAGATCTAGTTGAAGCCTGATTGAATTTTTTTAAGTTCATTCTTACATTGTGTTATTTATTTCTACTAAGTCTTGCTACCTTTTCTGCCTTATCCACAAGCAGCAGGAGGGTAAACACACCAAAACACTCCCACAACTTTGTTTGCATACATAGTTTGTGAGAAAGAGGGCTGGGAGCATTTTTTTTTGGGGGGGGGTTGTTATAACTGGACTATTCACTCCCCTCTGCTGCTTCCATATATAGCTTTAATTAAATTGGTTTATCATTCTTGCAATTCTTAAACGTAATTACTTAATTCTCACCTCTGCAAGTGAAAGAAACCCACTTACCTTAGACTGACTATATGCTCAGAGTTTCTTCTACTTAAAGGTAAAGGTAAAGGTTCCCCCGCGCACACATGCTAGTCGTTTCCGACTCTAGGGGCCGGTGCTCATCTCCGTTTCAAAGCTGAAGACCCAGCGCTTGTCCAAGGACATCTCCGTGGTCATGTGGCCGGCATTGACTAGACACCAAAGGCGCACGGAACGCTGTTACCTTCCCACCGTAGTGTTCCCTATTTTTCTACTTGCATTTTTACGTGCTTTCGAATTACTAGGTTGGCAGAAGCTGGGACGAGTAACAGGTGCTCACTCTGTTACGCGGCACTCGGGATTCGACCCGCCAAACTGCTGACCTTCTGATCGACAAGCTCAGCATCCTAACCCACTGAGCCACTGCGTCTTAAACCTTCAGATCTCAGGTGTTCCAATGGAGATTTAAAATATTTTGATCCCATAATTTTAGACTAATATTTACTTATTTATTAAATTTTGAAGCAGAACCATCTCCCTCCTAGATAAAATAGATTTTTATCAAGAAATCTCAGGGCTGTAGACTAGACTAGGAAGCCAAACTGCTGGCCCACGGGCTGGATGCATCACCAGGAAACTACGCCCACCCCATTGCCAGCAATGGGAAAAAAGCTCCGATATGTTGCACAACATCATGTGACATTGCGAGTTTGACATGTCTGCTAGGAACTGGTGGTTTCCTGGGGAAGATATAGAAAATGTCTACTGAAAAGAGTCTCCTTTGCACTTGCAATATTTTCTGAAGTGCATACGGGTTTTTCAGTAATTTTATGCATAATATAAATATTGCATCCAGTTTGGGTCACCGTGATATAAAAATGATGTTAGATTCTTTAAAAAAAAGCAGAGAAGGGCAACAAATATGATAAGGGAACTGGAGGCTAAAACCCATGAAGAATGGTTGCAGGGATTGGCTATGTCTAGTTTAAATGAAAAGGACTAGGAGTGACATGATAGCAGTGTTACAATATTTAAGGGGTTGCCACAAGGAAGAGGGAGTCAACCTATTATCCAAAGCACCTGAAGGCAGGATAAGAAGCAACAAATGGAAACTAATTAAGGAGAAAATCAACCTAGAACTAAGCAGAAACTTCCTGACAGTTAGAACAATTAACCAGTGGAACAACTTGCCTCCAGAAGTTGTGGGTGCTCCAACATTGGAGGTTTTCAAGAAGCGATTGGACAACCATTTGTCTGGCATGGTATAAGGGTTTCCTGCTTGAGCAGGGGATCAGACTAGAATACCTCCAAGGTCCCTTCCAACTCTGTTATTCTGTTATGCATTTGCTGATTTAGCAACCATCCAACCATTACCACTACCCAGTAGCAAATAAAAAAATCTAATGCCCTCGATCAAGTACACTTATGATTGTGTATCATCTGACCCATCCACTGCGATAATCAAGTTCGCAGATGATACAACTGTGGTGGGTCTTATTACAGGTGGGGATGAGAGAACATATAGGGCGGAGGTACAAAAACTATCCATATGGTGTAGTAACAACAACTTGCACCTAAATATCAGCAAGACGAAAGAGATGGTGTTAGACTTCCAGAGAAAAAAGGAGGAACCTGCCCCACTTTACATTGGGGAGGACTGTGTAGAGAGAGTTTCCTCCTTTAAATTTCTGGGAGTCTACCTCTGTGAAGATCTGACCTGGAAAGTTAACACAGCCCAGGTGGCTAGAAAGGCCCAACAGAGGCTTCACTTTCTTAGGATCTTGCGGAAGAACAAGGTAGTACAACGGCTAATGACCCTCTTTTACTGGTCTACGATAGAGAGAGTCCTTTCATATGGTATTGTGGTTTGGTATGCTGGTCTGACAGCTGCGGACAGGAAAGTATTACAGAGGGTAGTGAGCACAGCACAAGACATTGTGGGCTGTCCCCTGACACCACTGGATGACATCGCCAGGGCTCGTTGCCTTGGAAGAGTGAGGAAGATTCTCAGGAATGACTCACACCCTGGACGGTATCTCTTTACTCTCCTACCATCCGGTAGGAGATATAGGAATATAGCCAGCCGTACCAACAGGCTGAAAAATAGCTTTTATCCGTGGGCTGTTAGGCTTTTAAATGGGACATAATCTTATGCAGAATTGACTTGGGAGGCCGGTGTGTGGTGTAGTTGGTTCACATGGTGTGGTAGGATGGAGGGTTTGTTGTCACTGTGTGTTGGAGGGAGAGAGCACGGGGGGGAGGCTCAGTTAATCTCAATGTACACATGTTGTACTTTGACAATAAAGGTTTATTATTTTATTATTATTAAAAAATTAGACAAATACTTACTTTTTTTCCTTTTTTTCCTTTTTTTCTTTATTTTTTCTGCAGTTTCAAGTGACACATGGAAAGGAAGGAAAAACGACAAGAGAATTACTTACAGAGGTGGCATAGATGATTTCTGTGAAGGATGCTTATCAAAGGGAAGCTCCTCAAATATGTATACAATCTGAGTTGTGATCCCACCAATAAGGAGGTTTCCTGGTTTATACCATTCATGAAGAATAGCAGAAGGTTCACTTCTTGGGCAAGTTATGGCATCAGTCCAGCACTTCATCTCAACCAGCAACCATAGAACCATCTCTGTTTTCAACATTTTCTCTAGAAGATTATTATTTGTACCCAGTCTCTGCATATGGTGAGGCTATTTTGCATCAACTACAAAAATCAAGGAACATGTTCATCTAATAGATCCAATTTTGTCAGTTCTCTTGTCCAATGGGTTGACACCAACAAGGTTAGCAAATCAACATACAAGCACGCTCCAGTAAATGAAAATCACCATGAGAATTCAAAGGGACAAAATCCTGCCTGTTTCTTTTCCCTTGAAATGAAAGGTTTTATAACCTCTTCCAGACTGACTCATGAATTTTTTTCAGTATTTCTTGGAAAGTTGTTGCAGCTATGTCATAAAGCATCAATGATAGTCATTGCTTTGGCAATAATAGTAATTGCTATTAAAGAGTCATCTTTGTGAAAGGAACCCCCAGGGTTTGGAGAACTATTATTTCATTTCCACATTACAGCTTTGTGTAACTATCTTCTTAGGGTTTTTTTTAAAGAGATTCCACATTAAATACTTATATACTTCTGTAAATTATTTCTGTAAATTTAGTCATTGTTCATGAGATTTTTCCCAAGCCAAATATTTATGGCTGAATTCTCTACCTTTTCCAAATATATCTCTTTAGGTCACCAATGAGCACAATAAACTTCAAAAGAGTCACTGAGAACAATACTCTAAAAAATTTCAATCTTTCAAGAAATTGTTTATATAATTTCATTTTTTTCTTGAAACATATTCCAGATTTCCTTCTGAAGGCATTTTCATGGTGCTCTTCTTTAATTTGAATTATATTGAGTCATGCAGTTAGCCTTAAGGTGGACCTGAACCTGTGTTTTCTTGGTCCTAGTTACAGTTAGGAAGTCATGCCTAATCCCATCACTTCATGTCCTAAAAAAAGCATAGCATTCATCCACCCAATTCCTCTTTTCTCAATTAGGTGGTGATCTTGGAACTTTCCTTTGAAGATCAATCATATTTTCTCTGATAACAAATATTTTCTAGTGAACTTTCCTTCTATAAATAAAATATTTCATATGATAAATCTGGGGTTTTAACATTTCTCATCAGATGATTTCAATACAATATACTAAGTTCTTAAGTTAAAACATATTGGACCCAAGAATCAACATAAAAGACTCTATCTGTTCTCAAATACTTTCTTTTATTTATTTATTTATTTATTAATGGGATTTATACCCCGCCCTATCTCCCGAAGGACTCAGGGCGGCTAACAACAATAATATACAATAAATACAGAAATTAAGATAAAATTAAAGTTAAAGGCCTCTGTGCAATAAATTAAAATTAAAAATTAAAAATAATTAAAAATTGTAAACATAATTAAAATCCCTGTCAGTCCAGGTCAGCCAGGTGAAAAAGGAGTGTTTTGAGGCCGCGGTGAAAGGACTGGAGATCTTGGGTTATCCAAAGCTCAGGGGGGAGTTGATTCCACGGGGCTGGTGCTCCCACAGAGAAGGCCCTTCCCCTGGGGGTCGCCAGCCGACATTGTCTAGCCGATGGTACCCTGAGGAGGCCCTCTCTGTGTGAGCGTACTGGGCGATGGGAATTCGTTCCCGGTAGCAGATGGTCCTGCAAGTATCCCGGGCCTAAGCCATGTAGGGCTTTAAAGTTAAGTACAAGCACCTTAAATCTTAAAGGTCAGCTCTCTACATATTTTGGTGAAACCTTCCTTTACATCATTCTACTACCCCTGATCTTCATAAGCTTAATCTGTTAATGAAAACAATATTCAACATTGCTTGGATGACTTTATATATGCAAATGTAACTCTCTTCAAGAGAAGCTATATCTCCATACTTTGTAGAATTTTGATGGTTCAGAGGTACTGTTTATAAATGAGTGGCATGGTGGCCTGTTGGTGAAGATGCTAGCTTCCCACTTGGAAGATTGAGAATTCAATCCTAAGTAGTGGCAGATGTTTTTCTCCTAAGGCACAAACAAAAAATGTGTGATGCAAACTCTATGTGGCATCAGAAAGGGCATCCAACCTGTAAACTCTCAGCTCCATCCAGTTGCCCCAACTCTACCCCAAATTAAGGGATTACAGGGTCATAAACAAAGGGAGAGGTATATTCCTCTGAAATAGTTAAACATCTGGATGTTCAAATTTAAAAATGCAATATTTCCAGAGTGTTGTCCTTACTTTTTTGAAGATAGTGTCTAACACCCAGAATTGGAAGCCCCATGAAATGGTGAATTTTTCCTTTGTGGAATTCTTCTAATTTATTTATTTATTTATTTATTCAATTTATATACCGCCCTTCTCCCGTAGGACTCAGGGCGGTTCACAAGGTTTTTTTAAAAAAACAATACAACAATTACAAAACTTTAAATCAATTAAAAAGATTATATAGACCTTGCAATAAAACCCCAGTTAAAAAACAGTTAAAATCCCAATTAATATGCTCAGACCAGGCCAGAGAGCTCAAAGAGCCAGGTCTTCAGGTCCCGGCGGAATGAACGAAGGTCAGGGGCAGTCCTAAGCTCTACAGGCAGCTGATTCCAAAGGGCAGGCGCACCCACAGAGAAGGCCCTCCCCCTGGGTATTGTCCACCGGCAATCTTTTACCGGTGGTACCCTGAGAAGACCCTCCCTGTGGGAGTGCACAGGACGAAGGGAGCTTGATGCCAGCAGCAGGTGTTCCCTCAGATATCCCAGACCCAAGCCATTTAGGGCTTTATAGGTCATCACCAGCACCTTGAATCTCACCTGGAGGGCAACCGGAAGCCAATGCAGTTCGCGGAGCAGAGGTGTTACATAAAGGACTGATAGTCATTCACCAGAAATGTTTTGGTGGACCATGTATTAAGCAGAAGGTTGGACAAATTGATCATAGACTGCTTTTCATTCTGTGATTCTAAATAAATGAAAGAGTGAGTAGATAACACTCAAGTGGGATAACAGAAATACAGAAGAATTGAAAAGAGAAGAATTTGTTCAGTGAAGGAAGAATCATATCCCCAAAGAAACTTGTGATAAGCATTAGATATAAATACCTACGAGGAACATTTTGCGCATCATGAAACAGAGGTCTACAACAGGACCAGCTTGTAGAAAATATGTTCTGCAATTCAATTACACAAGAAGATTCTTATTATGTTTGGCTTCCTTCACTGCCACCTATTCCTGGTTTAACTTACCTCTGTCAAGGCTTTGATTTCTTTGCTCTGGGCAGACCCTTTGTAATTCTTTCAATTCTGCTTCTGTATTCTTTGAATAGATTATTTCGTATAATAATAATAATAATAATAAGTTGGAAGGGACCTTGGAGGTCATCTAGTCCAACCCCCTGCTAAGGCAGGAAACCCTATACCATTTCAGACAAATGGCTGGCCAGTCTCTTCTTAAGAACTTCCAGTGTTGGAGCATTCACAGCTTCTGGAGGCAGGTAGTTCCACTGGTTAGTTGTTCTAACTGTCAGGAAGTTTCTCCTTAGTTCTAGGTTGCTTCTCTCCTTGACTGGTTTCCATCCATTGCTTCTTGTCCTGCTTTCAGGGGCTTTGGAGAATTATAAATTCTAATCCTATCCTATAATCCCTATCCAACAAAATGAGTTTCAATGTGGAGAAAAGCAAAGTTTTACATTTAGGTAAGAAAAATCAAAGATACAAGTACAGATTGGCGAGACCTGGCTTAAAAACAGTAACTGTGAGAGGGACCTTGGAGTCCTAGTGGATGATCACTTGACTATGAGCCAGCCATGTGCAGCAGCAGCCAAAAAAGCTAATACAATCCTGGGTTGTATAAACAGAGGCATAGAATCAAGATCACACAAAGTATTTGTACTGCTTTATAAAACTCTAGTAAGACCACACCTGGGATACTGCAGCCAATTTTGGTCACCATATCACAAAAAAGATGTTGAGCGTTTGGAAAAAATTCAGAGAAGAGCAGCTAAGATGATCAGGGGCCTGGAGACTAAAACATATGAAGAATGGCTGCAGGACTTGGGTTTGGCTAGTCTAAAGAAAAGAAGAAATAGGGAAGACATGATAGCAGTGTTCCAGTATTTGAGGGGCTGCCACAAAGAAGAGAGGGGCCACATTATTCTCCAAAGCTCCAGAGGGCAGGACAAGAAACAATGGTTGGAAACTAATCAAAGAGAGAAGCAACCTGGTATTAAGGAGAAACTTCCTGACAATGCGTACAATTAACCAGTGGAACAGCTTGTCTCCAGAAATCATGGGCCCTCCATCACTGGAGATTTTTAAGAGGCTAGATAGTCACTTGTCTGAGATGGCATAGGTTTTCCTGCTTGGGCAGGGGGCTAGACTAGGTCCTCCCAGGTCCCTTCCATCTTCTCTTCTCTTCTCTTCTCTTCTCTTCTCTTCTCTTCTCTTCTCTTCTCTTCTCTTCTCTTCTCTTCTCTTCTCTTCTCTTCTATTCTATTCTATTCTATTCTATTCTATTCTATTCTATTCTATTCTATTCTATTCTATTCTATTGATCTTCTAACCTCTGTTTTGTTATTTCTGATTCTGGATGTTGTTCTTTCCAGAACTGGTGAATTCATTTCAAATCTCTTTTTTGTTGGATTTCATTTCTAATAACAGATTCTTATGTCACTGTTTTCTATTTCTGTATATTTACAAATACTTTTTCTTCCAGTATTTCTGCAACTGCTGGTCCTGATTGCTCAACCAACAGTCCTGTGTCCTGCAGCCCATTTTTTACCAGATATCCAGGAACTGCAAGATCTAGCATGATCCTTGTTGACCCAGGCATTGATTGATCTAGAATGGGTTTCTGTAAATTATACCTGATCATACTTTTTTTTATGGGAGAGACACTATTTATGTACCTCCTATGATGAGATGTGTCCAGTATGTTTCAATCTCTGGCATAGGTCTTTCTCTGAACAACAAAGCCCCACAACCACGTGGTGCTTAGACATACAGTTATACAGATGTTTATACTGGATTTGGCATTTTTGTCTACTTATCGAATCCTTCCCAAGGACCTGGAATAGGCATATGTTGATGTCTGATGTTGTTAAAAGTATTGTTGTAGGATATAAACTGTTCCAAGTAAAGATTCCTTTTGTGACTGACTGATGGTGATTTTTGTCAGTGTCCATGATATTCAAGTTGTGCTCCATTTGTTCGGTGTTTGCACTGGAGACACCTATTATGGTTGTGCCTTTGCTTTCTTTTGCTGCAGATGTTCTACAATATTTCTGTTTGCAGATCTTAGTTTTCATGATTTTCTCCAATTCTTTCTCTTCTATTCTGCTATCACCCGGTACTGCCATCCTCACCAGCCAGACTTTTTTTGTCTTTCCTATTGACCATTGTTAACTGTGGTGTGTTATGTGACAGGTGCCTGTCTGTTTGAATTCTAAAACTCCAGAGCAATTTAGCTTCTTCATTTTCTATTATATTTTTTCTATTTTGGGATCCCACCAATTCTTATTTGCAGGCAAATGATACTTTTTGCAAATCTTCCAGTTATTAATGCAAGATCCATTTGCAGCCTAGCTGAACTTTTTGAGTTCATTCTTACAGTGTATTATTTATTCCTTCCAAATCTTGTTTTCCCTTCTCCAGAAATAATATTTATTATGCTGCCTTTCTCGCAATCCTTATATGTAATTGCATAATATCACCACTGCAGACACTTTTGGTGAACATCTGTGACAAGTCAAACAAACCCACTTTCTTTGTTCAGAGAGCACCAAGAACCCCTCAAACCCACTTTTTTAAATTGTTTATGCTGCTCAGACTTTCTTCTGCTTAAGGAGAAACCTTCAGACCTCAACTATCCCAATGTGGATTTAGAATATTTTTTTATTCCATGATTTGATGCTGAAATAGATTTTTATCAAGAAATCTGAGAACTGTAAACTAGACTGAGAAGTCAAAGCTTATCCTAGATTAAGGCTAAGTTGGAAACTTCCTTAAACATGCCAGGTAAACTACATGATCGATTCTTTACTTTTTTTCTTTCTCCAACCTGGTAACTGCTTTAAGGATTAAGACTGCAACTCCCTTAGTCATACTGGCAATCTCAAAACATCTGGAGGATAACTGATGCTTTTTAAAACTGCTGTATTGTGTTAAATGTTAAATGAGAAGAGAAGCATAGATTTTCTGAAATGCAAGATGACCTATGCAGATGTTATGCAGGGGCTTAGGTGTGACTCGCTAAAGAAATAAAGATGGAGTCCGGATTGTTTTGATAAGCCAAACATGTTTATTCAGCTGAATAAGGAAGGGTCCTCCCAAAAAGTGGAAAAACCCTAGACACAGTATAAGGCAGATATTTAGACATTTCTTTGTTTTTATTTAGTTACATAAGAGGAAGGAAGGAACTGAGGGCTCAGTGGGGAGATATGCTGAAGCACTACCCCAATATTCTCTAAAGTGCAGAGAAAGTTTTTTTGTAATTTTATGCAATTTGATGATTCAACAGCCAGGTACTATTGCTTTCCAGTAGTCTGTATCATATTTGTGAAAAGAGGCTCTTGTGGCCTAGCTATTACAATATTGTATTTGATTTCCTAGATCAGTCAATTTGATCCACAAAAGCATATGCAATAATAAAACTGGGGGCCCTTAAAATTCCTAAAGTTTCACAGGGGGTCTGGCTGAAACATTGTCTATGCTTTGGAAACTCTGATTACAAATAGAACTGATTAAAAAAAACTGGTCAAATTTTGCAATATTCTCTGTATAATTTACAGGAATATCAACGAGAATTTTTTCAGTCTCCAGTGGCATGAACAGGAAAAGGAAAAGAGAATTACTTACAGAGGTGGCATAAATGACTTCTGTAAAGGATGCTCATCAAAAGACTGTTCCTCTAGTACATATACAGTCTGAGCTGTGATCCCACCGATCAGGAGGCTTCCTGGCTGATACCATTCATGATGGATAGGAGAGGGATCAATTCTGGGGCAAGGTGTGGCATCTATCTGGCACTTCATGTCAACCAACAACCACAGCATGACCACTACTTTCAACATTTCCTTTAGAGTAGGCTTTTTGAATTCTATTATGTCACTCAATATCAAGCTGGTTTTGAATCTGTGTTTTCTTGATTTTAGTTAGAATTAGGAAACATGTATAATTCTATAGCTTCAGCATACTCTAGAAAAATGCAGAGCATTCATCTACCCAATTCCCCTATTCCACAATTGAGTAGTGATCTTTGAACATTCCTTGATGAACATTTGTATTTTCTCATATAATCTCTTCTAAATACTTCTTAGTGAACCTTCTTTTTAAAGAGTTAGTTTGGTGTAGTGATTAAGGAACCAGGCTAGAAACCCAGAGATATTGTGAGTTCTAGTCCCTCCTTAGCAGTGGAGGGATTCAAATATGAGAGCAACCAGTTCTATGTGTGGATGCCGCTTCTGGAAGTCCATTCTGGGCCTGGGCAACAAAACAATTGCTACCGGTTCTGCCGAAGTGGTGCGAACCACCTGAATCCCACCACTGCTCCTTAACTATAAAATCCAGCTTGGTGACCTTGGACCTGTCCCTCTCTCTTAGCCCAACTCTACTCACACTGTTGTTGTAGGAAAAAAATAGGATGAGAAAATGTGTTGGATATGTTTGCCAACTTGAGTTAATTTAAAAAAATAATAAAGCTGAGATATAAATGCATAGATAGTTACAAAATATTTGGTGTTTTTAACATATCTCATCTGATAATTCTCATTCAATAAATTAAGTTATTAAGTTAGAACCTATTGGATCCAAAATTAAAAACAAACAAGTTAATTGTCCTCAGACGTTTCCTTTATAAAAGTCTATTTGTCTTTACATTATACTAGAATCTTCATTTTCATCAGTCTATTTCCCACTTTCTTCAAAACTCTGATGTTTTTCAAGATTGCTTGAATGTCTTTTCCTTAGATATTTATAACTCTTTTCAAGAGAAGCTATATTTACCTCCTGCAATACTTCAGTCATTTTGGGGCATATCCCTCTGAAATGGTTAAATAGCTGAATGTTCAGAATTATTGTACAATATTACCAGGAGGAAATGCAAAGCTACATATAAGGGACCAAAGGGAGAGCCACAATTTAATAATCAGAAATGCTTTTCCTTTACAAGTTGCCCTTTGCTGTTGAGTTCAGGCCTCAGCAAAATAATGTAGCATTTTGGGGAAAAGATGCAGCCCAGTAACCCAGCACTAGAAGCTAAAATGGAGAAGATCTCCACAGCAACCATATACTTTCCTTTGGTGCTCATATAGGTTGGAACAAAAGACAACCAAACACTGCAAAACACCAACATGCTAAAAGTGATGAATTTGGCTTCATTGAATGTGTCTGGAAGGTTCCTAGCTAGGAAAGCCACCATGAAGCTGACCAAAGACAGAAACCCCATATAGCCCAAGACAAGATAAAACATCACAACAGAGCCTTCATTACATTCTGCTATGATCTCTTCAGTCACTGACCGCATGTTAAGTTCTGGAAAGGGGGGAGAGGTGATCATCCACACCAGGCAAATGCCTGCTTGAAGGAAAGAGCAGAAAAGGACAATTAAGATGGACAGTCTTTTGCCCAACCATTTTCTCATGCTGGATCCTGGTTTGGTGGCCATAAACGCTGCAATGACCATAATAGTTTTGGCCAATAGAGAAGAGACAGCCACAGAGAAGATAATGCCAAATGCAGATTGTCGGAGGAAGCAAATCGGTTGGAGAGGTTTTCCAAGGAACATAAGAGAACAGAGGAAGCAAAGCAGAAGGGAGATGAGAAGAATGTAGGTGAGGTCTTTGTTGTTAGCTTTAACAATAGGGGTGTCTTTATACTTAATAAATATTCCAAGTATGAGCATGGTAATGATTGAAAATAAAACAGCAGCCACAACTAAACTGATTCCTAATGGTTCTTCATAAGTTAGATATGTTATGGTTTTGGGGATACATCGAACTTTGTCCTTACTTGGATATTGATCTTCTGGACATTCAGAACAGGCAATCATATCTGCAAATAAGAGAAAAACCATGAAACCTGGAATCTAACCTTCAAGCCTCAAGTTATATATAACTTATAAATTTATATTAGATTATATAAATGTTCCACTTCATGGATTACTGCCCTGTCATGGTGAAGGGGCTTGTGTAATTCAATGAAGCTATTAGCTATGCTGTGCAGGGCCACCCAAGATGGAATGGTCATAGCAGAGAGTTCTGACAAAATGTGATCCACTGGAGAAGGAAATGGCAACCCACTCCAGTGTCTTTGCCATGAAAACCCTATGGACAGTAACAAAAGGCAAAATGATATAACGTTGGAAGATGAGCCCCTCAGGTTGGAAGGTGTCCAATATGCTACTGGGGAAGAGCAGAGGGATAGTACTAGTAGCACCAGAAAGTATGAAGTGACCGGGCCAAAGCCAAAAGGATGCTCAGCTGTGGATGTGTCTGGTGGTGAAAGGAAAGTCCGATGCTGTAAAGATTTTTTCTCCATAGGAACCTGGAATGTAAGATCCATGAATCAAGGAAAGCTGGACGTAGTCAAACAAGAGATGACAAGACTAAACATCGACATCTGAGGTATCAGCAAACTGAAATGGACAGGAATGGGTGAATTTAATTCAGATGACCATCAGGTATACTACTGCGGGCAACAATCCCTTAGAATCCCTATGAATCCCTTCATAGTCAATAAAAGAGTAGGAAAAGCAATACTGGGATACAATCCCCAAAATGACAGAATGATCTCAGTTCAAATCCAAGGCAAACCATTCAATATCACAGTAGTCCAAGTCTATGCCCCAACCACCGGTGCTAAAGTGGATGAAATTGACCGGTACTATGAAGCCCTACAGCACCTTATAGAACTAACACCAAAATGATGTCCTTATCATCATGGCGGATTGGAATGCTAAAGTAAGAAGCCAAAAGATAACTGGAATAACAGGCACGTTTGGCCTTGGAGTACAAAATGAAGCAGGGCACAGGCTGATAGAATTTTGTCAAGAGAATACGATGGTCATAGCAAACACTCTTTTCCAACAACCCAAGAGATGGCTCTACACATGGACATCACCAGACGGTCAACACAGAAATCAGATTGACTATATGCTCTGCAGCCAAAGATGGAGAAGCTCTATACAGTCAGTAAAAACAAGACCAGGAGCTGACTGTGGCTCAGACCATGAGCTTCTCATTGCAAAGTTTAGGCTTAAACTGAAGAAAGTAGGGAAAAGCACCAGGCCACTCAGGTATGAATTAAATCATATCCCTGTTGAATATACAGTAGAGGTGACAAACAGATTTAAGGAATTAGATCTGATAGACAGAGTGTCTGAAGAACTATGGACAGAGGTTCGCAACATTGTACAACAGGTAGCAACCAAAACCATCCCAAAGAAAAAGAAATGCAAGAAAGCAAAATGGCTGTCTGAGAAAGCTTTGCAAATAGCTGAGGAAAGGAGGGAAATGAAAGGCAAGGGAGAAAAAGAAAGATATGCCCAATTGAATGCAGAATTCCAGAGAATAGCTAGAAGAGATAAGAATGCCTTCTTAAATGAACAGTGCAAAGAAATAGAAGAAAACAATAGAATAGGGAGGACCAGAGATCTTTTCAAGAAAATTAGAGAGATGAAGGGAATGTTTCATGCAAAAATGGGCATGATAAAGGACCAAAATGGCAGGGACCTAACAGAGGCAGAAGAGATTAAGAAGAGGTGGCAAAATTACACAGAACAACTATACAAGAATGAGCTTAACATCCCTGATGGTCACTGACCTCGAGCCAGACATCCTAGAATGTGAAGTGAAGTGGGCCTTAGAAAAGCTGAGTAACAACAAAGCTAGTGGAGGTGACAGTATTCCAGCTGAACTATTCAAAATCTTAAAAGCTGATGCAGTAAAAGTTCTACACTCAATTTGCCAACAAATTTGGAAAACTCAACAGTGGCCACAGGATTGGAAAAGATCAGTTTACATTCCAATTCCAAAAAAGGCAGTGCCAAAGAATGTTCAAACTATCGCACCATTGCACTCATTTCTCATGCTAGTAAAGTTATGCTTAAAATCCTACAAGCTAGACTCCAGCAGTATGTGGATCGAGAACTACCAGAAGTACAGGCAGGATTTCGAAGAGGCAGAGGAACTAGAGATCAAATAGCCAACATATGCTGGATCATGGAGAAAGCTAGAGAGTTCCAGAAAAACATCTACTTCTGCTTCATTGACTATGCTAAAGCCTTTGATTGTGTGGATCATAACAAACTGTGGCAAGTTCTTAAAGAGATGGAGGTACCAGACCATCTTATTTGTCTCTTGAGAAACCTATATGTGGACCAAGAAGAAACAGTGAGAACTGGACACGGAACCACTGATTGGTTCAAAATTGGGAAAGGAGTTCGGCTAGGCTGTATACTGTCGCCCTGCCTATTTAACTTATATGCAGAGCACATCATGAGAAAGGCAGGGCAAGATGAATCAAAAGTTGGAATTAAGATTTCTGGAAGAAATATCAACAACCTAAGATATGCAGATGATACCACTCTAATGGCAGAAAGTGAAGAAGAACAAAAGAGCCTTTTGTTGCAGGTGAAGAAGGAGAGTGCAAAACCTGGGTTGAAACTTAACATTAAGAAAACCAAGATCATGGCATCCGGTCCTCTCAATTCCTGGGAAATAAATTTATTTATTTATTTATTTATTTATTTATTTATTTATTTATTTATTTGATTTGATTTGATTTGTATACCGCCCTTCTCCCTAAGGACTCAGGGCAGTGAACAGTGAACATAAATAACAGAATGCACAAATAGTTATCTTAAAACAATAATTAAAACAGAACCCGTCAGACCAGACTGGATTGCTTAAACAGATGTGTTTTTAGGTCGTGTCGGAAGGAGCGAAGGTCGGGAGCCATCCGGAGCTCAACCGGTAAACGGTTCCATAGGTCAGGCGCGCTCACAGAGAACGCCCTCCCTCTGGGAGCCACCAGACGGCATTCTCCGAACGGCGGCACCCTTAGGAGGACCTCTCTGTGGGAGCGCACTGGACAGAGGGATGTTGATGCTGGCAGCAGGTGATTCCTAAGGTACTCCGGACCCATGCCATGTAGGGCTTTGAAAACCATTACCAGCACCTTGAATCTTATCCGGAGGACAACTGGGAGCCAATGCAGTTCACGGAGTAGGGGTGTAACATGGGAGTATCGGGAGACTCCCAACACAACTCTCGCGGCTGCATTCTGTACCAGTTGGAGCCTCCGAGTGGTCCTCAAGGGCAGCCCCATGTAAAGAGCATTGCAGTAGTCTAAACGAGAGGTCACGAGTGCATGAGTGACCGTACGTAGGGCATCTCGGTCTAGATAGGACCGTAATTGGCGAACCAGGCGAACCTGGGCAAAGGCTCCCCTAGTCACAGCTGTTATGTGGTCTTCCAAGGAAAGCTGTGAATCTAAGAGGACTCCCAAGTTGCGGGCCCTATCTGTGGGGGGTAATAACTTACCCCCTATAGAAAGAGATGGAATGTTCTGAATATCTTGAGATGCCAGTACGTACAGCCACTCAGTCTTGTCGGGGTTGAGTTGAAGCCTGTTCTTCCCCATCCAGACCCGAACTGCTTCTAGGCAACGGGACATCACATCAAGGGCATCACTGAGGTGGTTTGGGGTCGAAATAAAGAGCTGGGTATCATCAGCATACTGGTGATACCCAACTCCAAAACCACGAATGATCTCACCCAGCGGCTTCATGTAGATGTTGAACAGGAGAGGCGAGAGGACCGACCCCTGACGGACTCAAGTGAGAGGCCTCGAGCTCGATCTCTGCCCTCCTCTTAATACTGACTGTGAGCGTCCCATGAGATAGGAGGAGAACCACTGGAGAACCGTGCCTCCCACTCCCAATCCCCTGAGACGCTGCAGTAAGATACCATGGTCGATCGTATCAAAAGCCGCTGAGAGGTCTAGGAGAACTAGGACAGAGGAACAGCCTCTGTCCCGAGCTCTCCAGAGATCATTTATTAGTGCGACCAATGCCGTCTCTGTGCTGTGTCCGGGCCTGAAACCCGATTAGAATGGGTCCAGATAGTCAGTTTCCTCCAGAACCGAAGGGAGCTGATGTGCCACCACACTCTCAACAACCTTAGCAAGAAAGCGAAGGTTGGAGACCGGACGAAAGTTGTTTAATATAGTTGGGTCCAAGGTAGGCTTCTTGAGGAGGGGTCTCACCACCGCTTCTTTCAAGACGGAGGGGAAACAACCCTCACTCAGGGAGATGGATATCACTGCCTGGAGCCAGATTCGTGTTCCCTCTTGAGCAGAATAAACCAGCCAAAAAGGGCACAGATCTAATAAACAAGTGGTGGAGCTCAGCTTCCTCATAATTCTGTCCACTTCCTTTGGGATCACAGGATCGAACTCGTCCCATTTAACATCGACGAGATCACCCATGTTCTGATCGTTAGACTCTGCCCAGTCGGAGTCTAAGCCAGTCAAATGGGGAAGAAATGGAGGTAGTGACAGATTTTGTTTTCCTGGGCTCCAAGATCACCGCAGATGGGGACTGTAGCCAAGAAATTAAAAGACATGTGCTCCTGGGGAGGAAAGCCATGGCAAATATAGACAGCACACTAAAAAGCAGAGACATCACCCTGTCAACAAAAGTGCGTATAGTCAAGGCTATGGTCTTCCCAGTTGCAATGTATGGCAGTGAAAGTTGGACCATAAAAAAGGCTGAGCGCCAAAGAATTGAGGCCTTTGAACTACGGAGATCAACCCTGACTGCTCTTTAGAAGGCCAGATCCTGAAGCTAAAACTCAAATACTTTGGCCACCTAATGAGAAGGAAGGACTCACTGGAGAAGAGCCTAATGCTAGGAAAGATTGGGGGCAAGAGAAGAAGGGGATGACAGAGAATGAGGTGGCTGGATGGAGTCACTGAAGCAGTAGGCATGAGCTTAAATGGACTCCAGAAGATGGTAGAGGACAGGAAGGCCTGGAGGAACATTGTCCATAGGGTTGCAATGGGTCAGACACAACTTCACAGCTAACAACAACAACAACATATAAATGGTTTCCAAACTTATCCACTTTAAGAACTTTGGACTTCAATTCTCAGCATTTTGGCTGGCAATTTGAGAGTTGACATCCATATCTCTTAATGTGGCTAAGCTTTAAAAAGATCTGATTAGATCATTCTATGATACCTAAGGCTTCCTAAAGACCCAACCCTTCAGGCTTTCCTTGTCCATGTCTTACGTATGGATGCATATAAGTGTTCAAAAGACCAAGAAGGTGGTCACTACTGTGTGTCTTGCCAATTTTATACTATGCCTGAAGCCTTGCACTTTTTTAATAACTGTCACATATATTTCATATATTTAAAACAGGGGATTGGGCTTCATTTATACCTATTGCCACAAATGGATGTAGGGAACTATCTGTTTATCTAATTTATTTATCAAATTTACATTTGACTCTGGGCAGTGCACAACTATGAGATGAAAAAGCAATGTAAATAACACCAGATATTAAATCTTAAAATTCTTATTAATAAATATGTTAAAATCTAAATATACAGTACAAACTCTAACTGATGAGAGGGATCAAAACAGCTACCACAATAATAAAGCCATCTCAGTGAGTTTCTGGTACTTGGGAGCCTCAGGATAATAAAATAACCAGGTCTTAAGATCCTTTAATAATATCAAAAGTGATGGAATTAATTTAATTTCAGGGGGAACATTTTTCCTTAAGATGGGTACCATAGCATAGAAAGCAATGATACCTGATAAACTGGATGTGCTCACCCAGTGGCTTCATGCAGATGTTAAAAAAATGAGGACAATGCTTAGTAGGGCCTGAGGGCAGGACCTATCCTTCCCAAGGACATCAGAAGTTTATCATGGTTAATAATATTGACAGCTGTCCAGAGGTCAAGTAGGACAAAGATGACTGCATTACCCCATCTTGACAAGTCAGAGGTCTTCCATACCCTGGACCTCTGTATAATTCCAGAGGTGAGTTACTCGATAAAAATTGTCTAACAGAACAAGATTCTAACTACTGTGCCACCAAAACTCAGGATACAGAGAGCAGCCAAGCTCACAGTTCTGAGGACTTTGTGCACAAATCAGTCCCAGATAATCAGGCAAAAATCTTCCCCAGGACTATTTTCTGGACCTGTAACAAGGCCAGTGTCAAATTCAGAACAAATCTGAGAAACATTATCTGACAAGCGTTGTGTGATTTCTTCTAAACATTGCTGTAAGGTGTTTTTTGTTCTCTCATGAGAACTTGTGTCATCTCAAGCAGAGCTGAGAGAGGCAATCTGTGAATGCAGTAAGGATAGATAAATACTGGGATTTCACCATTCTTAGCATCATATTTGGTCAGGTTTGTCTTTTGTTGAATGCTGCTTACAGTGCTCTAGATGTCTCTTCTCCCAGTTTACCTTTCTTAACAACACTGTAAACCACCTGGAGGGCTGGGAACTCAGAAAGGAAACCAAATGGTCATAATGTGATCCAGGGTCACTATCTAAGGTTCTTTTTGTTCATTTTAGAAATTGTTTGAAAGCTGTGCATTGTGGTATCACCCAATTTTATGCATACAACCTTGTGAAATCTTACAGTATGAGAATCAATAGGGCAAATGAATCAGCTACATATATAAATAAAATCAGAGGAGTTTACTACCTGGTCAATTTTGCACTGAAACAAAGTAAGAGCCTTGGTGGAGCAGTGGGCTAATGCCTCCTTAAGTAACACCAGCTGCCTGCAATTAGTGCAGGTTCGCATCCCACCAGGCTCAAGGTTGACTCAGCCTTCCATCCTTCTGAGGTAGGTAAAATGAGGACCCAGGTTGTTGGGGGCAATTAAGCTGACTTTGTAATAATGCCGCTTGGGTGTGTGTGTGTGAAAGCCCTAATAAGCAGGCATATACATAGAATGAAGGCTACTGCTAAGCTTGTAAGCCGCCCTGAGTCTTCGGAGAAGGGCGGGATATAAATGGAATTTAAAAAATAATAATATTTGACAGAGTCAAGTAGGCAGAGTAGAGTAGAGTTGAGATTAGGGGTAGGGTGGAATGGATAGAGTAGAGTAGAGTAGAGTAGAGTAGAGTAGAGTAGAGTAGAGTAGAGTAGAGTAGAGTAGAGTAGAGTAGAGTAGAATAGAGTACAGTACAGTACAGTACAGTATACAGTAATACAGTAAATTTACCCGACATGTTTGACATCTTCCCATCAGAACATGGATCACAATCATAGCAACAAAATTTCTTGCCTTCTTTCTTTTTCTTCTGATAGCCAGCAGGACAAGGATCATTACATACTGAACGGGGCAAGACCTGTTGATAAACCAGGATAGGATTCAAGACTGATGACTTGATTAATACTGGACAGTCCTCTAATCTATCTGCACAAACAGAGTAGCAGAGATCAGTGGATAGTGAAATATGTTCTTTTCTCCCCTGTGACATTAGGAATCACTTATTCACTTTTTACATCATTATTTCCACAAGTAAGTTAGAGCCTTTGCTCTGTGAAGCACAGTGAAGCCAGACTATACAAAATTTGTCAGCTCACTTGTTCTTAAATGGCTTGTCACCTGTCAAAAATGGATGGGAACACTTCTGATTTTCTTCTATTTAAGTGTCTCTAAATTCTATTTCATTCTTTCCAGGACTGAGGTAACAGCAAAGTACCCCATCACCCATCCCCATAAAAGTCCTATAAATTATAATTCCCATAGAACAGGAAAAAAATCAGCTATATTTTGAATACAGGGTAGTTCATTTTAACTAATTAAAGGATTTGAAAGCTGGCTGCACAATGAAACTTATCTCTGATCTTCAAATGTTTCATCCAAAATAATAAATATCTAAAAATCCATACCCCCTTAAAATATTTGGGCCAGACAATTAAATCTTCATGAATCAAAAAATCATTTCCTTCAAGAGCTTTGGGATCAATTTTTCCAATTTTGACTTTACGGTAGGAGTTGTTTGGAAACATGACCACGTTTGTAATATCAAATCCAGAAAGTACTTCTCCATGATGGTTGACGAACACAGGTTCTCCAAGTGAATTATTGAATGAAAGGCCTTGAAGAAACCAATGAAGCTAAATAAAAAGCAGAGGGAAAAAAAGAAGTGGATTCATGGTAGAATGCAGTCCTAGGCTGTATTAATAAAGGAATAGTATTAAGATCTTGTGAAGTGTTAATACCACTTTATAGTGCCTTGGTAAAACCATACTTGGAATATTGCATCCAGTTTTGGTCACCAAATAGAGAAAAGATGTTGAGACTCTAGAAAGACTATAGAAAAGAGCAACAAATATGATTAGGGGAATGGAGGCTAAAGCATATGAAGAACAGTTACAGGAACTGGGCATGGCTAGTCTAGAAAAGAGAAGAACTAGGGGAGACATGATATCAGGGTTCCAATATCTAAGGGGCTCCTACAAAGAAGAGGGCATCAGCCTATTCTCCAAAGCACTGAAGGCAGAAAAAAAATAATGTGTGGAAAACAATAAAGAGAACCAACCTAGAACTAAGGAGAAATTTCGTGACAATTATAACGATTAATCAGTGGAACGACTCATTTCCAGAACTTGTGGGTGCTCCAACAGTGGAGATTTTAAGAAGAGATTGGAGAACCATTGGTCTGAAATGGTATAAGGATTCTTGCTTGAACAAGTGGTTGGACTAGAAGGCCTCCAAGGTCCATTCCAACTCTGTTATTCTGTTTATTTATTTTTATTTTATTTTAATTCCATTTATATCCCGCCCTTCTCTGAAGACTCAGGGCGGCTTACAAGGTTAGCAGTAGCCTTCATTCTATGTATATGCCTGCTTATTAGGGCTTTCACACACACCCCAAGCGGCATTATTACAAAGTCAGCTTAATTGCCCCCAACAATCTGGGTCCTCATTTTACCTACCTGGGAAGGATGGAAGGCTGAGTCAACCTTGAGCCTGGTGGGATGCGAACCTGCACTAATTGCAGGTAGCTGGTGTTACTTAAGGAGGCATTAGCCCACTGCTCCACCAAGACTCTTGTTATTCTGTCATTATATTCTGTGATACAGAGTTGCAGAAGGGAGGGGGTCTTTCCCAAGAAGCTAAGAGGTAGATAAGCTTGGTATCCCTGGAATGCAGGAAGAGAGCCAGGGCAGAGTGTTTTTAAACTTTCACAGGTTATATCTAACAGGTATGCTGATTTGTGCTTTAGTCTGGAAAGATTCCTCTCCTGATAAAGACACCATTTTAAGTTCTTGTGCTGTTTTTGGAGCCTTGCAGGATTACATCAAGACATTCCGAAATTTATCTCAAATAAAGGGGCATTACTCAAGTCCCACTGATTTCTGTAACTCAATTTTAAACATGACTGTAACTAAACCATGACACATTGCACAAATCACAAATCTTTGGCCAAAGAGACAAAAATAGGGCAGATATTTTGATACTGACATCAGGGTGACTTGTAATGGACACCTTTGGTCTGAAAAACTAGGTTTCCATTCATGACTTCCAGAGTTGAATGCAATGAAAATCCAATCCATGGAAGATTTCATATTGTAAATGTGAATCATGCATTTTGTTGCATTTTGTTGCTGCTAAGCTTGTAAGTCACCTTGAGTCTTCGGAGAAGGGCGGGATATAAATGGAATTAAATAAATAAATTTTGTCATCAGACCCATCCTAAGAGAGGTAGCTTTTAGCAATAGGAAAGATAATTTCCTTCAGGTTCAAAGTAGAAGGGGAAATGGGGACTTAGAGAAGTAAAAATTACTCAGTTGGTAACGTTCTTGTGGTTCCCTCAGGTGTTATGGAGAATAAACCCACATGTTCCTCCCTTCAATTCTTGGAAGACTATTATCATGTCTCCCCTTTAGCTTCTTCTTGTTTAAGTTAAACACACTTAATACACATTTAGCTGCATATTTTGTAACTCTTATTTGCAGTTTTCCCATTGCCTGAGGATACTTCTTGTATTTTGGTGATCAGGACTAGATACATTGCTTTCAAAGTCCAAAATGCCTCTTAGAAACTTCTTTGTAAAGAAATGACTTTGCAAGGTCGAAATGAATCGTGTGTGCTGTTTCACATCACTCCCTTTAATAGTCCCTCTCAACCTCCTCCTGCAAAAGTATTGACAAGCATGATTGCTTCAGTCTGTGCCAAAAATCTTTCAAACTGGGCACTCCTGCCATCTAGAATTCATCGTGTTATGCAGACCACACAGCCTTAGCAGAGCAACAAAATTGGAAGGGACCTTGGAGGTCTTCTAGTCCAACCCCCTGCATAAGCAGGAGACACTATATCATTCTGGACAAATGGCTGTCCAATCATTTCTTGAAAACTTCCAGTGATGGAGCACCCACAACTTCTGAAGGCAACCGTTCCACTGGTTAATTGCCTTGGCAAGATTGACACCAGATAGGTGACCACAAGACATATGCCAAAATAATTTCAAGTTGGGTGGCTTCAACAGATGGTGTACAGCATTCCTGTGTCAGAGCCACCCAGCAATGAAAACCTTCAGCCAAACAATCCTAACCATAACACTCTCACTGAACCATGTCAGGCTTCACAAACTGTAAGTATGGGCTTTCACAAGAGAGATAAAAATAGGGCATATATTACTTCACTACATCCTCACTAATTTGAGAATGAAGAAGAAGGTCTTTGATTTACAACTTATTACCTTCCAGGTGTCTTGATCTTGAAGTTCATCCTTTGTTCTCTCTGCTACTTTTTTGTATTTAGACCTAAGTAAGTCCATGCCATGAAAAGCATGTGCTATTGCATAGACTGCATTGTAGATACTGTAGCTGTGGCCAGTGATTTCAAATAAATGACCAGGAAGGTTTTTTAGCTCTTCCTTCCCAGTACATGGTTCAATCCTTTCCACTGGTTTATTGCTTTCTGAAAAGGAGCAATCAAAGCCTTGTTCCCAGAACTCTTTCAACAAACTATCTCGTTGAGTCTGCAATGGTTTTATGGCCCAAAAGAATTCCTCAAAACCTGGCAGTTCATTGGAGTGAATAGCAAAGGAAATTGCTCCATCAAACAATTGCAAATCTGAGGGTCGATGAACACTTGTTAATGTTAGGTCTACTTGAGCTGTCAGAATCCACATTTTCCCATGGCTGTTCTCTATATATCTCATGAATAGAAAAAGGAGCATTGCTGTGCTGCTTTCCCCATAGAAGATGAATGTATTGACTTTGGTGTCAACCAAATAAATAGCCAACCACTGCATAGTATGACCTTTAAAAATAAAGGAAAATGATTGCTTGGGAAATCTCTCCACAAAAGCAGAGCAGATCCTGTTCTTGGAAAGAAGAGGCTCCAGGGCTTGGAGGAAATTGTCTCCACTCTCATCATCCAGAATTATAAGGCCAACCCACATCCATCCAAAATGCTTTAGCAACTGGGTTATCCCCACAATCTGAAGGGTTTCATTGGGAGCCATGCAGTAAAAGGAAGCAGTCATCTTTGTCCCATGTTCCTTGGGAGCAAATGAGCCATAAGCAAGCTAAAATACAATGTGCAGTTGATTGCTTATCATTGGGATGTCTCTACTAATCTGAGCAAGGTGTATTTTCTTTAAGAATTTGCTGATTCATACATTTTTTCCAAGCTGTTTCTTTTCATGGACTTCCATTTTCCATTGTAAATGAAACTCTGAACATTATGGTTGATATTCACTAAATGGCAAATAAATGGAACACTATCCTATTTATTTATTAGATTCATACCCTGCCTTTTCTACAGGCATAGAAGGAGATACACATAACACGAGCCGTAGTGCCACAGTGGTTAGAATGCAGTATTGCAGGCTGACTCTGCTGACTGCCAGCAGTTCGATTCTGACTGGCTCAAGGTTGACTCAACCTTCCATCTTTCCAAGGTCAGTAAAATGAGGACCGAGATTGTTGGGAGCAATAGGCTTACTCTGTAAACTGCTTAGAGAGGACTGTAAAGCACTATGAAGTGTATAGAAGTGCTATTGTTATTGCTATTCTTAGGAACCCTATAGGTTTGGCTGCAAGAATGTGATTGGCATAGTCACAGTCAACATGCAGATAGGTGAGCATCTTAGATTCTCAGATTCTGCTCTCTTTTTCAATGTGGTGGATCAGGTAGGGCTTAAATCCAACTCCCAAAATTCATTAGGTCCTTTTGATGCATCATTACAACATAATCTAATCTGTACTTGATAAATGTTTCCCATTCCCTACAATTTTGCCCTGTGGATGGGTTTTCATACATGTCAATGCATATATCTTACCTGGGGGATTTTATAAAGGCTTATGATATTAGACATGAAGAATGAGATATCAGCACCAAATCCCCCAATAATGGCCACAACGAGATTCTCCTTGATATCACATCTGTAGTTGACAATCAACTGATCTGATCGGAAGAGCAGCTCCAAAGTGGAACGATAAGTCAACTGAGCATCAAAATAGTTGTCACAGATGAAAAATCCCAGGGTAACATTAGACAAGAGTCTTGGATTTGAGTTGATCTCTTTCACCGCAAATGTCAAACTTAGGGAATGCTGATAAAACTTTAAAACAACCCTGAAAATGAAATTGAAGCATAAGTGAAATATTTATTTATTTATTGTATTATTTATTATTTAAACTTGTATACCGCCCTATTCCCGTAGGACTCAGGGCAGTTTACAGGGAGAAATTAAAAATACATAACATACAAAGTTAAAATCGATTAAAACTAAGATTAAATTAAGTCCCTGAATTTAAACTAAAACCCCATTAATAAATAATTAAAACCCCTCAGTCTATTGAGGGATTGAGGCAAGAAGTCTATATTCTGTGAAGCAACAATAACAGCCACAAAATGAAACTTGCACATTTTGAGAAGCTTCACATATAAAAGACCAATGAAGAATATTTGGTGGAAAACAGAAATTAGTAACTGGACTAGCATTTAGGAAACTGTGAAGTGGAATTCAGCTATAGAGCTGGAAAACAGAAAGATTCCTGTTATTTTTATTAATGCAAGGTCCAGTTTATGATTCATTTAGTGTATGCAATTAGAAGACTTTGATGTAGTCATGAGACACTGATGCACATATTGGCCATTGAGTTCCAGGTATGTAGCTGGGGAAGATGTGGTGAACTGCTTCCCCAAAGTCACTTTTCTATACTTGCAATTTGGTCTGAAGTGCACAGAAGGTTTTTAATAATTTTATGCAAGGGCTATCACTATCACTTCCCAACACTACACACAATAAATCCAATGCCCTGAATCAAATTCATCAACAGAAACCATTGTGAACTAACTATTCTATTACTATATAATAGTAATAAAAAACGAGGGTCTTTAAGATTCCAAAAGTCTTTGAGACTGATACACTGTTGATGCTTCAGAAACTCTGATTACAAATAGACCTCTTAGAAATTGGTGTGAAAATTTGCAATATTCTCTGCTACATCCTTGGGGGGGGGGGAGGGATTTGGTGTTGTTCTGCAGTTTCAAATAACATGTGGAGTGGAAGGAAAAGAAAAAGAGAATTACTTACAAGGGAGGCATAAATGAATTCTGTGAAGGAGGCTCATCAAAAAAATGCTGCTTTAGTAGATAGGCAATTTGAGCTGTGATCCCACCAATGAGGAAGTTTCCTGGCTTATACCATTCATGAAGCGGGGGAGAAGGATCACTTCTGGAGCAAGATGTCACATCTGTCAGGCACTTCATGTCAACCAACAACCACAGTATAATCACTACTGTCCGCATTTTCTCTACAAGTGGCTTGCTTGTGTTTAGCTACAATCCCAGAGCTACATTTGGTGAGACTATTTTGCATCAACTACAAAATCAAGGAACATGTTCAGCTTACACATGTAACTATTTCAGGTCTCTCATCCAATGGGTTAACATCAACAAGGTTACCAAAGCAAGCTGTGATGGATAAGCATGATCCAATGAATGAAAATCAACACCAGACTCTTGGTTGCAGACATGTAAGTTTTTATAACCTCTTCAAGACTGACTTATGAATTCTTTTTCAGTATTTCTTGGAAAGCTGTTGCAGCTGTGTCATAAAGCAATAATGATAGTCATTTAGGTTAATTGCCAATAAACAGACATATCTGCAATGAAACCTCCTTGGTTTGGAGAGCTGCTATTTCTGTATTGCACCTTTTGAGACAACCATTTTCTTAGCTCTTTAAATAGATAACACAAAACAATTTTATATAATTATTTCTGTAAACTTAACCATTACCCATGGGATTCTTCATAAAATAAATACTTATGACTCAAATCTGTGCCTTCTCCAAATATTTCTGTGTAGGCAACCATTGAGCTGAAGTAAGCTAAAAAGAGTCACTGAGGATGCTGTTGTGGGGATTCCTTATTCTTCTGTAAAAATATTGGTTCAAAGTGCAAGATTAGTGCAATACATTGCTTGTCTTGTTTTACTGTTTCCTTGGCACTTCTTTTCCTTGAAGACTTATCCTACCTTTCCTCCAAAGTCTTGAAAGAGCTTTCCTGGTGCTGTCCCTACATTTGAACTCTATTAAGTCCCCCAGTAAGTCATAAGGTGAAATTCAGCCTGTGTTTCCTTGGCCCTAGTTATAGTTAAGAAGACATACATAATTCCATAGCTTCACTATACCTTAGAAAAACACAGATCATTCATCCACCCAATACATCTATTCACCAATTAGGTGGTGATTTTTTGAACATTCACCAATTAGGTGGTGATCAGTTGAACCTTGAAGTTCAACTCTTTGGTAAATATATACAAGTTCTGTGATGTGTCTAACAAATCCAATATGAAGGTAAGCAGGTAATAGCAATAGCTATTGTAAAATGAGGACCCAGATTGTAGGGGGTAATATGTTGACTCTGTAAACCACTTTGAGAGGGCAGTAAATCATTGTGAAGTGGTATAGGGCTCGCAACTTGGGCGTCCTCCTGGACTCACAGCTCAACTTTGAAGATCATATAGGAGCCGTAACCAGGGGAGCTTTTGCCAAGGTTCGCCTGGTGAGCCAGTTGCGACCCTACCTGAACCAAGATGCCCTACGCACAGTCACTCATGCGCTCGTGACCTCCCGTTTAGACTACTGCAACGCTCTCTACATGGGGCTGCCCTTGAGGACCACTCGGAGGCTTCAACTGGTGCTGAATGCGGCCGCACGAGTTGTGATGGTGGTTTCCCGATACTCCCATGTAACACCTCTACTCCGTGAGCTGCATTGGCTTCCGGTTGCCCTCCGGGTGAGATTCAAGGTGCTGGTAATGACCTATAAAGCCCTAAATGGCTTGGGTCCAGGATATTTGAGGGAACACCTGCTGCAAGCATCAAGCTCCCTTCGTCCAGTGCACTCGCAGAGAGAGGGTCTTCTCAGGGTGCCGGCGGTAAAAGATTGCCGGCGGATAACACCCAGGGGGAGGGCCTTTTCTGTGGGTGCACCTGCCCTCTGGAACTAGCTGCGCGTGGAGCTCAGGTCTACCCCTGACCTACGTTCATTCCACCGAGACCTGAAGACTTGGCTCTTTGAGCTCTCTGACCCAGGCTGAGAATGTTAACTGGGTTTTATTTTCAGGGATAATTTAATCTTTTATTTGTCTTTTAACTTTGTATTTTGTATTGGTATGATTTTAAAATGCCCTGTAAACCGCCCTGAGTCCTTCGGGAAAGGGCGGTATATAAATCTAATAAAATATAAAATATAAATCTAATATACAGTAAGTATAAGTGCTATCTTGGGGAAAGTCAAACTAATGCTACTTGAAGCTATGCAATGACTGTAAGCTGCACCTTACTTGACCCCTTTCTTCAGCCTAGCTGGCAGTTTCCCCCCCCCCCCCAAAAAAAAAACATTTTCTTACCAGAGCATAATAATAAATTATTCTTGGGGAAGAACAAATTAGATACATTTCTAATTACTCAGATATTCTGACATTATTGTAGCTCAATGATTTACAGTCCACAGATATATTTATTTATTTATTTATTCATTCATTCATTCATTATTTATTTCCTTCCTTCCTTCCTTCCTTCCTTCCTTCCTTCCTTCCTTCCTTCCTTCCTTCCTTCCATGATAAGATCCAAACTATATTACCTATGTATTGGATCATTGTTAATGGTTACCAAAGAGCAGCTTCCTTTTGAAGAAGGCTCAATTTTTATTTTTAGAATAGGTGATGGAAATAACCCGAAATAAAGTACTTCATTAAAAGCAGAGTCACTCATTATACAATGAAAAGTTCTATTTTTCATTTCCATTTATAAGAATTTGACACACTGTTAAATACATACATACCAAATATTTTCTGTATCTATAAAGTTGGCAGAGCTAATAGACAAGCCCGGTTTCTCTCCCCAGAAGAGGATTGCTAATTCCATTTCAAAGCAGGAATACATATAGCCACAATTTAAAAATCAAAAATGCTTTTTCTTTACAAGTTGCTCTTTGCTGTTGAGGTCAGACCTCAGCAAAATAATGTAGCATTTGGGGGGAAAGATAAATCCCAATAAACCAGTACTAGAAGCTAAAATGGAGAAGATCTCCATAGCAACCATATACTTTCCTTTGGTGCTCAAATACATTGGAACAAAAGACAACCAAACACTACAAAACACCAGCATGCTAAAAGTGATGAACTTGGCTTCATTGAATGTATCTGGCAGGTTCCTAGCTAAAAAAGCCACCATGAAACTGACCAGAGACAGAAACCCCATATAACCCAAGACAAGATAAAACATCACAACAGATCCTTCATTACATTCTGCTAGGATCTCTTTAGTCATCAATCGCATATTAAGTTCTGGAAAGGGGGGAGAGGTGATCATCCACACCAAACAAATGCCTGCTTGAAGGGAAGAGCAGAAAAGGACAATTAATGGACAGTCTTTTGCCCAACCATCTTCTCATGCTGGAACCTGGTTTGGTGGCCATAAATGCTGTAATGACCATGATAGTTTTGGCCAATATAGAAGAGACAGCCACAAAGAAGATAATGCCAAATGCAGATTGTTGGAGGAAGCAAATCAGTTGGAGAGGTTTTCCAAGGAAGAGAAGAGAACAGAGGAAGCAAAGCAGAAGGGAGATGAGAAGAGTGTAGGTGAGGTCCTTGTTGTTGGCTTTAATAATAGGGGTGTCTTTATACTTAATAAATATTCCAAATGTGAACATGGTAATGACTGAAAATAAAACAGCAACCACAACTAAGCTGATTCCTAAAGGTTCTTCAAAAGTTAGAAATGTTATGGTTTTGGGGATGCATCAAACTTTGTCCTTATTTGGATATTGATCTTCTTGACATTCAGAACAGGCAGTCTGCAAATAAGAGACAGGTCATGAAGTACGGAATCAAATCGTCCCAATAAAACAGAACTCCAAGGCTTGAGTTTTCCTTGAAGAACATGTTTATCGGCTACACGTATCACCATGGTCAAAAGTGAAACCAAGACTAAAGTTCCCTCCAAAAAGTTACAGTACTACAAAGTTAAACTTCTCACTTGAAAGTGTGAGAATAATAAACTTGAAAGTGTGAGAATAATCCTTGTTTCTCCGTCCATAAAAAAGTGTGCCAGCCAAATTGTAAATCGTGACCCTCTAAAGTCAGTAATCTTCTATTTTTCAAAATTATCCATTCTCTAATCCAATTTAAAGCCGCGGCATGGTAATATAATTCCCAGTCTGGCAGTCCAAAACCCCCATTTTCCTTCATATCCTGCAAATATTTCATTTTGATTCTTGGTTTTTTCCCTTGCCAAACAAAATTTAGTGATAGTTTGTTCAAATTTTGAAAGAATTTGGAGTCAAGTTGTATTGGGATATTTTGGAACAAGAACAAGATTTTGGGCAGGACATTCATCTTGATGACAGCAATTCTCCCCAGTAATGAAAGTTTCAGATTTCCCCATCTTTCCAGATCACCTTTTATTTGATTCACTATTTTATCTTAATTATCTTTTTTAAGTGAGGTGCATCTAGCTGTGATATTAATTCCTAGATATTTTATTTTTTGACTATTTCTATGTCCATGATTCCAGCCAATTTTTCTTTTTGTTTATTAGTCATATTTTTAACAATCATCTTGGTCTTATTTCTATTTATTCTCAATCCAGCAACTTCACCATATTTAGTTAGTTCTTCCAATAATTTTGGTCCCGTGTGATATGGGTCCTCCATGGTGAAGACCAGATCATCCGCAAATGCTTGAAGTTTAAAAGTTTCCTTTTTAATAGCTAATCCTTTTATCTGTGGGTCATTTCTAATTGTTCTCGTTAGAACTTCTAGTGTCAATATGAACAGCAGTGGGGATAAAGGGCAGCCTTGCCGTGTTCCCTTTTGGATTTGAAATTTCCTAGATGTTTCCCCATTAATAATTACTTTTGCTTCCTGGTTGGTATAGATTGCCCTAATTATATTTATAAATTTTTCACCCATATCCATGAAACTGAGTTGTTGGTGTAAAAATGACCATTTAACATTATCAAAGGCCTTCTGGGCATCTAAAAATAGTAACGCCATCTGTTGTAGTTCGTAATACTCCAACGTATCCAGTATTACTCTAATATTATGTTTAGTTTGCCTCTTAGCAAGAAAACCATTCTGGTCTACATGTATGAAATCATTCAGGAATCGTTTAAGTCATTCCGCTATAATTGATGTAAATATCTTATAGTCCGAATTGAGAAGCGATATAGGTCTATAATTTTGAATTAATGTGTGATCCGTATTATCTTTCGGGATGAGAACTATATTTGCCTCAGACCAAGATTTAGGCGTTCTTGCGCCTTCTAATACTGCATTAAATACCTCCAGTAGGGGTTGTGCTAAGATATTTTGTTGTTCCTTATAAATTTCTATCGGGAGACCATCAGGACCTGGTGCTTTATTGTTTTTTTGTTCATTAATGGCCTTTATCACCTCGGACAGCCTAATTTCATCGTTCAGCATATTTCTGGTGTCCTCTGTAACCTTAGGTAATTTAGCTTTTTGGAAACATTCCTCCACTTTCTCCACAGTTGCCTGACTATCTTCTTTATATAATTGCTCATAAAATTCCTGGGCTATAGTTTTTTTCTCCTCTTCCTGGTGGTGTACTCTCCCTTCGTCATCACATAATTTGCTAATCCAGCTTTTCTCCTTTTGTTTTTTCAATTTATATGCGAGCCATCGGCCCGGTTTATTTGCATTTTCAAAAACGTTTTGTTTCGTGCTTCTTAATTGTTGTGCTAGTTTCTCTTTGTCTAAGATATTAATTTAATTTAATAATTTAATAATTTAATTTGTATACCGCCCTTCTCCCGAAGGACTCAGGGCGGTGAACAGGGCAATACACAATAAAAATAGAATACAAAAATTAAAAAGCCATTAAACATTATGCCCATAAAATTAATACATATTAAAATTAAAACTATTTATAAAAACCCAACCCCATCCCATCAGACCAGGCCAGCTTGTTCGAAAAAGAAAGTTTTGAGATCGCGCTGGAAGGAGCGAAGGTTGGGGGCCATCCGGAGCTCAACCGGTAAGCGGTTCCAAAGGTCTGGCGCACCCACAGAGAATGCTCTCCCCCTGGGGGTCACCAATCGGCATTCTTTGATCGGCGGCACCCTGAGGAGGCCCTCTCTGTGGGAGCGCACTGGACGGAGGGAAGTTGACGCCGGCCGCAGGTGTTGCCGTAGGTAATCCGGACCCATGCCATGAAGGGCTTTGTAAGTCATCACTAACACCTTGAACCTCACCCGGAGAGCAACCGGTAGCCAATGCAGCTCGCGGAGCAAAAGGTGTAACATGGGAGTATCGGGAAACTCCCAAGACAACTCACGCGGCTGCATTCTGCACCAGTTGGAGTCTCCGGGTGGACCTCAAGGGCAGCCCCATGTAGAGAGCATTACAGTAGTCTAGACAAGAGGTCACGAGCGCATGAGTGACTGTGCGCAAGGCATCCCGGTCTAGATAGGGCCGCAACTGGTGCACCAGGCGAACCTGGGCAAAGGCCCCCCTAGTCACAGTTCCAATATGCTCTTCCAAAGAGAGCTGTGAATCTAGAAGGACCCCCAAGTTGTGGGCCCTATCTACGGGGGGTAATAGCTCACCCCCCATGGCCAATGATGGAATAATCGGAATTTCCCGGGATGCCGGCATGAACAGCCACTCAGTCTTGTCAGGGTTGAGTTGAAGCCTGTTCCTCCCCATCCAGACCCGGACCACCTCCAGGCAACGGGATATCACGTCGAGGGCATCACTGGGGTGGTTTGGGGTCGAAATAAAAAGCTGGGTATCATCAGCATATTGGTGATACCCAACTCCAAAACCACGAATGATCTCACCCAGCGGCTTCATATAGATGTTGAACAGGAGAGGCGAGGGAACCGATCCCTGAGGAACTCCACAAATGAGAGGTCTCAAGGTCGATCTCTGCCCCCCTGCCAACACCGACTGCGAATGTCCCAGAAGGTAAGAGGAGAACCACTGGAGAACTGTGCCTCCCACTCCTAACCCTCTGAGACGTCGCAGCAGGATACCATGGTCGATGGTATCAAAAGCCGCTGAGAGGTCTAAAAGGACTAGGACAGAGGAGCAACCTCTGTCCCGAGCCCGCCAGAGATCATTCACCAGCACGACCAATGCCGTCTCCGTGCTGTACCCGGGCCTGAAACCCGATTGGTACGGGTCTAGGTAGTCAGCTTCATCCAAGAACAAAGGGAGCTGCTGCGCCACCACGCTCTCAACAACCTTCGCCAAAAAGCAAAGGTTGGAGACCGGACGATAGTTGTTTAAAATTGCTGGGTCCAAGGCGGGCTTCTTGAGGAGGGGTCTCACCACCGCCTCCTTCAAGGCGGTGGGAAAACTACCCTGACTCAAAGAGGCAGTAATCACTGCCTGGAGCCAGCCTCGTGTCCCATCCCGGGCTGCATAAGTCAGCCAGGAGGGGCACGGGTCCAACAAACACGTGGTGGAGCTCAGCTTCCCCATGATCTTGTCCACTTCTTCAGGAGTCACAGGATCGAACTCTTCCCAGATTAAATCGACAAGGCCGCCCGTATCCTCTTCGTCAGACTCTGCCCAGTCGGAGTCCAAACCGGTCTGGATCCGAGCGATTTTGTCCGACAGAAATCGACTAAACTCCTCGGCTCGACCCTGCAAGGGTTCCTCCCTCACCTCCTGATTAAGAAGAGAGCGAGTTACCCTAAACAGGGCGGCCGGGCGATTATCTGCAGACACGATGAGGGTGGCAAAGTGGTTAGACCTAGCCACCCTCAACGCTGCAAGATAAGTTCTCATAAACGACCTTAGTCGTAACCGGTCGGATTCGGATCGGCTGGACCTCCAACAGCTCTCTAGGCCCCGTCTCCGACGCTTCATCTCGCGGAGCTCCATGGAGAACCATGGGGCCCGTTGGGATCTGCGTCGGGTCAAGGGCCGCATGGGTACAACTTGGTCGAGTGCCTCTGTGGCTGCCCTTTCCCAGGCTTCCACTAGGGCATCGACCGAGCTGTGAGCAAAGGAGGCAGGTGGGGGCCCAAGTGCCGTTTGGAACCGCTCAGGGTCCATAAGGCGTCTAGGGCGGAACCATCTTGTTGGCTCAGCAACCCCACGACAGGGAGTGGCAAAATGGAAGACCATCCGCAGGAGATGATGATCAGTCCATGACAGGGGTGAATTAATTGGGGAACCCCCCCAAGATCATCTAACCACCGTCCAGATAGAAAAACCAGATCAAGCGTGTGCCCCCCCCGTGAGTTGGGCCCAGAATAACCTGCTTCAGGTCCATGGCCGTCATGGAAGCCATGAACTCCCGAGCTAACTCAGATGATCCCCCCAGGGATGGTAGGTTGAAGTCACCCAAAACTATAAGTTTGGGGAACTCAACCACCAGCCCTGAGAGGATATCGAGAAGCTCAGGCAGGGCTGCTGCCACGTGTCTAGGTGAAACGTACACCAGCAGCAAGCCCAACTGAGCTCTGGGGCCACATCTCAGGAGGAGGGACTCACACCCGGCTATCTGGACTGTGGTGGCCTCCCGCGGACATAAGGTCTCCCTCACAACAACTGCCACTTGTTTAATCAAATCCATTGATTGTTTGATATTCTTTTTTTGTGGGTCTTGTTGGAGTATAGTTTCTAAACTTTTATATTCCCCTTCTAACCTTTCCCGTTGTTGTTTTTTCCCCTTGTTCTTATTTATCATATATGCCATCGCTACCCCTCTCATTATTGCCTTGGCTGTGTCCCAGTTATTTTGTACAGAGGTGTCTTCAGCTTTATTTTCCTTGAAGAAGAGACTTAATTCTCTCTCCATCTTTGATTTAAAATCATCTTCTTTTAAGATTGCTCTTTGTAAGGTCCATCTAGATATTTTTTTGAACCTTTCCAGCTAAATTTAATAGGGTTATGATCTGCCCAAGTACCTGTCTCAATATACACCTCTTCAACTTCAGAGCTGATTTCTTTTGTCATCCATACCATATCTATTCTAGACCATGAATTATGCCGATTAGAGTAATATGTATATTGTCTTGCCTTATGATCTCTCTCCCTCCAGACATCTTGAATGTTTAGGTCTCTAGCCAGATTAAGAAAAGATCTCGGTAAAGTTCTTCTTTTCTTTTTATTTAGTTATTTAGTTACATTTATATACCGCCCTTTCCCTGAGGACTCAGGGCGGTTTACAGGGAATTAAAATCCTACATACAAAAGTTAAAAACCAAATTAAAAATATTAAATTGACCCTGTACTCTTAAAAACCCCAATTAAAAATTTCTCCTCAGCCTGGGCCCGAGAGCTCAAAGAGCCAGGTCTTCAGGCCCCGGCGGAATGATCGGAGGTCGGGGGCAGTTCTCAGCTCCACCGGCAGCTGGTTCCAGAGGGCAGGCGCTCCCACTGAGAAGGCCCTATCCCTGGGTGTCACCCGCCGGCAATCTCTCACCGGCGGAACCCTGAGCAGACCCTCCCTGTGGGAGCGCACTGGGCGAAGGGCGTTTGATGCCGGCAGTAGGTGTTCCCTCAAATAACCCGGACCCAGGCCATGTAGGGCTTTATAGGTAATAACCAGCATCTTGAATTTCACCCGGAGGGCAACCGGAAGCCAATGCAGCTCGCGGAGTAGAGGTGTTACATGGGAGTATCGGGAAACCCCCATTACAACTCGCGCGGCCGCATTCTGCACCAGTTGAAGCCTCCGCATGGTCTTCAAGGGCAGCCCCATGTAGAGAGCGTTACAGTAGTCCAAACGGGAGGTCACAAGCGCATGAGTAACTGTGCGTAGGGCGTCTCGGTCCAGATAGGGACGCAACTGGCGCACCAGGCGAACCTGTGCAAAAGCCCCCCTGGTCACGGCTCCTATATGGTCTTCAAAATTGAGCCGTGAGTCCAGGAGGACGCCCAGGTTGCGAGCCCTAATCGTCTTGCCCATATAATCCAATTTCGTATCTAGGATAGCATTGAAGTCTCCTAGTAAGCAGATCTCATCATGGTCAATGCTACGTATCTTATTGTGTAGTGTTTTGAAGAACTGTTCTTGATTACAATTTGGGGCATATATCTCTACCATCATGACCTTCCTATGGTTTATTTCAACCTCAACTATCAGTATTCTACCCTCTTTATCATTATAAATTTGTTTGGCTGCCAGTTTCTGGTTTACATATAATGCCGCTCCTCTCTTTTTCTTTTGTCAGTCTAATGAAACGAATAAATTCCCTATTTTTGGTTGGGCTAACAGATGTTTTTGTTGTTCCTTTATGTGAACCTCTTGGATTGCAACGATATCTAATTGTTGGTGAATAAGCTTATTAAAAAGTTTCCTCCTTTTCACTGGCAAGTTTAATCCATTAATGTTTACAGACAGAATTCTACACTCACCTCCCTTTGTCTTACTTATTTCTGGTTTTTGTAGATCTTGTAATTCGGGGCTCTCTCTCATCCTTATCTCTGGCTCCATGTTTCTCTGTTAACTCTCCAGGTTTATTCCTTCTATCCTCTATTCCTAAGGCTTTCCCTTCCATAGCTATCTGTCTTGTGTCTCTTTCTCTTACCTCCCTTCCATCTTGATCTTCTGTTTCTGCTTCATCCTGGCTATTAAAGTGGAGTTTGTAAAAATCTTCTGCCTTCTCTATCGAGTCCAATCTGTACCTTCTATCCTGCCATGTGACTAAAATACCTTCTGGAGTTAACCATCTAAAATTTACATTTTCACTAATTAATTTTGATGTTAAAAATTGATAGCCACATCTCAAATCCCTCATCCTTTTAGGTATCTGTTTAAGGATAGTAATTGGTTGTCCGCAAAATTCTAATGGCTCCTCTCTAGATCTATGCAGCAGATCCACTTTTGATGTTAAAAGACATTGGATTATTCTACTTAAGAATTAAGAATTACCGTAGCTAAAATTTAAAACAGAATCAGGTTGCGTATAAATAGTTGTAGATTGATAAACATAGGCTATGGTCCTGTCAGTAACATGTGATGTATTAGGATGTGAAACAGGCAATGTTTATTAGGTAGAACATAGCTACTCAGCCACTGTGTACCCAGTCATCGTGATGCTTTTTAAATATGTAGATTTTAACTGAAAAACCAATGAAACTTGTTTAAAAAGAAGAAGAAGAAGAAGATTGGAAGCTCTTTTTTATAATATGTTCTTTTCTCTTTTTTCCCCTTCCTTTCCTTTTTTCTCTTCTCTGTTTCAGGAAGATAAAAGCCAGAGTATATTACCCAGATATTGCATCTTTTTTTTATAGTTACACATCTCTTTTGAAGAAGATCTAATTTTTTTTCTTTAAATTGGTCATGGAAATAATCAGAACTTAAAAAAAACTTGATTAAAAGCAAAGTCACTTATTATACAATGCAAGATTTTATTTTCCATTTTTGTTCATAAAGAGGAGCTGTGGTAGCACAGTGGTTATAATGAAGTATTACAACATAACACTGCCCATTGCCAGATGTTTGATCCTGACTGGCTTAAGGTTGACTCAGCCATGTATCCTTCTGAAGTTGGTAAAATGAAAATCCAGAATGTAAGGGGCAATATGCTGACTCTGTAAACCACTTAAAAGCAGTGTGAAGTGGTTTATATGTCTAAATAATATTACTCTTGCTATTGCTATAAGAATTTGACAAACACTGTTATAATGTTATGCATATAAAATATTGGTAAAATTGCCAGAACTAATAAGCCTTTTTTCATTCTCAGAAAAGCATTGTTAATTCCATTTCACAGTATAAATATATGCAGCCCATCATTTAATAGTCAGAAATGCTTTTTCTTTACAAGTTGCTCTTTGCTATTCAGCTCAGGCCTCAGCAAAATAATGTAGCATTTGGGAAAGAAAATACATCCCAATAACCCAGCACTAGAAGCTAAGATGGAGAAGATCTCCACAGCTACCATATACTTTCCTTTGGTGCTCAAATAAGTGGGAACAAAAGTTAACCAAACACTACAAAACACCAGCATGCTAAAAGTGATGAACTTGGCTTCGTTGAATGTGTCTGGCAGGTTCCTAGCTAGGAAAGCCACCATGAAGCTGACCAGCGACAGAAACCCCATATAACTCAAGACAAGATAAAACATCACAACAGACCCTTCATTACATTCTGCTACGATCTCTTTAGTCATTGACTTCATGTTAAGTTCTGGAAAGGGGGGAGAGGTGATCATCCATGCCAGACAAATGCCTGCTTGAATGAAGGAGCCAGAAAATACAATTAAGATGGACAGTCTTTTGCCCAACCATTTTCTCATGCTAGACCCTGGTTTGGTGGCCATGAATGCTACAAATGACCATGATGGTTTTGGCCAATACAGAAGAAATGGCCACAGAGAAGATAATGCCAAACACGGATTGTTGAAGGAAGCAAATCAGTTTCAGAGGTTTTCCAAGGAAGAGAAAAGAGCAGAGGAAGCAAAGCAGAAGGGAAATGAGGAGAGTGTAGGTGAGGTCCTTATTGTTAGCTTTAACCATAGGAGTGTCTTTATACTTAATAAATATTGCAAGTATGAACATGGTAATGATTAAGAATAAAACAGCAACCACCACTAAACTGATCCCTAAAGATTCTTCAAAAGTTAGAAAAGTTACGATTTTGGCAATGCATCGAACTTTGTCCTTACTTGGATATTGATCTTCTGGACATTCAGAACAGGCAATCATGTCTGCAAATAAGACAGAGGCTATTAAGCATGGAATCTAATCATAACGATTGATACAGCACTGAGTGTAATATTAAATTAGATCAGTAGTTTTCAAACCTAACCACAAGAGGTCTACACTCGAAATCGCAGAATTTTAGTTTTGGAATTCTCAGATTTGAGATCCTCCCCTCTTAAAGTAAGTTAAGTTTGAAAACGACTGGATTCAATCATTAGGTAAGAATAAAGGTAAACTATTGAGATAGGAATATTCCGTGTTAGTGGTAATCACACTTAGATAGCATCACAAAGGCCATATTCCATAAGCTTTCTTCAGTCTTTCCATCTCCAAATGTTAGGCATGGATGCATATGAGAGGTATGTTTGATTGAAGCCGTCAATTTTTAACATTGCTGCTGAAATCCTGTACATTTTTAAATGATATCATATCTATTACATGCATGCAAAACATGTAATTGGACTTCAATCATATGGTCAAACTTTAATTTTTTTCCCTCTTGGCTTCAATCTCCTCTGCCCCCCCCCCCTTCTTTCTCTTTGTCTCCATCTCCATCTCCCTTCCTTCCCTATCTATCTGTCTTTGGGCCACTTTTACAACCCAAGTTCGGCATGGATCTAGAAAACAGGTAATATGATAAAGATGTTAAATTGTATGGATTCTATGAAGAGCAGATTATGTTTGATCACATATTATTAACCTCTGATGAAAAACTAATTAAGAAATGTATAAAGGTAAAGGTTCCCCTGCACATGCGTGCTAGTTGTTTCCGACTCTAGGGGCCGGTGCTCATCTCCTTTTCAAAGCCGAAGAGCCAGCGCTTGTCCGAGGACGTCTCCGTGGTCATGTGGCCGGCATGACTAGACACCAAAGGCACACGGAACGCTGTTACCTTCCCACCGTAGTGGTCCCTATTTTTCTACTTGTATTTTTACGTCCTTTCGAACTGCTAGGTTAGCAGAAGCTGGGACGAGTAACAGGCACTCACTCTGCTACGCGGCACTCGGGATTCGACCCGCCAAACTGCCGACCTTCTGATCGACAAGCTCAGCGTCCTAACCCACTGAGCCACCTTTCTATTAAATTTGAAAATGGAAGATAAACAAGTAAAAGAAACAACGATAACATGGGCAAAGAATTTTGGATATAATATAGATTTAGAGAAATGGCAAAGTCTGTGGGGGAAAAAATTATAAACTGACAATGTCAACCTCTTATAAAGAAAACTTAAAATGTTTTATAGATGGCACTTACCATCAGCAAGATTAGCAAAAATGTTTTAAAATATGTCAGATAAATGTTGGAAATGTAATCAGATGCTGGGGAAACATGTAGATTTTAAACCTGAATTTTTTTATTAGGTATAATGGCAGAAAATCTTGAGAAACAAAGTATATATTTGATTTTACATGTGACAACAGCAGCAAGACTTATATTTGCACAATATTGGAAAAATGAAGAAATACCATCAGAGGAAGAAATAACTAAAAAAATACTAGACTGTGCAGAAATGGAGAGACTTACTTTGAGATTGAAAGAAAAAGAAGAAACAGAATATTTTCAAACTTGGGACTTATTTTATCAATGGTTGGAGAAGCGAACTAGGGATTAGGAATCTAATTTGTATTAGTGAATGATAAACTCAGACAACATGTTTATTGAATAAGCACTGTTGAACTGTATTAAAAAATCAATAAAAACTTATAAAAGGTTAGCTTTAACCATAGGAGTGCCATGGTGTTTTTTTTCTCCTTTACTATTATGGGAAGAAGTATGTGCAAAATTTTAAAGTAGCAATAGGAGATCCAGTTTATTAGTTTTGAAACCACCATTTCCTCTTCAGAAAACTGAAGTGTTTTTCAGTTTGAATTCAACAGTTGGTGATTTTATGGATGTATAGGTGGACTTCACAAACTTTGGTGACTGAGGTGGGTAATAAATTTAAATAAATAAATAAAATTTCCTGGGAAACAACACAGTTTGTTACTGCTTTCTTTTCCATTTTTAATTCTATTTTCTGGTCTAGCCTACAGCTCTATTATTCCCTGCCTTAATGTACCTTAATGTACAAATGTTGACCAGGTGCTACATTTGTTAAGGCAGTAATTATTTTAGTCTTACTAATTCAGTATTTTTCCTTCCAAGGTTTGTATTTAGGACTGCAATCCTGACTTCTAATCCAGGAATTGCTCTATATTAATCAAGCCTGACAAATTTCTTGAAGACAGTTTCCACATCTTCAGAGACAAGTTTAAACACTTTACAGGGGTGTAAAAGTGGGAATGGATGTAAATGAAATGCAGTGTTGAAAAATTAATCTATTTGATATACTAGAAAAAAGTCATATTAAAAAGTAGTAAATTTATGGCATTCAACTTGTGATGCTTATCAATTTAGGCAATGTAGGTTGTTTTTTAAGCTCCATTATAGAAACCAGTGGTGGCTTGATGTAATGGTATGTGAGAATGACCTTAAAAGACAGGAGAAAAAGCTGTAGCTTAGACAACAGTTATCAACAATCTCCAAAGCACCTGAAGGCAGGACAAAAAGCAAGGGATGGAAATTAATCAAGGAGAGAAGTAAACTAGAACTAAGGAGAAATTTCCTGACAGTGAGAACAATTAATCAGTGGAACAACTTGCCACCAGAAGTTGTGAATGCTCCAACACTCCAACCTCCAAGGTCCCTTCCAACTCTTCTCTTCTCTTCTCTTCTCTTCTCTTCTCTTCTCTTCTCTTCTCTTCTCTTCTCTTCTCTTCTCTTCTCTTCTCTCCTCTCCTCTCCTCTCCTCTCCTCTCCTCTCCTCTCCTCTCCTCTCCTCTCCTCTCCTCTCCTCTCCTCTCCCCTCTCCTATTCTATTCTATTCTATTCTATTCTATTCTATTCTATTCTATTCTATTCTATTCTATTCTATTCTATTCTATTCTATTCTATTCTATTCTATTCGCAATGAGGCATGAAGCCACAATTAGCATTAAAACTCACCATTGTAGCAAAAAATATTACATTCTTAGTGCAGCATACTGAAACATCAGTACAGAAAGCAGGAGACCCTGAGCTCAAGTCCATGAAAGGCAGATGGGTAACACTGGGCCAGTCATTCTGTCTCAGCCGAACCCACCTCACAGGGTTGTTGCTGTTGCTGTGGGGGAAATAGGAGGAGTAAGGTGTTTTGGATGTGTTGGTCACCTTGAGTCATTCGTAAACATAATAAATATATAAACAAATAAAATAAAATAATAAACAGAATACAAACAAATAAAATAAAATAATAAATATGTATTGGAGATTATAAAAGGTTGGTGAGCAATGGAAGGAGGCTAGCATCCTTATCTTTTCACCCACAATTTGGGATTATCAGAAACAGTGTTAAGGAATTTATTGTGCAGAGGTCTCCTTGTGCTACCAAAGAGTTGCACAGACAAGGAAGGGCACTGAGAGCAGTAAAAGTCACACAAGAATACACTGAGTTATAAAAACAAAAAGTAGTTTACTTTTGAGGTGGTGTAAAAACAAAAATGCACAGTCAAAAATAAACAGTCCAAGTCATACACAATAGCAACAGTCCAAGGAGTAATCCAAACTACAAAGTCTTCTTACCGGTCCAGAGGTCAATACACAGTTCAGGTTTACAACAGTAGTAAACCAACAGCAGAGCAAAAACAGTAATAGTAGAGATCAGTGAATTCAGAGAGAGAGAGAAGCTACGTTCCTAGCTTCCTCTTATGGCCATGAGAACACTTACACACCCATTGGCCAATTAACTTCTTAAAGCCATAGCATTATGGTTAATATATTTTCAACCCAACATTGTAGGCTAACACCATATGCCTAACATTCTCCCCTTTGGGTAGAATAATATATAACTCTATACAATCTTATGCACATTCTTTCACAATTAGCATTGTGTTTCACAGCACTTTGTACCTTCGTAAAATGATCTGCAATATTTACATCAGATGAACAATACTCTAGCTGTATTAATTTATCTTTGACACATTGTCTGACATTTAAATAACGAAGATCAGTATGTTTAGATCTTGTTCTTACTGCAGCACTATTAGCCATCTTTATCGCAGCTTGATTGTCCTCATACACAATAAATGGATCATTTACATTTAAACCCATATCTAACAATAATTGTTTGTACACTAGCAGTTCTGTACATAACACTGATAGACATGAAAATTCAGCCTCCATTGTAGATAAGCTTATGTGTTTTTGTCTAATAGACTTCCATCCAATCAAAGAATCACCCAACATTACAGCCAACCCTGAGGTAGATTTACGACTGTTTGAATCAGAGGCAAAACTCGCATCTGCATATGCAGTAAGGATTAACTCACGATTTGGCTCTAAATATAACGAGTAGTGAATAGTTTGCTTCAAATACCTTAATACTCGTTTAGCTGATTGCCAGTGTCTAACAGTTGGATTATTGTTGTACCTAGCTAATTGATTTACACAGTAAGAAATATCAGGTCTAGTCCAATTACTCAGATACATAAGACTTCCTATCAAAGATTGGTACATAGTCTTATCAAATACAGGACTCTCAACATTAGTGTCCTTAAAATCCATAGCCATCGGAGTTTTTGCTGGTTTACACATTTCCATATTGTATCTCTTTAATAACTGAGATATTTTACTGGCTTGCGACACCTTAAAACCCCTATTCGTTTTCACAATATCTAACCCCAAATAGTGGCTTATTTTCCCAAGATTTCTAATTGTGAATTTATTTTGCAATCTTGAAATGATAGTTTGTGCTTCTAACTCAGTTTTTGTTATTATTGCAATATCATCTGTGAATAATAAAATAAAAGATAATGCTCCATTGTGTTCTCTTCTAAACAAACAAGGATCAGCATTACTGGCTACAAAACCTAATGCACTTAACTCATTAACTAAACATGTATTACACTCATAGCCTGATTGTTTCAATCCATAGAGGCTTTTCTTTAATTCCCAACAATCATGGTTTCTATCATTGGTCAATCCTGGTGGTATTCTTCAATAAATAGTATGTTGCAATGGAGCATGTAAATATGCAGTTTCAACATCTACATGGTTAACCATATATTGGTTTTTAGCCGCCCATACTAAAGCTGCTCTTAAAGTAGTTGCCCTTAGACTGGGTGCAAACACCTCGTCATAATCCTCAGTAGTTTGGGCAAAACCTTGTGCAACCAAACGTGCCTTATGGGTTACAGTCCCATCTACACCCTTCTTTATTTTATATATCCATTTGCAAGCTATAGCTTGCTCACCAGGTGGCAGTTTACTTTCTGATAGACCTTAAGATTCTGCAAAGACTTCAGCTCCCTGTTCATTGCAGTTTTCCATGATGCCTGTTCCTTTTCAGGATACATCCTGATCTCATCATAGTTAGATGGCTCTACACTAACTTGACATATTACACTGGCTTCATAGCGATCAGGTGGATGTCTGATACGCGTTGAACGCCAAGGAATTACAGGGCTTTGAATTTCTGTCTCCTTTCCTTCCTCTGATTCATCTTTTATCTCCCCTATCTCCTCTTCATCTTTTATATTTACAGGAGATGCATTATCATTACTAGTTACGTTATCAGAGGAGTCCTCAAACACTAGAGGATCAGTATTAACAGTTACTTGCTCTAACCTATCCCAACCAACGTGCTCAAGGAATTTTGCACTAGCACTGTTATATACATTAGTTGTGCCCCGTTCCCAGAAACGATAGGATCTGTGGTTAGCTTTGTAACCTACGAAGTATAATTGCCTAGCCCTATGTTGGCCTTTACTCCTGAGTTGTGCAGGAATGTGGACCCAAGCTGGGGTGCCAAACGTGTGCAGATAATCAAGGTTTGGTCTTCTACCATGCCATATTGTATATGGTATTTTACCAGTAGAAGTATTAACAACTAAATTCAGAACATGGTTTGCACATTTTGCTGCCTCCCCCCACAGTCTATCTGTTAAGCCTGAATCTTGTAACATGGTTCTAATCATGGCTTGTAACGTTTGCCCACGTCTCTCAACAAAAGCATTATGTTGAGGCCTATAAGGGGCTGAACGTTTATGCTCAATGCCAGCTGATTGTAGCATATCAACAAAACGCTTGTTTGTAAATTCAGTACCATTATCAGTAATTATACACTGAACCTTTCTCTTTGTTTTTCTCTCCACGAACTTCAGCCAGTTTGCAAATTGTTGGAAAGTGTCTGCCTTTGACTTAAGCAGATAACAAAAACCATATCTAGAGTAGTGGTCCAATATACTTAACATATAGCATGACCCTCCTAAACTTGGTTTCATGGGTCCAATTAAATCAGCAAACACAACTTCCAAAGGTACAGTTGTTTTGAAACTGTTTATCCTGTTTGCAGGAGTTGCCTTGCTCTTTTCCTGATTACAGGCATTGCAATTCAAATACTTACTACATGGCTTCAGTTTAACTCCCTCTACTAATTCCACTGTTTTACGTAGTGAGTTAAAGTTTACATGCCCTAACCGCCTATGTAATAAATGTATACATTCATCATGCGGCTTCTTGTTCTCACATATTGAGTTAGCTTTAACTGTACTAACCTGGTTACTTGTGAGAACGAATAAACCATTTTTCAAATTAGCAGTTACACAGGTTCCATTCCTCTCAATAGTGCATTGCTCCCCTCTGAATGTTACCACAAACCCAACCTTAACCAATTCCCTTACAGATAACAGGTTGAATCTTAGTTTAGGTATATATAACATAGGTAACTGTTCATCAATGCATGGACAATAGGAATTACCTTCACCAGAGGCCTTCATCCTCCAACCGTTTGCTAGTGAAACATATTGGTTGCTGTTTTTCATATTAACAAACCTCTTTTTCACTTTAGTAATGCATTGTGAAGCCCCACTATCAACAACCCACAATTCATTGTTTCTGGATGTTGGTTCACCAGAAATAGCCAAACCAATGCCCTTCTTAGCCTTCCCACTGCTATTCACATTCTGTTTTTTACCCTTTCTACAGAATTTGGCTATATGCCCTCTAGCCCCACAAGAATAACATTTCTTGACGTTGTAAGCAGTGGTAAATTGCTGCTCCTCTCGTGGCTGTGTCTCTCTCAGCTGGTCTCTGTCACGCCTCCTTCTGGACTCTTCCAGCAGTCTCCCAGTAATGTTAGTCAATGTCAGTTCCTCTCTGGTCAGGACTTCCAAAGAAGAAACATACCCATCATAACTCTCATCCAAAGATGACAGAATAATGTAGACCTGATGCAACTCTGAAAAAATCAGCTCCTTTTCATGAAGCTCTTGAAAAGTTGCCTTCATGTAATTTAAATGGGTCAGCATATCTCCATTCTTCTGCAGACGAGCCCTAAACAGCTTACGTGTAAGGTGTATATGTGCACCCACACTGTCACGAACATAAAGCCTTCGCAAAACACCCCAACACCTAGCAGCAGACTCCTCACCACGAATATGGACAAGCTGCTGGTCATTCAGTGTTAGTCCAATAATGCAAAGAGCTTTCTCATTGCTTCGTTTAAAGTCGTCTAACTTCTTTGCATCCTCTTCGTCATCTGGATCCCAAGCAGTAGTATCTGGTGGGTTATTTACAACAGCCCATAGTCCTTCCTTGCGCAAAAGCAAGCAGCATTTTGTGGACCAGGAAACATAGTTTGTCCCATCCAACCGGGTTATCCAGGAGATGCCTGACAACAGTTCCTGTGCCATTTTACACCAAATACAAACTCAGCTAGGAATACTGTGTGTACTTACTCTCAGTACAGGCCTGGGCCCATAACCAGTGTTAAGGAATTTATTGTGCAGAGGTCTCCTTGTGCTACCAAAGAGTTGCACAGACAAGGAAGGGCACTGAGAGCAGTAAAAGTCACACAAGAATACACTGAGTTATAAAAACAAAAAGTAGTTTACTTTTGAGGTGGTGTAAAAACAAAAATGCACAGTCAAAAATAAACAGTCCAAGTCATACACAATAGCAACAGTCCAAGGAGTAATCCAAACTACAAAGTCTTCTTACCGGTCCAGAGGTCAATACACAGTTCAGGTTTACAACAGTAGTAAACCAACAGCAGAGCAAAAACAGTAATAGTAGAGATCAGTGAATTCAGAGAGAGAGAGAAGCTACGTTCCTAGCTTCCTCTTATGGCCATGAGAACACTTACACACCCATTGGCCAATTAACTTCTTAAAGCCATAGCATTATGGTTAATATATTTTCAACCCAACATTGTAGGCTAACACCATATGCCTAACAAACAGGATGTCTATGGAGATTCTCAGTCATCCAGGTCATGGTTATCCCAAAGGTGCTTTTCCCCCCCCAAAGGGCAACCGGACTTTGTTTTTTTCTAGACAGACATTTTGCTTCTCATCCAAAAAGCTTCTTCAGTTTTACAAACCATGATCTGGGTGACGGAGAATCTCCTTAGACATTAAATTAGTAAGACAGAAATATAATATTGCTTCAACAGATGTAGCACCTGTCAAACCAAAGTCCAGTTGCGTTTTGGAAAAAACAACAACACCATTTTGGGGATGATCAGAAATAAGACATTAATCGTGCTTTTGAACTTCAAAATCCAAAGAAATTTGCTTCAGATGAAGGCTTCAGCACTGTGGGTTAGACACAGCAAAAGCAACAATCTTGGGAATGTGATTCCTTGGATTTCTATTAGTTTTTGTATAGGGTTGTGTCAACGTGATGCCCCAGTTACACAGTAACTGACACCTTGACAAAAACCTTCCCTCTTAAATTACTGTAGTAATTTTGGGCTGAACATCTGGATGTTCAGCACATGCACTCTTAGTGTTATGCCAAGAGCAGTATCAAATAGTTAACTCTGAACTTTGCATTTTTCTTTTACAAGCTTCCTCAGAAGCTGGGATGTGGGATGCCAACCAAAATTTTCATTCAAAATTTTCAAAATGCAATCCAAAAATGCAGTGGTATTTATAGTATAGAATAACAGAATTGGAAGGGACTTTGGAGGTCTTCTAGTCCAACCCCCTGCTCAGGCAGGAAACCTTATACCATTTCAAACAAATGGTTGTCTAATCTCTTCTTAAAAACTTCCAGTGTTGGATTATGCACAACTTCTGGAGGCAAGTTGTTCCACTGGTTAATTGTTCTGTTAGGGAATTTCTTCTTAGTTCTAGGTTGCTTCTCTCCTTGACTAGTTTCCATTCTTTGCTTCTTGTCCTGCCCTCAGGTGCTTTGGAGACTAGCTTGACTTCCTCTTCTTTGTTGTAACCCCTGAGATACTGGAAGGCTGCTATCATGTCAGTCCTAGTCCTTCTTTTCATTAAACTAGACATACCCAATTCCAGCAACCGTTCCCTATATGTTTTAGCCTTCAGTCTCCTCATCATCTTTGTTGCTCTTCTCTGCACTCTTTCTAGAGTCTCAACATCTTTTTTACGTCGTGGTGACCAAAACTGGACACAGTATTCCAAGTGTGGCCTTACCAAGGCATTATAAAGTGGCAGTAACACTTCACACTTGATGTTCAATAACACTTCACCTTTTTCTGCAGGCCTTCACCATGCTGTAGAACTCCATAAAAATCTCATAAAATTTTGCTAGATCATAAGAGAACAGGGTAGCAATTCACCTTGTTTCATCTTGTATCTTCAGAAAGAGCATACTTAAGATCTTCTTTGATCTTGACAACATGAGAGGGGAAAAAAAACTTTAGAGTTAGTCCATTAGGTCAGCTGGTAGAGGATGAATGGAAAGATTTTGAAAAGGAATGCTTGATTTCAAGCCCCAAGGCATGATCATCTTGACATCAAGGAAGAAATCTGGCTTGCTGCAGATTTTATTCACAAAAAAAGCCCCTCGTTGAAGATAATGGTCCCTAGGACATCTGCAATATTTGGCCCAGATTGTGCAGTGTTTCAGTTAGGCAGCTGCCTGATTGGACAGGATCCTTTGTGTACAAAGGACTGCACTTATGCCCTAAATACCAGCTCTGATGTCACTATATTTGTCTGTTTTATAATGTTGGTTGATGGAGTTAGCTGAGAAAATTGTTGGACAAAGAATCCAGCAACCAGCCCCTGTGTTTAAGCTAAAAGGTCCTTCCTTCCTTCCTTCCTTCCTTCCTTCCTTCCTTCCTTCCTTCCTTCCTTCCTTCCTTCCTTCCTTCCTCCCTCCCTCCCTCCCTCCCTCCTCCCTCCCTCCCTCCCTCCCTCCCTCCCTCCTTCCTTCCTTCCTTCCTTCCTTCCTTCCTTCCTTCCTTCCTTCCTTCCTTCCTTCCTTCCTTCCTTCTCGTCTCATCTCCCCTCCTCTCTCCCTCTCCCTTTTCCCCTCCCCCTCTTCCCCTTTCTCCCTCCCCTCCTCTCTCTCTCTCCCACCCCTTCTCCCTCTCCCCCTCCCACCTTTTCTACCCCATCGTCTCCTTTCTCTCCCTCTTTTCCTCTCTCCCTCTCTCTCCCTCTCTCAATGTTTTCAATGACTAGTGAATTTCTAACACTTCCTTGCATTGTTTATATATTCATACTATATAAATACAATTTAAACTGGGCTCCAACAGGAGAAAAAGAGCATGGCTTTGCGCCTCAAGACCCTAAAGGTAATTTTTAAAAGAAGCAGGTAAAAATTGGTTGGCATATGACTAAAAAAATATGGAATACCAGCCTGCCAGAGGCCCCATCTAGACCCATTTTTTAAAAAAAAACTGGTGGAGGGCTTAAGAAGCAAAATTAGTTTTGCAAATGTCTAAGGTATCTGTTATGCCCTTAAAATGCCTAAAATCTCTTATCCTGATGGGCCACACCCCCTTTTAAAGTATGACCCTCAGGGTGTCACACAAAACACTTTAAACTGATAGGTATTGTGTCTCTTTAGTTGAACAATAAAGTGTGTTTTAAGGTCATGCTTCAAGGAAAATAGTCCAATATTATTTTTCCATAGAGACTTTGTGCAGTGAAGGTAGAAGTGTTATCTTAATTGAGTTGGGAATGGTTACGATTTGCATTGTTATTTTTTGACTCTGATTATAAGCGGTCTTGACTCTCAGGAACCCTGCCACACCCCAGAGGGAGAGTTAATTGATTGATCAGTGAATTTATCAGCCTGGAGTTTATTTAAGGGACTGTATCACAGTGCTACCCTGTCGCACAATGATTTATGCCTTGACAAGAACTAACTCAGCTCTTTGTTCCTGGAACAAAGATCTGCGCACGTTGCCATAGATCTGAATGCAGCCTTTATCTCTGGGGAAATTGGATGAGAATTTCCAATTATTTCTTGTCTTTCTTGTTGAATTGCTAAGAGGAGTCCAAAAAAAATTAAAAAAAAACATTTAAAAAAAAATGTTGCTGTTTTTTTTCAGCCACATGCACAAATACAAACGTTTTGTGACAATAGCCTTAAAAGTCTATTCTCGGTCACCCAGGTCATGGACTTCCTTTATTTTTGGCTTGAAGTCATTTCACTTCTCATCCAAGAAGCTTCTTCAGTTCTGCTGAAGAAGAACTGAACTGAAGAACTGAAGAAGCTTCTTGGATGAGAAGCAAAACATCTTCAAGCAAAAACAAAGTCCATTTCCCTGTGGAAAAAACACCTTTGGAATAACCTTAAAAGTGCATGGGGATCCTTTAACACCGGGATCGCCAACCCCTGGTCTGTGAACCAGTACCGGACCACGGCATGCCAGCGCTTGTCCGAGGACATCTCCGTGGTCATGTGGCCGGCATGACTAGACGCCAAAGGCGCATGGAGTGCTGTTACCTTCCCACCGTAGTGGTCCCTATTTTTCTACTTGCATTTTTACATGCTTTCGAACTGCTAGGTTGGCAGAAGCTGGGACGAGTAACAGGCACCCACTCTGTTATGCGGCACTCGGGATTCGACCCGCCAAACTGCCGACCTTCTGATCGACAGGCTCAGCATCCTAACCCACTGAGCCACCGCGTCCCTTGGAAGAATAAGCTGACCCCTATTCTCCAAAGCACCTGAAGTAAAAGAGTTCCACCCCTCTCAGCATTTGTAACCATGACATTGGTTTGTTAAACTCTTTTAGGAAAACAAACAAACAAAAAAATAACTTAGACTGGCAACTAAAGATCTTCATGAAGTGAAAGGCCGGTTTTGAATATTTTTACTGCCTCACTTTTTAACAATGTAATTTTTGAAATGTATGTTTCAAACGATTTGCAAAAAATGGGTCAGTTTTCCAGCACTTATCTTTATTGTGATGCTTCAGATATTGTATGAATGGCTTCCCTTTCAGCTAGTACCCTTTCTGACTCAACGCAGATTTTGTATGGTTGTTAATCACTGTGCTGCCGCTGCTACCCCATGCACAGTGATCCATCCTCATACAAATTTCTGGAGCAGATGCTGAATCACTGGGTAGAGAAGGAAACATCATTGCAAGAACATTTCTGAAGTTATTTTGAGCATGACCAAGGACTAGATTCAGATTAGAGTAGATGGTTTTAGATCCCATTGATATTTAGCCAAATGTAGCCAAATCCTGCAACTTTGCCCTTCGATACCTAATCAATAAAGTAAGGTAAAGGTTCCCCCGCACATGCGTGCTAGTCGTTTCCGACTCTAGGGGCCGGTGCTCATCTCCGTTTCAAAGCCGAAGAGCCAGCACTTGTCCGAGGACGTCTCCGTGGTCATGTGGCCGGCATGACTAGACGCCAGAGGCACACGGAACGCTGTTACCTTCCCACCGGAGTTGTCCCTATTTTTCTACTTGCATTTTTACGTGCTTTCGAACTGCTAGGTTGGCAGAAGCTGGGAAGAGTAACAGGCGCTCACTCTGCTATGCGGCATTCGGGATTCGACCCGCCAAACTGCCGACCATCTGATCGACAAGCTCAGCGTCCTAACCCACTGAGCCACCGCATCCCTTACCTAATCAATAGATACCACAATAAAAGCCTATTAAAGTTATAAAGATATAGATTCCTTTGAGACAAGCTGAACTCCTATGTACAGAATAGGGAGGGTCCTTGGAGGTCTTTTAGTCCAAACCCCTGCTCAAGAAGGAAACCCTATACTATCCCAGTCAAATGGTTGTCCAGTCTCATCCTAAAAACCTCCAGTGATGGGTCACCACAAGTTCTGAAGGCAAGTAGTTCCGCTGGTTAATTGTTCTGACTGTTAGGAAGTTTCTCCTTAATTCCAGGTTGCTTCTAGCCTTCATTTCTTTCCATCCATTGTTTCTTGTCCTGGTGCTTTGGAAAATAAGTTCACCCCCTCCTCTTTGTGGCAGCCCCTCAAATACTGCAATACCAGAAATACCAGAATTCCTGAGCCAGCATGGCTCAGCTTGGAAACCTCTCCCTTTCCCCTCAGCGTGGCTGGCTCAGGAATTCTGGGATTTGAAGTCCACGAGTCATAAACGAGCCAAGGTTGCCTACCCCTGGTCTAGGACAACTCACTGTAGTCAACTCTCCATAGCCAACTCAGTGTGGTCAACTCGATGAAGCGAACTCACTGTGGCCAATTCATCATGGGACAACTTGGCATGGCCAACTCGCTGTGAGACAACTCGCTGTGGGACAAGAGTTACTCTAATATCAAAGAAATGATGAAACAGAATCAGGAAAGAAAGGATGCAAAAGGAGAGATGGAATGAAATGTGAATGGCAAAAATTAAAATATTTTTAAAAATCATTTTAAATAATTCAACTGAATTATTATTAGTATTACAGAGGGTAGTGAGCACAGCACAAGACATTGTGGGCTGTTCCCTGACACCACTGGATGACATCGCCAGGGCTCGTTGCCTTGGAAGAGTGAGGAAGATTCTCAGGGATGACTCACACCCTGGACGGTATGTCTTTACTCTCCTACCATCGGGTAGGAGATATAGGAGTATAGCCAGCCGTACCAACAGGCTGAAAAATAGCTTTTATCCGTGGGCTGTTAGGCTTTCAAATGGGACATAATCTCTGTGAACTTATGCAGAATTGACTTGGGAGGCTGGTGTGTGGTGTAGTTGGTTCACATGGTGTGGTGGGATGGAGGGTTTGTTGTCACTGTGTGTTAGGGGGAGAGAGCACGGGGGGAGGCTCAGCTAATCTCAATGTACACATGTTGTACTTTGACAATAAAGGTTTATTATTATTAATTGTTGAATTGTCCTGTGGAAAGCTGTCCCATGGGGAGCTGGCTGTGTCAAGTTGGCCATGTCAAGTTGGACCCATTGAATTGGCCATGTAAAGTTGCCCCATTCTGGCATTTGATAGTGGGCGTGGAGGAAAGCTGCTGCTAATTGTCTATGGAGATTCTCAGTCATTCCAGATCATGGTTGTAATTTTTTTCAGAAGGAAACTGGACTTTCTTGTTTTCTTTGAAGATGTTTCACTTCTCATCTAAGAAGCTTCTTCAGCTCTGACTGGATGGTGAGGAACGGAAAGATTTATATTCCTTGCAGACAGCTGGCCATTTGCATTCTTTTAGAGAGCCGTTGAAGCCATTTGGAGGGTCACCCCAGGGTCCCCTAAGTAGTGGAAATGGGTGTGGAGCCTTCTTGGCTGCAGGATGTTTTTTGCCCTGTGTCCTTTCACTGTTGGGCACAGGACGTTGGGGACGAGTCTGTGTTATCTGCGTCTCAAACTGAGGTGCCAATGGTTCCTGCAGTCTGCAGTATTTTCTGGAAATCCATTTCTCACCATCCAGTCAGAGCTAAAAGAAGCTTCTTGGGTGAGAAGCGAAACGTTTTCAAAGAAAAACAAGAAAGTCCAGTTGCCTCCTGAAAAAAAAAATACAGTATCTTGGGATTGCTGCTAATAGATTCCATCTCTTCTTCCTTCTGGTCAGTCTTCCTGCAATTTTTTTTATTGGTAGACTTGTGTTTTTTTTGGTCATCTTTTCTTTGTTATTATTACCCTCTCCTTTAGTACTCTTTGGAAACATGTTTGAAAACGGTCTGAGGGAGGCAGGGTAGAAATATTTTGTAGCGAATGAGAACTCGGTACAGACAGAACTTTGGAGATGGATGGTTAACGCCTGTGTGGTTTTGGTATGGATGCTCTGTAGCTTTCTCTCATAGTGCTCTGTGCCTGGCACAGAAGTATACCCCAATGTCTGCAGGTGCCAGAGATCTCAACTCAAGATAGAATTCATTTTTGGAGGTGTCTCTGGTAATAACAATTTGATTGTTAAAACGTGAATTGTAGTAGGCCTCCCCTCCGTTGTTAGTGCTCTTAATTCCTCCCAGCCATTCAAGACTTTTTCCTGGACATTTTCGGTTCCAGCCCCAGAACCAACCATCGACTTCCACTCCAGAAACAGCACAGATCAGTTTGACCGATTGTCCAGGTCCCTGTGTTTTAAAAAGGGACTGGGACAGCTGCACATTGGGGAAAACACCTGGTAAAATAAAAAGAAAGGTTAGAAACAAACTTTTTGAGTTGACTCCTGGGATAAGAAACACTTAGGAAGTTCTCGAGAGATCTTCCTACAGTTCTCTCTAGATCCTGAGCAATTGGGGAAAAGCAGAAACGGGTGGATCTGGACCAGCTGCAATTTCTTTTAACAGTCTCCAGTGCTCAACAATTCACAGTTCTAGGAGAAATTTCTCGATAGTGAGAGCAAACAACCAATGGAACAACTTGCCTTCAGAAGTTATGGGTGCTCCATCAGTGGAGGCTTTCAAAAAGAGGCTGGACAATTATTTAAGTGGAAGGGTATAGGTGTCTCCTGCTCAAGCAGGGGGTTGGACTAGAGGACCTCCAAGGTCCCTTCCAACTCTATTATTCTATGTTCTATGAGCTACTTCCTATACCACCTCTGAATTGTGGGACATATTTTCCATCTTCAGAAATTGAGCGCCCAGCTAGACCTTTTAAATTAGAGTCTTCATGAATATAGCTTTGGCTCTGATTGCATTCCATCTGTATTGCTAGTTGAACCCCCTGCCCTCCCCCCCACTCCCCTGGGGGTTGAAAGAGAAGGTTTAGGTCAAAGTAAAAAATATATAAGATAGTTTGTCTTTGCTTCCCTGTTTGAGTTAGTGCATCCATCCTGACCTGGAAAAACACTCAGTAAGAAAAGGATCTTTGCTAAAATTTTCATCTTTATTCTTCCTGCTCCGTTCATCTCTCTCTCTCTCTCTCTCTCTCTCTCTCTCTCTCTCTCTCTCTCTCTCTCTCTCTCTCTCTCTCTCTCTCTCTCTCTCTCTCTGTTTTTCCTTTTTGCAGACCTGATGGGCCAACCGTGAAGGGTGCTCCTTAAAGGGAATTGCTTCATCTTGGTGATTTACATAAAGAACGTGTTGTCTAGCACACTATTTAAGGAGGAAAGGAAGTTAAGAAGAATCTCTCAACTGCTTAGACTGCAACAATTTCATCCTGTGGGTCTGCGTGTCTTTGTGTGCGCGCATGTGTATAAAATGAAGGGGTAAAATGAACAAGCAAAAGGAGGGGGGGAAATGGCGTAGGAATATAATATATGGAAGTGGACAAAGGAATGTTTGAGACTGTACAAATAGTGCTTGGTATATCATTGAGGGGAATTTAACCATTAAAAAATAATAATTTCTTTTTTAACTGCAAGAAATGATTTGAATCTCGGGTTTAAATGCCCAATACTTCACTATGTTATTTTAAAAAATAAAAATAAATAATTTTATGTAGTTTATATTTAGTTTCTTTTGTTGTACAGCTAGTCCTTGATTTACAGCAGTTCATTTAGCGACCATTCAAAGTTTCAACAGCACTGAAACAAGGGGCCTATGACCGCTTTTCATAACTACGACCGTTGTGGCATCCCCATGGTCATCTGATCAGAATTCGGATGCTTGGCAACCGACTCCTATTTATGACGCTTGCAGGGTCACATGATTCCCTTTTGCAGACTTCTGACCAGCAAAGTCAATGGGGAAAGTCAGCTTCGCTTAGCAACCGGGCTACTAACTTAACAATTGCAGTGATTTGCTTAACAACTGTGGCAAGAAAGGTCGTAATAAGGGGGCAAAATCTACTTAACAAACGTCTCACTTAGCAAGAGGAATTTTGGGTTCCATTGTGGTTGCAAGCCGAGGACCGCCTGTAGTTTGATTGTGTACCCTATTTAACGTTTAACGTTTTTGTGTATTTCTGATTTCAACTCAAGTTCTGTCTCTCTTAAAAACCGTATTTTTTATAGTTGCATTTGCCATGCTGTATGATGTATTGTATCCATGGAAAACATTCTTGATTAAATCTGGATACATTTCTTTTCTGAAAACATGCTGAATAACAACAACAACAACAATAAGTGAGTTGGAAGGGACCTTGGAGGTCTTCTAGTCCAACCCCCTGCTCAGGCAGGAAACCCTATACCATTTCAGACCAATGGCTGTCCAGTCTCTTTTTAAAAACCTCCAGTGTTGGAGCCTTCATAACTTCTGGAGGCAGGTTTGTTCCACTGATTAATTGTTCTGTCAGGAAGTTACTCCTTAATTCCAGGTTGCTTCTCTCCTTGCTTTTTACACATCTACTGCATACAAGTAGTCCTCATCCACAACTGAGCCCAACAATTCCGTTGCTAAGTAAGTCAGTTGTTAAATAAATTTTGCTCCGTTTTACAACCTTTCTTGCCCCGGTTGTTAAGTGAATCACTGAAGTTGTGAAGTTAGTAACACGGTTGGTAAGTGAATCTGACTTTCCCCGTTGACTTTGTTGGTCAGAAGGTTGCAAAGGTTGATTGCATGGCCCCAGGACGCTGCAACTGTCACAAGTACATGCCAGTTGCCAAGCCTCTGAATTTTGATCACATGATCATGGGGATTCTACAAGGGTTGTAAGTGTAAAAAATAGTCATAAGTTACCTGTTTCAGCACCACTGTAACTTAAAAGGGTCACTACGTGTGTAGTAAAATGTTCTTTCTGCCTCAAGGCCTTTCCAACATTTATTACTGTTAGAAGATGTTTGCAATGAGAAAACAAAGACATATATCTTGTGCATAAAAAATAATGCTTCTTCTTCTGAGTAGCTGGTTCCTAATTACTCATATATTTTATATCATATAGCAAAGGTAGACATGCAAGTGATGTGCAGAAAAACATGGGGAAGAGAACTAAATGCACTGCTTTCTATCACAGTGAATTTGTAGCTTCAGGGCATTGATAAGACAAGAGGAGAAGCAAGAGGTGGAGGTTTTATAAAGAGAATTCAAAATTGAACTATGGAGGAATTTCCCAACTATAAGAACTATTAAGCAGTGTAACAACCTGACTCTTGAAATTATGAGTGTTCCATCGCTGGAGAACTTCAAGCAAAAGTTAGATAGTCATGTGTCTGTGAGGGTGTGAAGGTTCCTGTCCCGAACTAGAAGATTCTCCAAAGCACTGAAGCCAGGACCAAAAAAAAACAATGGATGGAAACTAATTAAGGAGAGAAGCAACCTAGAACTAAGGAGAAATTTCCTGATAGTTGGAACAATTAATCGGTGGAATGACTTGCCTCCAGAAGTTGTGGGTGCTCCTATAGTGGAGGTTTTAAAGAAGAGGTTGGGCAAGCATTTGTCTGGAATGATATAGGGTTTCCTATATCACGCAGGGGTGGGGTGGGGGGGGTGGACTAGAAGACCTCCAAGGTCCCTTCCAACTCTGTTATTCTGTTATTCTTTTCAACTGTAAGTTGGAGTCTGGATTCCACTTCTATTCTGGAATCCCCACCTTTTGAAAGAAAGGCAGAATTCTGTTTTAGAGTGATCTTTAAGAAGCTATATCAGACCTTTACCTTTAACATGTGAAAATCTGAAGAGGACCATGTGGGATTGGGACAGTTGTAAGCGGAGTCATTGGGCCTCTCAATTCCTCCACAATTTGAGCTCCTGTATGTCCATTCTGACATGTTCATTAGAAAACATCTCAATGTGTCTAATATTTGTCAGCATGAAACAGATTCTCCAGACCTAACAGCTTGGTCCGGGTGATGCTGTGTCCATACATTCATTCATACATACATACATACATACATACATACATACATACATACATACATACATACCAACCAACCACAGAGAGTCCAGTAAGTCCAAATTCCTGCTGTTTAGAAAAAAGGAAAACAACCAATAAGATAAGGCATCTAATATGGAAGAAAATAAGGCCTATGAGGAATGTGGGTATGATTAGTCTGGATGAGAGAAGACTATGGGAAGGTAAGATAGACTTCAGTTGGCCAACAGGACTTTCCACCCCCCCTTATTGGTTAGATTTGCTTAACAATACAACAACTTGCTTTGAGAGGTGGTGGTTTTGAGAGGATTTAAACAAAAGCTGGATGGCCTTCTTTTGAGAAGGTTATAGCCAATTTCTGCACTGGTCAGGGAGTCATACTAGATGTTCTCCAAGATCCCTTGCAGTTCATATTTCCACAGATTTATGAACCAATAATATACATATATTTTTATCCATTTTTTTAAAAAAATATTTCTTTTTATTAATATATTGCTGGCTTCCGTAAGATCATTATTTTAGAAATTAACATATTAATGTGATAGGACTACACAGTTGTCTATCAACCTTTGGCACAATGGCTTAACCCAGGTTCTTGAAGCTGGATTATAAATTCACCTCTTTCCAAGGGGCATACTCTCCTAGGGATTTGCAGAGTTTCTTTCTGGCCCCTTTCATAGTTTCTTCCTGCTCCCTTTGTCAAGGAACTGTCGTATAGGTATGACCATCATAATTCCTTTTGTGGCAACTCAGTTCTTTTCACATCCACCTTTGATCTCCTCTCCTTGCTTCTCCCTCTGCTTCTGCCCTTGACACTTGAGCTGCTGCTTCTTGTGGTGCTTTCCGGACTATGTGACTGATTTCTCCTAGCGCTGTCCTTGCTTCTTGTCCTCCTTCGTACCCTGAAACTTTGACTAAAGCTTTCTATCTTGTCTTTTATTCTGGAAACCACCTTTCCATGGCTGTACTTCCAAATGCTCAACCCATGTCGCAGACGCAATTTTCTCTCCAAGATTCTACCAAGGATGGACATTTTCTCATCAGGTTCCACGCCGACTAGGAAGTGAGTGTGGTGAACCTGTTTCTTCGGCTTCTTGGGATGACCTCTTTCGAACATAGGCTTTCTTCTCTTTTGAGTTGTCCCAGACATCTTGTGTTCTATGAATGGTCTGATATCAGTAAAAGGTTCCTTGGTAGATAGGTCTTTCCCCCAGTTCTGGGTCTTTTCTTCTATCTTCTCCATGCTGGAGTGCTTTCCACCGTGAAGTTCATCCATGCCTAGTTCTGTGACAGTTTGTTCGCCTTCTCTTCCGTAGTCCAGCACTGCTCTCTGCTCAACAGCTAGTGAAGGTTGCACTGCTTCCTGGAAGAACATATCTTTGTTGGGTGAAGAAAATTGTTCAGAGGGCCCTGAGGTATCGGCCGGTTCACTTCCTGATGTAGTCAAATTCCGCAGGTCTGTATTGCTAGCGAAGACTCTTTCCTCCTGAAATAGGGCTACTTGATACCCTGGTCCTGGAAGCGAAGCGTTCCTCAAGGTTGCCCCTGAGGATAATTCAGAGATAGCATCTTCTGATGGAAAAGAAGAGAACCGTACTTCTGCCTTCTTTGCTGAAATAGATGGAAGGGATGACCTATCCTCTGTTAGCAGTGAAGAAGAATCTGTTTCTGTCTCCTTGACCATACCCCAAGTTAAATCTGGTCTCTGCTTTCTAACTGATTGCAATGACAACATGGAGCCCTCTCTAGATGAGGGCAAATGGCACAGGCAAGGGCAATTGCCTATCCTACAAAATTTCTTGGATATCCAGCTAGAACTAGAGACTTTTGATAACTGAGACTGTTTCGACCCAACAGGATAGTATCTGTCATTTTCCTTTCTCTGGGAAGTGCTTTGAAGTTGTTTCAGAATGTCCTTCTTTAGGGACATGTTGGAAGAGCAAGGCAGGGCTTCTCTCTCTCTGGCTAACCAATCAGTTCTTTGACTTGGATATTTCTCCATAGATAAACTCTCTGATGAGCTACTGACGTTATATCTGCCTTTCCGATAGCCAGAAACTGGAGTAGAGAAAAATGGACCTCTAGGATCTTGTGTTCCACCAAGAAGGTCTGAAGTCCATATGTGTTCATCCTTTAGATATAAATCGGATTCAATTCTCTGCAGTGGTGACTGCCGTAGTTTGCTCACTTCAGGTGCTTCTCTCCCAGCCATTTTCTCTTGAAGGGTTCTGTCGTGCTGGGTTTTTCTATCAAAACAAAATGATGGCTCTTCGGTATCCAGCCAAGAAGCTCGAATTCCCATTGGAGTTGGGTGGAGTCCATAAAATAGTTCTGAGTCATACATGTCAGGTACCTCTGAACTAGAGCTGGATCTCAATAGGTCTTCATCATATGTCGAGAACGGTTCGTTCATCTCCTCCCCCATTTCTTCAGTTTGAGGAATAAATGCCACCAGTGTGTCTTGCACCAGTTTTGGAAGTTGCCATCTGTGCTTCACAGTGAGCTCTCTGATGTGTCTTTCCAGCTGCTTTATGTCTGGCTGCAGAAAGAGAAGGTGCTGAGGAGCAACTCTGACTTCCTTCACTATTGGTGATTTGTTGGCTGCAACACTCATTGCTGTTTTCATGGTCACATCTGACTTTGAGGGAGCAAACAACCCCAGGGATTTCTGAATAATGGCTGGCAAGCCCCATGCATGTTGAATTTTCTTGTGCAGAATGTGGAATTCCAGAAGATCCTGAGCCTTATCATCAAGAAAGTCTACCTTTGTGCTTCTGAAATAGGCTGTGGATGAGGACCTGGGTGCCCACAACTTTGCTTCTTTCTTCCTGAGCTGGGATTTCTTCATGGGACTTTTGCCGGTACCCCAGGTTTGGGGCAATGAGATCTGGGAAGATTTATAGACAGGAGACTGAGCTCGTGAACCGAGTGTGCCAGGAGGCAGAAATGCTCTCAATGTTGCTTGAGCACGTTTTGGAAGCTCCCATCTATGTACAGCAATCAAATTCCTCAGATGAGCTTCTAGGTGTTGCTTTGTATCTGAGTTAAGGAATGACAGATTTGTGGCAATCATGTGAAATTCTCTGTCCCAGGAAAGCTTATGGGCTGACGTTGCACCTTGTATGGCTGATGGATGCTTCGTGGAGTCATGGATATATGGGTCAAAAGCATCTATGGATTTCAACACCACGAAGGGCAGTCCCCATGCATGTTGGAGTTTCTTGCCTTGGATATGAAATTCCAGGAGGTTCCAAGCTGGGTCCCCAAAGAAAGGCAGCTTCACTTCTGAATACGTTTTGATATTTCCATTTGCAGATGGCATCACTCTTGTTTTAAGGTAGACTTTCCTAGGTTTGGAACCCTTGAGTGAGCCTTCTTTCTCTTCTTCCAACTCAGATGGCGAATGCGATCTCAAAGGCAGAAATGCCTGCAAGGGCTGTTGAACTCGTTCAAGAAGACCCCATTGGTGCTTTCTTGTTATGTGTCTCACATGGATATCCAGGTGTTCCTCAACATCTGGGCTGAGAAACAAGGGACTCTGGACATCAATGGGCACATCTCTTTTATCCCTCAGAATTTTTTTGGTCCCTCTATTTCTTGGGTCTTGCATGTCCTTCTGTTCTTCAAGAGGAAATGGGGCAAAGGCACGCAAGGATTTCAGGACCAAGGAAGGCAGGCTCCATGCTCTTTGAATTTTCTTCTGCTGAATGTGGAATTCCAGGTAATTCCTGTCCTCCTCAGAGAGAAAAGGAAGCTTTCCCTCCATTGGTACTAAGAAACACCTTCCATCAGGACCCACACAAGTAGATTCCCTCTGCTTTCTTGACTGGAAATCTTTGTTGTTGTTGTTGTTGTTGTTGTTGTTGTTGTTAGTTGCGAAGTCGTGTCCGACCCATCACGACCCTATGGACAATGTTCCTCCAGGCTTTCCTGTCCTCTACCATCTTCTGGAGTCCATTTAAGCTCACGCCTACTGCTTCAGTGACTCCATCCAGCCACCTCATTCTCTGTCGTCCCCTTCTTCTATTGCCCTCAATCTTTCCCAGCATTAGGCTCTTCTCCAGTGAGTCCTTCCTCCTCATTAGGTGGCCAAAGTATTTGAGTTTTAGCTTTAGGATCTGGCCTTCTAAAGAGCAGTCAGGGTTGATCTCCTCTAGGACTGACCGGTTTGATCGCCTTGCAGTCCAAGGGACTCGCAGGAGTCTTCTCCAGCACCAGAGTTCAAAGGCCTCAATTCTTTTGCGCTCAGCCTTTCTTATGGTCCAACTTTCACTGCCATACATTGCAACTGGGAAGACCATAGCCTTGACTATACGCACTTTTGTTGACAGGGTGATGTCTCTGCTTTTTAGTGTGCTGTCTAGATTTGCCATGGCTTTCCTCCCGAAGAGCAAGCGTCTTTTAATTTCTTGACTACAGTCCCCATCTGCAGTGATCTTGGAGCCCAGGAAAATAAAATCTGTCACTACCTCCATTTCTTCCCCATCTATTTGCCAGGAATTGAGAGGGCCGGATGCCATGATCTTGGTTTTCTTAATGTTTAGTTTCAACCCAACTTTTGCACTCTCCTTCTTCACTCGCAACAAGAGTCTCTTCAGTTCCTCTTCACTTTCTGCCATTAGAGTGGTATCATCTGCATATCTTAGGTTGTTGATATTTCTTCCAGCAATCTTAATTCCAAGTTTTGACTCCTCTAGCCCTGCCTTTCTCATGATGTGCTCTGCATATAAGTTAAATAGGCAAGGCGACAGTATACAGCCTTGCCGGACACCTTTCCCAATTTGGAACCAATCAGTGGTTCCGTGTCCAGTTCTCACTGTTGCTTCTTGGCCCGCATATAGGTTTCTCAAGAGACAAATAAGATGTTCTGGTACTCCCATCTCTTTAAGAACTTGCCACAGTTTGTTATGATCCACACAATCAAAGGCTTTAGCATAGTCAATGAAGCAGAAGTAGATGTTTTTCTGGAACTCTCTAGCTTTCTCCATGATCCAGCGTATGTTGGCTATTTGATCTCTAGTTCCTCTGCCTCTTCGAAATCCTGCCTGTACTTCTGGTAGTTCTCGATCCACATACTGCTGGAGTCTAGCTTGTAGGATTTTAAGCATAACTTTACTAGCATGAGAAATGAGTGCAATGGTGCGATAGTTTGAACATTCTTTGGCACTGCCTTTCTTTGGAATTGGAATGTAAACTGATCTTTTCCAATCCTGTGGCCACTGTTGAGTTTTCCAAATTTGCTGGCAAATTGAGTGTAGCACTTTTACTGCATCATCTTTTAAGATTTTGAATAGCTCAGCTGGAATACTGTCACCTCCACTATCTTTGTTGTTGCTCAGCTTTTCTAAGGCCCACTTCACTTCACATTCTAGGATGTCTGGCTCGAGGTCAGTGACCACCTCATTGTGATTATCAGGGACGTTAAGCTCATTCTTGTATAGTTGTTCTGTGTAATTTTGCCATCTCTTCTTAATCTCTTCTGCCTCTGTTAGGTCCCTGCCATTTTGGTCCTTTATCATGCCCATTTTTGCATTGAACGTTCCCTTCATCTCTCCAATTTTCTTGAAAAGATCTCTGGTCCTCCCTATTCTATTGTTTTCTTCTATTTCTTTGCACTGTTCATTTCCTTCTCCTGTCTTTTTTAATTTCTTGCCACAACTCATCATCTTCTTCTTCCATTTTGGAAACACCTGTAGACCCCAGGAGGGATTTGCACTTCCAGCAGAGTGATGGTTGTTCATGAATGCTTTCATATTGAGAAGGAGGTCTGGAAGGCACAAATGATCCCAGGAGTTTCTGAATGGTTTTTGGCATGCCCCATTTATGCTCTGCAGTTCTCCTCTTCAAGTGAGCTTCCAGTATGTCTTTGGTCCTTTCACTGAGGAAGGAGAGGTTTGGGACAATCACCTCCACTTCTTGCCTATCCCATCCATGTGTCTTGACTATGCGCTTCCTAGTGCTCTCGATGTGTCTTTCCTTTTCAGAGGAAAATGGGGCAAAAACTTGCAAAGACTTCAAAACCGTAGAGGGCAAGCTCCATGCCCGCTGAATTTTCTTCTGCTGGATGTGGAATTCCAGATAATTCCTGGCCTCATCTGAAAGAAAAGAAAGGCTTGGCTCTGAGAATATCAAGAATTGCCTGCTATCTCTCCCAGGAGATGTAGACCTTCTCTGGTTCCTTAGCTGGAAATATTCCTTTTTCCTTCTCTTCCTTCTCCTATCTTTCTCTGACTCTTCCAGCAAGTCTTCATCTTCCTCCTTCTTCTCAGTTTGGGTATCATCGGTAGTCTGAAGGAGCGATTTGCACTGGTGACACAGTGGAGTTTGTTGATAAATGTCCTTGGGTGTCTTCTGGTGGCGATGCGACGCTGCAGACAGCTGTCTCCGGGCTGTCCGCTCCACGGCTTTGTTGAACTGCCGAAAACAGCGCCGATCAGCTGTTTTGGTGGTTCGGAAGCCCCCTCCTCGGGAGAAGAGGAGGGGGTGAGGCCCCAGGTAGGGGTTGAGCTCTCCGGGGCCGCCTGAGCTTTTAGTTCGGGCGGCTGAAGGATCGAGCCCCCCCGAAGCCTGGGTTTGCTCCGGGCTGCGCAGCGCTTCTGCTCCGTGCTTTTGGGAGCAGAACCAAGCGTTAGCAACCACCCCTGCCAGAAGGAAAGACTTTCGAGCGTGAAGAGGCAGGCAGAGCGGTACAGGAGGTCAAGGTGAAGTGGACTTTTGTTCTCTAGCTCAATGGACTTTATGGCTTTTAAAAGTGAAAGTGCGTAGTAAGTGAAAGTGGGGGAAGATGGCGACTAAAACTTCTAAAGCTCTACAGAGTGCGGGGGCTTCCCCGGTGCAACAGACCTCGCTGCAAGCCTTACTTCCTCCTGCACCTGCTCCGGCACTAACGGTTAAGGATTTACAGGATGCTTTGGAAAAGCACTCACAACAAATATCAGATATTATAGATGAAAAGATGGAAAAGCTAGAGGAGAAGATGGAGGAGAAGATGGAAAAGCTGGAGGGGAAGATGGAAGAGAAGTTTACAGCAATGAGGGTAGACATCTTGCCTGCACTTGAAGGTGTGGCTGTATGTATTCAATGTTTGGATGAAAAAATGGAAGATCTTAGTCAAAAGAATTCCAGACTAGAAGCAAAAGTTTTAGAGAATGAAAATATAATGGATAAAATGGATGGAGACTTGACTCTCGTCCAGTACCACCAGATGGAGTTTGCTATCAGAATCAGAGGCTTAAAAGAGAATCCTAAAGAAGATTTAAAGCAGATAGTCTCTGAGGCTTTGGAAGCGGTACTGGGACAGCCAGCAGCTGAAATTGAGGGAAGTATAGACAAAATCTTTCGTGTGAATTCATGGATTGCAAGGCAGAGGAAGTTAACTAGAGATGTGGTGGTTTATTTTACAAAGAGAGCAATTAGGAATGAAGTTATCCAAGTTGCTTATGATACTAAGCTTGTGGTTGCTGAGCAAGAAGTTTTGGTTTTAAAAGAGATTCCTCCAAGAATTTTAAGGAGAAGGAAAGATTTTGCTTTTTTGGCACAGGAACTTAAGAAACGCGACATCAAGTTCAGATGGGAGATACCAGTGGGCATGGTGGTGATGCATGAAGGTACGAGACACCGTTTGGTTACAGTGATCCAGGCACGTGATTTTTATAGCAAAGTTTTAAAAGCAACCCCTCCACCACTTTTGGAATCTGTAAAAAAGAATGGCGAGGGAAAGCCTCAAGGTGCTGAAGGAACACAGACAGATGAGAAAGGTACAGGAGGGGATCAAATTACAGCTTCATCGGCAGATGCCAGAGAGCAGAGGATGATGCGTGCCGCTTTAAGACGAGTGAGACAAGAGCAAGAGCAAGATCAGCAGAAAGTTATGGAACCTCCAAAGCGTACCTATAGCGAAGCTGTGGGAGGGGCGCGGCCTAAGGAAGATAAGGGGATCTTGGCAGGCGTGCTCCAGAAGCTTCGAGACGCCAAGAATGGCGACTAAGTTCCTAACTTGGAATGTCAATGGATTAAACTCACCACAGAAGAGAAAGAAAGTATTTCAATATTTAAAACAATTTAAGACTGATGTTATTTGCTTGCAAGAAACACATATTAGGGTTATGGACCAAAAGTACCTGTTGAACTTAAGGTTGGGTACGCAATTTACTGCTTCTGCAATGAATAAGAAAAATGGAGTGGTTATTTATGTCAAGAATACTCTGACAGCGGAACTAATAGAAGCAGATAAACAAGGAAGATATGTTATGATAGATCTGCTGTTAGAAGGCAAAAAAAACGCTTTTAGTTGGACTGTATGCTCCTAATCAACAACAAGCTGACTTTTATAGATCATTACATACTAAGATTACCCAGATGGATTATAAATCTTTTATTTTTATGGGAGATTGGAATGGTGTCTTGGACGTACAACTGGACAAATGTGGTTCTTTTAAACATGCCCCGAGTCATGCTAGATTGCCTAAATCTTTTTTTGAAATGAAGGATGATCTGGAATTGCGAGACATTTGGCGAGAAACACATCTACATGAAAAGGATTATACTTTTTTTTCTGATAGACACCAATCTTTTTCCAGGATTGATTTTATATTACTGACTAATGATTTTTTTTCCTAGGATTAAGAAGATAAAGATTTGTGCAAGAACTATATCTGACCATAGTCCAGTCTGGTTAGAGATTAATAAGGACAATAGAGATAGGCGCTCTTGGCACTTAAATGAGAATTTGTTTAGAAATCAGAGTAATGTGGAAGAATGTAAAAAGCAGATGAAGGACTTTTTTGAAATTAATATGAACAAGGATACTTCTATGGACATGGTTTGGGATGCTAGTAAAGCCTATATGAGAGGGGTGTTAATATATATGAATAATAAGTACAGACGTAACTTGGAAGTCAGGAGGAAAGAATTGGAGAATGAAATTAGGGAAAAAGAAAAGGCCCTAATTTTGAATCCATCGGACGTGAAGATTAAAGAGGTTATTAATTTGTTAAGAGGACAATTTGATAAGTTGATGGCTGATCAGGTGGCAACTAACTTACGGTTTGCTAGGCATAACACTTTTTGCAATGCCAATAAACCAGGTAGGTGGTTAGCCTACAGGTTAAGGAAAAAACAAAGGGCTTCTAACATAGATAAAATAGAACATAAAGGGAAGGTTGTGTATCAACAGGATCTTATTAAGGAAGCCTTTGTGGACTTTTATTCCAAATTATATGCTAAAGATAAGATTAATGAAACAGATACTGACGTATATCTGAAGAATGCTAACATCCCGGTTCTTACACAAGAACAAAAGGAAGAGATTAATCAATTGATAACAGAAGAAGAAATTCTTTTAGCAATTAAGCAACTGAAGGTGGATAAAGCGCCAGGTACGGATGGACTGACTGCGGTCTATTACAAAAATCTACAATCGGAGATGATAAAGCCATTAAGGGAATTGTTTCAGACAATTCAAAGGGGAGGAAGGGTGCCTCCGTCTTGGAGAACTGCTTTTATTTCCTTGATTCCGAAGGAAGATCAGGATGTTACTCAAGTAAGAAATTACAGACCAATATCACTTTTAAATACGGACTACAAGATATTTGCTAAGGTTTTAGCTAATAGATTGATGAGGGTTTTGCAACAGATGATTCATGGGGACCAAACTGGGTTTATCAGTGGTAGACAAATGAAAAACAATGTGAGGCATATAGTTGACTTGGTGGAGTTTTTGGAAAGGAACAACCAGATCCCTGCGGCGTTGATCTTTTTAGATGCTGAAAAAGCTTTTGATCAACTGGACTGGCAATTTTTGATGAAAGTTTTAGATAAAATGAATTTTGGGGATAAATTTTTACAACCAATTAGGGCATTATATCAAAAACAAACTGCCCGAATAATAGTTAACAATAGTTTGACTGAAGCATGTAATATTGAAAAGGGCACAAGACAAGGGTGTCCGTTATCACCTCTATTATTTGTACTAACATTGGAGATATTATTGATAAAAATACGGAATTCGGAAAAAATTAAGGGTATTCAAATTAGAGATCAGGATTATAGACTGAGGGCGTTTGCAGATGATCTGGTTGTTACGGTGACCCAGCCAGAAAATTCTGTTGTGGACCTGATGGAGATAATAATGCAATATGGGAAGGTTTCTGGATTTAAGGTTAATGTACAAAAAACTAAAATATTAGCCAAAAATATGACAGCATCGCAAAAGGCCCTTTTAGAAGGGTTAACTGGATTCGAGATTGTTAAAAGGGTTAAATATTTGGGGGTGTATTTGTCACCCTCAAATGCAAAGTTATATAAAAATAATTATGAAAAGTTATGGGGGAAAATTCAAAAAGAAATGGAGAGTTGGGAAAAATTGCAATTGTCTTTATTGGGAAGAATTGCAGCAGTGAAAATGAATGTTTTGCCTAAATTTTTATTTTTATTTCAAATGATACCGATCCTTAAAAAAGACTCTAATTTGGAAGAATGGAAACGGGGTATCAATAAATTTGTATGGGCAGGGAAAAGGCCATGAGTTAAACTTAAGATTATGCAGGATACGCGTGAAAGAGGTGGTCTTAAAATGCCCAACCTTAAATTATATTATGAAGCTGCTGCGTTGTCAGGAATAAGTGATTGGATTAATTTGACACAAGGGAGATTATTAAATCTTGAGGGCCACGACTTGTTATTTGGCTGGCATGCATATTTATTGTATGATAAGAAGGTAGATAATGTGTTTAAAGTGCATATTTTAAGACAGGCATTGCTGAGAATTTGGAAGAAGTATAGACATAAGTTAGACTACAAGGTACCGTTGTGGGCAATTCCGAAACATGCAATAGAAAATATAAATGTAGGCTTCAAACATGATGTGACTACGTACAAGGAGATCTTAAGTTTGGAGAGGAACGTATGGTGTTTGAAGCCGTATAATCTTTTACGAGATGAGAAGATTGTTCAAACTTGGTTTCAATATGGTCAATTACGGGCCAGGTGGAAAGAAGACCAGAAAATTGGTTTTTCAATGACTGACGAAAATTTGGTAAAGCAAATTAGAAACCAGGGTCCAGCACATATCAAACGGATATATCTTGCATTGATAGAAATTGATTCAGAAACAGAACTCGTTAAAGATTGTATGAAAAAATGGGCTCAGAATATTCAAGAAGTTATCACAATGGACACTTGGGAAAACGTAAAATTTACACAAGCTCAAAATTTAAGAGAGAACTTTTACAAAATGTTTTATAGGTGGCATTTAGATCCTAAAAAGCTTGCAAGTATGTATCCGAATTACCAACCTAAATGTTGGAGATGTGGTGGCGAAGATGCAACGTATTTTCATATATGGTGGACCTGTAAAAAGGTTAAAGCTTTTTGGATTAAAATCTGGTGGAATATGCAGAAGATATTTAAGCAAAGGATAAAGTTTTGTCCGCAGTTGTTCCTATTGGGCATAATTACAGATACTACTGTTGTGGATACCAAGTTGATGCTGAACTTAATTACGGCAGCAAGACTTTTAGTAGGTCAATATTGGAAGAAGGAGGAACTGCCGACTATAGAAGAATGGACTCTAAAAGTTTCTGACCTGGCGGGAATGGCAAAGATTTCGGCCTATTTGAAAGACCATTCGCAACAACGCTATATTATGGAGTGGAAAAAGTGGATTGATTATATCCAGAACAAATATGGGACCAAAAAGTTTCATTTAGCATTTGTATAAGTTTTTTTTATATGATATTAGTATTGTTTGTAGTCATTTCATACGAGCTAGAGTGCGATAGACTTAATAGTTTATTGTTGTTAGCGTATGGTTGTTTATTATTGTTTTTTGCTTTTATACCTTGTATTTAGCTCTGGGAAGTCGGGGGGGAGGGGGGAAAGGGGGGAGGGATAGGGAGGGATAGGTAGGGGTGGGTGGAGGGAGGGGGGGAGGGATTGTTAAAGATAAAATGTATTGTAAAAATTTCGATCAATGTCCTTGGGTTGGAAATGGGGTTGGGGAGTAGATAATGTCCCCAATGTCTGCTGAACTCGTCTGGGAACAGACCATTTATGCTCTGCAATCTTCCTCTTCATATGAGCTTCCAGAACCTCTTTGGTCTCCACACTAAGGAAGAACATGAAGGGGACAACCACCTTTATTTCTTCAATAACCCACTGGTTAGCCCTGAGCCTCTTCTTTCCTGTACTTTGGGTCTTGATCAGAAATGGGAAGAAAGCATTCAAGGACCGGAGCACCACCAAAGGGACACCCCAAGCATGCTGGATTTTCTTCTGCTGAATGTGGAATTCCAAAAGATGTCGGTTGTCCTCTGTAAGGAACAGCAGCTTTGCCAAAGCTGAGCTTTGCTCTTGATGGCTTATAGTGTTGGATATTTTGGGGGCTCCCTTCTTAGAGGTGACTTGCTGTTGTGATGTCCGTCTCTCATGGTGGGAAAAGATTTTCTGTGGTTGGGCAGATCTGCTATGCTGCCTGCGAGGTTGGTGCATTCCAGATGCGGATTCAGGTTGAGGAGAAGCAATAGCCCTCAGTGAACCCCAAATTAGTTTGGGGAGCTCCCATTTGTGCTTCATGGTCCAATTCTTCAAGTGGGCTTCCAGGCTATCCTTGATCTCTGTACTCACAAAATGTAGATCCAAATGAGGGATTATTGCCTGTACCATAGCAAGTGACCTATGAGTTGCTCCTTTCCCTGGGCTCGTAATGGAGATGTGCCCTCCTGATCTGCTAGTTGTGCTGTGCAGCTCTGGTGGATGGTGAGCAAAAGCATTGAGGGATTTCTTGACCATAGAGGGCAGTTCCCAATCATGTTGGATCCTTTTGTGTTTAATATGGAACTCTAGAGCATCCCAAGCTTCCTTTGTATAGAACGTTGCAGCCCAGCTCTCTTGGTGAAACTTAGGAGAAACTTTTCCACTTAAAGTTGGAATTTGGTTCAATAAGTGTGGAGAGGAAGCGTTGGGATGTCTTCCTGCTATCAGTGGTAGTTGCCTGCCACCATATTCTTCTATCTGGCTCCTCCATTTTGGGCCTTTTCTAATTGTAGGCAGATGCCGAGCTCTAGTTTCTGAAAGCTCTTTAATTTGAGCTGGATAGACTTGATCAGGGGTAACCAATGGTATTCGGTCTATAAGATCTTCAGGTTGGCGAAAATATGTAGGGGGCAATAAAGTCTTCATTGATTCCTGTACTCGCTTGGGAAGGCCCCATCTGTGTCTTGTGATTTGTCTTTTTGTATGTGCTTCCAAGTGTCCCTTTGTGACTGGATCCAGGAACAGCAGCTTTGGAGTTGTTGTGACTCTCACTTCACTTTGCAGACTTGAAGGGGCAGCAATAGCCAATCTGGTTGAAGCTCTTTGTGGTTCTGGAGGCAAAGGAGCAAAAGCACGAAGGGACCTTTGAAGGACAGAGGGCAGCCCCCATTCATGCTGGAACTTTTTATGTTGGATGTGCTTTTCCAGAAGATCTGCACTTTCATCTGTGAGAAAGGCGACCTTCTTTTGTTGACCATCTCCAAAACTAGCCTGTGGCAATCTAGTGATACGCTGTGCTTTTTTGAACTTAGGTCCACTGACCAGAAAGTTTCTGAACTCCCTTAATTCTTCATGATCTCCTGGAGGGGTGGGACGAAAGCCACGCAGAAATTTCTGTAATCTTTTTGGCAGCCCCCATTGGCTGTGAATGACCATCCTTTTAATGCTAGATGCTAAGTTCTGCTGAACAAACTTAGAAACAAATGGCAGATCCTGCACTGAAATTATGATTTCCTGCCTTATTCTCTGTGGTGGATGGGGGACAATGGATAAATAGGTTGTAAAGGCTTGTAGAGAGCTTTGGATGATGGATGGCAAACCCCATAAATGATGAAGTCTCTTTTTCTGGATGTGATACTCCAAAATTTTTCTTGCCTCTTTCTGAACAAAAGGGGTCTTCAGCTGTAGGAATGCAATGCTTGCCTTTTGGGTTCGTGCTGAGAAAGGTCTAACTGGGACCACTATAGATAAGGATTCCATATATTTCTTGCTGACCCCCCACAAGAACATCAAATGTTTATGTCTTAAATTCTGTTCCAACATATTTATATTACTTGGCGGCAGAAAAAGTAAGGACAATGATCTGTTCGTGGGGGATTCCTGTCCAGCCTTGATCAACTTGGGAAGGTGCTTTGGAGGAATAGTACTGGATTCTTTGGTGGACTGTCTCACCTGTCTAGGGAGTATCTCTAGCTGTACCTGAATGTATTTTCTTCTGATGTGTTCCTTGAGGAGATCCAATTTCTTTGGAGCAGAATGCGTGGACTCAACCAGTTTGCAACAAGCCCTTTGACTTTCTCCAGTACCGAACCTTGCTTCTGTTAAATTAGTTTTCTTGTCACTTTGGGGGAGCTGAGCTTTTCCCAAAGAAGCAGAAGGACGGAGATATTTCAGTGACTCAAGGATTCTCTTTGGTAAGCCCCAATGCCGTTGTAGTTTCAGTTTCTGTACGTGAAACTCTAAGTAGTTGCAAGTTGGCCAAGGGAGAAATGAAAGCCTTTGTGGCAAAGCATGGACATTGATTGTGGTCCTGTGGGTGGTGGAACTTGGGGGAAAACCTTGCATGAAGACCCTGAGAGAGCTCTGGATGAGTGCTGGGAAGCCCCATTCATGATGCAACCTCTTCTTTCTGATATGTAGTTCAAAAATCTCTCGTTCTTCTGGTTGGAGAAATGCTATCTGTGTCTCTGAGAACATCACAATAGGAATGCTCTTTCTCTGGAGGGGTGAGGCATATGATATAGAAATCATTGCATCAATGGCTTCCACATATCTTTTGGCCAGACCCCAGAAGGAACTAAAATAGTGAAGTTGTACTGCCATCTCCAACCTTTTTGCCTCCTGCTTTTGCATGAAGGGTAGGAAGATCTGTCGGGGCTGCAAAATCTTAGCACTATGGGAGATTAATTTGGGGAGTGGTTGCCTTGTTGCCAATACATTATGTTTCCAAGAACCCATTACAATGTCTGGGAAAACCTCCAACTGTATCTCCACATATTTCTTAGACAGGTGAAAGCAAACCTTCTCCAGATAGTTGGATCCTTTTAAGGAAAGCTTGTGAGGAACATATGAAGGAATCACCACCATCCTCTGTTTGCAGCACATGGTGCATAGAACAGTCTTAGTTTGGAATAGAGGGAGGGTTTTATAGGTGGATATTGTTCTTCTTGTCTGGTGCACCAGTGTTTTTGGCCTTGGAGCATGAATTTTTACTTCTGTCTGTAGCTTCTTCAGAGATCCAAGAACCCTTTGTGGCAAGCCCCACTGGCGATATAGTTTTGTCTTCTGCACGTGAAGTTCAAGGTTTTTGCAGATGTCCTGGGGAAGGAACGATAGCTCCTGAACCAGGGTATGGACACTGATTTTTGTCTTTGTTAAAGATGAGGCTGAAGGTGGCTGATAGATGAAGCTCTTGACTGATTTTTGGATAAGGACTGGAAAACCCCATTCATGTTGGATTCTCTTCCTTTGAACGTGCAGCTCTAAAGTTTCCATGCTGAACCCTGGAGGAAGCACCCACTGAATTTTAGTGCATAAGAAGGCAGTCCTTTTCTGACCTCTTAGGGGCTGGGACAAAGGTTTGGGCATCAATTGTTCAAGTGCCTTGACATAATGGGTGGTCAGCTCCCACAAGGAAGCAAAATGATTACGTTGCACAGTCATTTCAATCCTATCAATGGCTTTCCTGCACGCAAAGGGCAACAAGGTCCTGCGGGGAAGCATTGGCTGGGGACTCGAAAGGATCTTAGGGAGAGGGATTCTCAAAGAGAAAAGCATGTGCCTCCAGGAAGTTCTAACAATTACCGGAAGAGCATCCAAATAAATTTCCAAATGTTTCTTAGCCAAATGGAGCTGCAGTTTGAGGTGAACCTCAAGCTGGCTTCGGGCATGAATCCGTGGAGGTGCAGCAATCTCAATTTTGGAGAGTCTGCTACCTTGCTCTTTGTTCATTCCACCCACTTGCCAAGGGACCGTGGGTTTTAGGTAACTATAACTTGAGTAGAACAGCTTCATAGACTCCAAAATTCTTTTAGGTAGCAACCATCGCTGATGCACTACCCGTTTCTGCATGTTTCTTTCCAGTTCTCGTTTGATGGTATTACTAAGAAAGGAGACCTCTGATAGTAAAATAATCACCTCTCTGTGCAATTTCTTCTGGGGATGAGCAGAAGGGGTAGCTGGAAGAAGATACTGGACAGATCTCCAAATAAGACCTGGAAGACCCCAAATATGATGAAGAGTCTTCTTTCTCACGTGCCATTCCAGTGCTTCTCGGGCTTTGGGGCCAACAAATGGAGTGTCCTTTTCGGTGAAACTAAAAGCAGCAGGTTTTCTGGTTTGGTAGTGAATGAAAGCTGATGGGTTGATATTCTGAAACATCAGGATAAGTGACTTACTAATTAATGTGGGCATTTTCCACTTGTAGGCCAGGTCTTTGTGTATAATGTTTAATTTGATATGACTAAGAGTTTCTTGGTCCAGAAACAGAAGCTGCTGTGATCTGGGTTTTAGAGAACATGTTTGAGGTGGAATGATTTGAGGAAGCTTATGCGCTACCCTTTGGTTAGTCCCTCTCCAAGACTGCCAAGCTGTGGGAACAGTAGGACTCAGATGTCTCTCAAGGACTTTCTTGGCCATGTTTCTCTGCAGTACTTGGCCCTTTGAGCATTGAACTGATTGATGCTTTTCTGGTTTCTTACTGTAACTGACTATTGCTGTTGAAGGTATCCCCATCTTAAACTCCCTTCCAAAGGACTTCCCATCTACTTTGAGACTCCTGATCAGCATGGAACCAGGTGGAACAAACATCTTCAGGGATTCAAATACTCGTTTGGGTAAGCCCCACTGCCTCTCTGTGATTTTGCTCCTGAGGTGGGTCTCCAACTTCTGCTTTACCTCAGACGTGATGAAAAGGAGTTGGCTAAAGCCAATGAATATTTGAACTTCATACTGATCATAGGATTTGGTTTTAAGATGAGCCTGTGATGGTGGAGCTGGTAGAAGGAACTCTCTCAGGGACCTGAACACCAGGCGAGGTAATCCCCACTGGTGCTGAAGTCTCTTTTTCAGAACATGGGTCTCCAAGTTCTTTCTATCACTGGAGATCCTCAAGGCAGGTGTTGTAAGACCAAATTCAATCAAGGAGTGCACTATAGTGAAGGAAATGGGTTGAGAAGGAGGACTAGGGACAAACTTGCTCAGGGATTTCATATAAAGTGTTGGAATCCCCCATAGGAAGTAGATGCATTTACTCTTAACATTCATCTCCACTGTATCTGCTTTCTTTCGAAGACTTAATCCCAGCTTGTTCCTCGGTTGTGGATGAATCTGACCAAGTGGAATAAGTTTAGGCAGAAGCCAACTTCTTGCCTTTGTGGTACTTATTTTCAGAGAAAGCCTCACGATTGAATGAAAAGTCTCCAACCTCATCTCCAGGGACTTCTTTGTAATGTGCACTTGTAGTTTTTCTTGGAGAGCTGGCGTGGTTTTGGAGTCCAAGACCGCCACTGTGGCTGATTGCTTTGTGACGGGTTTTCCTATCCTCCTTGCACTTTTAATTTGACCTATGTCCTTGTGCTTATGTCGCCAGCCTGCTGAAGAAAACTTCTCTGTCCTTGACTGAGAGTAAGGTTTAATGTGCTTGAGGGCATCTTGTACCTTCTGAGGTAGCTGCCAACGTTTTTGCTGAACCATTTTCTTTAAGTGCCTCTCTAGCTCTTTCCTGATACCTGTGGCCATAAAGGAAAGGATCTGAGGCCTTGTAACCACCATCACTTTCTTCTTGTGCTTCTGAGTAGGGGAGTCTGGAGCAGAAGGCATGAATGTTTTGAAGGACCTCAGGAGAGCTAATGGCAATCCTATGAGATGTTGCATTCTTTTTGTCACCACGTGAGATTCCAAGCTTGCCAGCATGGTTTTATCCATAAAAGAAATGGGCATGCCACTGAATCCAGCTGAGCCTGTCTTGCTGGTCTCAGCCGGCTCTGGCATGGATTGGGTCTTTCTACTACATCTTTTCTTGAGTTCTCTCCCCGTGATAGCCTTTCCTGGGGAAATCTGGGATGAGTCTTTGTAGGTTTTGTGATGGACTTTGGAATAGTACTTCTTGACACGCTTCGTTGATGTGTGCACCTTCAGACTGCTAGACGAGACCTCAGAAAAGCTGAAAGAGGAATTTGAGCAACTGCTAGAGGCGCTATGTGTGAATGACATTGACCTGAAGGAGTCTTCCTTCAGAATATCCTCATTGACAGAAAGGTTGCTGCCTTCCTTCCAGTCATAGGGAACTCCATTGTGTGGAGCGGAAGATGCTTTACCATCGGCATGCATTGGCAACAATTGTGAGCTCGATAAAGCAAGGGTCTTTTGGTCAGGAAGAGTATGTTTAAATAATGGTGGAGGTTCACTGGCACTCCGCAGAACTGAATCAGGGCCTTTAACTAGAAAGCCACAAGGTGGGACAGAATATTCCGTGCAAGACACAGGAGGCTCCTGGCTCCTTGAGACTTTCAATCTATCCTGCTTTGTTCCCCAGTTGTAGATAAACGCCTGGGCTTCCTGAGCAGCACGCCCACACACCCTACAGTCTGCATCATCACACAACAGTTGACGGACAGAACTTCCATGAGTGTCTGGATGAATGCCTTGTTGGGTTTGGGCAAATACTTGCTGATTGATGTCTGTAAGGAGAAAGAAGAGCCAATAAATCAGAATTGACTCTCATATCATTAAAACACATTACCATTTGCTATTTCTTAGCTGATTCTTAATAAATACATTACTAGCTAGAGAGACCTGCATGCGTTGTAGGTTTTCCCAGCAAACCAGACATCCATAGTCACCCAGACTTGCTTAATAAAATTAAAAAAAAGGAGTAAAAACAAAAAGCAACAAAGATGATTAGGGGACTGCAGGCTAAAACATACAAAGAATGATTGCAGGAATTGGGTATGTCTTGTTTAATGAAAAAAGGACTAGGGGTGACAAGATAGCAGTCTTCTGGAACTAAGGAGAAATTCTCTGACAGTGGGGACAATTAATCAGTGGAACGGCTGGCCTCCAGATGTTGTGGGTGCTCCATCACTGGAAATTTTTAAGAAGAGACTGGACAGCCATTTGTCTGAATTCCTGCTCAAGCAAGAAACATCATCTGATGAGGTAACCCATATGGGTAATAAAATGTCTTCAAGAAAACAAACAGGCTCAGAAAGCACCACTTGTTATTTGTTTATTTATTCAGCTTGCACAGCTGCTCATCTCATGGGTGGCTTCTACAGTTGAGCAATCAACTAAAGGACCAGTAAATAAAATGCAAAGGTCAAAAACAATGATAAACAAATAGCCCCTTTAAAACCTAATTAAAACCAAAATGTAGTAAGCAGGGAAATACAACTCATGCATCCACCAACATAGCCATCTAGCAGGTTTCAAACCCTTGCCCAGATCCCCAGTCACATTGATAGAGAGATGTCTTTCAGAAGGCAGTCTGACTTTTGGGGAGGATTGATGCTGCAGCAAAAAAGCTTTACTTCTAGTGATAGTAATAGTACTTAGACTTATATACTGCCCCATAGTGCTTTACAGCACTCTTTGGGTGGTTGACAATGTCAGCATATTTCACCCAACAATCTGGATCCTGATTTTACTGATCTTGGAAGGATGGAAGTCTGAGTTAACTTTAAGCCCCATCAGGATTAAACTCAAACTAGACCCAGAGCCTCTTCTACTCAACACTTAAGAGCTCCAATCTCTGAAAAGAGATTTTTAAGGCCAAACAGGGAAAGAAAGATCTGCTGAAAGAATTCAGATCTGATGAACACTTGCTGTGCTTAGGTGGAGTCTAAGATTGCTGTTTTTAGAGAAAACCTAGTTTCACCTAAGTTGTCGAATTGTGAAAGCTTCTATGGATGTTTACCCTAGAATTTGTAAGTGCCAAGATGTTTTTATTTGGATCTGACTTGGTTTATCTTTGGATTCTCTCTGTCTTGTTTTTCCTTAAAACCCCATTTGCCTGGTGACTCTGCTTATGTACATATGACTTTGACAATACTGATATAAACTACACGGATTTATTGCAGCCTTAATCCAGGTAAATGCCACTGTGCATTAGTGTCTATGGGGATTCTCAGTCATCCATGGTAATCTCAAAGGTGTTTTTTCCAAAAGCATCTGGACTCTCTTTGTCTTTCATTGAAGACATTTCTCTTCTCATCCAAGAAGCATCTTTAGCTCGGACTGAATTCTCCACCATTCAGTGAGAACCGGAGAAGCTTCTTGGATGAGAAAGTCCAGTTGCCTTTGGAAAAAGCACCTTTGGGACACTGTGCATCAGGCTGGCTAAGACAAATGCTTTTTGACCACGTTGCTCACTTTGACCACTAATGTAGCTCATAGGATTAGAAAAGGCCTCTCCTGTTGCAGTGCTTTTGCAATGGAAATGCTGGAAACCGAATGAGGCATCTTTTGCACAAAGGTAGATATTGTATAAGAGCTGTGGTGGTGCAGTGGTTAGAGTGCAGTATTGCAGGCTAACTCTGCCCACTTCCAGAAGTTTGATCCTGACCAGTTCAAGGTTGACTTAGCCTTTCATCCTTCTGAGGTCAGTAAAATGAGAACACTAATTGTTGGCTGACTTTGTAAACTGCTTAGAGAGGGCTGTAAAGTGCTGTGAAGCAGTGTATAAGTCTAAGTGCTATTGCTATTGTAACACTGAGTATGGAGTAGAGGGATTGCTACCTTTTCTCCTTTGTGTATTCTTCTCCTGCCTCTCTGCTGTTCTTTGGTGCATCAGCTATGGAGGGCAAAGAAGACAGAGATGGGAAGTTATTATTATTATTATTATTATTATTATTATTATTATTATTATTATTATTATTATTATTATTATTATTATTATTATTATTATTATTATTATTATTATTTATTAAATTTATATACCGCCCTTCTCCCGAGGGACTCAGGGTGGTGAACAGGGCACATATAAATAGCAAATACAAAAATTAAAAAGAGAATTAAATAATCGCCCAGTAAAACAATACAGTATAAAAACGCATTAAGAACCCTAAAATCCCCCCATCAGGCCAGGCCAGCTTGTTCGAATAAGTGGGTCTTCAGACTGCGTCGGAAGGAGCGAAGGTCCGGTGCCGTCCGGAGCTCGACCGGCAGCTGGTTCCATAAAGCCGGAGCACCCACAGAGAAGGCCCTCCCCCTGGGGGCCACCAGCCGACATTCTCTGACCGGAGGCACCCTGAGGAGGCCCTCTCTGTGGGAACGCACAGTTGTCGAGAAAGTAATGAATAATGACATAAAAGTAATGAGGTATAAGCTGAGATGACCTTCTAGTATACATGGTGATATTGTGATACAAGTCTTATCCTGATGTGCTTACATTACCTGATGCAAGCAGGTAAGTCAATGTATTTGCTCCATAATATCATGATGGCCATTTGGTCCCTTTTCTCCACCTTACCATCCTGCAGCTCCTGATGCACCATCCAAGGACAACCTAAAGCATCTGTACTGGACAAATGATTCTATGGCAGTCTAACATCAGTCAATCATGGTCTTCATCTCCTGGTTCCAAGCTTTACTTTTAGCAGATGCACATTGTGGGACCTTCTTATCTCCTTGCTAGAATTATTTATCAAGAACTGTTTGGGCCTTTTCTAATTCTTAGCATCACCAACTCATTCCTTCCATTTGTCTCAGGTTCATAACTGTTTCACAAATCACAGGCAGTATCTTCATACACTATGATGACCCAAAAGAAATTACACATTCATAGAAATGTTGTGCTAATGCTTCTCTTATCTTTGATACAAGATTGGAAGTCATATTATTTGTGTTACAATGTCATCATACATAAATTCACATCTTCACATATTTGAACAGGAATCTGGAATCTATTACCTAATGTCAACATGCAAATCCCCCCTCTCCAATTTTCTGCTTTCTTATGATAATCTCAAGAGTAGCTCAAAATTACAAACCACTTTTGTTTCCATCTCTACTTCTACTCTACTCCAGAAGTTCTGGGTGATCCAACACTGGAGGTGTTTAAGAAGAGATTGGATAACCATTTGTCTGAAATGCTATAGGCTTTCCTGCTTGAGTAGGGACTTGGACTAGAAGACTTCCAAAGTCTCTTCCAACTTCTGGTATTCTGTTCTTTTTTGTCATATTGTGTAGAATTATTTGGAATTCAGAACGAATAACAATCTGATCCAAAGGAAAAAAACAGCAAAAAGAGTGTGATTGCCAAACTGGGTCTTAGTGGAGGCTCTTGATTTCAAAGAAATTAATCATGACTTTCAAAGATTCCAGTGAGTTTACTCTAAATCAGGGGTGTCAAACTCAATTTCATTGAGGGCCACATCAGCATTGCGGTTGCCCTCAGGGGGCCGGGTGGGCGTGGCCAGGGTGGGCATGGCCTACTGGGTGGGCGTGGCTAGAGTGCATATGGCCTACTGGGTGGGCATGGTCAGCTCTACATCATTTGCAGGAGTGGGACAGATCTGAGGGTCTCTGGCAGAAGGAGGGTCTCTAGGCCAGGGCCAAGGCAGTGGGGGCCGTTCCCTCACTTTCCAGGATGGCTTTGCGGGCCACATGAAACCACTTCGCGGGCTGGATCCGGCCCCCGGGCCTTGTGTTTGACATGTCTGCTCTAAATAGAAGTAAGCTTTGATCCAACAAAACACATTTTTTGTTTCTAGCAATATGCTGATCATCAGCCTTATGTATATTCTTAGGAAAATATACATATATACTGCCAACAGAACTCCGGACTGCCCCCGACCTTCGTTCATTTCGCCGGGACCTAAAAACCTGGCTCTTTGAGCTATCTGGCCTGGACTGAGGGGTTTTAATGATTTTAAATTGTGATTTTAACTTTTTGGGGCTATACTTAATTTAATTTTATTTTAATTTTATATTGTATTGTTTTTAAATTTTGCCCTGTAAACCACCCTGAGTCCTTCGGGAATAGGGCAGTGTATAAACCGAATTAATAAATATTAATAAATAATAAAATTAAAGAACTTCTATATTCACTAGCGAATATTAATCAATAGTGAATTTGCCATTAATTGGTTCTCAATTTTTCTTAAATTGTGTGTCACTGAGCCTATTTGACAGAAAGTTTCACAAATGTGTCATGTAGTCAGTGTGTTTTTGCCTGGAGCTTTGAGTAAGAGCTTCACCAAACTGTAAGGAACAAGTTACACAAATTCTTCTATCCTGTTTTCAGTTAAGCTGATTTATTTTTGCACTGACTTTCCCGTTAAAAACTCTAGACCATTGTATAATATAACCATTACCTTTTTATTTTATTTTATTTTATTTTTTTGGAGGCATCTTCATTTTATTACTAGGCATCTTCATTTTATTACTAGGTATAATGAAAAACCTGATATTTGATTTTACATGTGATAACAGCAGGAAGAATTATATTTGCACAATGCTGGAAGAACAAAGAAATACCACCAGAAGAAGAAATAATTAAAAAATTACCAGACTGTGCGGAAATGGACAGACTTACTTGAAGATTGAAAGAAAAAGAAGAAACAGAACATTTTCAAACTTGGGACCTATTTTATCAATGGTTAGAGAAAAGATTCAGGGATTAGGAATTTAATTTCTATTTGTGAATAAGATACTCAGACAACACATTTGAATGATTACTATTGAATTCTACAAAAAAAAATAATAAATAAAACTTTATATAAAAAAGATGACTCTGGCACACTGAAACCGTCATAAACGTGAATCAGTTGGCAAACATCCAAATGTAAATCATGTGACCACAGGGATGCGGCAATGGTCATAAGCGTGAAAAATGTTATTGTAATTTAGAACTAACTAAACAAACTTTGTAAGTCGAGGATTGGCTTGCATTTGTAAATGTGACCACCATGTTAAATCAATGCTCTGATCTCTTGTCTAGATTTTAAGTTCCCTTCAGAATTTAGAATATCTTTATATGCCCGTATTTTATCGAGACTGATTAGACTTGGTTGTACAAATGCTTCCATTGTTGAGAGCCATCCTGGAATTTTCAAATAGATCTTACATTTTATTTTCCCCCCCCCATGTTAATACTAGTGCATTTCTAATATAGTGGTTTTGGAAGTATTTATGTATTTTATTTTTTCCATACCATAAAAAAAAACACCACGTGTCATGTAGTCAATGTGTTTTTGCCTGGAGCATTAAGAGCTTCACCAAACTGTAAGGAACAAAGCACTGCATTCACAAGTTACACAAATTCTTCTATCCTACATTCAGTGAAGCTGATTTATTTTGGCACTGACTTCATGGGCCCATTAAAAACCCTGGTACATTGTTTAATATAATAGTTACCTTTTTAACTGCAGGTGTAAATCGGGGGGATATTTCAGAAAAGCCAGAGGAATAGATATGACTCCAGAACCTGCTACAAAACTCATCCAGTACAAAAAAGGTGAAGTAGAGAATCCAGGTAAACAAAACTCCAAACAAGGTACTATAAAAAGTCAACTCCATTACTACCAAAGAAGTTCAAGGATGCCCTGCAAGCAGGGCAACATCCTCTAAACAAATGGCTGGATGTGCTTCCAAGTAGGATGCTAGGAATTTCCTAGATTGCATCATAAAGGAACAGAATTATGGGCTCTACCTCATGTGTTAAACCAGAAGTCAAAAAAGAATCCTCGCGAGTCTCTGTTCTCATGGCTTTCACTAGTTAATGCTCTCTGGAAAAGAGTTGCAAACCTCTTAAAAAAAAGACATCCAAGCAATGTTGAAAACCACGATCACCAACAAATCAGGCTTATGAATAAGAAGAATGAAAATAGATTGAGGGAAAGGAAGATTATAGCAAAATATTTAGACAACTGACCTCTATAAAGGAAATCTTTGAGAAAAGATAGACCTCTTTTCTGTTGGGTCTTACCACCAACAGGTTTTAGCTTAAGATCTTAGTCTATTGTACGGGAATTGTCAGATGAGAAATGTTAGAAACCACCCAATTTGTTACGTGAAATATTTTGTCTCGAGAAAGAAAGTTCATTGCAAAGAATTTTAAGAGGTTATCAGATTAAAATAAAGTTAACCTTCCAGTAATGTTGAAAGGTCACCACCAAATTAGGCAACAGAGGAATTGGGTAGATGTCTGCTCTGATTTTTATAGGGCATGCTGAAGCTTTGGATTTACAGTTTACAATTTTACAGTGATTTACTAAGATCTGAAAATAAGGTCTCCTGTTTGGGGTAGGGGGTTGGACCAGAAGACCTCAATGGTCCCTTCCAGCCTAGATTGTACTGATTACGCACGCATTCTTAACTCTAAGTAGAAATATAGATTCAAGACCACCCCTTGACGAGGGATGAGGGGGGACATGACAGCAGTGTTCCAATATCTCAGGGGTTGCCACAAAATCAAGCTATTCTCCAAAGCATCTGAAGGCAGGACAAGAAGCAACAGATGGAAACTAATCAAGGAGGAAGCAACCTGGAACTAAGGAGGAATCTACAGACACTTAGAACAATTAACCAGTGGAACAACCTGACTCTAGAATCTGTGAATGCTCCAACAGTGGAAGTTTTTAAGAAGAGACTGGACAGCCATTTGTCTGAAATGGTATAGGGTTTCCTGCCTGAGCAGGGGGTTGGATTAGATGACCTCCGAGGTCCTTTCCAACTTTATTATTATTATATAACTTTTATTCATTAAACATGAAACTCAGTCTTATTATTATTATTATTATTATTATTATTATTATTATTATTATTATTATTATTATTATTATTATTATTATTGCTTATGGAGTGACTGAATAGGATTCAAATCAAGGCAGAGCCCCACAAAGTATGAGGGATGAGGGGATAGAAGGGGAACTCAACAACTTTGCAGATGACACTAAACTGACTGGAATAGCCAACACCCCAGAAGACAAGCACAGGATCCAAAAAGATCTTGACAAACTGGAACAATGGGCCCTATTGAACCAAATGAGTTTTAATGTGGAGAAAAGCAAGAGTTTACATTTAGGCAGGAAAAATCAAAGATATAAGTACAGATTAGGTGAGACCTGGCTCAAAAACAGTAACTGTGAGAGGGACCTTGGAGTCCTATGAGCCAGCAATGTGCAGCAGCAGCCAAAAAAGCTAATATAATCCTGGGTTGTATAAACAGAGGAATAGAATCAAGATCATACGAAATAATAATAATAATAATAATAATAATAATAATAATAATAATAATAATAATAATAATAATAATAATAATAATAATGTTGGAAGGGACCTTGGAGGTCATCTAGTCCAACCCCCTGCTCAGGCAGGAAACCTTATACCATTTCAGGCAAATGGCTGTCCAGTCTCTTCTTAAAAACCTCCAGTGTTGGAGCATTCACCACCTCTGGAGGCAGGTTGTTCCACTGGTTAATTCAGGGGTCTTCAAACTCGGCCCTTTTATGACTCATGGACTTCAACTCCCAGAATTCCTCAGCCAGGCACACTCAGCCAGGCACACTGGCTGAGGAATTCTGGGAGTTGAAGTCCATGAGTCATAAAAGGGCCGAGTTTGAAGACCCCTGGGTTAATTGTTCTCACTGTCAGGAAGTTTCTCCTTAGTTCCAGGTTGCTTCTCTCCTTGACTAGTTTCCATCCGTTGCTTCTTGTCCTGCTTTCAGGTGCTTTGGAGAATAGCTTGACTCCCTCTACTTTGTGGCAGCCCTTGAGATATTGGAACACTGCTATCATGTCACCCCTCACCCTTCTCTTCATTAAACTACACATACCCAATTCCAGCAACCCTTCCCTATTAGTACCACTTTATAAAACTCAAGTGAGACCACATTTGGAATACTGCAACCAACTTTGGTCACCATAATACAAAAAAGATGTTGAGACCTTGGAAAAAGTTTGGAGAAAAGCAACTAAGATGATCCAAGGCCTGGAGACTAAAACATACGAAGAATGGCTACAGGACTTGGGTTTGGCTAGTCTTAAAAAAAAAGAAGAAATAAGAGTGACATGATAGCAGTATTCCAGTATTTGAGAGGCTGCCACAAAGAAGAGGGGGTCAATGTTATTCTCCAAAGCACCAGAAGGCAGGACAAGAAACAATGGTTGGAAACTGATCAAAGAGAGAAGCAACCTGGAATTAAGGAGAAACTTCCTAACAGTGAGGACAATCAGCCAGTGGAACAGCTTGCCACCAGAAATCGTGTGTGCTCCATCACTGGAGAGTTTAAAGAAGAGACTGGAGAGCCATTTGTCTGAGATGGTATAGGTTCTCTTACTTGAGCAGGGGGCTGGACTAGAAGATCTCCAAGGTTCCTTCCAGCTCTATTCTATTCTAAAAGCCCTTCAAATCCTTGGTGGAAAATTGGGGTAGGATTTTAAAAAACAAACAACCCCTCCCCCCCAAAAAAACCAAAAAACCTCAAAACACCTAAGTAAAGGGTCAACCAAATTAAGCAATATACAGTAACATCTATGGCAATGATGGTGAACCTTTTAGAGACCGAGTGCAGTGTGTAGTCCTAAGTGGAACTGCATTTACATGGAAGGAAATATGCAGTAGGGCACCCCAAGGCTCTGTCGTAGAACTAGTACTCTTGAATATCTTCATCAAGCTCACCACAAAATATCCCTGATAGAATCTTTTTCAAATCCCAAACTACAATCTTATGCACTTTAAATTCTTTTTTGCAAATAAAACAAAGTGACAGATTCCGATAAGAATAGGAATTTTTGGGGTTGCCAAATTCCAAACAGAAAATAAAGTACAGTTGTATTAAGTTGATTTTTTTTCCAAAGCTTTGTTTCCTCTAAGTCATCAGATGCTGCCATATTAGAGCAGGGGTGTCAAACTCAATTTCATTGAGGGCCGCATCAACATTGCGGTTGCCCTCAAGGGGCCGGGTGGGTATGGCCAGGGTGGGCGTGGCCTACTGGGTGGGCGTGGCTAGAGTGCATATGGCCTACTGGGTGGGCATGGCCAGCTCTACATCGTTCGCATCAAGGGTGCCTATGGGGGCCTGGGCAGGAGTGGGACAGATCTGAGGGTCTCTGGCAGAAGGAGGGTCTCTGGGCCAGGGCCAAGGCAGTGGGGGCCGTTCCCTCACTGTTTCCAGGATGGCTTCGCGGACCACATGAAACCACTTCGCGGGCCGCATCCGGCCCCCGGGCCTTGTGTTTGACATGTCTGTATTAGAGGGTGGGGAAAAAAAATTCCCTTCCCTCTCTCCTCGGCAGGGAATAAATTTTCAAGAAGCTTTTAACAGGAAAAATACTTGGGATGCAGAGAAGATAAAATCTCAGCCAATTTCTTCATGTTGCTTTCAAGTGCTTGTTAGTAAGTTTGGCCTCAGCTGTCTGCAGCTTAATGATGGGCCATAAATGGCTGATATTTTCCCTGTCAGTTCAAAGAGCTGCCCAGGATCAAACAGGAGGGATGCCGCCCTTCCACGATCCATGTTCTCCCACATTCTCCTAATAATGGACCAATCATTTCCTTAGCTTTTTTTTCTTGTTTTTACATATTGAAAGAAGCTTTTTTTTGTTATTCTTGACTTTTGTTGCAAGCCATAGTTCATTTTGAGCCTTAGCTTTCCTCACTTCTTCTTTGCAGGCTCAGGCTATTTGCTGATATTCTGCTTAGTTATGTGCCCCTCTTTCTACTTTTTATACTTGTCCTTTTTGTCTTTCAATTTATCAGAGAGTTCTTTATGCAGCCATGCTGGTTTCTTTTAAGAGCTGTTATTTTTTCTTATTTGTTGGTATTGTGCTAGACTGGGCTTTTATAATCTCACTTTTCAACATTTCCCAAGCTTCTTGAGTTGTTTCCCTAAGTTTGTTGAAATTAGCTCTCTTAGCTCCAAGACTCTAGTTTGACTGTGTTCTATTGCTTGTGCTTGTTGCATAATGTTGAATTCCAATATTGCATGGTCACCCCACCCCAAGGTTCTTGTGGTTTCAACACCATCTATCATTAAGATTAAGTTGCAGCAAGTCTGACATACAGTTTACAGTTGTGTAACGGCTCCAGGCTTGTTCATCCCTTAACCCTTTCCTTTAGCTAAGCTGGCAATTTCACTACAGAAACCTTGATAGCCTCATGTTTTCTACCTCAACTGACCACAACATCAGTCTGTTTTTATGGCCTGTTATAAATCTCATCCAATACAAAAAAGATGAAGTAGAGAATCCCAGGTAAAGAAAATCCCACACAACTATAAAAGTCAATTCAATTACTACCAAAAATGTTGAAGAAATGTTAAAAGCATCATATTTCTTACATGCAATATTTTATCTTTAGAAAGACAGTTCACTGGAAAGTATTTGTAGGAGATTATCAGGGCAAATTACAGCAGCCCTTCAATGAACGATAAGAATCAACATCTAATTGAGGAAGAAAACAATTGGATAGATGAACGTTCTGTATTTTTCCAGGGCATGTGGGAGCTATAGGATTATTCACGATTTCCTAACTCTAACTAGAAGCAAGGAAACAGGTTCAAGTCCACTTTAAGGCTTACTGGGTGATTTAATAGAATTCATACAAAGGGAGAACGCCATGAAAGCTCTTTCAACTCCTTGGAGGAAAGCTGGGATAGGTGTTCAAAAAAGCCAAATGAAGGGTCAACCAGGATTGTTGTTGTTAGCTGCGAAGTCGTGTCCGACCCATCGCGACCCTATGGACAACATTCCTCCAGGCCTTCCTGTCCTCCACCATCTTCTGGAGGCCATTCAAGCTCACGCCTACTGCTTCAGTGACTCCATCCAGCCACCTCATTCTCTGTCGTCCCCTTCTTCTATTGCCCTCAACCTTTCCCAGCATTAGGCTCTTCTCCAGTGAGTCCTTCCTTCTCATTGGATGGCCAAAGTATTTGAGTTTTAGCTTCAGGATCTGGCCTTCTAAAGAGCAGTCAGGGTTGATCTCCTCTAGGACTGACCGGTTTGATCGCCTCGCAGTCCAAGGGACTCGCAGGAGTCTTCTCCAGCACCAGAGTTCAAAGGCCTCAATTCTTTGGCGCTCAGCCTTTCTTATGGTCCAACTTTCACTGCCATACATTGCAACTGGGAAGACCATAGCCTTGACTATACGCACTTTTGTTGACAGGGTGATGTCTCTGCAACCAGGATAAGCAAGTATTATTCATGGACTAATTTTGCAGTTCATATCAGTAAGCCCTAATAAGCAGGCATATACATAGAATGAAGGCTATTGCTAAGCACATTGATTTGTGCTTAGATTGTAAGCCGCCCTGAGTCTTCAGAGAAGGGCGGGATATAAATGGGATTAAAATAAAAATTAAAAAAAAAGTATCTTCACAAAAAATAATAATAATAATAATAATAAATAAGGAAACTGCCCATTGATGGGCACGTTTTAAAAAAGGGTGGGTAAATAAATAAATAATAAATAAATAAATAAATAAATAAATAAATAAATAAATAAATAAATAAATAAATAAATAAATAAATATACTGAGACCATAACCCTTAGTGACTTCTTTGAGGTATATTGTGTTCAATGATTGTCTATAGACTTATATTTGGAGAACATAGAGATTTCAGCCATAAGTACTGTATTTGGTTTGGGATGAATCCCATGGCCATTCTCTCTCATGCCCAACCCCCCACAAGGTTGCTGTTTTAGGGAAAATAGAAGGAAGAAGCTGTGTTGGATATCCCAAAGTGCTTTTTCAGGAGCCAATTCAACTTTCTTGTTTTTCTTGTTTTCACCTTTGTGATAACCCTGGATGTCTGAGAATCTCCAATGACATGTGTTGGATATGTTCACTGCCTTGAATTGTTTGTAAAAATAATAAAAGTAAGATATGAACATACAAACAAATACATAATTCATTTACCTGTTATGTTATTGAAAAGTTAATGGTGTAATATGGAAGCAAAATAATAGCTCTAACCCAGGAGGTTTCTTTTGCCAGAGGTGGCTATTAACAATTAAGCTAAATGATTTAATTGTTAATGACACAGCTCCAGCAACTTTCACACTGGATGAGAAAATTGATATCATTACAAATGTTAGCCAAATGTCTTCCTAGATTTTGCTCTTGATGGAAAAGAATTGCTCAACATATGCAATAGTGGGAGTGAGGAGAGGCATAAGTAAGTCTCCTCTAGAGAAAATGTTGAAGGTAGTGATCATACTGTGGTTGCTGGTTGATCTGAAGTGCAAGATAGATGCCATAATGTGCCCCAGAAGTGATCTCTCTGCTATCCATCATGAATGGTATAAGCCAGGAAACCTCCTCATTGGTGGGATCACAGCTCAGATTGTATATGTGCTTGAGGAACTATCTTTTGAGGAGCATCCTTCACAGAAGTCAATTATGCCTCCTCTGTAAGTAATTATCTTTTCTGTTTTCTCCACATGTTGTTGGAGACTGCAAAAATAAATCTGTCATTCGTTTGTCTGTCTGTCTGTCTGCCTGTCTGTCTGTCTGTCTGTCTGTCTGTCTATCTATCTATCTATCTATCTATCTATCTATCTATCTATCTATCTATCTATCTATCTATCTATCATCATCATCATCATCATCATCCATCCACTCCTAGCTGTTTTTATAACTTAAGCAGGAAATATTGTAAGGTTTCACACCCATTATTTTACCAGCTGTATTTGTAATAAAAAGTTCAAAAGCATAGACAATGTTGCAGGCAGATCTTCAAAGTGCCTGAGTTCTTTAAGACCCCCCAATTTTATCATCACACGTGCTACTGTGGATCAATTTGACTGATTCATAGAATATTATACAGTAATACAATAGTTCACAAGGGTCTCTGTTGATGACTACAATCCAGAGTATTAGATAACTTATGTGTGTGTGTGTGGGGGGGGTTATGAAATGATAGTGACAGACTGTTTGCTAAATCAGCTGTTGCATAATATTATGGGAAACCTTCCATGAAATTCATGTTGACCTCTACAGCAAGTATAAAGCACTGCCTTTTGGCTAGTGGTTCATCACATTTTCCCCATGGAATCACCAGTCCCTTCTTTGTACTCAACTCTCACTATGACCATTGTCCACATCAAAACTTGCCAATTACACACTCTAAATGAATCACCTTTGTAATTTCCAAGAACCTGCAGATGTCACCCTGCATCTTGGAAAATCTATGCAAGTTTATAGAGAATTGCTTCCTATACATCTCTTCTCATTTAATGTTGAATGTAATGAGCTGTTCTGAGATTTCCAGTGTGAACAAAGGAGATACAATCCCAACCCTTAAAAAAGATACCACATTGGAGAACGCAAAAGCTAAAGCATCATTGATGGAGATTAGTTGGTATCTTTACAAAAATAGTATACCACTGCCCTAATCTAGGATAAACATTGATTTCCCTATCTAGTCTGCAGATATGAGATTTTTTGACGGAAATCTATTGTAGTATCAAATCCTGGAATCAATTTATTCTAAATTCCCATTGGGACAGTTTAGATCTGAAGAGTTCTTCTTAATTAGAAGAAACTCTAGTCAGCAGGGCCAATCTAAGGTACTATATGGGTTTGTATATTTTATTTATATATTAAAGACATTTATATCTCCCTTCCAGATCTATTCTGATTGATTGAGATTTAACAGGAATAAATAATGTACTGTGTGAATGATCTCAAAGTATTCCCTTGGGCTTCAACTGGACCTTGCACTGATAATAAAAATAATCACCATCTGCCTGCTTTCGAGCTCTGTAATGAAATTGCACAGCATATTTTCTCACAGGCTAGTCCAGTTGTAGATCTTTGTCTCACAATGCACCAAATGTTTCTCATTGGTTTTTATGCAGTATTGACTATCACAATTCACAAATTTTGTATTTTTACTGTCGCTTCACTGAATGTATTCTTGCCTCAATCAGTTTAATTTCACTTATCTCCAATTACGTTGTCAGAGCCATTTTAAAGTTGTATCAGCATTCCCTGAGTTTGGCATTTGGTGTAAAACAGATCAACTCAAAATCCAACATTCTTGTCTAACATTACCCTGGGATTTTTCATCTGTGACAACTATTTTGATGCCAGGCTGACTTACCGTTCCACTTTGGAACTGCTCTTCCAATCCAATCAGTTGGTTGTCAAGTAAAGAGGTGATATCAAGGAGAATCTTGTTGTGGCCATTATTGGGGGATTTGGTGCTGATAACTCATTCTTCATGTCAGATAGGACACTATAAAAATGAACTCAAAGAATTCCCCCTGGCTTCAACTGGTCCTTGCATTAATAATATCAGAAAATTAACAATCTACTTCCATTCTTCCTCTACAATTTTCCTTCAAGTTAGTAGAGTTATAGATCTTGTTTCATGATGCATCAAATGTTCTTCATTTGCAAGTTTCATACTAAGATTGTTTTTGTTCCTTCACTGAATATATTCTTCTTGTCTCAATCAACCTGTATTTCACTTATGCCTCAATTGTGTTTTCAGAGCTGTTTTAAAGCTTTATCAGCATTCCCTGACTTTGGCATTTGCAGTGAAACAAATCAATGCAAATCCAAGACTCTTGTCTAACATTACCCTGGGATTTTTCCTCTCTGACAACTACTTTGATGCCCGGCTGACTTATCGTTCCACTTTGGAGCTGCTCTTCCGATCTGATCACTTGTTTGTCAACTACAGATGTGATATCAAGGAGAATCTTGTTGTGGCCATTATTGGGGGATTTGGTGCTGATATCTCATTCTTCATGTCAGATATCATAAGTCTTTATAAAATCCCACAGGTAAGATATTTAATTTAATTTAATTTAATTTAATTAGATTTATATACCAACCTTTCCCGAAGGACTCAGGGCGGTTTACAGGGTATTTAAAATCAAGCAGTACAAAATACAAAAGTTAAAAAACAATTTAAAAAGATTAAATTATCCCTTAAAATAAAAACCCCAGTTAAAAATTCTCAGCCTGGGCCGGAGAGCTCAAAGAGCCAAGTCTTCAGGTCCCAGCGGAATGAACGGAGGTCGGGGGCAGTCCTAAGCTCCACGGGCAGCTGGTTCCAGAGGGCAGGTGCACCCACTGAGAAGGCCCTCCCCCTGGGTGTTATCCGCCGGCAATCTTTTACCAGCGGCACACTGAAAAGACCCTCCCTGTGCGAGCGCACTGGACGAAGGGAACTTGATGCTGGCAGGAGGTGTTCCCTCAAATATCCCGGACCCTCGCCCTTTAGGGCTTTATAGGTCATCACCAGCACCTTGAATCTCACCCGGAGGGCAACTGGAAGCCAATGCAGCTCGCGGAGTAGAGGTGTTACATGGGAGTATTGGGAGGCCCCCATCACAACTCGCGCGGCCGCATTTTGCACCAGTTGAAGCCTCCGAGTGGTCCTCAAGGGCAGCCCCATGTAGAGAGTGTTGCAGTAGTCTAAACAGGAGGTCTAAACGGGAGGTCTAAACGGGAGGTCTAAATGAGAGGTCATGAGCGCATGAGTGACTGTGCGTAGGGCATCTTGGTCCAGGTAGGGTCGCAACTGGCGCACCAGGCGAACCTGGGCAAAAGCCCCCCTGGTTACGGCACCTATATGGTCTATATATGTATTGACATGTATAAAATATATATGTCAATATATATAGGGCAAAATTGTAGGGAATGGGAAATAATAATTTATCAAGTAGGGGTTTGATTCTACTTGAATGAGGCATAAAAAAATCCTGATGGAAATTGGGCATTAGAATTGAGCCCTATTTGATGCATCACATTGCAGAAGGTGAGAACTTACAGTCCTGATCCTGGGGCAAATTCTTCCTGAACCATGGAAGCTAACACGTACTGCTTCCCTCACCCTCTCTCAGTCAAATTTATGGGTTTGCCCAGAGCACTATGTCCTGTTGACTGAACCTAACAAAGAAATAAATAAGGTAATGGTCAAAGCTTTATTTAAAATTGAAAATGGAATCCAAGCAAGAAAAGAAAAATGCATGTATTTGCATGTTCATTAAGAAAATATATTTCTCAGGTTAGTTGAGACATTCCATCCATAAGAACCAATTGCACGTTGTATTTTAGCTTGCTTATGGTGTCTTTGCTCCAGACAAGCATGGAACAAAGATAGCTGCTTCCTTCTACCGCATGGCTCCCAATGAAAGCCTTCAGATTGTGGCAATAATTTTTTTGCTAAAGCACTTTGGATGGACATGGATTGGCCTTTTAATTCTGGATGATGAGAGTGGAGATAATTTCCTCCAAGCCTTGGATCCACTTCTTTCAGAGAACAGGATCTGCTCTGCCTTTGTGGAGAGAATGCCCAAACAAGCCTTTTTTCATATGTTTCAAAATACAATTGTGGATCGGATAAATATTTATTTGATAGACATCAAAATCAATACATTCATCTTCTATGGGGAAAGCACTACAGCGATGCTTTTGTTTATGTTCCTTAAATATACATATTCTTTGAAAATATTGGGAAAAATATGGATTCTCACTGCTCAGATGGATTTAACATTAACAAGTCTTCATCGACCCTCAGATCTGCAATTATTCAATGGAGCAATTTCCTTTGCTATTCACTCCAATGAACTGCCAGGGTTCAGTGAATTCCTTTGGGCCATCAAACCATTGCAGACCCAACGAGATAGTTTGTTGAAAGAGTTCTGGGAACAAGGCTTTGATTGTGTCTTTTCAGACAGCACTAAACCAATGGAAAGTGATGAAGCATGTACTGGGAGGGAAGAGCTAAAAAACCTTCCTGGGCATTTATTTGAAATGACCGGCCACAGCTACAGTATCTACAATGCAGTCTATGCTGTGGCACATGCTGTTCATGGCATGAACTTACTTAGGTCTAAATACAAAAGAGTAACAGAAAGTAGAAGGGATGAACTTCAAGATCAAGACACTTGGAAGGTAATAACTTGTGAATCAAAGACTTTCATTGTCAGCATCAAAGTATAATAATAGAGTGGACTAGTCTAGTCTAGACTAGACTAGGCTAAGCTAGGCTGGGGTGGGCTGGGGTGGGCTGGGGTGGGCCGGGCTAGACTGGACTAGAATATTCTTTATTCGACAAGTGTGATTGGACACAAAAGGAATTTGTCTCTGGTGCATAAGCTCTCAATGTACAAACAAACAACAAAGTAATATAATCATAAGATAGCAATAGGATAAGGTAGTAGACTTCTGGTTTTGTGCCCGCAGCACATGGCCACATGAGAGCAGACCTCCACTCCCCACAGCTAGTTTCTTCATTTTTGGGGGACCCTAGATGGTCTGAAGTTGCCCCGAAGAGGTGACCATAAAGGAGGGGTGCCCTATTGATCACAAAGCAATGGCAATCGCTTCATTTGATCTGGGGAAGGCCCTCCAAACCTGACAGGAGAAAGTCTAGCATGAGATCAGCATCTAGCCCAAGCTGATTGCAGCCGAAGTCCCAGAGCACGAACCTAAACCTCAGTGAACAGTGTGCTTGTAATTGGTAAGAGTATGGATCTTCTTTCTTCTGTCTACTATTTAAATCCTTGAAAAGATCCCCAAAACAAGAAAACCTCCAGAAGTGATGTTCTCTAACATCTCAGGACATGCCTCCCACTGGATTTCGATAAACATCAATTTGCCTACAGGGGGAACAGGTCGACAGACAATGCCATAGCTACTGCTTTACACTCTGTAGCAAGTCATCTTGAGAAACCTGGAAGCTATGTCAGGATGCTTTTTGTTGATTATAGCTCAGCTTTCAACAACATTTTGCCGAGCACTCTCATCGAGAAGCTGACTGACTTGAAATTTTCCCCCTCCATCTGTGATTGGATTCAAGACTTTCTCAGGGACCCGTTACAAATAGTGAGGGTCGGGTCTGCTTTGTCCACCCCCCCCTGAAGCTTTGCACCGGCTCACCACAGGGCTGTGTGCTTAGCCCTTATCTGTACTCTTTGTACACATATGACTGTGTATCATCCAACCCATCTACTGTGATAATTTATTTCGCAGATGATACTACCGTGGTGGGTCTTATTACAGGTGGGGATGAGACAGCATACAGGGCGGAGGTACAAAAACTATCCATATGGTGTTGTAACAACAACTTGCACCTGAACATCGGCAAGACGAAAGAGATGGTGCTAGACTTCTGGAGGAAAAAGGAGGAACCTGCCCCACTTTACATTGGGGAGGACTGTGTGGAGAGAGTTTTCTCCTTTAAATTTCTGGGAGTCTATCTCTGTGAAGATCTGACCTGGAAAGTTAATACAACCCAGGTGGCCAGAAAGGCCCAACAGAGACTTCACTTTCTCAGGGTCTTGCAGAAGAACAGGGTAGAACAATGACTAATGACCCTCTTTTACTGGTCTACTATAGAGAGCGTCCTCTCGTACTGTATTGTGGTTTGGTATGCTGGTCTGACAGCTGCGGATAGGAAAGCATTACAGAGGGTGGTGAGCACAGCACAAGATATTGTGGGCTGTCCCCTGACACCACTGGATGACATCACCAGGGCTTACTGCCTTGGAAGAGTGAGGAAAATTCTCAGGGATGACTCACACCCTGGACGGTATCTCTTTACTTTCCTACCATCTGGTAGGAGATATAGGAGTACCAACAGGCTGAAGAACAGCTTTTATCCATGGGCTGTTAGGCTTTTGAACGGGATATAATTTTATAAACTTTATGTATGATTGACTTGCGAGGCCGATGTGTTGTGCAATTAGCTCACATGGTGTAATAAGATGGAGGGTTTGTGTCTCTGTAAGTTGGGGGTGGGGGCACGAAGGGAGGCTCAGCCAATCTCAATGTATACATGGTTGTACTTTGACAAAAAAGGTTCATTCAAATATTCCCATTCCCTTACAGATGGAAGCGGCGAATTATTTATTTATTTATTTGATTTATATACTGCCCTTCTCCTGAAGGACTCAGGGCGGTGTACAGGGCAATAAAATAAGAATACATTAGTTAAATAATTTTAAAACCCAAATCCATCAGGCCAGGCCGGCTTGTTCGAATAGATAAGTTTTTAGATCACACCGGAAGGAGCGAAGGTCGGGGGCCATCCGGAGTTCAGCTGGTAAGCGGTTCCAAAGGATTGGTGCACCCACAGAGAATGCTCTCCCCCTGGGGGTCACCAGCCGACATTCTCTGACCAGTGGTACCCTGAGGAGGCCCTCTCTGTGGGAACGTACCGGACGGAGGGACGTTGACGCCGGTATTAGTATTAAAGGAGGGAAGAAATATATTAAAATTTGATTTAAAATACTTCAGTCTGGACAAATTTAGGAACTAAAAAACTGTCAAGATTATACCATAATTTTTTTTGATTGAATTATTAAAATATATAACAAAAATAACTTTTTGATTGAAAGAAAAACCAAAAAAAGAAATAACTGCTGACATCTAGTGGAGATTCAGAGAATAGAACACTAACAATAAGGACTCAGAAATTGGCAGACTGCCTAAAAACAAAGAAAAACATAATAATAATAATAATAATAATAATAATAATAATAATAATAATAATAATAATAATAATAATAATAATAAAAAAGTTGGAAGGGACCTTGGAGGTCATCTAGTCCAACCTCCTGCTCAGGCAGGAAACCCTATACCATTTCATACAAATGGCTGTCTAGTCTCTTCTTAAAAACGTCCAGTGTTGGAGCATTCACCGCTTCTGGAGACAGGTTGTGTCACTGGTTAATTGTTCGTTTGAATTGCAAATAACCTTGAAGACAGCTGGGAACAAAGGAAGAGCCAGTTATAAGATTAAAAAAATGTTTGAAAGAAAAGAAACAACAACAAAAACACACACACCTGGACTGTTGTTTAAATCTAAGAACTGTTTATGGAAAAGAAAACCTTGGCTTTTTGGCTAATCTTTTAGAGGAGAATCTGTAGGAAGGATTTAAAGTGTCTTAACATACTGAACTGTAATTTTGACTGACTGATAAACATTGATGAAAGATTATTTGAAGGGGGGAGACAACATGGATATTACATACGTATCAAAAAATAACAGGATGCCATATTCAATATTTTCTCCTGAAGGACATAGCCTAGAAAATCAAGGGCCTCCAGAAGCAATACTTCAAGGCAAGAAAAATACTTTCCTGCAGGAAATATATGTAATGTTAGGACAAATACAAATGACAATAGACTCAAACCACGGGGAAATCCAAAACAACTTTGATGATTTAAATAAGCAGGGCTTTTTTTCTCATAGAACGCTCAGAACGGAGTTCCGGCACCTTTTTTGGATGGAACCTTGTAGGGTAGGCAAGGCAGGTTGTATGACATATGAGAGTTCCGGCACCTTTTTCTTTTACAAAAAAAGCACTGTAAATAAGCATATTTCCAATCTAAATTTACAATTAAAAAAACACCCAGGAAATAACAACAGAGGCACAAATAAATCAGACAAAAGACTACAAATTAGAAGACTATTATCAAATTGATGAAACAAGAAAGGAAAAGAATTACAATTTGACACAAACAGGAAAAAATCTTCAAGGTTCTGATGTTGTTGTTGTTAGCTGTGAAGTCGTGTCCGACCCATCGCGACCCTATGGACAACATTCCTCCAGGCCTTCCTGTCCTCTACCATCATCTGGAGTCCATTTAAGCTCACGCCTACTGCTTCAGTGACTCCATCCAGCCACCTCATTCTCTGTCGTCCCCTTCTTCTATTGCCCTCGATCTTTCCCAGCATTAGGCTCTTCTCCAGTGAGTCCTTCCTTCTCATTAGGTGGCCAAAGTATTTGAGTTTTAGCTTCAGGATCTGGCCTTCTAAAGAGCAGTCAGGTTCTGATACAACAAGAAAAAAGGAATTATCAGGAGAACCATCAAGGTTTGGGAGACAGAAAGTATTTATCTTACTTACTTCATCTTTTGTATTCCCCACAACATTTGCAAAAATACAGGAACTGCTGGGTAAGTGGATTACATCAACTTGGAAAATTACTTGGCAAAAGAGACAAATACAAGAGATTTGACTCGCCCTATCAGATGGACTAGTACATGAATAAACATTTGTTTGAATATGGCTAAAAGAACAGAATTTTGAACACAAAGGGACCTTATAACAAGAAGATAAGAGATTTAAGTAATATAGTACATTTTATAATATATGAAATGTTAAAATAGTAGGTTGATGTAACTTTTGTTAATATTTAAGTGAAATATAAACTGATTAAAAGGATGTTATATCTAAATATTATAAGATATATAAAAAGTATAGTATTTTTATAATGCATGATATAAAATATTAAGGGGATGTACTTAAATGGGAAAAATTGGACACTTAGATGACTAATATGAAGAAATTATGAGTGATAAGAATTGGATTGAATATAAGGGAATTTAAGCGAACAAAAATTATAAAAATAGGATGTATGCTGAACTAATGAGATGGTGGTTATGAGAATTATATAAGCTGAAAAAAATGTTATATTTAGAGATTATTATTATTTGTATAAATATAAAAAATGCCCTCATTTAATTATTTATATATTGAAAATATTAAGAATTACATTTTGGCTTAGGCTGAAGAAGGAGAATACAAACGGGAGAAAGGAAGATCAAAGAAATGTATATTAATTAATATATTGATTATGGAATTATCAAATTTAATTATTATTGATTGTTAATTAATTATTATTGTCCATTTTTTTCTTGTTAAAATATAAACCAAGACAACATGCAGGCACTGGAGATTGTTATAGTTACTGTAAAAACTAATAAAATATCTATATAAAAAAAGGAGAAGGTAGTAGGAAAGATGAGAAGGATAATAGTAATACAGCCATACTACGTGGGCAAATACCCTTAGACATAAGACAGTGCTGTGGGAATTATGTGTTCAGCATGAGGAAAAGAAACTATTTTTGTATCTGGTTGTTTTGGCATGCAACACCTATATAGTGGTGTCCTGAAGGGATGAGTTGAAACAATTTATATACCAAATATGAGGGGAATGTGGATATTTTCTCAGCCCTCTTTGACTTGTGCAGTTTACAGGTTCCAATAGAAGGCAGGAAAGTTGCAATTGTTTTTTCCTGCAATCCTAACTATCCATTGGAGTCTGTACCTGTTCTGTTTGGTTGCTGTACCAAACCAGACATTTATGGAAGTATAAATGATTGCTCCAAGATCACCGCAGATGGGGACTGTAGCCAAGAAATTAAAAGACGCTTGCTCCTTGGGAGGAAAGCCATGGCAAATCTAGACAGCACACTAAAAAGCAGAGACATCACCCTGTCAACAAAAGTGTGTATAGTCAAGGCTATGGTCTTCCCAGTTGCAATGTATGGCAGTGAAAGCTGGACCATAAGAAAGGCTGAGCGCCAAAGAATTGAAGCCTTTGAACTATGGTGCTGGAGAAGACTCCTGCGAGTTCCTTGGACTGCAAGGCGATCAAACCGGTCAGTCCTAGAGGAGATCCACCCTGACTGCTCTTTAGAAGGCCAGATCCTGAAGCTAAAACTCAAATACTTGGGCCACCTAATGAGAAGGAAGGACTCACTGGAGAAGAGCCTAATGCTGGGAAAGATGGAGGGCAAGAGAAGAAGGGGACGACAGAGAATGAGGTGGCTGGATGGAGTCATTGAAGCAGTAGGCGTGAGCTTAGATGGACTCCAGAAGATGGTAGAGGACAGGAAGGCCTGGAGGAACATTGTCCATAGGGTCGCGATGGGTCGGACATGACTTCGCAACTAACAACAACCACAACAAATGATTGCTATAGGTACTTTTTCCTCTTTCTCAAATTAATGAGGAGGCTTTGGAGAAAAGCCACTTACTCAGTTCTGGAAATAGGTTGAAACTGAGCATTGATAGAATTTTCTTCATTTAAAGGAGCCTTGGTGGAGCAGTGGGCTAATGCCTCCTTAATTAACACCAGCTGCCCGCAATTAGTGCAGGTTCGCATCCCACCAGGCTCAAGGTTGACTCAGCCTTCCATCCTTCCGAGGTAGGTAAAATGAGGACCCAGATTGTTGGGGGCAATTAAGCTGACTTTGTAATAATGCCACTTGGGGGGGGGCGAAAGCCCTAATAAGCAGGCATATACATAGAATGAAGGCTATTGCTAAACACATTGATTTGTGCTTAGATTGTAAGCCGCCCTGAGTCTTCGGAGAAGGGCGGGATATAAATGGGATTAAATAAATAAATAAATAAGACAATGATATGATTCACTATGACAAAACAATTCACATTGTGTCCTGAATGATGGGTCCATGTTGCAGAAGTGGCTGAAGGTCTTCAGTTTGGGGTGACTTTGAGAAAAGTGTGGCATTCAGTACCTGTTCAAGGCACCCAACCTGAAATACATTCACCATGTGCCTCATGGTTACCAATCTAGTGATGATCTTGCCAAGACTGGATGGAGTATGTTTCAGTATGGATTCTAGATAGATTCTAGGTTCTGGAATATCTTCTTCACAGGTTGAAGCCACCATTCTTACTCACTTTTTTTTTTGCAAGAAAAGGTTGAGAGGGAGTTTTAATGGTAGAAAGCTGAAGCAATAAGAGTGCTTCATTTCAAACTTTGAAGGTCATAGCTTCACAAAGCAGCTACTAATGCAATGGTACCCAACCTTTTGGGTACCCAGGGACCAGTTCCTTGGAGAGAGGTTTTTCCGGACTGAATGGGGCATGGTTTCACATGCTGCCTACATCCCACAGATGAGGCTTCGCTTGTTTTTGTGGCCCAGTTGCTGGCATGCTGGGGACCAGTTCCAATCCATGGATCAGGGGTTGGGGACCTCTGTACTAAGGGGCATTTTGAACCTTGAAAGCAATGTGTCCAGTCCTAGTCACTAGACAATGAGACGGATCCTGAGGCACTGGAAAAAGTTGAAAAATGAGTGACAAGGTTATAAAAGCTGTGTAGCTTAAATATGAAGTTAACTGAACTGTGTTCATTTAGCCTAAAGAAGAGAAAGCTAAGGCAACTTGATAATAGCAGTTGAAGGGCTGTTAACCTAGAAGAAAGTGTAGGTTTATTCTCCATGACATCTGAGGGAACCCCACAAACTTATCCATTGGAGTAATTTTTATGTCCATAAAGTTCCCATTTTTTCCTCTAGTTTGCAACTTAAGGAAACTACAATTTCCAGTACCATAGGATAGGTGATATGGCAAAATAAGCAACAAAAATGCTTGATTCCAAATCTCATTATAAAGTCTTCCAGGGATTGGATTTTGACATCATTCAGCTCCAGAAGTCATGCTCAGCCCTGGTGTGTCTTATTTTGCTTTTAAATCTAAGTTTGTGGACTGTAGGTATCCAGTACAAACCATTATGATATCAATATGGTAAAATGTGCCTATATTTGTTTCTCTTGTGGAAGCCCATAATGGTGAATTTTGCAAGCTGAAATGGGTCAGTGATAGTTCTGGTTAAAACTGACTGATAGAAAAGTCATGTCATTTTCATTTCTCTAGATATAAATTTCAGGAATATAAATTTATTGATGTTATCCATTGATTTGTTTCCTCTTATTTGTTTCCTGATCTTTTAATTTAGCTTCACTGGTTTCTTCAAGGCCTTTCATTTAATAATTCACTTGGAGAATCTGTGTTCATCAACCATCATGGAGAAGTGCTTTCTGGATTTGATATTACAAATGTGGTCATGTTTCCAAACAACTCCTATAATAAAGTGAAAATTGGAAAGATGGATCCTAAAGCAATTGAAGGAGAACAATTTATGATTCAGGAACATTTAATTGTGTGGCATAAAGATTTTAAGCAGGTATGGATTTTGAAGTATTTTATAATTTTGGGGGAAAAATTTGAAGATCAAAGATCAGCTGTATTAAAGAATCTGTTTCAGGACTTCCGGTTTGCTCTCGTAGTGAATGGCCGCGCGCGAGTGGACCGCTGCTCCCCACGGCTAATTTCGCCCTGCCAGGGAGACCCTCGATGGGTCTGAAGTCGCCCTGTAGGGGTGACCACGAAGGAGGGGCACCCTGTTGATCAAGAAGCAATGGCAATAACTTCATTTGATCCAGGAAAAGCCCTCCAAACCTGACAGGAGAAAGGCTAGCCACATGGCAGCATCTAGCCCAAACTACTGCAGCCGAAGTCCAAGAGCACTACCAAGAACAATGGTGAGCAGTGTGCTTGGAACTGCTGAGAGTATTTGATCTTCTCTCCCTTATTTTACAACTAGTCCCTGGGAAAGATCTCCAAACCAAACAACCTCCAAAAGTGAGGGGAGGGGGACTACATTCCCATTCCCCCATAGATGGAGGCGGTGAATTAACCTTTAAGGAGGAAAGAACCTTATTGAAATTAAATTCAAAATACTACAATCTGATCAAACTTAGAAACTAAAACGAACTGCTAAGATTATATTCAAAAGGATTTTGATTGAATTACATAAAAAAAGAAAAATAATAAGAACTTTTTGCCTGAAAGAACTGGAAAATAAATATTTGCTGACATCTACTGGACATTGAGAATATAGCACATTAAAGACAATGCCCAGAAACAAAGAAAAAAATATCTGTTCCCATGAACTCTAATAACCTTTAAGAAGATAGCTGCTAAGGAACAGATAAGAGATTGCATACTGGACTGGCTATAAGATTGGAAAGTGTTTGAAGGAAAAGAAATACTTTGATTGTGGTTTAAATTTATGAACTGTTTAAAAAACTTTGATCTATGACAAATTATTGAGAAGGGAAGTTACAGGAAGGATTTAAGTTGGCTAAATATATTGAATTGACAATTGACTCCTGAAAGAAAGAATTGTTATAAAACATTGATTTTACTGAAACCTTGACAACTGAAAATTACAGTAGATCACAAAAAATATATATAAAAACAGGAACTATACAAAATTGGACTACATGGATTTTGAGTTTTGGTTAGCTTGACAAGGCTAATTAAAAGAGACTATGGCATTTATGATGGACTACTCGAAAGGGGGAGCCAACATGGATATGACCTACTCATCAAAAAATGATAGAAAACCACATTTAATATCTACTCCTGAAAGATTTAAACTGAAAGATCAAAGACTTTTAGAAACACTTGAAGACAAGACAAATACTTTCCAATGTGAAATTTATACAATGCTACAACAGATACAAACTACAATAGACCTAAACCATTAAACATAACTTTGATACTATACGTCAGACATGTCAAACACAAGGCCCGGGGGGCAGATCCGGCCCGCGAAGTGGTTTCATGTGGCCCGCGAAGCCATCCTGGAAACAGTGAGGGAACAGCCCCCACTGCCTTGGCCCTGGCCCAGAGACCCTCCTTCTGCCAGAGACCCTCAGATCTGTCCCACTCCTGCCCGGGCCCCCATAGGCACCCTTGATGCGAATGATGTAGAGCTGGCCATGCCCATCCAGTAGGCCATATGCACTCTAGACATGCCCATCCAGTAGGCCATGCCCACCCTGGCCACACCCACCCGGCCCCCTGAGGACAACCGCAATGCTGATGTGGCCCTCAATAAAATTGAGTTTGACACCTCTGCTATAAGTGAATATACTTCTAACTTAAATTTACAATAAAAAGCATCCAAAGAATGATGGTAAAGAATGAACAAACAATCCAAACAACAGAATGTGAACTAGAAAAAAAATGATTTAACTGGTGAAGTTACAAATGAAGGGAATTATAATTTAATACAAACAAGAAAAACTTACAAGACTTGGATATAACAATAAATATGGAAAAGATACCTTATGCATTAGAATATCAAAATAAACCTGAGAAGAAAGAAGACTTAACAAAATGGACACTGCTAGGAGAATCATTGTTTGGGAGACAAAAAGCACACATCCTATCTACTATGTACCCTCTACTCCTAACAATAACTACAAAAACGGAAGAACTGGACAAGTTGAAAATATTAATTTGGAAAACAATTTGGCAAAGGAAGATTAGAGACGGGCTGAAAAGACTGGATTCGCCCTACCAAATGGAATATTATATGAGTAAACACTTGTTTGAATATGGCTAAATACACAAATAAATTTGGCTATAAAGGGACTTTAGAATAAGTGGGATAAGAGATATAAGTAATATAGTATTTTTTGATAAGATACAAAATGTAAAAATATTAGGATGTTGTAAGTGAAGGAAAAGTTTGAATTTTAAAGACAAATTAAGTTTGAAAAGATTTAGGATTAAGAAATGATTAAGGAAAATTAGGCTTAATAAGAACTCTGAAAAAAGGATATATAGTGATTTAACTAATTTTTACAAATAGAAGTAAAATATAAATTGGCTAGAAAAATGTTATGAATAAATGTTATGATAGATAAGTAGTATAGTATCTCTATAATATAAGAAATTGGAAATACTGGGATGATATATTTAAATCGGAAATTTGGATATTTAGATGTTAAATACTGGGAAAAATATGATTGACAAGAATTGTTTGAATATGATGGAGAAATTGAGCTTAAAGAAGATTTATGAAAATAAGATATATGGTGAATCAATAAGATGTCTCTTACGAAAATAACAAGCTGATAAGAAAAATATGCTATATGTGGCATATATTGTTGGTATAAATATAGAAGAAAATGTTTTTATTTAATCATTTAATATGGAAAATATCAAATATTAGAAATTATATTTGTTTAATGTAGTAGAAGGAGAATACTACTGGGTGAAGAGAAGATCAATAAAATATATTATCAATTGATATACTATTTACCGAAATATAAAAATTAATTATTATTGATTGTTTATTAACTATTATTAATTGTATATTCTTTTCTTAAAAAATTATGAACCAAGACAACACCAGGCACTAAGGTTGTTATTGTAAAAAACCAATAAAAATTTTACAAAAAAAATAAATAAAGAATCTGTTTCATACTTTTATATCATTTAAAATTAAGTAATAAAAATATGGGAGCTATTTCCTGATGTGGGAGAATTATAATTGGCAAATAATTTACATATTATTTAAATAATTTGGGGGGGGTTGGGAAGATGGGTTTTTTGCTGAGCTTCTTACTTAGTTTTAGTGTAAAAAATGAGTAACTGACTCCTAAAAGTTATGATCCCAAATTCCATCAACTAGACAAATAGGAAGAAAATTCTGAATTTTAGAATTTTAAAATTTCCTGGAGCAGGAACTCAGAGGTAAAATTAAGGCTGTGATTTTTATTTATGCTCGACTTATATAAAGCTAAATATTAAATCTCACAGTGGGTATTTTTTAATTTCAGAGTGGTGAAGAGAAGGGAAAGCTTAGATCAGGGATGTCAAACTCAATTTCATTGAGGGCCACATCAGCATTGTGGTTGCCCTTGGGGGGCCGGGTGGGTATGGCCAGGGTGGGCGTGGCCTACTGGGTGGGCGCAGCTGGAGTGTGTATGGCCTACTGGGTGGGCATGGTCAGCTCTACATCATTGGCATCAAGGGTGCCTATGGGGGCCTGGGCAGGAGTGGGACAGATCTGGGGGTCTCTGGCACAAGGAGGGTCTCTGGGCCAGGCCCAAGGCAGCAGGGACCATTCCCTCACTGTTTCCAGTATGGCTTCGGGGGCCACATGAAACCACTTCGTGGGCCGGATCTGGCCCCCGGGCCTTGTGTTTGACATGTCTGGCTTAGATGAAACCAACTGAATTATTTAGGAAGTGTCAAAGAGATTTCCAGGTGCTGACTGTATTTCATGATCCTCTGTCTTCTGCTACATTATATGTGCAGGTAGATTAGAAGATACCAGTATTACTCAAATCCTTAGTCCTGAATTCCACCCTGGTTTATCAACAGGTCTTGCCCCGTTCAGTGTGTAATAATCCCTGTCCTGCTGGCTATCAGAAGAAAAAGAAAGAAGGTGAGAAATTTTGCTGCTATGATTGTGATCCATGTTCTGATGGGAAGATGTCAAACATGTCAGGTAAATTAGTCTTTATTTTACTCTACTCTACTCTACTCTACTCTACTCTACTCTACTCTACTCTAAGGGATGCGGTGGCTCAGTGGGTTAGGACGCTGAGCTTGTCGATCAGAAGGTCGGCACTTTGGTGGGTCGAATCCCGAGTGTCACGTAACAGAGTGAGCGCCTGTTACTTGTCCCAGCTTCTGCCAACCTAGCAGTTCAAAAGCACATAAAAATGCAAGTAGAAAAATAGGGACCACTATGGTGGGAAGGTAACAGCGTTCCGTGCGCCTTTGGCATCTAGTCATGCCGGCCACATGACCACAGAGACATCCTCGGAGAAGCGCTGGCTCTTCGGCTTTGAAACGGAGATGAGCACCGGCCCCTAGAGTCGGAAACGACTAGCACACATGTGCAGGGGAACCTTTACCTTTACCTTTTATTATTATTCTTTTTAAAATCCCATTTATATCCCGCCCTTCTCCGAAGACTCAGGGTGGCTTACAATTTAAAGCACAAATCAATGTGCTTTAGCACATTTTACTCTACTCTACTCTACTCTACTCTACTCTACTCTATGGCATATTACATTTTTCACTGCAAACTACACGAGATGGTGAATTACTTTTATTTACATATGAAGCTGATTTGCTTTATTCTAAATCTTCATACAAGATTTCGATTGGCTGGATACATAAAATTCAGTAATACCACAGAGAAAAGTTTTCAACTAATTCTTAAAATGAAGAAAAAGAACATTAGATAGAGGTCCTGGATCAAACTGTGCCCATACAGCTCTCTCTTCTCTAGGATTCCAGCATTCTGTCTGGTTTAGAGGATCTGAGGGAATTGAAACAGGAGAAGAAAGATCTAGAACGTTGCACTGAACAAAGAACGAACTTGATCAAACAGGGGTTAGAGTTGCAATGAAGGTCTACCTTATGATGTTAGGGCTGTGAAGTAGCAGTACATATCCACATTTACTGCATCAGCAGATTGCCTCCCCCTAACTCAGTCCTGTTTCAGAACATACAAGTCCAACTGGTAAGGAGAGCATGAAGAAAATATTGCAGGAGTGTGCAGAGGAAATTGTGTCACATTCGCCAGATGCAATTGCTGAGATTTATTCCTGATGGGACAATGTTCTTGATGCAGGTCCAGTGAAAATTCCTTGCATGATTATTGAAGAATGGTTTGAGCCTGTTGGAGCAGAGGAGGTGGAGAGGGTCCTTGGGATTGCGAGCTTAATCACCTGTTTTCTACTTTTTATAAGTTTTTATTGATTTTTTAATACAGTTCAACAGTGCTTATTCAACAAACATGTTGTCTGAGTTTATCATTCACTAATACAAATTAGATTCCTAATCCCTAGTTCGCTTCTCCAACCATTGATAAAATAAGTCCCAAGTATGAAAATATTCTGTTTCTTCTTTTTCTTTCAATCTCAAAGTAAGTCTGTCCATTTCTGCACAGTCTAGTATTTTTTTTTAGTTATTTCTTCCTCTGATGGTATTTCTTCATTTTTCCAATATTGTGCAAATATAAGTCTTGCTGCTGTTGTCACATGTAAAATCAAATATATACTTTGTTTCTCAAGATTTTCTGGCATTATACCTAATAAAAAAAATTCAGGTTTAAAATCTACATGTTTCCCCAGCATCTTTTCTAGCCATATATGCATTTTTATCCAATATTTATTTGCTTTAACAGATGTCCACCATACATGATAATAAGTACCTGGTTTATGATTACATTTCCAACATTTATCTGACATATTTTTAAACATTTTTGCTAATCTTGCTGATGGTAAGTGCCATCTATAAAACATTTTAAGTTTTCTTTATAAGAGGTTGACATTATCAGTTTATAATTTTTTCCCCCACAGACTTTGCCATTTCTCTAAATCTATATTATATCCAAAATTCTTTGCCCATGTTATCGTTGTTTCTTTTACTTGTTTATCTTCCATTTTCAAATTTAATAGAAAGGTGGCTCAGTGGGTTAGGACACTGAGCTTGTCGATCAGAAGGTCGGCAGTTTGGCAGGTCGAATCCCGAGTGCCGCGTAGCAGAGTGAGTGCCTGTTACTCGTCCCAGCTTCTGCTAACCTAGCAGTTCGAAAGCACGTAAAAATATAAGTAGAAAAATAGGGACCACTACGGTGGGAAGGTAATAGTGTTCCGTGCGCCTTTGGCATCTAGTCATGCCGGCCACATGAACACGGAGACGTCCTCGGACAAGTGCTGGCTCTTCGGCTTTGAAACGGAGATGAGCACCGGCCCCTAGAGTCGGAAACGACTAGCACGCATGTGCAGGGGAACCTTTACCTTTATACATTTCTTAATTAGTTTTTCATCAGAGGTTAATAATATGTGATCAAACATAATCTGCTTTTTATAGAATCCATACAATTTAACATCTTTATCATATTACCTGTTTTCTAGATCCATGCCAAACTTGGGTTGTAAAAGTGGCCCAAAGACAGGTAGATAGGGAAGGAAGGGAGATGGAGATGGAGACAAAGAGAAATAAGGGGGTGGGGGGAGAGTAGATTGAAGCCCAGAGGAAAAAAAAGTAAAGTTTGACCATATGATTGAAGTCCAATTACATGTTTTGCATGCATGTAATAGATATGATATCATTTAAAAATGTGCAGGATTTCAGCAGCAATGTTAAAAATGGACGGCTTCAATCAAACATTTATGCCTACCATTTGGCATTTTGAAATACCTCTCATATGCATCCGTGCCTAACATTTGGAGATGGAAAGACTGAAGAAAGCTTATGGAATATGGCCTTTGTGATGCTATCTAAGTGTGATTACCACTAACACAGAATATTCCTATCTCAATAGTTTACCTTTATTCTTACCTAATGATTGAATCCAGTCCTTTTCAAAGTTAACTTACTTTAAGAGGGGAGGATCTCAAATCTGAGAATTCCAAAACTAAAATTCTGTGATTTCGAGTGTAGACCTCTTGTGGTTAGGTTTGAAAACTACTGATCTAATTTAATATTACACTCAGTGCTGTATCAATCGTTATGATTAGATTCCATGCTTAATAGCCTCTGTCTTATTTGCAGACATGATTGCCTGTTCTGAATGTCCAGAAGATCAATATCCAAGTAAGGACAAAGTTCGATGCATTGCCAAAATCGTAACTTTTCTAACTTTTGAAGAATCTTTAGGGATCAGTTTAGTGGTGGTTGCTGTTTTATTCTTAATCATTACCATGTTCATACTTGCAATATTTATTAAGTATAAAGACACTCCTATGGTTAAAGCTAACAATAAGAACCTCACCTACACTCTCCTCATTTCCCTTCTGCTTTGCTTCCTCTGCTCTTTTCTCTTCCTTGGAAAACCTCTGAAACTGATTTGCTTCCTTCAACAATCCGTCTTTGGCATTATCTTCTCTGTGGCCATTTCTTCTGTATTGGCCAAAACCATCATGGTCATTGTAGCATTCATGGCCACCAAACCAGGGTCTAGCATGAGAAAATGGTTGGGGAAGAAACTGTCCATCTTAATTGTATTTTCTGGCTCCTTCATTCAAGCAGGCATTTGTCTGGCATGGATGATCACCTCTCCCCCCTTTCCAGAACTTAACATGAAGTCAATGACTAAAGAGATCATAGCAGAATGTAATGAAGGGTCTGTTGTGATGTTTTATCTTGTCTTGAGCTATATGGGGTTTCTGTCGCTGGTCAGCTTCATGGTGGCTTTTCTAGCTAGGAACCTGCCAGACACATTCAACGAAGCCAAGTTCATCACTTTTAGCATGCTTGTGTTTTGTAGTGTTTGGTTAACTTTTGTTCCCACTTATTTGAGCACCAAAGGAAAGTATATGGTAGCTGTGGAGATCTTCTGCATCTTAGCTTCTAGTGCTGGGTTATTGGGATGTATTTTCTTTCCCAAATGCTACATTATTTTGCTGAGGCCTGAGCTGAATAGCAAAGAGCAACTTGTAAAGAAAAAGCATTTCTGACTATTAAATGATGGGCTGCATATATTTATACTGTGAAATGGAATTAACAATGCTTTTCTGAGAATGAAAAAAGGCTTATTAGTTCTGGCAATTTTACCAATATTTTATATGCATAACATTATAACAGTGTTTGTCAAATTTTTATAGCAATAGCAAGAGTAATATTATTTAGACATATAAACCACTTCACACTGCTTTTAAGTGGTTTACAGAGTCAGCATATTGCCCCTTACATTCTGGATTTTCATTTTACCAACTTCAGAAGGGTACATGGCTGAGTCAACCTTAAGCCAGTCAGGATCAAACATCTGGCAATGGGCAGTGTTATGTTGTAATACTTCATTATAACCACTGTGCTACCACAGCTCCTCTTTATGAACAAAAATGGAAAATAAAATCTTGCATTGTATAATAAGTGACTTTGCTTTTAATCAAGTTTTTTTTAAGTTCTGATTATTTCCATGACCAATTTAAAGAAAAAAAATTAGATCTTCTTCAAAAGAGATGTGTAACTATAAAAAAAAGATGCAATATCTGGGTAATATACTCTGGCTTTTATCTTCCTGAAAAAGAGAAGAGAAAAAAGGAAAGGAAGGGGAAAAAAGAGAAAAGAACATATTATAAAAAAGAGCTTCCAATCTTCTTCTTCTTCTTCTTCTTCTTCTTTTTAAACAGGTTTTATTGGTTTTTCAGTTAAAATCTACATATTTAAAAAGCATCACGATGACTGGGTACACAGTGGCTGAGTAGCTATGTTCTACCTAATAAACATTGTCTGTTTCACATCCTAATACATCACATGTTACTGACAGGACCATAGCCTATGTTTATCAATCTACAACTATTTATACGCAACCGGATTCTGTTTTAAATTTTAGCTAATTCTTAATTCTTAAGTAGAATAATCCAATGTCTTTTAACATCAAAAGTGGGAAAAAAAAGTGGATCTGCTGCATAGATCTAGAGAGGAGCCATTAGAATTTCGCGGACAACCAATTACTATCCTTAAACAGATACCTAAAAGGATGAGGGATTTGAGACGTGGCTATCAATTTTTAACATCAAAATTAATTAGTGAAAATGTAAATTTTAGATGGTTAACTCCAGAAGGTATTTTAGTCACATGGCAGGATAGAAGGTACAGATTGGACTCGATAGAGAAGGCAGAAGATTTTTACAAACTCCACTTTAATAGCCAGGATGAAGCAGAAACAGAAGATCAAGATGGAAGGGAGGTAAGAGAAAGAGACACAAGACGGATAGCTATGGAAGGGAAAGCCTTAGGAATAGAGGATAGAAGGAATAAACCTGGAGAGTTAACAGAGAAACATGGAGCTAGAGATAAGGCTGAGAGAGAGCCCCGAATTACGAGATCTACAAAAACCAGAAATAAGTAAGACAAAGGGAGGTGAGTGTAGAATTCTGTCTGTAAACATTAATGGATTACACTCGCCAGTGAAAAGGCGGAAACTTTTTAATAAGCTTATTCACCAACAATTAGATATCGTTGCAATCCAAGAAGTTCACATAAAGGAACAACAAAAACATGTTAGCCCAACCAAAAATAGGGAATTTATTCGTCTCATTAGACCACAGGTCGGCAACCCGCGGCTACGGAGCCGCATGCGGCTCTTTGAGCCGTCCCATGCGGCTCCCAGGCCTCCTCCCTCTTGAAAAAAAAGTGGTACTAAAAAAAGTTAATCAATTTAAACTTCTCACAAAAAAACTTGAAAAGTTTAAATTGATTGGTTGGTTTGTGGGACCGCCCACAAACCGTTTGTGGGCTACCCGCAAACCTTTGTTTTTTTACTGCACTTGGCAAAGTGGAGGAAGAGAGGAAGTAGTAAAACGTAAGTAGATCTGCTTCTTCCCCCCCGTTCCCTCTCGTCGCCGGGGCTTTGCCCGCCCACCCCCCCGTTGGCTCCTCTCGTCGCCGTGTACTTCGCCCGCCCACCCCCCCTGTTGGCTCCTCTCTTCGCTGCATGCTTCGCCCGCCCGCCCCCCCGTTGGCTCCTCTTGTCGCCGCGCGCTTCGCCCCCCCGCCCCCCCGTTGGCTCCTCTCATCACCACGCGCTTCGCCCGCTCGCCCCCCCGTTGGCTCCTCTCGTCGCTGTGTACTTCACCCGCCCGCCCCCCCTGTTGGCTCCTCTCTTCGGCACATGCTTCGCCCGCCCGCCCGCCCGCCCCTTTCACCGATTCAGGTTGCCTACCCCTGCACTAACTCAAACAGGGAAGCAAAGACAAACTATCTTATATATTTTTTACTTTGACCTAAACCTTCTCTTTCAACCCCCAGGGGAGTGAGGGAGAGGGCAGGGGGTTCAACTAGCAATACAGATGGAATGCAATCAGAGCCAAAGCTATATTCATGAAGACTCTAATTTAAAAGGTCTAGCTGGGCGCTCAATTTCTGAAGATGGAAAATATGTCCCACAATTCAGAGGTGGTATAGGAAGTAGCTCATGGAACATAGAATGATAGAGTTGGAAGGGACCTTGGAGGTCCTCTAGTCCAACCCCCTGCTTGAGCAGGAGACACCTATACCCTTCCACTTAAATAATTGTCCAGCCTCTTTTTGAAAGCCTCCACTGATGGAGCACCCATAACTTCTGAAGGCAAGTTGTTCCATTGGTTGTTTGCTCTCACTATCGAGAAATTTCTCCTAGAACTGTGAATTGTTGAGCACTGGAGACTGTTAAAAGAAATTGCAGCTGGTCCAGATCCACCCATTTCTGCTTTTCCCCAATTGCTCAGGATCTAGAGAGATTTGTAGGAAGATCTCTCGAGAACTTCCTAAGTGTTTCTTATCCTCTGCCGCCATGTACAAAAAAGTTTCAATGAATCAATCAATTTCAAGTTCTCGCGGGGGAAAAAAGTTCTCACAAAGTTGGAATTGATTGGTTGAACTTTTTAGTCCCACCCAGTCTGCTGTTACCACTGCAGCCATGCCCATCCAATGGGTCATGCCCACCCAATGGGCCACGCCCACCCAATTGGCCACACCCACCCAAAGGGCCACACCCACCAGGCACTCAATGATACATAAGTGGCTTTTGGGTTGCAGTTGGGCACTCGGTCTCTAAAAGGTTCACCATCATTGCCATAGATGTTACTGTATATTGCTTAATTTGGTTGATCCTTTACTTAGGTGTTTTGAGGTTTTTTGGGTTTTTTGGGGGGGAGGGGTTGTTTGTTTTTTAAAATCCTACCCCAATTTTCCACCAAGGATTTGAAGGGCTTTTAGAATAGAATAGAGCTGGAAGGAACCTTGGAGGTCTTCTAGTCCAGCCCCCTGCTCAAGTAAGAGAACCTATACCATCTCAGACAAATGGCTCTCCAGTCTCTTCTTTAAACTCTCCAGTGATGGAGCACACATGATTTCTAGTGGCAAGCTGTTCCACTGGCTGATTGTCCTCACTGTTAGGAAGTTTCTCCTTAATTCCAGGTTGCTTCTCTCTTTGATCAGTTTCCAACCATTGTTTCTCGTCCTTCCCTCTGTTGCTTTGGAGAATAATTTGACTCCCTCTTCTTTGTGGCAGCCTCTCAAATACTGGAATACTGCTATCATGTCACTCTTATTTCTTCTTTTTTTTTAAGACTAGCCAAACCCAAGTCCTGTAGCCGTTCTTCGTATGTTTTAGTCTCCAGGCCTTGGATCATCTTAGTTGCTTTTCTCCAAACTTTTTCCAAGGTCTCAACATTTTTTTTCTAGTATGGTGACCAAAATTGGTTGCAGTATTCCAAATGTGGTCTCACTTGATTTTTATAAAGCAGTACTAATACTTCGCATGATCTTGATTCTATGCCTCTGTTTATACAACCCAGGATTATGTTAGCTTTTTTGGCTGCTGCTGCACATTGCTGGCTCATAGGACTCCAAGGTCCCTCTCACAGTTACTGTTTTTGAGCCAGGTCTCACCTAATCTGTACTTATATCTTTGATTTTTCCTGCCTAAATGTAAACTCTTGCTTTTCTCCACATTAAAACTCATTTGGTTCAATAGTGCCCATTGTTCGTTTGTCAAGATCTTTTTGGATCGTGAGCTTGTCTTCTGGGGTGTTGGCTATCCCGATCAGTTTAGTGTCATCTGCAAAGTTGATGAGTTCCCCTTCTATCCCCTCATCCCTCATACTTTGTGGGGCTCTGCCTTGATTTGAATCCTATTCAGTCACTCCATAAGCAATAATAATAATAATAATAATAATAATAATAATAATAATAATAATAATAATAATAATAATAATAATAATAATAAGAAGAAGAAGAAGAAGAAGAAGAAGAAGAAGAAGAAGAAGAAGAAGAAGAAGAAGAAGAAGAAGAAGAAGAAGAAGACTGAGTTTCATGTTTAATGAATAAAAGTTATATAATAATAATAAAGTTGGAAAGGACCTTGGAGGTCATCTAATCCAACCCAAATGGCTGTCCAGTCTCTTCTTAAAAACTTCCACTGTTGGAGCATTCACAGATTCTGGAGGCAGGTTGTTCCACTGATTAATTGTTCTAACTGTCTATAGATTCCTCCTTAGTTCCAGGTTGCTTCCTCCTTGATTAGTTTCCATCTGTTGCTTCTTGTCCTGCCTTCAGATGCTTTGGAGAATAGCTTGATTTTGTCGCAACCCCTGAGATATTGGAACACTGCTGTCCTGTCCCCCCTCATCCCTCGTCAAGGGGTGGTCTTGAATCTATATTTCTACTTAGAGTTAAGAATGCATGCGTAATCAGTACAATCTAGGCTGGAAGGGACCACTGAGGTCTTCTGGTCCAACCCCCTACCCCAAACAGGAGACCTTATTTTCAGATGTTAGTAAATCACTGTAAAATTGTAAACTGTAAATCCAAAGCTTCAGCATGCCCTATAAAAATCAGAGCAGACATCTACCCAATTCCTCTGTTGCCTAATTTGGTGGTGACCTTTCAACATTACTTGAAGGTTAACTTTATTTTAATCTGATAACCTCTTAAAAATTCTTTGCAATGAACTTTCTTTCTCGAGACAAAATATTTCACGTAACAAATTGGGTGGTTTCTAACATTTCTCATCTGACAATTCCCATACAATAGACTAAGATCTTAAGCTAAAACCTGTTGGTGGTAAGACCCAACAGAAAAGAGGTCTATTTTTTCTCAAAGATTTCCTTTATAGAGGTCAGTTGTCTAAATATTTTGCTATAATCTTCCTTTCCCTCAATCTATTTTCATTCTTCTTATTCATAAGCCTGATTTGTTGGTGATCGTGGTTTTCAACATTGCTTGGATGTCTTTTTTTTTAAAGAGGTTTGCAACTCTTCTCCAGAGAGCATTAACTAGTGAAAGCCATGAGAACAGAGACTCGCGAGGATTCTTTTTTGACTTCTGGTTTAACACATGAGGTAGAGCCCATAATTCTGTTCCTTTATGATGCAATCTAGGAAATTCCTAGCATCCTGCTTGGAAGCACATCCAGCCATTTGTTTAGAGGATGTTGCCCTGCTTGCAGGGCATCCTTGAACTTCTTTGATAGTAATGGAGTTGACTTTTTATAGTACCTTGTTTGGAGTTTTGTTTACCTGGATTCTCTACTTCACCTTTTTTGTATTGGATGAGTTTTGTAGCAGGTTCTGGAGTCCTTCTATCTATTCCTCTGGCTTTTCTGAAATATCCCCCCGATTTACACCTGCAGTTAAAAAGGTAACTATTATATTATACAATGTACCAGGGTTTTTAATGGGCCCATGAAGTCAGTGCCAAAATAAATCAGCTTCACTGAATGTAGGATAGAAGAATTTGTGTAACTTGTGAATGCAGTGCTTTGTTCCTTACAGTTTGGTGAAGCTCTTAATGCTCCAGGCAAAAACACATTGACTACATGACACGTGGTGGTTTTTTTTATGGTATGGAAAAAATAAAATACATAAATACTTCCAAAACACTATATTAGAAATGCACTAGTATTAACATGGGGGGGGAATGAAATGTAAGATCTATTTGAAAATTCCAGGATGGCTCTCAACAATGGAAGCATTTGTACAACCAAGTCTAATCAGTGTCGATAAAATACGGACATAGTTTGTTTAGTTAGTTCTAAGTTACAATAACATTTTTCATGCTTATGACCATTGCCGCATCCCTGTGGTCACATGATTTACATTTGGATGTTTGTCAACTGATTCACGTTTATGACGGTTTCAGTGTGCCAGAGTCATCTTTTTTATATAAAGTTTTATTTATTAATTTTTTTTGTAGAATTCAATAGTAATCATTCAAATGTGTTGTCTGAGTATCTTATTCACAAATAGAAATTAAATTCCTAATCCCTGAATCTTTTCTCTAACCATTGATAAAATAGGTCCCAAGTTTGAAAATGTTCTGTTTCTTCTTTTTCTTTCAATCTTCAAGTAAGTCTGTCCATTTCCGCACAGTCTGGTAATTTTTTAATTATTTCTTCTTCTGGTGGTGTTTCTTTGTTGTTCCAGCATTGTGCAAATATAATTCTTCCTGCTGTTATCACATGTAAAATCAAATATCAGGTTTTTCATTATACCTAGTAATAAAATGAAGATGCCTAGTAATAAAATGAAGATGCCTCTCAAAAAAATAAAATAAAATAAAATAAAAAGGTAATGGTTATATTATACAATGGTCTAGAGTTTTTAACGGGAAAGTCAGTGCAAAAATAAATCAGCTTAACTGAAAACAGGATAGAAGAATTTGTGTAACTTGTTCCTTACAGTTTGGTGAAGCTCTTACTCAAAGCTCCAGGCAAAAACACACTGACTACATGACACATTTGTGAAACTTTCTGTCAAATAGGCTCAGTGACACACAATTTAAGAAAAATTGAGAACAAATTAATGGCAAATTCACTATTAATTAATATTCGCTAGTGAATATAGAAGTTCTTTAATTTTATTATTTATTAATATTTATTAATTCGGTTTATATACTGCCCTATTCCCGAAGGACGGTTTACAGGGCAAAATTTTAAAAAATACAATATAAAATTAAAATAAAATAAAATTAAGTATAGCCCCAAAAAGTTAAAATCACAATTTAAAATCATTAAAACCCCTCAGTCCAGGCCAGATAGCTCAAAGAGCCAGGTTTTTAGGTCCCAGCGAAATGAACGAAGGTCGGGGGCAGTCCGGAGTTCTGTTGGCAGTATATATGTATATTTTCCTAAGAATATACATAAGGCTGATAATCAGCATATTGCTAGAAACAAAAAATGTGTTTTGTTGGATCAAAGCTTACTATTTAGAGCAGACATGTCAAACACAAGGCCCAGGGGCCGGATCCGGCCCGCGAAGTGGTTTCATGTGGCCCGCAAAGCCATCCTGGAAAGTGAGGGAACGGACCCCACTGCCTTGGCCCTGGCCTAGAGACCCTCCTTCTGCCAGAGACCCTCAGATCTGTCCCACTCCTGCCCAGGCCCCCATAGGCACCCTTGATGCAAATGATGGAGAGCTGGCCACGCCCACCTAGTAGGCCATATGCACTCTAGCCACGCCCACCCAGTAGGCCATGCCCACCCTGGCCACGCCCACCCGGCCCCCTGAGGGCAACCGCAATGCTGATGCGGCCCTCAATGAAATTGAGTTTGACACCCCTGATTTAGAGTAAACTCACTGGAATCTTTGAAAGTCATGATTAATTTCTTTGAAATCAAGAGCCTCCACTAAGACCCAGTTTGGCAATCACACTCTTTTTGCTGTTTTTTTTTCCTTTGGATCAGATTGTTATTCGTTCTGAATTCCAAATAATTCTACACAATCTGACAAAAAAGAACAGAATACCAGAAGTTGGAAGAGACTTTGGAAGTCTTCTAGTCCAAGTCCCTACTCAAGCAGAAAAGCCTATAGCATTTCAGACAAATGGTTATCCAATCTCTTCTTAAACACCTCCAGTGTTGGATCACCCAGAACTTCTGGAGTAGAGTAGAAGTAGAGATGGAAACAAAAGTGGTTTGTTTGTAATTTTGAGCTACTCTTGAGATTATCATAAGAAAGCAGAAAACTGGAGAGGGGGGATTTGCATGTTGACATTAGGTAATAGATTCCAGATTCCTGTTCAAATATGTGAAGATGTGAATTTATGTATGATGACATTATAACACAAATAATATGACTTACAATCTTGTATCAAAGATAAGAGAAGCATTAGCACAACATTTCTATGAATGTGTAATTTCTTTTGGGTCATCATAGTGTATGAAGATACTGCCTGTGATTTGTGAAACAGTTATGAACCTGAGACAAATGGAAGGAATGAGTTGGTGATGCTAAGAATTAGAAAAGGCCCAAACAGTTCTTGATAAATAATTCTAGCAAGGAGATAAGAAGGTCCCACAATGTGCATCTGCTAAAAGTAAAGCTTGGAACCAGGAGATGAAGACCATGATTGACTGATGTTAGACTGCCATAGAATCATTTGTCCAGTACAGATGCTTTAGGTTGTCCTTGGATGGTGCATCAGGAGCTGCAGGATGGTAAGGTGGAGAAAAGGGACCAAATGGCCATCATGATATTATGGAGCAAATACATTGACTTACCTGCTTGCATCAGGTAATGTAAGCACATCAGGATAAGACTTGTATCACAATATCACCATGTATACTAGAAGGTCATCTCAGCTTATACCTCATTACTTTTATGTCATTATTCATTACTTTCTTGACAACTGTGCGTTCCCACAGAGAGGGCCTCCTCAGGGTGCCTCCGGTCAGAGAATGTCAGCTGGTGGCCCCCAGGGGGAGGGCCTTCTCTGTGGGTGCTCCGGCTTTATGGAACCAGCTGCCGGTCGAGCTCCGGACGGCACCGGACCTTCGCTCCTCCCAGTCTGAAGACCCACTTATTCGAACAAGCTGGCCTGGCCTGATGGGGGGATTTTAGGGTTCTTAATGGGTTTTTATACTGTATTGTTTTACTGGGCGATTATTTAATTCTCTTTTTAATTTTTGTATTTGCTATTTATATGTGCCCTGTTCACTGCCCTGAGTCCCTCGGGAGAAGGGCGGTATATAAATTTAAATAATAATAATAATAATAATAATAATAATAATAATAATAATAATAATAATAATAATAATAATAATAATAATAATAATAATAATAATAATAATAATAATAACTTCCCATCTCTGTCTTCTTTGCCCTCCATAGCTGATGCACCAAAGAACAGCAGAGAGGCAGGAGAAGAATACACAAAGGAGAAAAGGTAGCAATCCCTCTACTCCATACTCAGTGTTACAATAGCAATAGCACTTAGACTTATACACTGCTTCACAGCACTTTACAGCCCTCTCTAAGCAGTTTACAAAGTCAGCCAACAATTAGTGTTCTCATTTTACTGGCCTCAGAAGGATGAAAGGCTAAGTCAACCTTGAACTGGTCAGGATCAAACTTCTGGAAGTGGGCAGAGTTAGCCTGCAATACTGCACTCTAACCACTGCACCACCACAGCTCTTATACAATATCTACCTTTGTGCAAAAGATGCCTCATTCGGTTTCCAGCATTTCCATTGCAAAAGCACTGCAACAGGAGAGGCCTTTTCTAATCCTATGAGCTACATTAGTGGTCAAAGTGAGCAACGTGGTCAAAAAGCATTTGTCTTAGCCAGCCTGACGCACAGTGTCCCAAAGGTGCTTTTTCCAAAGGCAACTGGACTTTCTCATCCAAGAAGCTTCTCCGGTTCTCACTGAATGGTGGAGAATTCAGTCCGAGCTAAAGACGCTTCTTGGATGAGAAGAGAAATGTCTTCAATGAAAGACAAAGAGAGTCCAGATGCTTTTGGAAAAAACACCTTAGAGATTACCATGGATGACTGAGAATCCCCATAGACACTAATGCACAGTGGCATTTACATGGATTAAGGCTGCGATAAATCCGTGTAGTTTATATCAGTATTGTCAAAGTCATATGTACATAAGCAGAGTCACCAGGCAAATGGGATTTTAAGGAAAAACAAGACAGAGAGAATCCAAAGATAAACCAAGTCAGATCCAAATAAAAACATCTTGGCACTTACAAATTCTAGGGTAAACATCCATAGAAGCTTTCACAATTTGACAACTTAGGTGAAAGTAGGTTTTCTCTAAAAACAGCAATCTTAGACTCCACCTAAGCACAGCAAGTGTTCATCAGATCTGAATTCTTTCAGCAGATCTTTCTTTCCCTGTTTGGCCTTAAAAATCTCTTTTCAGAGATTGGAGCTCTTAAGTGTTGAGTAGAAGAGGCTCTGGGTCTAGTTTGAGTTTAATCCTGATGGGGCTTAAAGTTAACTCAGACTTCCATCCTTCCAAGATCAGTAAAATCAGGATCCAGATTGTTGGGGGCAATATGCTGACATTGTAAACCACCCAAAGAGTTCTGTAAAGCACTATGGGGCAGTATATAAGTCTAAGTACTATTACTATCACTAGAAATAAAGCTTTTTTGCTGCAGCATCAATCCTTTGGAATATCATCTCCCCAAAAGTCAGACTGCCTTCTGAAAGACATCTCTCTATCAATGTGACTGGGGATCTGGGCAAGGGTTTGAAACCTGCTAGATGGCTATGTTGGTGGATGCATGAGTTGTATTTCCCTGCTTACTACATTTTGGTTTTAATTAGGTTTTAAAGGGGCTATTTGTTTATCATTGTTTTTGACCTTTGCATTTTATTTACTGGTCCTTTAGTTGATTGCTCCACTGTAGAGGCCATCCATGAGATGAGCAGCTGTGCAAGCTGAATAAATAAACAAATAACAAGTGGTGCTTTCTGAGCCTGTTTGTTTTCTTGAAGACATTTCATTACCCATATGGGTTACCTCATCAGATGATGTTTCTTGCTTGAGCAGGAATTCAGACAAATGGCTGTCCAGTCTCTTCTTAAAAATTTCCAGTCATGGAGCACCCACAACATCTGGAGGCCAGCCATTCCACTGATTAATTGTGCCCACTGTCAGAGAATTTCTCCTTAGTTCCAGGTTGCTTCTCTCCTTGATTAGTTTCCATCCATTGCTTCTTGTCCTGCCTTCAGGTGCTTTGGAGAATAGGTTGATTCCCCTCTTCTTAGATATTGGAAGACTGCTATCTTGTCACCCCTAGTCCTTTTTTCATTAAACAAGACATACCCAATTCCTGCAATCATTCTTTGTATGTTTTAGCCTGCAGTCCCCTAATCATCTTTGTTGCTTTTTGTTTTTACTCCTTTTTTTAATTTTATCAAGCAAGTCTGGGTGACTATGGATGTCTGGTTTGCTGGGGAAACCTACAACGCATGCAGGTCTCTCTAGCTAGTAATGTATTTATTAAGAATCAGCTAAGAAATAGCAAGTGGTGATGTGTTTTAATGATATGAGAGTCAATTCTGGTTTATTGGCTCTTCTTTTTCCTTACAGACATCAAGCAGCAAGTATTTGCCCAAACCCAAGAAGGCATTCATCCAGACACTCGTGGAAGTTCTGTCCGTCAACTGTTGTGTGATGATGCAAACTGTAGGGTGTGTGGGCGTGCTGCTCAGGAAGCCCAGGCGTTTATCAAGCAGAATAGATTGAAAGTCTCAAGGAGCCAGGAGCCTCCTTTGTCTTGCATGGAATATTCTGTCCCACCTTGTGGCTTTCTAGTTAAAGGCCCTGATTCAGTTCTGCGGAGTGCCAGTGAACCTCCACCATTATTTAAACATACTCTTCCTGACCAAAAGACCCTTGCTTTATCGAGCTCACAGTTGTTGCCAATGCATGACGAAGGTAAAGCATCTTCCGCTCCACACCATGGAGTTCCCTATGACTGGAAGGAAGGCAGCAACCTTTCTGTCAATGAGGATATTCTGAAGGAAGACTCCTTCAGGTTAATGTCATCCACACATAGCGCCTCTAGCAGTTGCTCAAATTCCTCTTTCAGTTTTTCTGAGGTCTCGTCTAGCAGTCTGAAGGTGCACACATCAACGAAGCGTGTCGAGAAGTACTATTCCAAAGTCCATCACAAAACCTACAAAGACTCATCCCAGATTTCCCCAGGAAAGGCTATCACAGGGAGAGAACTCAAGAAAAGATCTAGTAGAAAGACCCAATCCATGCCAGAGCCGGCTGAGACCAGCAAGACAGGCTCAGCTGGATTCAGTGGCATGCCCATTTCTTTTATGGATGAAACCATGCTGGCAAGCTTGGAATCTCACGTGGTGACAAAAAGAATGCAACATCTCATAGGATTGCCATTAGCTCTCCTGAGGTCCTTCAAAACATTCATGCCTTCTGCTCCAGACTCCCCTGCTCAGAAGCACAAGAAGAAAGTGATGGTGGTTACAAGGCCTCAGATCCTTTCCTTTATGGCCACAGGTATCAGGAAAGAGCTAGAGAGGCACTTAAAGAAAATGGTTCAGCAAAAACGTTGGCAGCTGCCTCAGAAGGTACAAGATGCCCTCAAGCACATTAAACCTTACTCTCAGTCAAGGACAGAGAAGTTTTCTTCAGCAGGCTGGCGACATAAGCACAAGGACATAGGTCAAATTAAAAGTGCAAGGAGGATAGGAAAACCCGTCACAAAGCAATCAGCCACAGTGGCGGTCTTGGACTCCAAAACCACGCCAGCTCTCCAAGAAAAACTACAAGTGCACATTACAAAGAAGTCCCTGGAGATGAGGTTGGAGACTTTTCATTCAATCGTGAGGCTTTCTCTGAAAATAAGTACCACAAAGGCAAGAAGTTGGCTTCTGCCTAAACTTATTCCACTTGGTCAGATTCATCCGCAACCGAGGAACAAGCTGGGATTAAGTCTTCGAAAGAAAGCAGATACGGTGGAGATGAATGTTAAGAGTAAATGCATCTACTTCCTATGGGGGCTTCCAACACTTTATATGAAATCCCTGAGCAAGTTTGTCCCTAGTCCTCCTTCTCAACCCATTTCCTTCACTATAGAGCACTCCTTGATTGAATTTGGTCTTACAACACCTGCCTTGATGATCTCCAGTGATAGAAAGAACTTGGAGACCCATGTTATGAAAAAGAGACTTCAGCACCAGTGGGGATTACCTCGCCTGGTGTTCAGGTCCCTGAGAGAGTTCCTTCTACCAGCTCCACCATCACAGGCTCTTCTTAAAACCAAATCCTATGATCAGTATGAAGTTCAAATATTCATTGGCTTTAGCCAACTTCTTTTCATCACGTCTGAGGTAAAGCAGAAGTTGGAAACCCACCTCAGGAGCAAAATCACAGAGAGGAAGTGGGGCTTACCCAAACGAGTATTTGAATCCCTGAAGATGTTTGTTCCACCTGGTTCCATGCTGATCAGGAGTCTCAAAGTAGATGGGAAGTCCTTTGGAAGGGAATTTAAGATGGGGGTACCTTCAACAGCAATAGTCAGTTACAGTAAGAAACCAGAAAAGCATCAATCAATTCAATGCTCAAAGGGCCAAGTAGTGCAGAGAAACGTGGCCAAGAAAGTCCTTGAGAGACATCTGAGTCCTACTGTTCCCATAGCTCAGCAGTCTTGGAGAAGGACTAACCAAAGGGTAGTGCATAAGCTTCCTCAAATCATTCCACCTCAAACATGTTCTCTAAAACCCAGATCACAGCAGCTTCTGTTTCTGGACCAAGAAACTCTTAGTCATATCAAATTAAACATTATACACAAAGACCTGGCTTACAACTGGAAAATGCCCACATTAATTAGTAAGTCACTTATCCTGATGTTTCAGAATATCAACCCATCAGCTTTCATTCGCTACCAACCCAGAAAATCTGCTGCTTTTAGTTTCACCGAAAAGGACACTCCATTTGTTGGCCCCAAAGCCCGAGAAGCACTGGAATGGCACGTGAGAAAGAAGACTCTTCATCATATTTGGGGTCTTCCAGGTCTTATTTGGAGATCTGTCCGGTATCTTCTTCCAGCTACCCCTTCTGCTCATCCCCAGAAGAAATTGCACAGAGAGGTGATTATTTTACCATCAGAGGTCTCCTTTCTTAGTAATACCATCAAACGAGAACTGGAAAGAAACATGCAGAAACGGGTAGTGCATCAGCGATGGTTGCTACCTAAAAGAATTTTGGAGTCTATGAAGCTGTTCTACTCAAGATATAGTTACCTAAAACCCACGGTCCCTTGGCAAGTGGGTGGAATGAACAAAGAGCAAGGTAGCAGACTCTCCAAAATTGAGATTGCTGCACCTCCACGGATTCATGCCCGAAGCCAGCTAGAGGTTCACCTCAAACTGCAGCTCCATTTGGCTAAGAAACATTTGGAAATTTATTTGGATGCTCTTCCGGTAATTGTTAGAACTTCCTGGAGGCACATGCTTTTCTCTTTGAGAATCCGTCTCCCTAAGATCCTTTCGAGTCCCCAGCCAATGCTTCCCCGCAGGACCTTGTTGCCCTTTGCATGCAGGAAAGCCATTGATAGGATTGAAATGACTGTGCAACGTAATCATTTTGCTTCCTTGTGGGAGCTGACCACCCATTATGTCAAGGCACTTGAACAATTAATGCCCAAACCTTTGTCCCAGCCCCTAAGAGGTCAGAAAAGGACTGCCTTCTTATGCACTAAAATTCAGTGGGTGCTTCCTCCAGGGTTCAGCATGGAAACTTTAGAGCTGCACGTTCAAAGGAAGAGAATCCAACATGAATGGGGTTTTCCAGTCCTTATCCAAAAATCAATCAAGAGCTTCATCTATCAGCCACCTTCAGCCTCATCTTTAACAAAGACAAAAATCAGTGTCCATACCCTGGTTCAGGAGCTATCGTTCCTTCCCCAGGACATCTGCAAAAACCTTGAACTTCACCTGCAGAAGACAAAACTATATCACCAGTGGGGCTTGCCACAAAGGGTTCTTGGATCTCTGAAGAAGCTACAGACAGAAGTAAAAATTCATGCTCCAAGGCCAAAAACACTGGTGCACCAGACAAGAAGAACAATATCCACCTATAAAACCCTCCCTCTATTCCAAACTAAGACTGTTCTATGCACCATGTGCTGCAAACAGAGGATGGTGGTGATTCCTTCATATGTTCCTCACAAGCTTTCCTTAAAAGGATCCAACTATCTGGAGAAGGTTTGCTTTCACCTGTCTAAGAAATATGTGGAGATACAGTTGGAGGTTTTTCCAGACATTGTAATGGGTTCTTGGAAACATAATGTATTGGCAACAAGGCAACCACTCCCCAAATTAATCTCCCATAGTCCTAAGATTTTGCAGCCCCGACGGAGCTTCCTACCCTTCATGCAAAAGCAGGAGGCAAAAAGGTTGGAGATGGCAGTACAACTTCACTATTTTAGTTCCCTCTGGGGTCTGGCCAAAAGATATGTGGAAGCCATTGATGCAATGATTTCTATATCATATGCCTCACCCCTCCAGAGAAAGAGCATTCCTATTGTGATGTTCTCAGAGACACAGATACCATTTCTCCAACCAGAAGAACGAGAGATTTTTGAACTACATATCAGGAAGAAGAGGTTGCATCATGAATGGGGCTTCCCAGCACTCATCCAGAGCTCTCTCAGGGTCTTCATGCAAGGTTTTCCCCCAAGTTCCACCACCCACAGGACCACAATCAATGTCCATGCTTTGCCACAAAGGCTTTCATTTCTCCCTTGGCCAACTTGCAACTACTTAGAGTTTCACGTACAGAAACTGAAACTACAACGGCATTGGGGCTTACCAAAGAGAATCCTTGAGTCACTGAAATATTTCCGTCCTTCTGCTCCTTTGGGAAAAGCTCAGCTCCCCCAAAGTGACAAGAAAACTAAATTAACAGAAGCAAGGTTCGGTGCTGGAGAAAGTCAAAGGGCTTGTTGCAAACTGGTTGAGTCCACGCATTCTGCTCCAAAGAAATTGGATCTCCTCAAGGAACACATCAGAAGAAAATACATTCAGGTACAGCTAGAGATACTCCCTAGACAGGTGAGACAGTCCACCAAAGAATCCAGTACTATTCCTCCAAAGCACCTTCCCAAGTTGATCAAGGCTGGACAGAAATCCCCCACGAACAGATCATTGTTCTTACTTTTCCTGCCGCCAAGTAATATAAATATGTTGGAACAGAATTTAAGACATAAACATTTGATGTTCTTGTGGGGGGTCAGCAAGAAATATATGGAATCCTTATCTATAGTGGTCCCAGTTAGACCTTTCTCAACACGAACCCAAAAGGCAAGCATTGCATTCCTACAGCTGAAGACCCCTTTTGTTCAGAAAGAGGCAAGAAAAATTTTGGAGTATCACATCCAGAAAAAGAGACTTCATCATTTATGGGGTTTGCCATCCAAGTTCAAAAAAGCACAGCATATCACTAGATTGCCACAGGCTAGTTTTGGAGATGGTCAACAAAAGAAGGTCGCCTTTCTCACAGATGAAAGTGCAGATCTTCTGGAAAAGCACATCCAACATAAAAAGTTCCAGCATGAATGGGGGCTGCCCTCTGTCCTTCAAAGGTCCCTTCGTGCTTTTGCTCCTTTGCCTCCAGAACCACAAAGAGCTTCAACCAGATTGGCTATTGCTGCCCCTTCAAGTCTGCAAAGTGAAGTGAGAGTCACAACAACTCCAAAGCTGCTGTTCCTGGATCCAGTCACAAAGGGACACTTGGAAGCACATACAAAAAGACAAATCACAAGACACAGATGGGGCCTTCCCAAGCGAGTACAGGAATCAATGAAGACTTTATTGCCCCCTACATATTTTCGCCAACCTGAAGATCTTATAGACCGAATACCATTGGTTACCCCTGATCAAGTCTATCCAGCTCAAATTAAAGAGCTTTCAGAAACTAGAGCTCGGCATCTGCCTACAATTAGAAAAGGCCCAAAATGGAGGAGCCAGATAGAAGAATATGGTGACAGGCAACTAACACTGATAGCAGGAAGACATCCCAACGCTTCCTCTCCACACTTATTGAACCAAATTCCAACTTTAAGTGGAAAAGTTTCTCCTAAGTTTCACCAAGAGAGCTGGGCTGCAACGTTCTATACAAAGGAAGCTTGGGATGCTCTAGAGTTCCATATTAAACACAAAAGGATCCAACATGATTGGGGACTGCCCTCTATGGTCATGAAATCCCTCAATGCTTTTGCTCACCATCCACCAGAGCTGCACAGCACAACTAGCAGATCAGGAGGGCGCATCTCCATTACGAGCCCAGGGAAAGGAGCAACTCATAGGTCACTTGCTATGGTACAGGCAATAATCCCTCATTTGGATCTACATTTTGTGAGTACAGAGATCAAGGATAGCCTGGAAGCCCACTTGAAGAATTGGACCATGAAGCACAAATGGGAGCTCCCCAAACTAATTCGGGGTTCACTGAGGGCTATTGCTTCTCCTCAACCTGAATCAGCATCTGGAATGCAGCAACCTCGCAGGCAGCGTAGCAGATCTGCCCAACCACAGAAAATATTTTCCCACCATGAGAGACGGACATCACAACAGCAAGTCACCTCTAAGAAGGGAGCCCCCAAAATATCCAACACTATAAGCCATCAAGAGCAAAGCTCAGCTTTGGCAAAGCTGCTGTTCCTTACAGAGGACAACCGACATCTTTTGGAATTCCACATTCAGCAGAAGAAAATCCAGCATGCTTGGGGTGTGCCTTTGGTGGTGCTCCGATCCTTGAATGCTTTCTTCCCATTTCCGATCAAGACCCATAATACAGGAAAGAAGAGGCTCAGGGCTAACCAGTGGGTTATTGAAGAAATAAAGGTGGTTGTCCCCTTCACGTTCTTCCTTAGTGTGGAGACCAAAGAGGTTCTGGAAGCTCATATGAAGAGGAAGATTGCAGAGCATAAATGGTCTGTTCCCAGACGAGTTCAGCAGACATTGGGGACATTATCTACTCCCCAACCCCATTTCCAACCCAAGGACATTTATCGACAAACTCCACTGTGTCACCAGTGCAAATCGATCCTTCAGACTACCAATGATACCCAAACTGAGGAGAAGGAGGAAGATGAAGACTTGCTGGAACAGTCAGAGAAAGATAGGAGAAGGAAGAGAAGGAAAAAGAAATATTTCCAGCCAAGGAACCAGAGAAGGTCTACATCTCCTGGGAGAGATAGCAGGCAATTCTTGATATTCTCAGAGCCAAGCCTTTCTTTTCTTTCAGATGAGGCCAGGAATTATCTGGAATTCCACATCCAGCAGAAGAAAATTCAGCGGGCATGGAGCTTGCCCTCTACGGTTTTGAAGTCTTTGCAAGTTTTTGCCCCATTTTCCTCTGAAAAGGAAAGACACATCGAGAGCACTAGGAAGCGCATAGTCAAGACACATGGATGGGATAGGCAAGAAGTGGAGGTGATTGTCCCAAACCTCTCCTTCCTCAGTGAAAAAACCAAAGACATACTGGAAGCTCACTTGAAGAGGAGAACTGCAGAGCATAAATGGGGCATGCCAAAAACCATTCAGAAACTCCTGGGATCATTTGTGCCTTCCAGACCGCCTTCTCAACCTGAAAGCATTCATGAACAACCATCACTCTGCTGGAAGTGCAGATCCCTCCTGGGGTCTATAGGTGTTTCCGAAACTGAAAAAGGCAAAGGTTTGGTGGAAGAATCAAAGAAAGCCAGGAGAACAAAGAGAAGAACACAGCAATATTTCCAGCCAAGGAACCAGAGAAGGTCTACATCTCCTGGGAGATCTAGCATGCAATTCTTGTTATTCTCAGAGCCAAGCCTTTCTTTTCTTTCAGATGAGGCCAGGAATTATCTGGAATTCCACATCCAGCAGAAGAAAATTCAGCGGGCATGGAGCTTGCCCTCTACGGTTTTGAAGTCTTTGCAAGCTTTTGCCCCGTTTTCCTCTGAAAAGGAAAGATACATCGAGAGCACTAGGAAGCGCATAGTCAAGACACATGGATGGGATAGGCAAGAAGTGGAGGTGTTTGTCCCAAACCTCTCCTTCCTCAGTGAAAAAACCAAAGACATACTGGAAGCTCACTTGAAGAGGAGAACTGCAGAGCATAAATGGGGCATGCCAAAAACCATTCAGAAACTCCTGGGATCATTTGTGCCTTCCAGACCTCCTTCTCAACCTGAAAGCATTCATGAACAACCATCACTCTGCTGGAAGTGCAAATCCCTCCAGGGGTCTACAGGTGTTTCCGAAACTGAAAAAGAAGGCAAAGGTTTGGTGGAAGAATCAAAGAAAGCCAGGAGAACAAAGAGAAGAACACAGCAATATTTCCAGCCAAGGAACCAGAGAAGGTCTACATCTCCTGGGAGATCTAGCATGCAATTCTTGTTATTCTCAGAGCCAAGCCTTTCTTTTCTTTCAGATGAGGCCAGGAATTATCTGGAATTCCACATCCAGCAGAAGAAAATTCAGCGGGCATGGAGCTTGCCCTCTACGGTTTTGAAGTCTTTGCAAGCTTTTGCCCCATTTTCCTCTGAAAAGGAAAGACACATCGAGAGCACTAGGAAGCGCATAGTCAAGACACATGGATGGGATAGGCAAGAAGTGGAGGTGATTGTCCCAAACCTCTCCTTCCTCAGTGAAAAAACCAAAGACATACTGGAAGCTCACTTGAAGAGGAGAACTGCAGAGCATAAATGGGGCATGCCAAAAACCATTCAGAAACTCCTGGGATCATTTGTGCCTTCCAGACCTCCTTCTCAACATGAAAGCATTCATGAACAACCATCACTCTGCTGGAAGTGCAAATCCCTCCTGGGGTCTACAGGTGTTTCCGAAACTGAAAAAGAAGGTGATGAGTTGTGGCAAGAAATTAAAAAAGACAGGAGAAGGAAAATATGGAAGTGTAAAAATTTCCAGTCAAGAAAGCAGAGGGAATCTACTCGTGTGGGTCCTGATGTAAGTTGTTTCTTAGTACCTATGGAGGGAAAGCTTCCTTTTCTCTCTGAGGAGGCCAGGAATTACCTGGAATTCCACATTCAGCAGAAGAAAATTCAAAGAGCATGGAGCCTGCCTTCCTTGGTCCTGAAATCCTTGCGTGCCTTTGCCCCATTTCCTCTTGAAGAACAGAAGGACATGCAAGACCCAAGAGATAGAAGGACCAAAAAAATCCTGAGGGATAAAAGAGATGTGCCCATCGATGTCCACAGTCCCTTGTTTCTCAGCCCAGATGTTGAGGAACACCTGGATACCCATGTGAGACACATAACAAGAAAGCACCAATGGGGTCTGCTCGAACGAGTTCAACAGCCCTTGCAGGCATTTCTGCCTTTGAGATCTCATTCGCCATCTGAGTTGGAAGAAGAGAAAGAAGGCTCACTCAAGGGTTCCAAAACTAAGAAAGTCTACCTTAAAACAAAAGTGATGCCATCCGCAAATGGAAATATCAAAACGTATTCAGAAGTGAAGCTGCCTTTCTTTGGGGACCCAGCTTGGAACATCCTGGAATTTCATATCCAACGCAAGAAACTCCAACATGCATGGGGACTGCCCTTCGTGGTGTTGAAATCCATAGATGCTTTTGCTCCATATATCCATGACTCCACGAAGCATCCATCAGCCATACAAGGTGCAATGTCAGCCCATAAGCTTTCCTGGGACAGAGAATTTCACATGATTGCCCCAAATCTGTCATTCCTTAACTCAGATACAAAGCAACACCTAGAAGCTCATCTGAGGAATTTGATTGCCGTACATAGATGGGAGCTTCCAAAACGTGCTCAAGCAACACTGAGAGCATTTCTGCCTTCTGGCACACTCGGTTCACGAGCTCAGTCTCCTGTCTATAAATCTACCCAGATCTCGTTGCCCCAAACCTGGGGTACCGGCAAAAGTCCCATGAAGAAATCCCAGCTCAGGAAGAAAGAAGCAAAGTTGTGGGCACCCAGGTCCTCATCCACAGCCTATTTCAGAAGCAGAAAGGTGGACTTTCTTGATGATAGGGCTCAGGATCTTCTGGAATTCCACATTCTGCACAAGAAAATTCAACATGCATGGGGCTTGCCAGCCATTATTCAGAAATCCCTGCGGTTGTTTGCTCCCTCAGAGTCAGATGTGACCATGAAAACAGCAATGAGTGTTGCAGCCAACAAATCACCAATAGTGAAGGAAGTCAAAGTTGCTCCTCAGCACCTACTCTTTCTGCAGCCAGACATAAAGAAGCAGCTGGAAAGACACATCAGAGAGCTCACTGTGAAGCACAGATGGCGACTTCCAAAACTGGTGCAAGACGCACTGGTGGCATTTATTCCTCAAACTGAAGAAATGGGGGAGGAGATGAACGAACCGTTCTCGACATATGATGAAGACCTATTGAGATCCAGCTCTAGTTCAGAGGTACCTGACATGTATGACTCAGAACTATTTTATGGACTCCACCCAACTCCAATGGGAATTCAAGCTTCTTGGCTGGATACCGAAGAGCCATCGTTTTGTTTTGATAGAAAAACCCAGCACGACAGAACCCTTCAAGGGAAAATGGCTGGGAGAGAAGCACCTGAAGTGAGCAAACTACGGCAGTCGCCACTGCAGAGAATTGAATCAGATTTATATCTAAAGGATGAACACATATGGACTTCAGACCTTCTTGGTGGAACACAAGATCCTAGAGGTCCATTTTTCTCTACTCCAGTTTCTGGCTATCGGAAAGGCAGATATAACGTCAGTAGCTCATCAGAGAGTTTATCTATGGAGAAATATCCAAGTCAAAGAACTGATTGGTTAGCCAGAGAGAGAGAAGCCCTGCCTTGCTCTTCCAACATGTCCCTAAAGAAGGACATTCTGAAACAACTTCAAAGCACTTCCCAGAGAAAGGAAAATGACAGATACTATCCTGTTGGGTCGAAACAGTCTCAGTTATCAAAAGTCTCTAGTTCTAGCTGGATATCCAAGAAATTTTGTAGGATAGGCAATTGCCCTTGCCTGTGCCATTTGCCCTCATCTAGAGAGGGCTCCATGTTGTCATTGCAATCAGTTAGAAAGCAGAGACCAGATTTAACTTGGGGTATGGTCAAGGAGACAGAAACAGATTCTTCTTCACTGCTAACAGAGGATAGGTTATCCCTTCCATCTATTTCAGCAAAGAAGGCAGAAGTACGGTTCTCTTCTTTTCCATCAGAAGATGCTATCTCTGAATTATCCTCAGGGGCAACCTTGAGGAACGCTTCGCTTCCAGGACCAGGGTATCAAGTAGCCCTATTTCAGGAGGAAAGAGTCTTCGCTAGCAATACAGACCTGCAAAATTTGACTACATCAGGAAGTGAACCGGCCGGGCCCTCTGAACAATTTTCTTCACCCAACAAAGATATGTTCTTCCAGGAATCAGTGCAACCTTCACTAGCTGTTGAGCAGAGAGCAGTGCTGGACTACGGAAGAGAAGGCGAACAAACTGTCACAGAACTAGGCATGGATGAGCTTGACGGTGGAAAGCACTCCAGCATGGAGAATGTAGAAGAAAAGACCCAGAACTGGGGGAAAGACCTATCTACCAAGGAACCTTTTACTTATATCAGACCATTCATAGAACACAAGATGTCTGGGACAACTCAAAAGAGAAGAAAGCCTATGTTCGAAAGAGGTCAGCCCAAGAAGCTGAAAAAACAGGTTCACCACACTCACTTCCTAGTCGGCGTGGAACCTGATGAGAAAATGTCCATCCTTGGTAGAATCTTGGAGAGAAAATTGCGTCTGCGACATGGGTTGAGCATTTGGAAGTACAGCCATGGAAAGGTGGTTTCCAGAATAAAAGACAAGATAGAAAGCTTTAGTCAAAGTTTCAGGGTACGAAGGAGGACAAGAAGCAAGGACAGCGCTAGGAGAAATCAGTCACATAGTCCGGAAAGCACCACAAGAAGCAGCAGCTCAAGTGTCAAGGCCAGAAGCAGAGGGAGAAGCAAGGAGAGGAGATCAAAGGTGGATGTGAAAAGAAAGGAGTTGCCACAGAAGGAATTATGATGGTCATACCTATATGACAGTTCCTTGACAAAGGGAGCAGGAAGAAACTATCAAAGGGGCCAGAAAGAAACTCTGCAAATCCCTAGGAGAGTATGCCCCTTGGAAAGAGGTGAATTTATAATGCAGCTTCAAGAACTTGGGTTAAGCCATTGTGCCAAAGGTTGATAGACAACTGTGTAGTCCTATCACTTTAATATGTTAATTTCTAAAATAATAATCTTACGGAAGCCAGCAATATATTAATAAAAATAAATATTTCAAAAAAATGGATAAAAATATATGTATATTATTGGTTCATAAATCTGTGGAACTATGAACTGCAAGGGATCTTGGAGAACATCTAGTATGACTCCCTGACCAGTGCAGAAATTGGCTATAACCTTCTCAAACGAAGGCCATCCAGCTTTTGTTTAAATCCTCTCAAAACCACCATCTCTCAAAGCAAGTTGTTGTATTGTTAAGCAAATCTAACCAATAATTTAATTTAATTTAATTTAATTTAATAATATTTCTATACCGCCCTTCTCCCGAAGGACTCAGGGGGGTGATAAGGGGGGGGAGTCCTGTTGGCCAACTGAAGTCTATTTTACCTTCCCATAGTCTTCTCTCATCCAGACTAATCATACCCACATTCCTCATAGGCCTTAATTTCTTCCATATTAGATGCCTTATCTTCTTGGTTGTTCTCCTTTTTACTAAAAAGCAGGAATTTGGACTTAACTGGACTCTCTGTGGTTGGTTGGTTGGTTGGTTGGTTGGTTGGTTGGTTGGTTGGTTGGTTGGTATGTATGTATGTATGTATGTATGTATGTATGTATGTATGAATGAATGTATGGACACAGCATCACCCGGACCAAGCTGTTAGGTCTGGAGAATCTGTTTCATGCTGACAAATATTAGACACATTGAGATGTTTTCTAATGAACATGTCAGATGGACATACAGGAGCTCAAATTGTGGAGGAATTGAGAGGCCCAATGACTCCGCTTCCAACTGTCCCAATCCCACATGGTCCTCTTGAGATTTTCACATGTTAAAGGTAAAGGTCTGATATAGCTTCTTAAAGATCACTCTAAAACAGAATTCTGCCTTTCTTTCAAAAGGTGGGGATTCCAGAATAGAAGTGGAATCCAGACTCCAACTTACAGTTGAAAAGAATAACAGAATAACAGAGTTGGAAGGGACCTTGGAGGTCTTCTAGTCCATCCCCCCACCCCACCCCTGTGTGATATAGGAAACCCTATATCATTCCAGACAAATGCTTGCCCAACCTCTTCTTTAAAACCTCCACTATAGGAGCACCCACAACTTCTGGAGGCAAGTCATTCCACTGATTAATTGTTCCAACTATCAGGAAATTTCTCCTTAGTTCTAGGTTGCTTCTCTCCTTAATTACCGTATATACTTGAGTATAAGCCGACTCGAGTATAAGCCGACCCCCAATTTCACCCCCCAAAACTGGGAAAAGTTGTTGACTCGAGTATAAGCCGATCCGCCGTTCTGCAAGCCTCCGCCACCAGCGGAGGCTGGATCCGCGCTCTGCAAGCCTCCGCCACCAGCAGAGGCTCGATCCGCCATTTTGCAAGCCTGAATACACAGGAATACCCTGTGTGGCCGCGGCTCTCGGGGAAGCCCTGGCTGTCCGCTTCCTCGCTCCACGCTGCCATTCGGGGCCCGCGCGTTCCCCGGGCAAATCGCGGCGCCCAGCAGGCGAGGAAACACGCCCGCTCCAGTCGCCCCCCCTTCCCTCAGGAGACGCGAAGCAAGTGACCGCCCGGAGCTTACCGAGGACTTGCGCGCGGCCGAGGCTTCGGTGCTTCCAGGATCGCGCGCACCTCTCCCAAGCCGCCGCCGTCCGGAGACCTGCCGAAGTTTGGGGAGGTTTGGGGAGGTGCGCGCGCACCTCCCCAAACCTCCCCAAACGTCGGCAGGTCTCCGTTCCTCCGCGCAGACCTGCCGACGTTTGGGGAGGTTTGGCCGCCTCCCCAAACCTCCCCAAACGTCGGCAGGTCTCTGTTCCTCCTGCCGACGTTTGGGGAGGTTTGGCCGCCTCCCCAAACCTCCCCAAATGTCGGCAGGTCTCCGTTCCTCCTGCCGACGTTTGGGGAGGTTTGGGCGCCTCCCTAAACCTCCCCAGGTCTCCGTTCCTCCGCGCAGACCTGCCGACGTTTGGGGAGGTTTGGGCGCCTCCCCAAACCTCCCCAAACGTCGGCAGGTCTCCGTTCCTCCTGCCGACGTTTGGGGAGGTTTGGGCGCCTCCCTAAACCTCCCCAGGTCTCCGTTCCTCCGCGCAGACCTGCCGACGTTTGGGGAGGTTTGGGCGCCTCCCCAAACCTCCCCAAACGTCGGCAGGTCTCCGTTCCTCCTGCCGACGTTTGGGGAGGTTTGGGCGCCTCCCCAAACCTCCCCAGGTCTCCGTTCCTCCTGCCGACGTTTGGGGAGGTTTGGGCGCCTCCCCAAACCTCCCCAGGTCTCCGTTCCTCCTGCCGACGTTTGGGGAGGTTTGGGCGCCTCCCCAAACCTCCCCAGGTCTCCGTTCCTCCGCACAGACCTGCCGACGTTTGGGGAGGTTTGGGCGCCTCCCCAAACCTCCCCAGGTCTCCGTTCCTCCTGCCGACGTTTGGGGAGGTTTGTGCGCCTCCCCAAACCTCCCCAGGTCTCCGTTCCTCCGCGCAGACCTGCCGACGTTTGGGGAGGTTTGGGCGCCTCCCCAAACCTCCCCAAACGTCGGCAGGTCTCCGTTCCTCCTGCCGACGTTTGGGGAGGTTTGGGCACCTCCCCAAACCTCCCCAGGTCTCCGTTCCTCCTGCCGACGTTTGGGGAGGTTTGGGCGCCTCCCCAAACCTCCCCAGGTCTCTGTTCCTCCGCACAGACCTGCCGACATTTGGGGAGGTTTGGGCGCCTCCCCAAACATCGGCAGGTCTCCGTTCCTCCTGCCGACGTTTGGGGAGGTTTGGGCACCTCCCCAAACCTCCCCAGGTCTCCGTTCCTCCGCGCAGACCTGCCGACGTTTGGGGAGGTTTGGGGAGGCGCCCAAACCTCCCCAAACGTCGGCAGGTCTGCGCGGAGGAACGGAGACCTGGGGAGGTTTGGGGAGGCGCCCAAACCTCCCCAAACGTCGGCAGGAGGAACGGAGACCTGGGGAGGTTTGGGGAGGCGCCCAAACCTCCCCAAACGTTGGCAGGTATGTGCGGAGGAACGGAGACCTGGGGAGGTTTGGGGAGGTGCCCAAACCTCCCCAAACGTCGGCAGGAGGAACGGAGACCTGCCGACGTTTGGGGAGGTTTGGGGAGGCGCCCAAACCTCCCCAAACGTCGGCAGGTCTGCGCGGAGGAACGGAGACCTGGGGAGGTTTGGGGAGGCGCCCAAACCTCCCCAAACGTCGGCAGGAGGAACGGAGACCTGGGGAGGTTTGGGGAGGCGCCCAAACCTCCCCAAACGTCGGCAGGTCTGCGCGGAGGAACGGAGACCTGGGGAGGTTTGGGGAGGCGCCCAAACCTCCCCAAACGTCGGCAGGAGGAACGGAGACCTGCCGACGTTTGGGGAGGTTTGGGGAGGCCCCCAAACCTCCCCAAACGTCGGCAGGTCTGTGCGGAGGAACGGAGACCTGGGGAGGTTTGGGGAGGCGCCCAAACCTCCCCAAACGTCGGCAGGAGGAACGGAGACCTGGGGAGGTTTGGGGAGGTGCCCAAACCTCCCCAAACGACGGCAGGTCTGCACGGAGGAACGGAGACCTGGGGAGGTTTGGGGAGGCGCCCAAACCTCCCCAAACGTCGGCAGGTCTGTGCGGAGGAACGGAGACCTGGGGAGGTTTGGGGAGGCGCCCAAACCTCCCCAAACATCGGCAGGAGGAACGGAGACCTGGGGAGGTTTGGGGAGGTGCCCAAACCTCCCCAAACGTCGGCAGGAGGAACGGAGACCTGCCGACGTTTGGGGAGGTTTGGGGAGGCGCCCAAACCTCCCCAAACGTCGGCAGGTCTGCGCGGAGGAACGGAGACCTGGGGAGGTTTGGGGAGGCGCCCAAACCTCCCCAAACGTCGGCAGGAGGAACGGAGACCTGGGGAGGTTTGGGGAGGCGCCCAAACCTCCCCAAACGTCGGCAGGTATGTGCGGAGGAACGGAGACCTGGGGAGGTTTGGGGAGGTGCCCAAACCTCCCCAAACGTCGGCAGGAGGAACGGAGACCTGCCGACGTTTGGGGAGGTTTGGGGAGGCGCCCAAACCTCCCCAAACGTCGGCAGGTCTGCGCGGAGGAACGGAGACCTGGGGAGGTTTGGGGAGGCGCCCAAACCTCCCCAAACGTCGGCAGGAGGAACGGAGACCTGGGGAGGTTTGGGGAGGCGCCCAAACCTCCCCAAACATCGGCAGGTCTGCGCGGAGGAACGGAGACCTGGGGAGGTTTGGGGAGGCGCCCAAACCTCCCCAAACGTCGGCAGGAGGAACGGAGACCTGCCGACGTTTGGGGAGGTTTGGGGAGGCCCCCAAACCTCCCCAAACGTCGGCAGGTCTGTGCGGAGGAACGGAGACCTGGGGAGGTTTGGGGAGGCGCCCAAACCTCCCCAAACGTCGGCAGGAGGAACGGAGACCTGGGGAGGTTTGGGGAGGTGCCCAAACCTCCCCAAACGACGGCAGGTCTGCACGGAGGAACGGAGACCTGGGGAGGTTTGGGGAGGCGCCCAAACCTCCCCAAACGTCGGCAGGTCTGTGCGGAGGAACGGAGACCTGGGGAGGTTTGGGGAGGCGCCCAAACCTCCCCAAACGTCGGCAGGTCTGCGCGGAGGAACGGAGACCTGGGGAGGTTTGGGGAGGTGCCCAAACCTCCCCAAACGTCGGCAGGAGGAACGGAGACCTGCCGACGTTTGGGGAGGTTTGGGGAGGCACCCAAACCTCCCCAAACGTCGGCAGGTCTGCGCGGAGGAACGGAGACCTGGGGAGGTTTGGGGAGGCGCCCAAACCTCCCCAAACGTCAGCAGGTCTGTGCGGAGGAACGGAGACCTGGGGAGGTTTGGGGAGGCGCCCAAACCTCCCCAAACGTCGGCAGGAGGAACGGAGACCTGGGGAGGTTTGGGGAGGCGCCCAAACCTCCCCAAACGTCGGCAGGTCTGCACGGAGGAACGGAGACCTGGGGAGGTTTGGGGAGGCGCCCAAACCTCCCCAAACGTCGGCAGGAGGAACGGAGACCTGGGGAGGTTTGGGGAGGTGCCCAAACCTCCCCAAACGTCGGCAGGAGGAACGGAGACCTGCCGACGTTTGGGGAGGTTTGGGGAGGTGCCCAAACCTCCCCAAACGTCGGCAGGTCTGCGCGGAGGAACGGAGACCTGGGGAGGTTTGGGGAGGCGCCCAAACCTCCCCAAACGTCGGCAGGAGGAACGGAGACCTGGGGAGGTTTGGGGAGGCGCCCAAACCTCCCCAAACGTCGGCAGGTCTGCGCGGAGGAACGGAGACCTGGGGAGGTTTGGGGAGGCGCCCAAATCTCCCCAAACGTCGGCAGGAGGAACGGAGACCTGCCGACGTTTGGGGAGGTTTGGGGAGGCGCCCAAACCTCCCCAAACGTCGGCAGGTCTGCGCAGAGGAACGGAGACCTGGGGAGGTTTGGGGAGGCGCCCAAACCTCCCCAAACGTCGGCAGGTCTCCGTTCCTCTGCGCCCTGCCTGCCTGCTTCTTTCCGCTGCGGAAAGAAGCAGGCAGGCAGGGCGCGGAGGAACGGAGACCTGCCGACGTTTGGGGAGGTTTGGGGAGGTGCGCGCGCACCTCCCCAAACCTCCCCAAACTTCGGCAGGTCTCGGACGGCGGTGGCTTGGGAGAGGTGCGCGCGATCCCGGAAGCACCAAAGCCTCGGCCGCGCACAAGTCCTCGGTAAGTTTTTTTGTTGACTGGAGTATAAGCCGAAGTGGAATTTTTCAGCCCAAAAAGTGGGCTGAAAAATTCAGCTTATACTCAAGTATATACGGTACTTTCCATCCATTGTGTTTTTTGGTCCTGGCTTCAGTGCTTTGGAGAATCTTCTAGTTTGGGACAGGAACCTTCACACCCTCACAGACACAGGACTATCTGACTTTTGCTTGAAGTTCTCCAGTGATGGAACACTCATAATTTCAAGAGTCAGGTTGTTACACTGCTTAATAGTTCTTATAGTTGGGAAATTCCTCCATAGTTCAATTTTGAATTCTCTTTATAAAACTTCCACCTCTTGCTTCTCCTCTTGTCTTATCAATGCCCTGAAGCTACAAATTCACTGTGATAGAAAGCAGTGCATTTAGCTCTCTTCCCCATGTTTTTCTGCACATCACTTGCATGTCTACCTTTGCTATATAATATAAAATATATGAGTAATTTGGAACCATCTACTGAGAAGAAGAAGCGTTATTTTTTATGCACAAGATATATGTCTTTGTTTTCTCATTGCAAACATCTTCTAACAGTAATAAATGTTGGAAAGGCCTTGAGGCAGAAAGAACATTTTACTACACATGTAGTGACCCTTTTAAGTTACAATGGTGCTGAAACAGGTAACTTATGACTATTTTTTACACTTACAACCCTTGCAGAATCCCCATGATCATGTGATCAAAATTCAGAGGCTTGGCAACTGGCATGTACTTGTGACAGTTGCAGCGTCCTGGGGCCATGCAGTTATGCAATAGTCTCCCTTGATAAAGTTATAGAATGTGGACCACTCCCCAAAGGCACAAGTGCTCAGGCAGCAGAACTGTGGGCTTTAATACGGGCACTGGAGAGAGCACAAGATGAAAGTGTAAATATTTGGACAGACTCTAAATATGCACTCCTCACATTGCATGTACAAGCTGCAGTTTATAGAGAAAGAGGACTTTTAACAGCAGCAGGAAGAGAAATTAAACATCCCCTTTTGATTGAGACTTATCAAAGCGGTGCGAGGACCTAAATGAGTCGCTGTCATGCACTGTAAAGGACATCAAAAGGGACAGGATGATGTGGCTAGAGGAAATAGAGCAGCAGACAAAGAGGCAAGGTTATCAGCAACCCGAGATGGGCAACCCTACCCTGACATGACCCCTTGTGTGGCATTGGAAATGCCAAAAGGTCTGAATCCTAAATATTCTGAAGCTGAAGAATTACAGGCAAGTGTGGACCTGCAAGGACATAAACAGGGAGAGTGGTACGTACTCCCAGATGGAAGGATTTTTGTCCCTGAAAGTTTAGCCTGGCCAGTAGTTAAAGAGGCTCACCTAACTAATCACATGGGGAAGAGTGCCCTAGCTGAAGCCCTTCATCGTATTATATATATTAATCGCCTTCACTCATTGTGTGGCCCTGCTAGTGAAAGATGCAATACGTGTTCTCAAATTAATCCAAGACAAGGACCTACCCTTCCTCCGGGAAGCCAGCCTAAGGGTTATTACCCCATGGATTCTTTGGTTGTTGATTTTACAGACATGCCAAGATGTGGACTATACAAAGCCATGTTAGTTATGGTGTGCAATTACACTGGGTGGCCTGAATGTTTCCCCACCAAGACAAAACGGGCACGAGAGGTAGCCAGAATCTTACTCAGAGATCATCCCCCGGTATGGAATATCCTCATTCATTTCATCAGATAATGGTCCAGAGTTTGTTCATCAAGTAAATCAAATGTTGGCAAAATCCTTAGGGACCCACTGGAGGTTTCATTGCAGTTTCCGGCCGGAGTCTGGAGGTCGGGCAGAACGAATGAACAGGACTATAAAGGAGAAATTGACTAAAGTGTGCCTTGAAACTCATCTTAAATGGGTGGATGCATTGCCTCTAGCACTCTGGTCTGTGAGATGCACCCCTCGAAAGGGAATTAGGCTATGTGCGTTTGAGATGATATTTGGTAGACCCCCCACCATAAGTACTAATTTGAAAAATCATGTAGGAGACCTAAGTCAAATAGGGACTTCATGGGTGAGTCAAATGGTGGGAGAATTAAATAAGCAAATACAAGCCATCCAACAATATTGTGTGTCCCTAAGTCCACCATTTCTGACTACTCCGTCATAATATCCAAGTGGGAGACAAAGTATGGGTAAAACACCGGAAAGGGGAAAACCTGAAACCTAGATGGAAGGGCCCGTATACTGTGGTCATGTGTTCTCCCCTTGCAGTAAAGGTATTAGAATCCAAGTCTTGGATTCATTGGACTCGAGTTAAACCTGCAGCTGGTGAATATTGGGAAGCAGAGAAGGACGAGGACTGCCCTCTAGTGTTACGCTTGAAAAAGCGCTCCCTATAACTGTCCTACCGGCAACGGGCAGGCAACATATGGAGCAGAAGAAAGGCCCTACTGATGTCACTCTGGATGCTGACCCTCTATGTACGGCTGAAGAAAGGGATTAGGAAAATGAATATGGGTGTCTAGGGAGGACTGATTCCAGGAAATGATAGTCAGAGAATACATAGCCATAGGGGCAGTAAGTCTGGCATTAGTAATTTTAATTCTGTTATTTGGGACCTGCTGTTTGGGAAGACTTTTCTTCTGGAATCAGCCTCCACCCAAAGAAAGGAGTAAAGTACCCAAAATTCCTGATTATAACCCAGGAAAGTGTGAATTTCCTATGACAACTTATGTTTGAAACCTCCTGGGAGTGGATTCTCTGGGGTGTATTAGGACTCTTGGGATTGTGGATACTGTATTTAACAAATAAGAATAGGCTTTGTGGTACACCCAAAACTGATACTGTCCTTTCCCAAATTCAACCTAATTCCCCGTCCTCCTGAATAGTTTCCCCTTGTTGTGACTGTGAGTGTGGAATAGGAATCATAGGTAGTCAACCATGAACCTCCTATGGCTATGGTTACTATTTGCCAGTGGTTGTTGGGTAAAAAGGCCCTGGATGGTGGTCCCAAATGTTGTCAAGATGGTCAAATAACTTCTCTAAGCCCAGAAGAAGGCTTAGGGGTTCCTGCAAACACCCAAGAGAAAGGCGGAGTCCAGGGCTTGGGATCCTTCGGGACATTAAACAAGGAAGGATTGGAGCAAACCCCTTCATGCCACCGCAGGCTTGTTTCCAGGTGGGGACGCCGTCACAGGCCCACACCAGGTCCTAAACCCAAGCGGGCTAATGCCCAGGTAAAACGAGGGCTGGACCAGAGGAAGGACATCATAAAAACAAAAGGAGGACCCCTGAGACAATTGCATGATGGGAGTTATATACTGAAAATATTAGATTTAGCTCAGAGTATGATCAACCAATCAGACCCCATCTTAGGCCAAAGATGTTGGTTGTGTTTGTCTGCCTCCCCCTTAGCTTATCACGCAATCCCTGTGACACCGGACCTCTGGGAGAAGACCAATGCCACCCTAGGGTTTGAGAGGGGTGCCAGGTGGGGAGGTGTCACAGTAGAGGCCAAATTACACGATGATCTCTATAGTGCTATAGAAAAATTGGGAGTCAGTCATCGCCCCATTGTTGGTCCTGTAGCTGTTGGTGTGGACCTCCTAGGGACACCCCCCCTTATGTGTCATGAGGGTTCAGGAACCTCGAATGGGCACGCCTGTGGGAGCGGACACAGGGAATCACTGGCGAGAGTGTCAAATGGAATTGGTTATAAGCCCTCGAAGGGGACATATGAACCTCAAGGTAACTCGCAACATCTCTCCCTCTACACACCATCTTTTTAAAAAGAAGGTCACTTTCTCACCTCCACCTCAATTAACTCTCAGGAACTGGGGAGGAAATGCTACTTGGGTGAAGTGCCCAAACCAATTTGAACCCCCCCCCCCGATTCCCACTGTGGCTGTACAGCAAGTCACTGCAGGGATTTTGTATTCCATTCCCCCGTGGAAACAGAAGCTCCCAGTATTTATTTGAACCTCCCTACTTCAGGGACACACTAAGAGATCATCGTCAAAAATCTCTCCTGCAGCCATTGACTGGCATGTTCATGGCAGGGACTTTGGGAGTGTGGAGCAATGAGTATGATCATAGATTCCATGCCTTTTCTATGAATATGGCAGTGTGTTTGGAAGAGAATGGAGTCTTTTTCTTGTGTGGAGAAAATACATATGTGTGTTTGCCTACAAACTGGACTGGAACTTGTACTCTGGTACACCTTTTTCCCAAGATGGGTGTTGTTAAGGGTGAACAAGCCCTCCCTGTTCCTCTCATAGGACATGTGCAAAAAAGAGTACCTCTAGTGATACCCTTGTTAGCTGTCCTAGGAATAGGCACTGCAGTTGGAACGGGTGTGGGAGGCTTGGCCCATTCTACAACCTAGTTTCAGCAGCTTTCTGAGGAATTTCAACAAAGTCTAACTCAGATTGCTGGGACCTTGGTCGAAGTACAAAGGGAACTACCAGAGGACTGGAAGAGAGCTGATGTAGTTCCCATCTTCAAAAAAGGGGAAAAAACAGATCCAGGAAACTACAGACCTATCAGCCTGATCTCAATACCTGGGAAGATTCTGGAAAAGATAATCAAACAACAAATCAGCGAACACCTTGATGCAAACAAAGTTATCACTAAAAGCCAACATGGGTTTGTCAAAAACAGATCGCACCAGACAAACCTTATTGCATTCTTTGACCAAGTGACAAAACTAGTGGACCAGAGGAATCTGTAGATTTAATTTACTTGGATTTCAGTAAGGCATTTGATAAAGTAGATCACAACCTACTACTTGATAAGATAGAAAAATGTGGGTTAGATAGCATCACCACCAGATGGATTCGTAGCTGGCTGACAGGCCGTACTCAGCATGTGGTCCTCAATGGAACTGCATCTACATGGAAGGAAGTGTGTAGTGGGGTGCCCCAGGGCTCTGTTCTGGGCCCAGTGCTCAACATCTTCATCAACGATTTGGATGAGGGGATAGATGGGGAATTCATCAAATTTGCAGATGACACCAAGCTGGCAGGAATAGCCAATACTCCAGAAGATAGGCTTAAGATACAGGAGGATCTGGACAGACTCGAACACTGGGCACTATCTAACAAAATGAAATTCAATTGTGAAAAAAGTAAGGTTCTGCATTTAGGCAGGAAAAATCAAATGCACAGGTATAGTATAGGTGGTACCTTGCTCGATAGTAGTAACTGTGAGAGGGATCTCGGAGTCCTAGTGGACAATCACTTAAATATGAGCCAGCAGTGTGCTGCAGCTGCCAAAAAAGCCAACACAGTGCTAGGCTACATTAACAGAGGAATAGAATCAAGATCACGTGAAGTACTAATACCACTTTACAATGCCTTGGTAAGGCCACACCTGGAATACTGCATCCAGTTTTGGTCACCACGATGTAAAAAAGATGTTGAGACTCTAGAAAGAGTACAGAGAAGAGCAACAAAGATGATTGGGGGACTTGAGGCTAAAACATATAGGGAACGGTTGCTGGAATTGGGTATGTGTAGTTTAATGAAGAGAAGGGTGAGGGGTGACATGATAGCAGTGTTCTAATATCTCAGGGGCCGCCACAAAGAAGAGGGAGCCAAGCTATTCTCCAAAGCACCTGAAAGCAGGACAAGAAGCAATGGATGGAAACTAGTCAAGGAGAGAAGCCACCTAGAACTAAGGAGAAACTTCCTGACAGTTAGAACAACTAACCAGGGGAACAACCTGCCTCCAGAAGTGGTGAATGCTCCAACACTGGAAGTTTTTAAGAAGACTGGACAGCCATTTGTCTGAAATGGTATAGGGTTTCCTGCCTTAGCAGGGGGTTGGACTAGATGACCTCCAAGGTCCCTTCCAACTTATTAATTATTATTATTATTATTATTATTATTATTATTATTATTATTATTATTATTATTATTATTATTATTATTATTATTATTATTATTAATAGATTCCTTGGCAGCAGTAGTCTTGCAGAACAGGTGTGCCCTAAACCTCCTGACAGCTGAAAAAGGTGGCTTGTGTCTCTTCTTAGGAGAAGAATGCTGCTTTTACATGAATAAATCAGGAATGGTCAGAGAGGTGGCAAAGGACCTGCAAGACAGAGCATCCAGAATTGGCCAGAGAATCCAAGGAACTGACCAATGGTTCTCATGGTTACCAGGAACCGCATGGGTCAAGCAAGTGCTGTTCCTATTGCTATGTGGAGTAGCGGGATTAGCCTTCATCCCGTGTGTAATTCCCTTAATGAGTCTCCCGATACTCCCATGTAACACCTCTACTCTGCGAGCTGCATTGGCTTCCGGTTGCCCTTCGGGTGAGATTCAAGGTGCTGGTGATGACCTATAAAGCCCTAAATGGCGAGGGCCCGGGATATTTGAGGGAACACCTGCTGCCAGCATCAAGTTCCCTTCGTCCAGTGCGCTCCCACAGGGAGGGTCTCCTCAGGATGCCGCCAGTTAAAGATTGCCGGCGGGTAACACCCAGGGGTAGGGCCTTCTCAGTGGGTGCGCCTGCCCTGTGGAACCAGCTGCCTGCGGAGCTTAGGACTGCCCCCACCCTCCGTTCTTTCCGCCGGGACCTGAAGACCTGGCTCTTCGAGCTCTCGGGCCCAGGCTGAGAATATTTTTAATTGTAATTTTAACTGGGTTTTAATTTTCTCAGGGTTCTATTTAATCTCTTTTAATTTGTTTTAACGTTTGTATTGACTGTTTTTTAAATGCCCTGTAAACCGCCCTGAGTCCTTTGGGAAAGGGCGGTATATAAATCTAAATAAAATAAATAAATAAATAAATAAATAAATTGGCTGTGAGGTCAATGAAAGAGATAAAGATTGAAAAGGAATTGATTATGCTCGAGGGATCTTTGGAAAATGGATACACACCTGGGATTCCAAGGGAAAGAAGGGATCCGGATGGTGGAATATATGTCCGGTTTGGACCTTGGGGCTTAGAGAGAGTGCCTGAGGAGGATGAAGTCTAACTCATGGATTACTTCTTTCTCTCTTTGCTTGTTGCTATCTGTCTCTTTCTTGAACTGTCAGCAGGAAGCATAAGTGTCGGTTCAAAGTGTTGCTCTGCTATACTGCTTACCTATCCTAATATACATTGGTTTTGATAATTTATCTTTGCTTGCTGGGGAAAATGGAATTACTTGCTGAAATAAAGGAATATCGTGGAAGGTGAGACTCCATATCAGGATGAGATAGAGTCTCAATGGGGGGATTGAGGCAGGTTATGAAGAAAGACACAAAGAATACATATGAATGCTGTATGTCATAAATGTGAGGTAGGACACAAAAGTGAGGCATAAAGAAAAATGTGTGTATTAGTTAGAAGAAGAACAAGGAAATGGAAAATGTCACGCCACACATTCACCCCTGGAACACCTTTAGTATAGCTGACACAGAATTCAGTTACAGATAACCACATATGTCTTGCTTGTAGCCGACCACAGACATAGCACAGGAAACCTAGACACTAGCAAGACACCTGTGACCATTCTTAGAAGCAAGGTTGCAAGATATTTAGCTAGAATTTCGCACTGCAAAGGGGGGCTAGGGATGAGCTAGAAGGGGGCTTAGAATTCATGTAACCAATCAGAATTCATAAGTTACATTTCCGTGTTCTGTGACTTTTGAAGACTATAAATGTACTTGCTTGTTTCCTGGAAGGTTGTTCAGACATTGCCTTTGCTTTCTAATCTGAACCTTTTGTGCGCAAAATAAAACAAACTTCTTTTGATTCCGAGATCTGAGTCTCTTAATTCTGCAACAATTTGTCTGAAATTGTATAGGGTTTCCTGCCTAAGCAGGGGGTTGGACTAGATGACCTCCAAGGTCCCTTCCAACTTTACTATTATGATTATGATTATGTTACTAATTACATCAAAAGGAGCCCAGCAGAGTTAGAGGCCTTTCTGCCCCCATTACTGCTACAAAACCTTCTCTCCAACATTCAAAATTTCCCGAAGCCACTGAGAACGGCATTTCTAAGAATCACCAGGCTTCAGACGGGAAGTGCAGATGCTCTCTCCATTAATATAAATTTAATAAATAAATTTCTAGCAGTATCTGGGCAATTTATATGCTTGGGGCAGTCCCAGAACCTGGTTGTTCCAGCTTCTTTAGTCAGTTCAGCAAAAAGAACAGGGGCAACGAGTCAAGCTGTTTAACAAATAAGATTTTGCAGTTTCAACAGTAATGCTGTCAACCAATTTTAGAATTATGTTAGACAAAGGTAATATAATGATGTGAGCCATATGTAAGCAGAGGATCTGATTTAAGAATAATTTTATTGTTAAGTTGCTAAGTCTACCTGTATAGTTTGCGTAATAAAAAATACAAAAGAATATTTTTATTGGTAGGGAAAGATCATCTGTCCAATTACATGGCAAGAATTAAAAAAATCCAATACTATTTGAGTATATAGGATTGAAAAGAGCTTTGCATTCTGAATGAAAGTGAAGGGTTCTGCAACAAAGGGAAATTTGCCTAGTGTGTTGCAAAAGTAAAAGAAGCATTTGCAAGAGAAAAATGTCAGAATGGGTAAGATACACTTTCAGTGTTTCCCACGTTGAGCTTGTATACTAAGAAAATGAGCCTTTTATCTGCAAGGGCATTCCTGTCCTTGTTTCTAAAAGGGAGGCTTTTCTTGAAAATTAAGACTTATGGTGAATTATTAGCAGTACATTTTTTAAAAAACCTCAAATTTAAAATTCAAGAAAACCCATGTTAGTTAGCCAGTGCAAATAGTACTACAAAAACTATACTGCAGGTATTACAGACTCCATACTGCGCGGCCCTCACTGAGCCACTGAAAGTATTTCACTAAAGGAACCATTTTGAGTGAGTTTATGTCTTGACATTTTCACGGCCGTTTGTGAGGCAGGAGCAGAAGGGACCTGGACTTCTATGAGTGACAGGCCTGACGCTCAATCAGAGAGAAGAGTGTAATATCAGGCCACTCTTTGCCATCCAATCACAGGCAAGGGTGGGGAGATCTTGGGGTGGAGAGATCTTTCCTCTCAGGATTTGCCTCACACGTTTCAGTCTTTTGACTGGGGAGGTTGTGGGAGAATTGGTAGGAATTCCTGAACCGTTTTATTTCTGTTTCTGAATTCTTTAGGCTTCCTATTCCCCAGGCCTATGTATTTAGAGATTCCTTTCTACCTTAAAATGTTGCTTACCTTTTTCTTCAATGCTTAGAATCAGTCTTCATTTTTGGCAGATTTTCAGAAGGGGTTTGCCAGGCCTTCTCCTTCCTGGGCCTGAGGCAGAAGGACTGGGCTTCTCCATATGAATTTTGTGCTTTCCTTTTCCTCTTCTGAAGCCCTTAATCCTCCCATCACCAAATGGGTTTTCAAAGTGACTGCAAGTCCCATTCATAAGACAGTGGCAGATTTAAAAGCTGCCTAGCAAAAACATGTTAGCCCTTTCAGGGACTGTTTTGGGATAGCTAAGGGGAAAAAAGCTTGATACTCCTCTGAGGTGGCTAGCCACTCAGAAATTTTGGATTTGCCAGCAAGAAAGTCCTTAAACATTGACTTAACTAAAATTTACTATGTACAGTATGTCCTCAAGGATGCTCTCAAAATGCCAGTTGGACAACTCCCCTTTTAAGCTCTTTCTCATCCTTTTAGCAAAATCTAGGTAAAACAAGATTTAGAAGCTGGTAACACTAATAAAATTACTAATTAAACATACCCTGCCAATACAGAAAAAAGTTCCACACCCTTTTTTCCTGGAAGACATTTGATGGCTGCTTGCTTGTTGACTATTCCTCCTAAGCCCACTGTGGAAATATTGGCCACTAAGAAATAAAAAAAAAGTGGTAGGGTGATTTTGTCCTGCAGGATAATGTGCATCACAGGACTAGCAAAACTCCTGTAGATGTGCTGTGTCCCCATTCCAAAGTGGGAAAGAAGGGATATTATTATGAAGCTTAATAAATTCATTAAGAAATTAACTTTCTTGTGCCCCCTTTAGGTTTTTGCTAACAGTGGCAGCGCTAATTGTCACAGCGAGCTTCCTAAGCATTGTGGGTCAAGACCAGGCATGCATACAGTTGTTTCTAAGTTGAATAATAGATATTAGGTGCACAGCCCTACAGAAAACTAAAGAGGAATTAAAATTCTTCATGAAAAACAGGGTAATCTCTAATGCTATTGTCTGGGAAACAAATATTTTGTTTTTCTTCTGTTCAATTGTTGAAAGAAAAAAAAACTTCAGGGTCCAGTACAAGCTGGGAATAAGCAAAATGGAGGCTGTTTGGAAAGAAGAATCTGGTTTATTTAGTTGCAGAACCAGAGAGAAATGGTTCTGGGGCAGCTGACCACATGGAGATGGGAGTGATGGGTTTTTATACCTTCTTGAGCTTTTGTGTTTGGAGTTATTCCTATTCCTGTGGCATGAACCTTGACCTGAGTTTCAACGTGCCCTTTTGCTATCCTAATGGTGGGCTAATCCTATTATGCCCTAAAGGTCATGTCCTTCTTCCCTGGGGCTGGGGACTATGTCCTGTGTTAGATTTTTGGGGTGAGGGGTTGCTGGTTCTAGGGGTCTATGTAACTGCCCAGAGTACTGCAGAGTGAGATGGGCAGCATATCAATTTAATATTTTTTCAGATATTTCACTTTTTTTGAACAGTTATGATGTAGCTTTATGATTTGCCTCTCCAGTGACATGTCATGTTATGTGCTCCAATACTTGCTAGTTAGTCTAAGGAACATGCAGGAGCCTTCACTACCATCATAGATCAAACCAGCCATTTTTCTTCCTGTCTTTCAAAATCCAATTTTCACAACCATAATTAGTTATGGGGAAAACCTTAGAGTGGACTAACCTAGGTTTGGTTTGCACCAAATCCCTGCCATTAGTGTGCACTATTATCCGTTAATTACAATAAATAACAGCAAAAAGGAATGCAGTTTAGGATTATTTAGTATTTTAAAAATTCATTTTTAGGGATTGTTAGGATTATCAAAAGCACAGTTTCATCTAATTTTCCTCTTTTTCTAAAAATGCTTTCCTTAAATAAGGTGGTCATGGTTAAACAGGACACTGAATATATTGTACCAAGAGCTTTTTTATGTATATATATATTATTAGAATTTTTTTTCTTTAACATAACAGATCATTGTAAAACAGAATGTTGTCTGGGTAACATATTGTACCAAGAGCTTTATGCTTTAACATTTTCAAGGGCCATTTTGGGAGGTGGGAAGAGGGGGCCAGACGCTCAATCCAAGGGAAAGAGAATAATCAGTCCAGTCTTAGCCACCAATCACAGGCAAGGGTGGAGAGAACTTGAGGTGGAGAACTTTTTTCCCCATCACGATACACTTCACTCATTTTGGTCTTTTGACTTGGCAGCTTGTGGGAGAATAGGGGGATTCCAGAACCATTTTATTTTTCAGATTTCTGAATTTAGAGGCTCCTTTTCTAGCTTAAAATATTCCTTATCTTTTTGTTTAATGCATGGAGTCAGTCTTCAGTCTTGGCAAATTTTCAGAAAGGGTTTGTTTACCACTCCTTTCTGGGGCTGAGAGAGGGACTAGACCATGGTTCCCCATCTGGATTTTGAAAAATTTTAAATGATTATTTCACGTCGTTGCCAACCACTGATACTAATGTAAGGGGCAAATAAAGTATTTTGGTCATACAGGTTTTTAAAGAAATCTCAGTTAATCCAAGTAGGGCCTGTGGATTTGTAATCTCTGTCTTTGAATATATTACCTCAATTTGCTTTACTTATCCACCTAAGAAAGCCAGGGAAGCTCAACTACCCCCTAAATGTTTATAGGAAAGAGAGATGAAAAGAATTCCGTCAATTTATCTGTAATCTGACAGGTCAACATATCTGATCTGTTGTACTGGTTACTGGATAAAGTTTAGATAAGGGTTTTTGTTTGTTTTACAACATTGACAAAATACACTATTTTAAAAAAAACTTAACGGTCAGAAATTAAAGACATGGGTGACTGCCCTTTTAGTTCTTTCTCTTCTCTTAGCAAAATCTACTTGTAACAGAAGAGTTAGGCAGTGTTAGAAGTTGGTCACTTTAATCAACTTTTACCAATCAATTGTACTTTTATCCAGTGCTTTTTTTTTTCTAAAAAAAAGTGCCGGAACTCTTGTTAATGTTTTATTTATATAATTTTATTTATATATTTATATAATTAAAAATTAAGTATTTACTGATTATCTGGATTTTTGTCACTCAGCCTTAGCTGCACAATCACTGGGAAGCAGAATGTATTAAAATATGACACAAATTCCACCCCTTACATCACAACACCAGTAAAAAAGGGGAAAGCTTGTACTGTAGTAGTTTTATTGTATTATTACTGTATTCTGGAACTGAGTACTGTAGATTATTTTTGAAAATAGGCAAATCCTTGTCTGAAATAATGCTGGGTTTTTTTGCAGTTGCCCTTAAGTAAACACCACAGTTGTTAAGTGAATGCTGTAGTTATGAAGTGAATGTCATGGTCATTAAGCAAATCAATATTCCTAAACCAAGCGAAAAAGACAGAAATTAGCAAAACAAAATGTCATGAATTGCAGTTACTTGACTGCAAAATGCTGCAAGTGGCTGTAAAGGTGAGCCAGTTGTCAAGTTGCTGAAATGTGATCATGTGACTACAGGGGTGTGTGCAGCTGTTGAAACTGAGTTGTAAGTAGCTTTGGGGGGGTCCATTGCAACATTGAATGGTAACCAGTCATAAGTTGAAGAAAACCAGGTTTACTGTCCATTATTTGGTTTGCATTTTATTTTTATCAGTCAAGTTTAGTCTTGAATTGGATTGACAGTGGAAAGAGGTCAGACACAACACTTGTTAGATTTGGGATGCTTGTCATCTTTCTAAATGACCTCAACCAACCCTCCCACGTATACACGATCTTTGTCTTTCCCTCCACCACACCTGGAGAATTTATTCTTCCAAGGTTATAATCACTAGTGCCTTATATCTTAACAATGCTATATTTTGTTGCTAATACAATATCAAACCTATTACACTAACACTTCTAAAACACAATAATCAGTATTAATCAATTTCAAGTGTTTATATTCCATACAGTTCTAATTTTTCTATATAGGAACATGTAACAATAATGTAGCCATTAAATTACCTCGATATTATAACCAATATTCAGTTAGTTCAGTTATAAATATTATATTCAACAAGGAGACATAAATTTTCTCACCCTCCTTGAGCATTTAACTTTTTGTTTCTAGTTAGTCTCCAATTCAATCATACAATAGATTATGTTCAGTTAATTCTTATTGGTCAAAATTCTCAAGATAATACAGATAGTTCAGTTCTTAAGTTATGAGTATCACTCTTCCCTCATTTAATGCTAATTGGTTGTTAGTTCTTATTCAAGGTGTCCGGTCTCTCAGCTCAGTCCGCATTGTCACTCTTAAGTTTATTTTGTTTTTTGTTAAACTTCTTGGCTTTATTGCAAGAGCCAGAAAGAGAAACCACCCTTGGCCACCAGTCTTTACAGCCTGTGAGTGTTGCTTTAAGCCTCTATGTTTTAAAACGAGTAGGGCTATTCCATCCACTTTTCTATAACGAGTGGGACCCTTTCTCAATATACTTGCCTGCAGGCATCTTCTCTCTCACTTCATTTTTTCTTCGTGGGTGACTTATTTTGACTCCGTTTAGGTTCTTGTATCGGTCAGGTGTCCACCAAGTGCCCCCATGGTGCCCTCTGTCTCCTTTCAAAAGAAATCATCTGTGCCGGCTAAAGGATGACGGGATGGCCCCAGCTGGGCACTGGGTGGTCCGTGCCGTCCTCAACAAAATATCACTCCAAGTCCCATCTGGGGTGCCAGAAAATGTTGCAGAATTAAGAGACTCAGACCTCGGAATCAAAAGAAGTTTGTTTTATTTTGCGCGCAAAAGGTTCAGATTAGAAAGCAAAGGCAATGTGAACAACCTTCCAGGAAACAAGCAAGTACATTTATAGTCTTCAAAAGTCACAGAACACGGAAATGTAACATGAATTCTGATTGGTTACATGAATTCTAAGCCCCCTTCTAGCATCCCTAGCCCCCCTTTGCAGTGCGAAATTCTAGCTAAATATCGTGCAACTTTGCTTCTAAGAATGGTCACAGGTGTCTTGCTAGCATCTAAGTTTCCTGTGCTATGTCTGTGGTCGGCTACAGGCGAGACATGTGGCTAGCTGTAACTGAATTCTGTGTCAGCTATACTAAAGGTGTTCCAGGGGTGAATGTGTGGTTTGACATTTTCCATTTCCTTGTTCTTCTAACTAATACACATTTTTTATGCCTCACTTTTGTGTCCTACCTCACATTTATGACATACAGCATTCATATGTATTCTTTGTGTCTTTCTTCATAGCCTGCCTCAAATGGCTGTTCAGTCTCTTCTTAAAAACTTCCAGTGTTGGAGCATTCACCGCTTCTGGAGGCAGGTTGTTCCACTGGTTAATTGTTCTGTCAGGAAGTTTCTCCTTAGTTCTAGGTTGCTTCTCTCTCCTCGATTAGTTTCTATCCGTTGCTTCTTGTCCTGCCTCTGGGCGCATTGGAGAATAGCTTGACTCCCTCTTCTTTGTGGCAGCCCCTGAGATACTGGAACACTGCTATCATGTCACCCCTGGTCCTTCTCTTCATTAAACTAGACATACCCAATTCCAGCAGCCGTTCCCTATATGTTTTAGCCTCCAGTCCCCTAATCATCTTTGTTGCTCTTCTCTGTACTCTTTCCAGAGTCTGGGGTCTTAATTGGGAAAGGTCTTAATTGGGAAAAGGCTCAGATTTACAGTTTGATTTTTGGAAGCTCAGTACGTTCCCCACCCCCTATTTAATACATTATATTTGGCTTCATTCTTACAGCAACAAATCTGTGTAAAATGCAGGTGAATTTCACTCTATAGTAATGACTTTCTCATAACATTCAAATACTGTAACGGATATGACCTAATTAATGAATTAATGTTGCCCCCTTTACTTCCAGGGTGTGTGGTTTGTCTTTGAGAGATTTTCTTCTTTCCCTTTAATAGAGGCACTCAAGCTAACAAGAACAGGCATCGTTGGCATAATGAGTTATGTAAGAGATCATAGGAAATTCTGTTGATCTGTGGCTGAGAAACCCAAAGGGAATAATTGATGGAAATAACTTGCACCATCACTTTTACTTTGACTCAAGACTGGATATCCACCATGTGAGGATTACAATTCTTTTACTAGACATCATAGATGCGTTTTTTAAATGGCTGTCTGGATGGAGATGGTGACGGATCTCATAAAAAGCTCACAACCTTAAAGGAAGAAGCTTGGGAAAAGATGCAGGCAGCTCCTTCTCTTTGTTGTGGTGATGGTGGAAGTGTGTTGCCTTTCCTTGTCCCAGAGGTCTACAAGCAGATCTTAACACAATTACAACTACCTTTTGTACAGTCCTTTCAAGAGGCAGGCAGAGATATGGTATCACTGCCCAATCACTTCTGTTGTCCTGCATTAACTTTAGATAGTGACGTTTTGTTTTGTTTTCATGTCAAATTTTCTACTTTGGTGTTCCAGTGGGTTTCTTTTTTGGCATTTTATGACCCAATTCTGCAGTTATAACGGTGGCTGTACTGTACGCTAGTTGGTTTGCTTCATACAGTGTGCTGGATGGGATGGAAGTTAAGATGTTGTTCACAGCATTTAGTAGATCCTTCACTCGTTTGTTATGCACTTCACGAATGGCAGGCAGTCTTTTTCTGTGTTTTTTTTGATGTGGTTTTCAATCTTTCAGCATGTTCATTAGATCACTTAGCTCTAGCTTTTTCAAGTTGTTGCGCAGGGGAATCTTCATCCTGTGTGGTGGCTTCTTCCACTGGTTGGTCAGTTTGTTCAGGTGTTGGAACAATTTCTTCGGCCTGTTCATCATCATTGCTTGTTTTCTTTTTAGCCAATGTTTCTAGATGTTGCATTTCCACATCTGTAAAAACTTTATTAAGGATGATGAAATGTCTTTGATCCATTAATCGTTGTTCAGTCATGTCACTTTCTGGATGTTTTTCTTTCCACAGTTGCATCATTTTTTTTTAAATCCCCTGGCTGTTGGATCTGCCTGGTAGTAGCGTTGGATGATTTCTCAGTTTTCTTTGGTTGTCCAGGTTTTGCGCTTTTGTTCCTGTCGTTTTGCAGTTGTACGCTCTGGTTCCCCAGCAGTAACAACTGAGCCCTATGGCCCTGTGATGATCCAGGGCACAGCACAGAGGCAATGCAGTCAGTTGGCAAGTCAAACAGTTCTTTTTATTGCTCCCAATTTCCCCCAAATGTTCCCAGGTTTGCTGGCAAGCCTCCAAGAAGATCACACACACATCCCTTCAGCCGACTGTGGCTGAAAGCAGGTTCAAATACAGGCTGATTAGGATAAGAAATTACCCAAGGCCATAGAGATAACAAGGAAGAATTCATAAACTTATGTTTGAATCTGTTTGAATCCTAGCTTGCCTGAGCAGTTTTCAAAAGAGAATCCGAAATACAGTCCAAGGTCTTTAAACAGTCAAGCACCGTGGTCAGTCAGTCCAATAGTCAGGGTTTCCAGGTTTCCAAACAAGAGATCGGCAACAATGCACAACACTCCCAAGATTCAGCGTTTGTTCCCAACAAATGCCCCTCCCCATAGCGTCTCCTTAAATCTCAAATCTCCAGGTGTGCCTTGTGGAGAGGGGCAAGATGCTCTCCTCCCAAGTAATTGAGCCTGCCTGCGTTGTTCCCTCCTTCTCTCCACTCTCCGTGCTCTAGGATCAGGTGGGGGTGGGCCTTGCTCATCGCCTGTATTGTGTACTGGGTTCTTTGCAAGCAGGAGACGAGGCGAGAGAGTTCAGGCAGGAACATGCTTTATTGAATAGCAGGAACTGAATGTTAACCAAGGCTTCTTGATTAAGGCTCAATGCAGCTATTTATACTGCTGGCCACTAGGCGGTGGCCAATAGGTTTGAAGGAGCCTATTGCCGCCCTAGAGCCAACCAATGGTGGTCCTGGAGACTGCTTGTCTGAGGAGCCAGTGACCGTTACCCAACTCCCTGATTCAGCAATCTCAAACAGCATTCAAAGAGAAGTGGTACAGTTCAAGTAAAACAGGCCCAATACATTACATCCCTCCCCCCTAGAATGTACAAATATTATAATAAAAAATAGTTGAAAATAATGTACAGCAGTGTTACAAGTATTTTCAATAATACAGTTACTTTTAGAACATGAAATAAAGTTCAGCAGTGATACAGTTCTTGCAATAATACAATTATTTAAGAACAAAATCTTGCAAATAGGTTGGAGGTCTATGCGACCTTGCAGATCGCCTGGGGGATCTAGGCAACTCTCGGTCTACCAGCTTGCCCGTTGGGCTGGGTATACCAGGACTCATGGGTCCACAAGAGTCAGACTGACTCGAGTCCCTTTGGCTGGCCATTCCAGATTGGCCCAGACCAAAGTCCAATGTAGGAGCAGAGTTAGCACAGCGGCTGTCTTGTTCGGGTTGACTTTCTCTGTCGGGATCCGTGTTACACTCCTGGGCTTTGCCCATCTACGACCATCTCCCCGTTGTACTGACTGCTAGAGTCCTCAGGCATGTGAATTGCCCCGCTTGGGTGCCGGTTTCTGGCTGTAGGAGTGGACCTGTCGTGAGGTCCTTGCTTTGTGGCCATTCTGGGAACCGCTTCCCTAACTGATCAATATAGCGGTGAATGACTCGCCCGCCATCCAGAGCCACCTCATAAGAGAGGGGGCTGAGACTTCAACAATTTTACCCGGCACCCACAAGTTCCCATGTCCATAGTTTCGGGCCCACACCCCATCACCCACTTACAACCCCCTCGGAGGCTTTGGGCAAGAGGTGTCTGCTGCCACTTGGTCTGGATACACCCTGTCTAGTTTGGTGATGAGTCTCCTTCCCCAGCGAAGCTCTGCTGGGCTTTTGCCTGTTGCTGTGCAAGGCGTAGTGTGCTGGCAAAGCAAAAACTCAGCAAGCCTATGGTGCCAATCCCCAGTCACTATGCACTTGAGTGTCTCCTTTGTAGTGCGCACCATCTGTTCGGCTGCCCGAGCCGATGTAGCATGCCTTACATAAGCAGAGTCACCAGGCAAATGGGGCTTTAAGGAAAAACAAGACAGAGAGAATCCAAAGATAAACCAAGTCAGATCCAAATAAAAACATCTTGGCACTTACAAATTCTAGGGTAAACATCCATAGAAGCTTTCACAATTCGACAACTTAGGTGAAACTAGGTTTTCTCTAAAAACAGCAATCTTAGACTCCACCTAAGCACAGCAAGTGTTCATCAGATCTGAATTCTTTCAGCAGATCTTTCTTTCCCTGTTTGGCCTTAAAAATCTCTTTTCAGAGATTGGAGCTCTTAAGTGTTGAGTAGAAGAGGCTCTGGGTCTAGTTTGAGTTTAATCCTGATGGGGCTTAAAGTTAACTCAGACTTCCATCCTTCCAAGATCAGTAAAATCAGGATCCAGATTGTTGGGGGCAATATGCTGACATTGTAAACCACCCAAAGAGTGCTGTAAAGCACTATGGGGCAGTATATAAGTCTAAGTACTATTACTATCACTAGAAATAAAGCTTTTTTGCTGCAGCATCAATCCTTTGGAATATCATCTCCCCAAAAGTCAGACTGCCTTCTGAAAGACATCTCTCTATCAATGTGACTGGGGATCTGGGCAAGGGTTTGAAACCTACTAGATGGCTATGTTGGTGGATGCATGAGTTGTATTTCCCTGCTTACTACATTTTGGTTTTAATTAGGTTTTAAAGGGGCTATTTGTTTACCATTGTTTTTGACCTTTGCATTTTATTTACTGGTCCTTTAGTTGATTGCTCCACTGTAGAAGCCATCCATGAGATGAGCAGCTGTGCAAGCTGAATAAATAAATAACAAGTGGTGCTTTCTGAGCCTGTTTGTTTTCTTGAAGACATTTCATTACCCATATGGGTTACCTCATCAGATGATGTTTCTTGCTTGAGCAGGAATTCAGACAAATGGCTGTCCAGTCTCTTCTTAAAAATTTCCAGTGATGGAGCACCCACAACATCTGGAGGCCAGCCGTTCCACTGATTAATTGTGCCCACTGTCAGAGAATTTCTCCTTAGTTCCAGGTTGCTTCTCTCCTTGATTAGTTTCCATCCATTGCTTCTTGTCCTGCCTTCAGGTGCTTTGGAGAATAGGTTGATTCCCCTCTTCTTAGATATTAGAAGACTGCTATCTTGTCACCCCTAGTCCTTTTTTTCATTAAACAAGACATACCCAATTCCTGCAATCATTCTTTGTATGTTTTAGCCTGCAGTCCCCTAATCATCTTTGTTGCTTTTTGTTTTTACTCCTTTTTTTTCTTTTATCAAGCAAGCCTGGGTGACTATGGATGTCTGGTTTGCTGGGGAAATCTACAACGCATGCAGGTCTCTCTAGCTAGTAATGTATTTATTAAGAATCAGCTAAGAAATAGCAAGTGGTGATGTGTTTTAATGATATGAGAGTCAATTCTGGTTTATTGGCTCTTCTTTCTCCTTACAGACATCAAGCAGCAAGTATTTGCCCAAACCCAAGAAGGCATTCATCCAGACACTCGTGGAAGTTCTGTCCGTCAACTGTTCTGTGATGATGCAGACTGTAGGGGGTGTGGGCATGCTGCTCAGGAAGCCCAGGCGTTTATCTACAACTGGGGAACCAAGCAGGATAGATTGAAAGTCTCAAGGAGCCAGGAGCCTCCTGTGTCTTGCATGGAATATTCTGTCCCACCTTGTGGCTTTCTAGTTAAAGGCCCTGATTCAGTTCTGCGGAGTGCCAGTGAACCTACACCATTATTTAAACATACTCTTCCTGACCAAAAGACCCTTGCTTTATCGAGCTCACAGTTGTTGCCAATGCATGACGAAGGTAAAGCACCTTCCGCTCCACACCATGGAGTTCCCTATGACTGGAAGGAAGGCTTTCTGTCAATGAGGATATTCTTGAAATAGAAAAATTGACAGAGACCAGGCCAAGCTCTTCAATGTAGGAAGTTTATTTGCGCAGGTTCAGACTGCACTTAGCATGAAAGAGTCTCAACCCCTAAAAGTTCAAATCAACATACATTTATACAGTTACATTCATCTGATATTCATACCTCATATTATAGGCGTTACAAAGGGAGGAATAATATATGGTAATGTAAGTAACATCATATAGAGAAGTGAAATATGCCTAGAACAGAAGAAAAGGAGTTGTCAGCAAAAGGGAGTATACATGTGATAAATGTCAGCCCAGGAAGAGAACAACAGGATGCATATGTCTGGGTCAAGATAAAAATACTAACGGCTTAGCACAGCTACTTACTTGCTAGCTTGCAAGCTAAGGGGAAGTAGGGCAAAAGTCAGAGGCCTTAGCTTTGAGAGCTCTGCCACAGCCTAAACCAAAGTTACAATCCTTCAGGCCATCAGACCTTCTGTCCAATCTTTGGGTAAAAAGGTTACACCTGAGTTGGTACCTTAGTTTGCACTATCTCATATCCCCCCCTTTGTGGCCCTTCTGAATCTACCAGGAGGGCCACATATTCGCCACCCTGTTTGTCAAGCTGTTCCTTGTGAAAGTCCCACATCACCATTACCTGTGTGATGGCCCTTCATGCTGCTATTAAGGACAACCTATTAGAAATAGCTTTAATAAAGATAGGCAAAATACAAGGATTATTTGCCCAGTTTTATCAATTTGAAGACAATAATTTGAAAGATTGAATTTTCCACACACTCCACCTTCTTTTGCTAATAGGTAATCCAAAGCCAATCAGTTTTGATAGACAGCTGTCCAGATTTTATCAGTAGTTTCAGCTAACAAGTTTAAGACATTATCCAGGCATTGCCCTGCCAAATCCACAACAGCCTGCAGCCTAATTATTGGTGTTCTGTAACCATCCTCCGATAGATACAAAACACAAGTTCCAGGCCTCACTGAGGGATCATTTTTATGCATTCATATCCTGAAAATACTGGGATACTACACTCCAAAATTAGAGGAGGGGGTGTTCCATTGTATGGGGCTTTTGCACACATTCCCTTTCATAACCCTCATACTTACAAGCTTCAAAATGGGCTGGTTGCCTGGCTTGACAAGCATCCTTAGCAATTCTATCAAACGCCTGTGGATACTGACAGGGATGTGGTAAACTGTAATTCCAATATTCAGGATAAAAACTAAGTGGATGATTTCCATTACAATTTCCAATGCCTACAAGAAATGATTGAACAATCTGAAGTGTTTCCTTTCGCTTACTCCAAAGTCAATAATTGTAAATACAAACATTGTTACGTGTGGTACAACACAATACACCCATAGCAGAAATAAACTTTTCTCCATTTTTCCCCCGTGCGTAGAAAGTCAGCTTCCAGAGTGACTTAGCAAGGGTTCTTCACTACTGTGCGTAGAAGAACCTATTGCCGGTAAGGTTCTAGCAGAGTAGCCTTTTAGTGAATATACTAAAGTTTCTTAAATAAGTCCAATTTCACTAACAAATCCTATATCATTTTCATTTAAACATTAACTTTGTAGGAGCCACTGGATCTTTAAACATTACCCATTCAGGTTCATCTGCTGCTTTGACCCTTGTCCAGTGGATCCAAGATTTAGATTCTGCAATCTTTACAGCAAGAGGAGAAAACATAATAACAACATACAGTCCTTTCCATCTGCCTTCTAATTGTTCCCGCTTCCAATGTTTCACCCAGACTTTGTCTCCAGGTTGAAAAGGAAACGTTAACTATATTTCTAATTTAGGAGGGGTTTGCTTAGTCACATAATTGCGAAGCTTTTCAACCTGCTTTATTTAGGTCTTGTACCATCTCCAAGGTCCACACCCCCCCCCCTTATGTCCCAAATCAGGCCACCCCATCAGGTTTCTTCTTAGTAGGTTAGGCGGACGTGCAAACATTAACTCAAATGGTGATAGTTTATACCGATCACAGGGTGAACTGCAAATTGCAAATAAAGCCAAAGGTAAAGCATCCACCCATTTGAGATGGCATCAGGCAAAGGTACATCAGTCAAGTCTGGTCTACTAGAATACACACTTTCCAACACTTCCAAGCAATTATGCTCAACCACAGTCTCTGGGCAGCAAGGTAGCAGGATTCAACCTATTCAATACAATCAACCTGATTGATTGAGGTTCTGAGCTGTCAGAACCTTTACACAATGAGGCCACCCTTTAGCAACTCCATCCAATTGCTTAGATAAATACGCTACAGGTTGTAGCCAACTCCCAACTGCTGGGTTAGGACCCCAAGAGCTACGTTTTTGCTAGTATCTACATATAAATTGAAAGGTTTCTGCAAGTTCGGTAATGCCAATGCGGGGGCCTGAGTCAATGCTAATTTAATATTAACAAAAGCATTCTTTTGTTCCTTTCCTCATTCCAATGGTTCAGCATTAGCACCTTTAGTGGCTGCACATAAAGGGGCAGCCATGAAAGCAAAATTCGGGATCCAAATCCTGCAGAAGCCTGCCATCCCCAGAAAACCCCTCAGTTGTCGTTTTGTGCGAGGCTCTGCCAACATAAGAACTGCTTGCTTTCTCTCAGGACCTAAAGACCGGCACCCCGTCTGAATGTCATATCCCAAATACCTCACCCCCGGTTGCACCAATTGAGCCTTTTTCCTGGATACTCTGTATCCACATCTTAATAGTAAGTTCAAGAGACTCCTAGTATTACTCCAACAGGCATCTTTGCTGTTGCCAGTAACCAACACATCGTCCACATATTGCAAAATAATATCCCCCTGCTGACATGGCACATAGCATTCAAGATCTGACTAACCTTGTGGATTGGGATCATGAAAAAGACATCCTTTAAGTCTATTACCGAGAATCACCTAGCAGTCGGCGGAATCAAGCCAAAATGAACAGGCACCAAAATCCCTGCTAAGACATTTTTTAATGCTTTCATATATCGCAGCGGTGGCTTCATTAGAGCATGGGTGCTGACGAATATGAATTGGCATCACTAAAGACTTCACCTCTATCATTATCGGAAGGTGATGAGTTGCAAATTCGGGAGGGTTATTTTCTGCCCATATTCCTGAAACTTCAAATTTCCTCCATTTCCTCTCATTGTTTCCCTAGTTACCATGAGTATCCACATTGCTGTATTCAACTTCTGCCTCCCATCTGGCAACATTCACTGCACACTTTCTGCTACTGCCTATTTGTCTCTCCTCCCATATTTCTTATTGTACATTTTTGTACCTTCAACATTCGAAGACGTGTTTTAAGACATACAGTGCACACGTTTGTGCTGGCCCCATTAATAGCAGTAATGCATGTAATTCACAAGTCTGTGCAAACCAACTTAAAAGCAACCTTCCTTCTATTATCCATTCCTACATTGCCCTTCTGTCACTCTGGCCCAACTTCTGTCTTTTTTACAAGAGCCAACTGTGTCCCTTAGTTATTAATCAGTCCTCTACATTTCTCTTCTCCAAAAGTACTGAAGACTCCATAAGCATATTCTCCTTTTCCCTTATGAACAACTCCAGCCCTTGCTGAACGGCATAAAATTCACAGGTTAATGCTGACCAAGGGAGGGAAATTTTCCCAACTTCCACTCACATTTTCTCCCTCCCCATTTACTATCACACCTTCATTATGTCCTTTTTGTTTTCCCAACCACTTTGCTATGAACAAGCGGTTACCTCTTTTCGTCTTTCTGATACAAAATTGTTGTTGTTGTTAGTTGCAAAGTCGTGTCCGACCCATCGCGACCCTATGGACAACAATCCTCCAGGCTTTCCTGTCCTCTACCATCTTCTGGAGTCCATTTAAAATTAACCACACTTAATTAAAAAAAATGCTAACCACCAAGACTTCCCCAAATGCCAATGTCAGACAAAAATACTACTGGCTGCCTCTTTTTCCCACTTCTGGGTCAAAACCTCCTCCATGCCATTTCGTCGACTACATTTACAAACAAATTACCTAGTGAAAAGCCAACAATGGAGCGCTCACCAAACTCTGTTAAAGCTGCTTTTCTAACAGTTTTCAATACAACCTTTTTTTAACCAAACAGCACAGCTCATATATATATATAATCCCCAAACTTTTCTCAAGGGTTGAAGTACAATTTCTTCAATTTTCCTAGATATTATTTTCTATCAGTGTGTCCCACACACAGGCATAAAAACAATAAAAAATAAAAGTGACAACAACAAAAAGCAACTCCAAAAAAATAAATAAACAAGATTAATAAGATACTCCGAGTTACTGAAATAGTTTTGTATCAAAGTCTAATACCAACTCTTCGCTCTTAATATAAATTTAGTCAAATTCCAATTTAATCAGATTCCATTCAGATGAAAACAAATTTCCATTAAATAGGTTAAAACATTAAACTTCACATGCATCCCAGCTTCCTCAAACCAGAATTCTACACCGAAAAAAATAGTTAAAAAGATTAGACCCCCCCTTTTCCTTTCTGTTCCTCTCGCTCTTAAAGCAACACAATTAGCAACGGTGAGGAGACAGGAAAAGAATTACACAAAAATCTCACCACTAACAAAATAGTTTCCTCTTTTTCTATATTTCTATGAATCCTCTCACACATCTTTCATGAAACTTTTCATGCAAATGCTTATATTGGTTTTTTTTTTACTTTTTAATAAACAAAAGAAATTCTGCAGTCTATTGCTTCCTTCACAGTCTGTGGTGGGGGTGAAACTCTCTCTCTCACCCACAGAGGATTAGCATATCCATACATTCACTTCCATTCAAACTGCTTGCATAAACAATTTCACATACAGATACTTCATTTCATACTTTCTTCTGACAAATCAATAACTGATATTATAATTACAAGGAGCTGTTCAGAAGCCAATGAGCTCCCTTGTTTGTTGGTTGTTGTCTTTTCTTTCTTTTAATAATAAGGCCTTTTTATTTTATTACTAGACACAACACAGATACACAGACAAAACACTACCTCCACACTCCTCTAACAAAAATGGACTATATATTGTCTGGGATCCATCAGGCACATAAATTTCTTTTATTAACATATATGGTTAGTACTTGACATAGCCAATTTGCAAAAACTTCGATATTTTGAACAAAATGCTTTAGTGCTTTTAATAGGATTTCTCGGTGAGTTCCTTGGGCTCCTATCCCTGGAACTCGGATTAGTGTCATTATCAACATCTGCGGGTTGAACTGGACTCACCACTGGCTGCTGGACTGGAACCACTGGTGGTGGGGCTTGAGGCACAGGGTGATACACAGGGACATGGGGGAGGGGCATTCAGGAATATAGAGAAACTCATGTTGGATCTGAGTCCCATTAAACAGACATGTTACTGGTGTCAGGACCTGTCTTCCCAATACTTGTCCTGACACCCCTTGGACCTGTATTTTATGTGGTCCAGGTGCCGATACTGGACTATTTACAACAGATCGCCCAGCTCCTGTGTCTACCAAAAACGTTGTCTGATGACCCCCAACATTCATTGTAACCAAGAGCTCAGGGGGGGGGTCTTCTCCAAGCCTGGTCCCCGTCAGTCCAACTTTTTCCTGCCAACCCAATTCCTTCAATGTCACGCACACTGTCTCTTCCTCTTGCCCCTCGTCCACTGTAGGGGAACCTGGGAGGCATTATCCTAACAGACCTGCCTCACCCTAACCCAGGTCTTCCCCTCCAGCCTTGTCCTCGTATCTCTCGCCTCGGGCATTTTCTTTTTTTTTTTACTTTGTCCCTACACTTTTCATGCTTCTTCCAATAATTCACTGGTATTCTTCCCCAAAGCACCTTCCAACCTCCGCAACTTCTCATTCAACATTCACACATATTCAAGCAATCTTCGCAAAAACCCTTCTGGACTTTCATCTGCTCCCTAAGTCAGTCAGTTTGTCTTAAGGGAGCCAAAAACTCCCGCTTTGCAGCTACTACCCCAGCTGCGGCTGACCTTGTTGTCACTCCTGCCGAAACATCTACCCCAGCTACTAACTCTTCCTCCCTTTCATGCTCCTCACCTTCACTTGGTTCACCACTTTCAGCTACTGAGCTCTCCTCCTCATCCTTGGGAGCCATCGGCACTTTTCCTTTAAACTTTCTTCTCACTACAGGCTGTGCCTCTCCAGACGCTGCAGCCGCAGCTGCTGGTGGAGGCAAAGGGGGTGGTTGAGGCACACAGGGAGGGGGTCTGAGAATCACTTCCTCTTCTTCAAATAACACTTCTTTCTTAGCATCTGACACTTTAGTTTCAGATATGTTTATATCCTTAAACCGTTTAAACACAACCCTCAACTTCTTTCCCATAGGTCTGGCAACACAAAGACGAATCATTTCTGCCTGACACTGTAACAAATCATCACTTCTCTCATCCAATGCATTCCCCCACTGGTCAATGTACAATGCACTGGTCACCATATTTTTTATCATCCCCAGCTAGGACCCAGATGGGACTCGAACCCACAATCCCCAGCTAGGATTCCTCATAATGCATCCACAGTCTCACGTCTAAAAGAACCTTGTGGAGGCCATGCTTGTTCACACAGAAATTTCAATTGAATCCTATTCCCCTTTGGATATTTAGGATCACTAAAATAATCATCAAATCCTTTTAACATGCATGCCAACGGTGTGTTGGGCACACTCTGATGCCCCCCCATACTAATACACTGCCACTGACCTACGGTGCCGGACGTTCCAACGGTCACCAATAGGAATTGCAATGGCTTAACCTCCCACACAACCTAACACGGACTGCTTTAGGGATGACGTTGTCCTGAGTCCAGGAGGGTGATCAGTCCCCCTCTTCTGTCTTCAAATGAGACAGGCACACCAGAGTTTAACAGATACTCGCCTGAAATGCGTTGTCCACTTCCCCATCCTGGCCAGGAATTGTTCAGACCACCGTTCCTACACTGCAGGGTTCTTGGACTCGATCAGAGCACCGTCGGTACCAAAGAGTTGTCACTGCTGTCTCCCGGAGGCTGGATCCCCCGTGACGCCTGGAGAATGTTCAGGAGTGACTGCCCGATGGGCCCGAGGGGTTGAACGGCCCTCAGCAAAATATTGCCTTGACCTATAGTCCTGCCGCGGTCGCCATTTGAAATAGAAAAATTGACGAGAGACCAGGCCAAGCTCTTCAATGTAGGAAGTTTATTTGCGCAGGTTCAGACTGCACTTAGCATGAAAGAGTCTGAACCCCGAAAAGTTCAAATCAACATACATTTATACAGTTACATTCATCTGATATTCATACCTCATATTATAGGCGTTACAAAGGGAGGAATAATATATGGTAATGTAAGTAACATCATATAGAGAAGTGAAATATGCCTAGAACAGAAGAAAAGGAGTTGTCAGCAAAAGGGAGTATACATGTGATAAATGTCAGCCCAGGAAGAGAACAACAGGATGCATATGTCGGTCAAGATAAAAATACTAACGGCTTAGCACAGCTACTTACTTGCTAGCTTGCAAGCTAAGGGGAAGTAGGGCAAAAGTCAGACTCCTTCAGGTCAATGTCATTCACACATAGCGCTTCTAGCAGTTGCTCAAATTCCTCTTTCAGCTTTTCTGAGGTCTCGTCTAGCAGTCTGAAGATGCACACATCAACGAAGCGTGTCAAGAAGTACTATTCCAAAGGCACCACGTGAGATTCCAAGCTTGCCAGCATGGTTTTATCCATAAAAGAAATGGGCATGCCACTGAATCCAGCTGAGCCTGTCTTGCTGGTCTCAGCCGGCTCTGGCATGGATTGGGTCTTTCTACTAGGAGCAAAATCACAGAGAGGCAGTGGGGCTTACCCAAACGAGTATTTGAATCCCTGAAGATGTTTGTTCCACCTGGTTCCATGCTGATCAGGAGTCTCAAAGTAGATGGGAAGTCCTTTGGAAGGGAATTTAAGTCGGGGATACCTTCAACAGCAATAGTCAGTTACAGTAAGAAACCAGAAAAGCATCAATCAGTTCAATGCTCAAAGGGCCAAGTAGTGCAGAGAAACGTGGCCAAGAAAGTCCTTGAGAGACATCTGAGTCCTATTGTTCCCACAGCTCGGCAGTCTTGGAGAAGGACTAACCAAAGGGTAGCGCGTAAGCTTCCTCAAATCATTCCACCTCAAACATGTTCTCTAAAACCCAGATCACAGCAGCTTCTGTTTCTGGACCAAGAAACTCTTAGTCATATCAAATTAAACATTATACACAAAGACCTGGCCTACAAGTGGAAAATGCCCACATTAATTAGTAAGTCACTTATCCTGATGTTTCAGAATATCAACCCATCAGCTTTCATTCGCTACCAACCCAGAAAACCTGCTGCTTTTAGTTTCACCGAAAAGGACACTCCATTTGTTGGCCCCAAAGCCCGAGAAGCACTGGAATGGCACGTGAGAAAGAAGACTCTTCATCATATTTGGGGTCTTCCAGGTCTTATTTGGAGATCTGTCCAGTATCTTCTTCCAGCTACCCCTTCTGCTCATCCCCAGAAGAAATTGCACAGAGAGGTGATTATTTTACTATCAGAGGTCTCCTTTCTTAGTAATACCATCAAACGAGAACTGGAAAGAAACATGCAGAAAAGGGTAGTGCATCAGCGATGGTTGCTACCTAAAAGAATTTTGGAGTCTATGAAGCTGTTCTACTCAAGTTATAGTTACCTAAAACCCACGGTCCCTTGGCAAGTGGGTGGAATGAACAAAGAGCAAGGTAGCAGACTCTCCAAAATTGAGATTGCTGCACCTCCACGGATTCATGCCCGAAGCCAGCTAGAGGTTCACCTCAAACTTCAGCTCCATTTGGCTAAGGAACATTTGGAAATTTATTTGGATGCTCTTCCGGTAATTGTTAGAACTTCCTGGAGGCACATGCTTTTCTCTTTGAGAATCCCTCTCCCTAAGATCCTTTCGAGTCCCCAGCCAATGCTTCCCCGCAGGACCTTGTTGCCCTTTGCGTGCAGGAAAGCCATTGATAGGATTGAAATGACTGTGCAACGTAATCATTTTGCTTCCTTGTGGGAGCTGACCACCCATTATGTCAAGGCACTTGAACAATTGATGCCCAAACCTTTGTCCCAGCCCCTAAGAGGTCAGAAAAGGACTGCCTTCTTATGCACTAAAAATTCAGTGGGTGCTTCCTCCAGGGTTCAGCATGGAAACTTTAGAGCTGCACGTTCAAAGGAAGAGAATCCAACATGAATGGGGTTTTCCAGTCCTTATCCAAAAATCAATCAAGAGCTTCATCTATCAGCCACCTTCAGCCTCATCTTTAACAAAGACAAAAATCAGTGTCCATACCCTGGTTCAGGAGCTATCGTTCCTTCCCCAGGACATCTGCAAAAACCTTGAACTTCACGTGCAGAAGACAAAACTATATCGCCAGTGGGGCTTGCCACAAAGGGTTCTTGGATCTCTGAAGAAGCTACAGACAGAAGTAAAAATTCATGCTCCAAGGCCAAAAACACTGGTGCACCAGACAAGAAGAACAATATCCACCTATAAAACCCTCCCTCTATTCCAAACTAAGACTGTTCTATGCACCATGTGCTGCAAACAGAGGATGGTGGTGATTCCTTCATATGTTCCTCACAAGCTTTCCTTAAAAGGATCCAACTATCTGGAGAAGATTTGCTTTCACCTGTCTAAGAAATATGTGGAGATACAGTTGGAGGTTTTCCCAGACATTGTAATGGGTTCTTGGAAACATAATGTATTGGCAACAAGGCAACCACTCCCCAAATTAATCTCCCATAGTGCTAAGATTTTGCAGCCCCGACAGATCTTCCTACCCTTCATGCAAAAGCAGGAGGCAAAAAGGTTGGAGATGGCAGTACAACTTCACTATTTTAGTTCCTTCTGGGGTCTGGCCAAAAGATATGTGGAAGCCATTGATGCAATGATTTCTATATCATATGCCTCACCCCTCCAGAGAAAGAGCATTCCTATTGTGATGTTCTCAGAGACACAGATAGCATTTCTCCAACCAGAAGAACGAGAGATTTTTGAACTGCATATCAGGAAGAAGAGGTTGCATCATGAATGGGGCTTCCCAGCACTCATCCAGAGCTCTCTCAGGGTCTTCATGCAAGGTTTTCCCCCACGTTCCACCACCCACAGGACCACAATCAATGTCCATGCTTTGCCACAAAGGCTTTCATTTCTCCCTTGGCCAACTTGCAACTACTTAGAGTTTCACATACAGAAACTGAAACTACAACGGCATTGGGGCTTACCAAAGAGAATCCTTGAGTCACTGAAATATCTCCGTCCTTCTGCTCCTTTGGGAAAAGCTCAGCTCCCCCAAAGTGACAAGAAAACTAAATTAACAGAAGCAAGGTTCGGTGCTGGAGAAAGTCAAAGGGCTTGTTGCAAACTGGTTGAGTCCACGCATTCTGCTCCAAAGAAATTGGATCTCCTCAAGGAACACATCAGAAGAAAATACATTCAGGTACAGCTAGAGATACTCCCTAGACAGGTGAGACAGTCCACCAAAGAATCCAGTACTATTCCTCCAAAGCACCTTCCCAAGTTGATCAAGGCTGGACAGGAATCCCCCACGAACAGATCATTGTCCTTACTTTTTCTGCCACCAAGTAATATAAATATGTTGGAACAGAATTTAAGACATAAACATTTGATGTTCTTGTGGGGGGTCAGCAAGAAATATATGGAATCCTTATCTATAGTGGTCCCAGTTAGACCTTTCTCAGCACCAACCCAAAAGGCAAGCATTGCATTCCTACAGCTGAAGACCCCTTTTGTTCAGAAAGAGGCAAGAAAAATTTTGGGAGTATCACATCCAGAAAAAGAGACTTCATTATTTATGGGGTTTGCCATCCATCATCCAAAGCTCTCTACAAGCCTTTACAACCTATTTATCCATTGTCCCCCATCCACCACAGAGAATAAGGCAGGAAATCATAATTTCAGTGCAGGATCTGCCATTTGTTTCTAAGTTTGTTCAGCAGAACTTAGCATCTAGCATTAAAAAGATGGTCATTCACAGCCAATGGGGGCTGCCAAAAAGATTACAGAAATTTCTGCGTGGCTTTCGTCCCACCCCTCCAGGAGATCATGAAGAATTAAGGGAGTTCAGAAACTTTCTGGTCAGTGGACCTAAGTTCAAAAAAGCACAGCGTATCACTAGATTGCCACAGGCTAGTTTTGGAGATGGTCAACAAAAGAAGGTCGCCTTTCTCACAGATGAAAGTGCAGATCTTCTGGAAAAGCACATCCAACATAAAAAGTTCCAGCATGAATGGGGGCTGCCCTCTGTCCTTCAAAGGTCCCTTTGTGCTTTTGCTCCTTTGCCTCCAGAACCACAAAGAACTTCAACCAGATTGGCCGTTGCTGCCCCTTCAAGTCTGCAAAGTGAAGTGAGAGTCACAAAAACTCCAAAGCTGCTGTTCCTGGATCCAGTCACAAAGGGACACTTGGAAGCACATACAAAAAGACAAATCACAAGACACAGATGGAGCCTTCCCAAGCGAGTACAGGAATCAATGAAGACTTTATTGCCCCCTACATATTTTCGCCAGCCTGAAGACCTTATAGACCGAATACCATTGGTTACCCCTGATCAAGTCTATCCAGCTAGAATTAAAGAGCTTTCAGAAACTAGAGCTCAGCATCTGCCTACAATTAGAAAAGGCCCAAAATGGAGGAGCCAGATAGAGGAATATGGTGGCAGGCAACTACCACTGATAGCAGGAAGACATCCCAACACTTCCTCTCCACACTTATTGAACCAAATTCCAACTAAGTGGAAAAGTTTCTCCTAAGTTTCACCAAGAGAGGTGGGCTGCAATGTTCTATACAAAGAAAGCTTGGGATGCTCTAGAGTTCCATGTTAAATGCAAAAGGATCCAACATGATTGGGGACTGCCCTCTATGGTCAAGAAATCCCTCAATGCTTTTGCTCACCATCCACCAGAGCTGCACAGCACAACTAGCAGATCAGGAGGGCGCATCTCCATTACGAGCCCAGGGAAAGGAGCAACTCATAAGTCACTTGCTATGGTACAGGCAATAATCCCTCATTTGGATCTACATTTTGTGAGTACAGAGATCAAGGATAGCCTGGAAGCCCACTTGAAGAATTGGACCATGAAGCACAAATGGGAGCTCCCCAAACTAATTCGGGGTTCACTGAGGGCTATTGCTTCTCCTCAACCTGAATCCCCATCTGGAATGCACCAACCTCGCAGGCAGCATAGCAGATCTGCCCAACCACAGAAAATCTTTTCCCACCATGAGAGACGGACATCACAACAGCAAGTCACCTCTAAGAAGGGAGCCCCCAAAATATCCAACACTATAAGCCATCAAGAGCAAAGCTCAGCTTTGGCAAAGCTGCTGTTCCTTACAGAGGACAACCGACATCTTTTGGAATTCCACATTCAGCAGAAGAAAATCCAGCATGCTTGGGGTGTCCCTTTGGTGGTGCTCCGGTCCTTGAATGCTTTCTTCCCATTTCTGATCAAGACCCAAAGTACAGGAAAGAAGAGGCTCAGGGCTAACCAGTGGGTTATTGAAGAAATAAAGGTGGTTGTCCCCTTCATGTTCTTCCTTAGTGTGGAGACCAAAGAGGTTCTGGAAGCTCATATGAAGAGGAAGATTGCAGAGCATAAATGGTCTGTTCCCAGACGAGTTCAGCAGACATTGGGGACATTATCTACTCCCCAACCCCATTTCCAACCCAAGGACATTTATCGACAAACTCCACTGTGTCACCAGTGCAAATCGCTCCTTCAGACTACTGATGATACCCAAACTGAGAAGAAGGAGGAAGATGAAGACTTGCTGGAACAGTCAGAGAAAGATAGGAGAAGGAAGAGAAGGAAAAAGAAATATTTCCAGCTAAGGAACCAGAGAACGTCTACATCTCCTGGGAGCAGGCAATTCTTGATATTCTCAGACCCAAGGCTTTCTTTTCTTTCAGATGAGGCCAGAAATTATCTGGAATTCCACATTCAGCAGAAGAAAATTCAAAGAGCATGGAGCCTGCCTTCCTTGGTCCTGAAATCCTTGCGTGCCTTTGCCCCATTTCCTCTTGAAGAACAGAAGGACATGCAAGACCCAAGAAATAGAGGGACCAAAAAAATTCTGAGGGATAAAAGAGATGTGCCCATTGATGTCCAGAGTCCCTTGTTTCTCAGCCCAGATGTTGAGGAACACCTGGATATCCATGTGAGACACATAACAAGAAAGCACCAATGGGGTCTTCTCGAACGAGTTCAACAGCCCTTGCAGGCATTTCTGCCTTTGAGATCTCATTCGCCATCTGAGTTGGAAGAAGAGAAAGAAGGCTCACTCAAGGGTTCCAAACCTAGGAAAGTCTACCATAAGACAAAAGTGATGCCATCTGCAAATGGAAATATCAAAACGTATTCAGAAGTGAAGCTGCCTTTCTTTGGGGACCCAGCTTGGAACCTCCTGGAATTTCATATCCAACGCAAGAAACTCCAACATGCATGGGGACTGTCTCCAGCCATCCCTGCCGGCACGAGTGCTCTGTGGCCGTTCGTGGCCACCTCCGTCCGCCTCCCGGCTGGGCACAGCCGCGGGTCCGGCGTTCGCCCACCGAACAGCTGATGGGCGCGGGCATGGCTGGGCTGTCTCCGGTGCTGGGCGGGTTCCGCCGGCTGTGCTCCCCACGGCTGCCTCCGTCCACCCCTCAGCAGTTGGTGCGGCCGCGGGTCCGGCGTTCGCCCGCCGAACAGCTGATGGGCGCGGCCGCGGCTGGGCCTTCTCTGGTGCTGGGCGGGTGCCGCCGGGCGGGTGCCGCCGGTTGTGTTCCCCTGGTTCCCACTGTGTTGTTGAGCCCGTAGGGCTTGACAGTCGGCCCCTCCTACCAAGGCTCCTCCTGGAAGGCAAGACACAGGGGTTATACATGCAGCAAGGAGAGCGGTCGTTTCCCCCCGGCCCCCACCCGAGGGTTTATTAGGGTGCTTTTGGTGAAAAGCCCTAATCAACCGAGGGGCCTGGACGTTCGACCCCGCCACCCAGGACGCCTCTGTAGCCGGATACCCCTTCCATAGCACCAGGTACTGCAGCCGCCCCCTCCGCACCCTGGCATCCAGAATCCCCTGTACTTCGTACTGCCCATCCCTCACAGGCCCCGGGCCCACTGCCCCTCCCCTGACAGGAACGGGGGCTGGTTTCAATAGGCTCCCATGGAATACGGGGTGCACTCTGCCAAGGAACTTGGGCAGTCTGAGGCGCACTGTGACCGGGTTGATGATGCGAGTAACCTGAAAGGGGCCTATGTATTTAGGGCCCAGTTTCTTGCTGGGTATTTGCAGCCGCAGGTATTTCGTCGACAGGTACACCCAATCCCCAACCCCTGGGGTGTAGAACGGCTGGTGCTTCTTATCGGTTTGGGCCTTTGCAATGCTGGCCTGTTTGTCCAGTGCCTCCTTGGTTGCTGCCCACGCCCTCCTGATTTGCAGCATCCACTCCTGGGGTTGGCAAGGGGAGGTCGCTCCCTGGTCGCACTCGGGGACGGGAGGAAAGGCGTAGTCCGACACCACTGTGTATGGTGGGAGGCCTGTGCTGCTGTGTACAGCGTTGTTGTGGGTGACCTCCGCAAACGCCAGCAGGTCCGCCCAATCCGACTGCTGGTACGACACGTAGCTGCGCAAATATTGTTCCACTGCGGCGTTGGCCCGTTCGGCGACACCGTTAGTGCAGGGATGGTACCCCGAGCTCAACCCCTGGGACGATCCTATAAACCGGAGGAACTCACGCCAAAACCTGGCGATGAACTGCACCCCCCGGTCCGAGATAATGCGCCTAGGCACCCCGTGTAAGCGATACACGTGTGTTATAAACAGCCAGGCCAGGCGCCGGGCTGAAGGCAGGCCTTTCAGCGGAACGAAATGAGCCTGTTTAGAGAAAAGGTCAACCACGGTCCAGATGACAGTGTACCCCCGGCTCTCTGGCAGGTCCACGATGAAGTCCATCCCTATGTCCTGCCATGGACGGCTGGGGTCCGCCACTGCCTGCAAAAATCCCGCTGGTTTCCCGGGTTGGGGTTTGGCCATAGCGCACGTGGGGCATCGCCAGACATAATCCTCGACCTGTTGCCTCATGCCAGGCCACCAGAACTGGCGTCGGGCGAGGTGCAGGGTCTTTAAGAACCCGAGGTGTCCGGCCTGCTTGGCGTCATGGCATCTATAAAGCACAACCTCACGCAGGGCCTGCGGCACATATATCCTGCTTCCGTACCATGCCAGGTCATCCCGTCGAGTCAGGAGTCGCGGGTGCTGCTGTAACCAGCTATCCCCCACAAGAGCCGCCTTCAGACTCTGTACGAGGTCATCAATGACCTTGGTCTGTATGGCCCGCACCGCCTCTGGGCCAGGAGGAGGGATAAGGGCCTGTACCACCTCCTCCCGCTGGTTGTCATATTGCGGAAGGCGTGAGAGGGCATCTGCCAGGAAGTTTTTCCCCCCTGGAACGCATTTCAGGGTAAACCTGAACCGCTTAAAGTACAGGGCCCACCTCACATGTTTAGGGGCCAATTTCTGCCTTTGAGATCTCATTCGCCATCTGAGTTGGAAGAAGAGAAAGAAGGCTCACTCAAGGGTTCCAAACCTAGGAAAGTCTACCATAAGACAAAAGTGATGCCATCTGCAAATGGAAATATCAAAACGTATTCAGAAGTGAAGCTGCCTTTCTTTGGGGACCCAGCTTGGAACCTCCTGGAATTTCATATCCAACGCAAGAAACTCCAACATGCATGGGGACTGCCCTTCGTGGTGTTGAAATCCATAGATGCTTTTGCTCCATATATCCATGACTCCACGAAGCATCCATCAGCCATACAAGGTGCAACGTCAGCCCATAAGCTTTCCTGGGACAGAGAATTTCACATGATTGCCACAAATCTGTCATTCCTTAACTCAGATACAAAGCAACACCTAGAAGCTCATCTGAGGAATTTGATTGCCGTACATGGATGGGAGCTTCCAAAACGTGCTCAAGCAACATTGAGAGCATTTCTGCCTCCTGGCACACTCGGTTCACGAGCTCAGTCTCCTGTCTATAAATCTACCCAGATCTCATTGCCCCAAACCTGGGGTACCGGCAAAAGTCCCATGAAGAAATCCCAGCTCAGGAAGAAAGAAGCAAAGTTGTGGGCACCCAGGTCCTCATCCACAGCCTATTTCAGAAGCACAAAGGTGGACTTTCTTGACGATAGGGCTCAGGATCTTCTGGAATTCCACATTCTGCACAAGAAAATTCAACATGCATGGGGCTTGCCAGCCATTATTCAGAAATCCCTGGGGTTGTTTGCTCCCTCAGAGTCAGATGTGACCATGAAAACAGCAATGAGTGTTGCAGCCAACAAATCACCAATAGTGAAGGAAGTCAGAGTTGCTGCTCAGCACCTTCTCTTTCTGCAGCCAGACATAAAGAAGCAGCTGGAAAGACACATCAGAGAGCTCACTGTGAAGCACAGATGGTGACTTCCAAAACTGGTGCAAGACACACTGGTGGCATTTATTCCTCAAACTGAAGAAATGGGGGAGGAGATGAACGAACCGTTCTCGACATATGATGACCTATTGAGATCCAGCTCTAGTTCAGGGGTACCTGACATGTATGACTCAGAACTATTTTATGGACTCCACCCAACTCCAATGGGAATTCGAGCTTCTTGGCTGGATACCGAAGAGCCATCGTTTTGTTTTGATAGAAAAACCCAGCACGACAGAACCCTTCAAGGGAAAATGGCTGGGAGAGAAGCACCTGAAGTGAGCAAACTACGGCAGTCGCCACTGCAGAGAATTGGATCAGATTTATATCTAAAGGATGAACACATATGGACTTCAGACCTTCTTGGTGGAACACAAGATCCTAGAGGTCCATTTTTCTCTACTCCAGTTTCTGGCTATCGGAAAGGCAGATATAACGTCAGTAGCTCATCAGAGAGATTATCTATGGAGAAATATCCAAGTCAAAGAACTGATTGGTTAGCCAGAGAGAGAGAAGCCCTGCCTTGCTCTTCCAACATGTCCCTAAAGAAGGACATTCTGAAACAACTTCAAAGCACTTCCCAGAGAAAGGAAAGTGACAGATACTATCCTGTTGGGTCTAAACAGTCTCAGTTATCAAAAGTCTCTAGTTCTAGCTGGATATCCAAGAAATTTTGTAGGATAGGCAATTGCCCTTGCCTGTGCCATTTGCCTTCATCTAGAGAGGGCTCCATGTTGTCATTGCAATCAGTTAGAAAGCAGAGACCAGATTTAACTTGGGGTATGGTCAAGGAGACAGAAACAGATTCTTCTTCACTGCTAACAGAGGATAGGTCATCCCTTCCATCTATTCCAGCAAAGAAGGTAGAAGTACGGTTCTCTTCTTTTCCATCAGAAGATGCTATCTCTGAATTATCCTCAGGGGCAACCTTGAGGAACGCTTCGCTTCCAGGACCAGGGTATCAAGTAGCCCTATTTCAGGAGGAAAGAGTCTTCGCTAGCAATACAGACCTTCAGAATTTGACTACATCAGGAAGTGAACTGGCCGATACCTCAGGGCCCTCTGAACAATTTTCTTCACCCAATAAAGATATGTTCTTCCAGGAAGCAGTGCAACCTTCACTAGCTGTTGAGCAGAGAGCAGTGCTGGACTACGGAAGAGAAGGCGAACAAACTGTCACAGAACTAGGCATGGATGAACTTCACGGTGGAAAGCACTCCAGCATGGAGAAGGTAGAAGAAAAGACCCAGAACTGGGGGAAAGACCTATCTACCAAGGAACCTTTTACTGATATCAGACCATTCATAGAACACAAGATGTCTGGGACAACTCAAAAGAGAAGAAAGCCTATGTTCGAAAGAGGTCAGCCCAAGAAGCTGAAGAAATAGGTTCACCACACTCACTTCCTAGTCGGCGTGGAACCTGATGAGAAAATGTCCATCCTTGGTAGAATCTTGGAGAGAAAATTGCGTCTGCGACATGGGTTGAGCATTTGGAAGTACAGCCATGGAAAGGTGGTTTCCAGAATAAAAGACAAGATAGAAAGCTTTAGTCAAAGTTTCAGGGTACGAAGGAGGACAAGAAGCAAGGACAGCGCTAGGAGAAATCAGTCACATAGTCCGGAAAGCACCACAAGAAGCAGCAGCTCAAGTGTCAAGGCCAGAAGCAGAGGGAGAAGCAAGGAGAGGAGATCAAAGGTGGATGTGAAAAGAAAGGAGTTGCCACAGAAGGAATTATGATGGTCATACCTATACGACAGTTCCTTGACAAAGGGAGCAGGAAGAAACTATGAAAGGGGCCAGAAAGAAACTCTGCAAATCCCTAGGAGAGTATGCCCCTTGGAAAGAGGTGAATTTATAATCCAGCTTCAAGAACTTGGGTTAAGCCATTGTGCCAAAGGTTGATAGACAACTGTGTAGTCCTATCACTTTCAAACACCCACGTCTACGCCGAAGAATGCAAGCCTGAAGAACGACGACGTAGCACGGTTGACTGCGAGAAAACCTTTACTCTCAGGATATCCATGCAAATACAAAGTCAGCGTTGGGAGCCACTCGCCCCAACACGCCTTTTATCCCATGCCTGTAACCAGGCAGCAGCCCCACCCATGAGCCCCACCCCTCTCCCCCGCAAACCAGCATCCACCTGGCCTGCGTAAATACCCCACCCCTCTACTCCGGCGACCCACGCCCAGCTCCTCCCACCAGCGTCAAGATCCCCAGCGTGTAAGCCCTGCTTCCCCTCTACATTCCCAGGCGTGCTCCCCCCCACCGCCGCAACACCCTGTGCCATAACCATGCCCCCCTGACAGCCCCCAAAGCCCGGACGCAGCTGCACAGCACCACGTGTCGCCGCCGGCTCGTGGATTGCGACGCGCGCCTCCAACACAGCTGTCAGGCCGCCGCTAGCTCCGCGAAGCCTGCGCATCCACCGGTAGCTGTTCCTGGCCGCTGCTCAGCTGCTCGGGCCGTGCGACCGCCGGCGGCTGTGTCTTGCTGCCTCCCAGCCGACGGAGTCGCGCGACCACCGGCAGCCGTCTCCCAGCCATCCCTGCCGGCACGAGTGCTCTGTGGCCGTTCGTGGCCACCTCCGTCCGCCTCCCGGCCGTGGGCACAGCCGCGGGTCCGGCGTTTGCCCGCCGAACAGCTGATGGGCGCGGGCGTGGCTGGGCTCCTTTTCTCTTTGAGAATCCCTCTCCCTAAGATCCTTTCGAGTCCCCAGCCAATGCTTCCCCGCAGGACCTTGTTGCCCTTTGCGTGCAGGAAAGCCATTGATAGGATTGAAATGACTGTGCAACGTAATCATTTTGCTTCCTTGTGGGAGCTGACCACCCATTATGTCAAGGCACTTGAACAATTGATGCCCAAACCTTTGTCCCAGCCCCTAAGAGGTCAGAAAAGGACTGCCTTCTTATGCACTAAAATTCAGTGGGTGCTTCCTCCAGGGTTCAGCATGGAAACTTTAGAGCTGCACGTTCAAAGGAAGAGAATCCAACATGAATGGGGTTTTCCAGTCCTTATCCAAAAATCAATCAAGAGCTTCATCTATCAGCCACCTTCAGCCTCATCTTTAACAAAGACAAAAATCAGTGTCCATACCCTGGTTCAGGAGCTATCGTTCCTTCCCCAGGACATCTGCAAAAACCTTGAACTTCACGTGCAGAAGACAAAACTATATCGCCAGTGGGGCTTGCCACAAAGGGTTCTTGGATCTCTGAAGAAGCTACAGACAGAAGTAAAAATTCATGCTCCAAGGCCAAAAACACTGGTGCACCAGACAAGAAGAACAATATCCACCTATAAAACCCTCCCTCTATTCCAAACTAAGACTGTTCTATGCACCATGTGCTGCAAACAGAGGATGGTGGTGATTCCTTCATATGTTCCTCACATGCTTTCCTTAAAAGGATCCAACTATCTGGAGAAGATTTGCTTTCACCTGTCTAAGAAATATGTGGAGATACAGTTGGAGGTTTTCCCAGACATTGTAATGGGTTCTTGGAAACATAATGTATTGGCAACAAGGCAACCACTCCCCAAATTAATCTCCCATAGTGCTAAGATTTTGCAGCCCCGACAGATCTTCCTACCCTTCATGCAATAGCAGGAGGCAAAAAGGTTGGAGATGGCAGTACAACTTCACTATTTTAGTTCCTTCTGGGGTCTGGCCAAAAGATATGTGGAAGCCATTGATGCAATGATTTCTATATCATATGCCTCACCCCTCCAGAGAAAGAGCATTCCTATTGTGATGTTCTCAGAGACACAGATAGCATTTCTCCAACCAGAAGAACGAGAGATTTTTGAACTGCATATCAGGAAGAAGAGGTTGCATCATGAATGGGGCTTCCCAGCACTCATCCAGAGCTCTCTCAGGGTCTTCATGCAAGGTTTTCCCCCACGTTCCACCACCCACAGGACCACAATCAATGTCCATGCTTTGCCACAAAGGCTTTCATTTCTCCCGTGGCCAACTTGCAACTACTTAGAGTTTCACGTACAGAAACTGAAACTACAACGGCATTGGGGCTTACCAAAGAGAATCCTTGAGTCACTGAAATATCTCCGTCCTTCTGCTCCTTTGGGAAAAGCTCAGCTCCCCCAAAGTGACAAGAAAACTAAATTAACAGAAGCAAGGTTCGGTGCTGGAGAAAGTCAAAGGGCTTGTTGCAAACTGGTTGAGTCCACGCATTCTGCTCCAAAGAAATTGGATCTCCTCAAGGAACACATCAGAAGAAAATACATTCAGGTACAGCTAGAGATACTCCCTAGACAGGTGAGACAGTCCACCAAAGAATCCAGTACTATTCCTCCAAAGCACCTTCCCAAGTTGATCAAGGCTGGACAGGAATCCCCCACGAACAGATCATTGTCCTTACTTTTTCTGCCACCAAGTAATATAAATATGTTGGAACAGAATTTAAGACATAAACATTTGATGTTCTTGTGGGGGGTCAGCAAGAAATATATGGAATCCTTATCTATAGTGGTCCCAGTTAGACCTTTCTCAGCACCAACCCAAAAGGCAAGCATTGCATTCCTACAGCTGAAGACCCCTTTTGTTCAGAAAGAGGCAAGAAAAATTTTGGAGTATCACATCCAGAAAAAGAGACTTCATTATTTATGGGGTTTGCCATCCATCATCCAAAGCTCTCTACAAGCCTTTACAACCTATTTATCCATTGTCCCCCATCCACCACAGAGAATAAGGCAGGAAATCATAATTTCAGTGCAGGATCTGCCATTTGTTTCTAAGTTTGTTCAGCAGAACTTAGCATCTAGCATTAAAAAGATGGTCATTCACAGCCAATGGGGGCTGCCAAAAAGATTACAGAAATTTCTGCGTGGCTTTCGTCCCACCCCTCCAGGAGATCATGAAGAATTAAGGGAGTTCAGAAACTTTCTGGTCAGTGGGCCTAAGTTCAAAAAAGCACAGCGTATCACTAGATTGCCACAGGCTAGTTTTGGAGATGGTCAACAAAAGAAGGTCGCCTTTCTCACAGATGAAAGTGCAGATCTTCTGGAAAAGCACATCCAACATAAAAAGTTCCAGCATGAATGGGGGCTGCCCTCTGTCCTTCAAAGGTCCCTTTGTGCTTTTGCTCCTTTGCCTCCAGAACCACAAAGAACTTCAACCAGATTGGCCATTGCTGCCCCTTCAAGTCTGCAAAGTGAAGTGAGAGTCACAAAAACTCCAAAGCTGCTGTTCCTGGATCCAGTCACAAAGGGACACTTGGAAGCACATACAAAAAGACAAATCACAAGACACAGATGGAGCCTTCCCAAGCGAGTACAGGAATCAATGAAGACTTTATTGCCCCCTACATATTTTCGCCAGCCTGAAGACCTTATAGACCGAATACCATTGGTTACCCCTGATCAAGTCTATCCAGCTAGAATTAAAGAGCTTTCAGAAACTAGAGCTCAGCATCTGCCTACAATTAGAAAAGGCCCAAAATGGAGGAGCCAGATAGAGGAATATGGTGGCAGGCAACTACCACTGATAGCAGGAAGACATCCCAACACTTCCTCTCCACACTTATTGAACCAAATTCCAACTAAGTGGAAAAGTTTCTCCTAAGTTTCACCAAGAGAGGTGGGCTGCAATGTTCTATACAAAGAAAGCTTGGGATGCTCTAGAGTTCCATGTTAAATGCAAAAGGATCCAACATGATTGGGGACTGCCCTCTATGGTCAAGAAATCCCTCAATGCTTTTGCTCACCATCCACCAGAGCTGCACAGCACAACTAGCAGATCAGGAGGGCGCATCTCCATTACGAGCCCAGGGAAAGGAGCAACTCATAAGTCACTTGCTATGGTACAGGCAATAATCCCTCATTTGGATCTACATTTTGTGAGTACAGAGATCAAGGATAGCCTGGAAGCCCACTTGAAGAATTGGACCATGAAGCACAAATGGGAGCTCCCCAAACTAATTCGGGGTTCACTGAGGGCTATTGCTTCTCCTCAACCTGAATCCCCATCTGGAATGCACCAACCTCGCAGGCAGCATAGCAGATCTGCCCAACCACAGAAAATCTTTTCCCACCATGAGAGACGGACATCACAACAGCAAGTCACCTCTAAGAAGGGAGCCCCCAAAATATCCAACACTATAAGCCATCAAGAGCAAAGCTCAGCTTTGGCAAAGCTGCTGTTCCTTACAGAGGACAACCGACATCTTTTGGAATTCCACATTCAGCAGAAGAAAATCCAGCATGCTTGGGGTGTCCCTTTGGTGGTGCTCCGGTCCTTGAATGCTTTCTTCCCATTTCTGATCAAGACCCAAAGTACAGGAAAGAAGAGGCTCAGGGCTAACCAGTGGGTTATTGAAGAAATAAAGGTGGTTGTCCCCTTCACGTTCTTCCTTAGTGTGGAGACCAAAGAGGTTCTGGAAGCTCATATGAAGAGGAAGATTGCAGAGCATAAATGGTCTGTTCCCAGACGAGTTCAGCAGACATTGGGGACATTATCTACTCCCCAACCCCATTTCCAACCCAAGGACATTTATCGACAAACTCCACTGTGTCACCAGTGCAAATCGCTCCTTCAGACTACTGATGATACCCAAACTGAGAAGAAGGAGGAAGATGAAGACTTGCTGGAACAGTCAGAGAAAGATAGGAGAAGGAAGAGAAGGAAAAAGAAATATTTCCAGCTAAGGAACCAGAGAACATCTCCTGGGAGCAGGCAATTCTTGATATTCTCAGACCCAAGGCTTTCTTTTCTTTCAGATGAGGCCAGAAATTATCTGGAATTCCACATCCAGCAGAAGAAAATTCAGCGGGCATGGAGCTTGCCCTCTACAGTTTTGAAGTCTTTGCAAGCTTTTGCCCCATTTTCCTCTGAAAAGGAAAGACACATCGAGAGCACTAGGAAGCGCATAGTCAAGACACATGGATGGGATAGGCAAGAAGTGGAGGTGATTGTCCCAAACCTCTCCTTCCTCAGTGAAAAAACCAAAGACATACTGGAAGCTCACTTGAAGAGGAGAACTGCAGAGCATAAATGGGGCAAAAACCATTCAAAAGCTCCTGGGATCATTTGTGCCTTCCAGACCTCCTTCTCAATATGAAAGCATTCATGAACAACCATCACTCTGCTGGAAGTGCAAATCCCTCCTGGGGTCTACAGGTGTTTCCAAAATTGAAGAAGAAGGTGATGAGCTGTGGCAAGAAATTAAAAAAGACAGGAGAAGGAAAATATGGAAGGGTAAAGATTTCCAGTCAAGAAAGCAGAGGGAATCTACTTGTGTGGGTCCTGATGGAAGGTGTTTCTTAGTACCAATGGAGGGAAAGCTTCCTTTTCTCTCTGAGGAGGACAGGAATTACCTGGAATTCCACATTCAGCAGAAGAAAATTCAAAGAGCATGGAGCCTGCCTTCCTTGGTCCTGAAATCCTTGCGTGCCTTTGCCCCATTTCCTCTTGAAGAACAGAAGGACATGCAAGACCCAAGAAATAGAGGGACCAAAAAAATTCTGAGGGATAAAAGAGATGTGCCCATTGATGTCCAGAGTCCCTTGTTTCTCAGCCCAGATGTTGAGGAGCACCTGGATATCCATGTGAGACACATAACAAGAAAGCACCAATGGGGTCTTCTCGAACGAGTTCAACAGCCCTTGCAGGCATTTCTGCCTTTGAGATCTCATTCGCCATCTGAGTTGGAAGAAGAGAAAGAAGGCTCACTCAAGGGTTCCAAACCTAGGAAAGTCTACCATAAGACAAAAGTGATGCCATCTGCAAATGGAAATATCAAAACGTATTCAGAAGTGAAGCTGCCTTTCTTTGGGGACCCAGCTTGGAACCTCCTGGAATTTCATATCCAACGCAAGAAACTCCAACATGCATGGGGACTGTCTCCAGCCATCCCTGCCGGCACGAGTGCTCTGTGGCCGTTCGTGGCCACCTCCGTCCGCCTCCCGGCTGTGGGCACAGCCGCGGGTCCGGCGTTCGCCCACCGAACAGCTGATGGGCGCGGGCATGGCTGGGCTGTCTCCGGTGCTGGGCGGGTTCCGCCGGCTGTGCTCCCCACGGCTGCCTCCGTCCACCCCTCAGCAGTTGGTGCGGCCGCGGGTCCGGCGTTCGCCCGCCGAACAGCTGATGGGCGCGGCCGCGGCTGGGCCTTCTCTGGTGCTGGGCGGGTGCCGCCGGGCGGGTGCCGCCGGTTGTGTTCCCCTGGTTCCCACTGTGTTGTTGAGCCCGTAGGGCTTGACAGTCGGCCCCTCCTACCAAGGCTCCTCCTGGAAGGCAAGACACAGGGGTTATACATGCAGCAAGGAGAGCGGTCGTTTCCCCCCGGCCCCCACCCGAGGGTTTATTAGGGTGCTTTTGGTGAAAAGCCCTAATCAACCGAGGGGCCTGGACGTTCGACCCCGCCACCCAGGACGCCTCTGTAGCCGGATACCCCTTCCATAGCACCAGGTACTGCAGCCGCCCCCTCCGCACCCTGGCATCCAGAATCCCCTGTACTTCGTACTGCCCATCCCTCACAGGCCCCGGGCCCACTGCCCCTCCCCTGACAGGAACAGGGGCTGGTTTCAATAGGCTCCCATGGAATACGGGGTGCACTCTGCCAAGGAACTTGGGCAGTCTGAGGCGCACTGTGACCGGGTTGATGATGCGAGTAACCTGAAAGGGGCCTATGTATTTAGGGCCCAGTTTCTTGCTGGGTATTTGCAGCCGCAGGTATTTCGTCGACAGGTACACCCAATCCCCAACCCCTGGGGTGTAGAACGGCTGGCGCTTCTTATCGGCTTGGGCCTTTGCAATGCTGGCCTGTTTGTCCAGTGCCTCCTTGGTTGCTGCCCACGCCCTCCTGATTTGCAGCATCCACTCCTGGGGTTGGCAAGGGGAGGTCGCTCCCTGGTCGCACTCGGGGACGGGAGGAAAGGCGTAGTCCGACACCACTGTGTATGGTGGGAGGCCTGTGCTGCTGTGTACAGCGTTGTCGTGGGCGACCTCCGCGAACGCCAGCAGGTCCGCCCAATCCGACTGCTGGTACGACACGTAGCTGCGCAAATATTGTTCCACTGCGGCGTTGGCCCGTTCGGCGACACCGTTAGTGCAGGGATGGTACCCCGAGCTCAACCCCTGGGACGATCCTATAAACCGGAGGAACTCACGCCAAAACCTGGCGGTGAACTGCACCCCCCGGTCCGAGATAATGCGCCTAGGCACCCCGTGTAAGCGATACACGTGTGTTATAAACAGCCAGGCCAGGCGCCGGGCTGAAGGCAGGCCTTTCAGCGGAACGAAATGAGCCTGTTTAGAGAAAAGGTCAACCACGGTCCAGATGACAGTGTACCCCCGGCTCTCTGGCAGGTCCACGATGAAGTCCATCCCTATGTCCTGCCACGGACGGCTGGGGTCCGCCACTGCCTGCAAAAATCCCGCTGGTTTCCCGGGTTGGGGTTTGGCCATAGCGCACGTGGGGCATCGCCAGACATAATCCTCGACCTGTTGCCTCATGCCAGGCCACCAGAACTGGCGTCGGGCGAGGTGCAGGGTCTTTAAGAACCCGAGGTGTCCGGCCTGCTTGGCGTCATGGCATCTATAAAGCACAACCTCACGCAGGGCCTGCGGCACGTATATCCTGCTTCCGTACCATGCCAGGTCATCCCGTCGAGTCAGGAGTCGCGGGTGCTGCTGTAACCAGCTATCCCCCACAAGAGCCGCCTTCAGACGCTGTACGAGGTCATCAACGACCTTGGTCTGTATGGCCCGCACCGCCTCTGGGCCAGGAGGAGGGATAAGGGCCTGTACCACCTCCTCCCGCTGGTTGTCATATTGCGGAAGGCGTGAGAGGGCATCTGCCAGGAAGTTTTTCCCCCCTGGAACGCATTTCAGGGTAAACCTGAACCGCTTAAAGTACAGGGCCCACCTCACATGTTTAGGGGCCAATTTCTGCCTTTGAGATCTCATTCACCATCCGAGTTGGAAGAAGAGAAAGAAGGCTCACTCAAGGGTTCCAAACCTAGGAAAGTCTACCATAAGACAAAAGTGATGCCATCTGCAAATGGAAATATCAAAACGTATTCAGAAGTGAAGCTGCCTTTCTTTGGGGACCCAGCTTGGAACCTCCTGGAATTTCATATCCAACGCAAGAAACTCCAACATGCATGGGGACTGCCCTTCGTGGTGTTGAAATCCATAGATGCTTTTGCTCCATATATCCATGACTCCACGAAGCATCCATCAGCCATACAAGGTGCAACGTCAGCCCATAAGCTTCCCTGGGACAGAGAATTTCACATGATTGCCCCAAATCTGTCATTCCTTAACTCAGATACAAAGCAACACCTAGAAGCTCATCTGAGGAATTTGATTGCCGTACATGGATGGGAGCTTCCAAAACGTGCTCAAGCAACATTGAGAGCATTTCTGCCTCCTGGCACACTCGGTTCACGAGCTCAGTCTCCTGTCTATAAATCTACCCAGATCTCATTGCCCCAAACCTGGGGTACCGGCAAAAGTCCCATGAAGAAATCCCAGCTCAGGAAGAAAGAAGCAAAGTTGTGGGCACCCAGGTCCTCATCCACAGCCTATTTCAGAAGCACAAAGGTGGACTTTCTTGACGATAGGGCTCAGGATCTTCTGGAATTCCACATTCTGCACAAGAAAATTCAACATGCATGGGGCTTGCCAGCTATTATTCAGAAATCCCTGGGGTTGTTTGCTCCCTCAGAGTCAGATGTGACCATGAAAACAGCAATGAGTGTTGCAGCCAACAAATCACCAATAGTGAAGGAAGTCAGAGTTGCTGCTCAGCACCTTCTCTTTCTGCAGCCAGACATAAAGAAGCAGCTGGAAAGACACATCAGAGAGCTCACTGTGAAGCACAGATGGTGACTTCCAAAACTGGTGCAAGACACACTGGTGGCATTTATTCCTCAAACTGAAGAAATGGGGGAGGAGATGAACGAACCGTTCTCGACATATGATGACCTATTGAGATCCAGCTCTAGTTCAGGGGTACCTGACATGTATGACTCAGAACTATTTTATGGACTCCACCCAACTCCAATGGGAATTCGAGCTTCTTGGCTGGATACCGAAGAGCCATCGTTTTGTTTTGATAGAAAAACCCAGCACGACAGAACCCTTCAAGGGAAAATGGCTGGGAGAGAAGCACCTGAAGTGAGCAAACTACGGCAGTCGCCACTGCAGAGAATTGGATCAGATTTATATCTAAAGGATGAACACATATGGACTTCAGACCTTCTTGGTGGAACACAAGATCCTAGAGGTCCATTTTTCTCTACTCCAGTTTCTGGCTATCGGAAAGGCAGATATAACGTCAGTAGCTCATCAGAGAGTTTATCTATGGAGAAATATCCAAGTCAAAGAACTGATTGGTTAGCCAGAGAGAGAGAAGCCCTGCCTTGCTCTTCCAACATGTCCCTAAAGAAGGACATTCTGAAACAACTTCAAAGCACTTCCCAGAGAAAGGAAAATGACAGATACTATCCTGTTGGGTCGAAACAGTCTCAGTTATCAAAAGTCTCTAGTTCTAGCTGGGTATCCAAGAAATTTTGTAGGATAGGCAATTGCCCTTGCCTGTGCCATTTGCCTTCATCTAGAGAGGGCTCCATGTTGTCATTGCAATCAGTTAGAAAGCAGAGACCAGATTTAACTTGGGGTATGGTCAAGGAGACAGAAACAGATTCTTCTTCACTGCTAACAGAGGATAGGTCATCCCTTCCATCTATTCCAGCAAAGAAGGTAGAAGTACGGTTCTCTTCTTTTCCATCAGAAGATGCTATCTCTGAATTATCCTCAGGGGCAACCTTGAGGAACGCTTCGCTTCCAGGACCAGGGTATCAAGTAGCCCTATTTCAGGAGGAAAGAGTCTTCGCTAGCAATACAGACCTTCAGAATTTGACTACATCAGGAAGTGAACTGGCCGATACCTCAGGGCCCTCTGAACAATTTTCTTCACCCAATAAAGATATGTTCTTCCAGGAAGCAGTGCAACCTTCACTAGCTGTTGAGCAGAGAGCAGTGCTGGACTACGGAAGAGAAGGCGAACAAACTGTCACAGAACTAGGCATGGATGAACTTCACGGTGGAAAGCACTCCAGCATGGAGAAGGTAGAAGAAAAGACCCAGAACTGGGGGAAAGACCTATCTACCAAGGAACCTTTTACTGATATCAGACCATTCATAGAACACAAGATGTCTGGGACAACTCAAAAGAGAAGAAAGCCTATGTTCGAAAGAGGTCAGCCCAAGAAGCTGAAGAAATAGGTTCACCACACTCACTTCCTAGTCGGCGTGGAACCTGATGAGAAAATGTCCATCCTTGGTAGAATCTTGGAGAGAAAATTGCGTCTGCGACATGGGTTGAGCATTTGGAAGTACAGCCATGGAAAGGTGGTTTCCAGAATAAAAGACAAGATAGAAAGCTTTAGTCAAAGTTTCAGGGTACGAAGGAGGACAAGAAGCAAGGACAGCGCTAGGAGAAATCAGTCACATAGTCCGGAAAGCACCACAAGAAGCAGCAGCTCAAGTGTCAAGGCCAGAAGCAGAGGGAGAAGCAAGGAGAGGAGATCAAAGGTGGATGTGAAAAGAAAGGAGTTGCCACAGAAGGAATTATGATGGTCATACCTATACGACAGTTCCTTGACAAAGGGAGCAGGAAGAAACTATGAAAGGGGCCAGAAAGAAACTCTGCAAATCCCTAGGAGAGTATGCCCCTTGGAAAGAGGTGAATTTATAATCCAGCTTCAAGAACTTGGGTTAAGCCATTGTGCCAAAGGTTGATAGACAACTGTGTAGTCCTATCACTTTCAAACACCCACGTCTACGCCGAAGAATGCAAGCCTGAAGAACGACGACGTAGCACGGTTGACTGCGAGAAAACCTTTACTCTCAGGATATCCATGCAAATACAAAGTCAGCGTTGGGAGCCACTCGCCCCAACACGCCTTTTATCCCATGCCTGTAACCAGGCAGCAGCCCCACCCATGAGCCCCACCCCTCTCCCCCGCAAACCAGCATCCACCTGGCCTGCGTAAATACCCCACCCCTCTACTCCGGCGACCCACGCCCAGCTCCTCCCACCAGCGTCAAGATCCCCAGCGTGTAAGCCCTGCTTCCCCTCTACATTCCCAGGCGTGCTCCCCCCCACCGCCGCAACACCCTGTGCCATAACCATGCCCCCCTGACAGCCCCCAAAGCCCGGACGCAGCTGCACAGCACCACGTGTCGCCGCCGGCTCGTGGATTGCGACGCGCGCCTCCAACACAGCTGTCAGGCCGCCGCTAGCTCCGCGAAGCCTGCGCATCCACCGGTAGCTGTTCCTGGCCGCTGCTCAGCTGCTCGGGCCGTGCGACCGCCGGCGGCTGTGTCTTGCTGCCTCCCAGCCGACGGAGTCGCGCGACCACCGGCAGCCGTCTCCCAGCCATCCCTGCCGGCACGAGTGCTCTGTGGCCGTTCGTGGCCACCTCCGTCCGCCTCCCGGCCGTGGGCACAGCCGCGGGTCCGGCGTTTGCCCGCCGAACAGCTGATGGGCGCGGGCGTGGCTGGGCTCCTTTTCTCTTTGAGAATCCCTCTCCCTAAGATCCTTTCGAGTCCCCAGCCAATGCTTCCCCGCAGGACCTTGTTGCCCTTTGCGTGCAGGAAAGCCATTGATAGGATTGAAATGACTGTGCAACGTAATCATTTTGCTTCCTTGTGGGAGCTGACCACCCATTATGTCAAGGCACTTGAACAATTGATGCCCAAACCTTTGTCCCAGCCCCTAAGAGGTCAGAAAAGGACTGCCTTCTTATGCACTAAAATTCAGTGGGTGCTTCCTCCAGGGTTCAGCATGGAAACTTTAGAGCTGCACGTTCAAAGGAAGAGAATCCAACATGAATGGGGTTTTCCAGTCCTTATCCAAAAATCAATCAAGAGCTTCATCTATCAGCCACCTTCAGCCTCATCTTTAACAAAGACAAAAATCAGTGTCCATACCCTGGTTCAGGAGCTATCGTTCCTTCCCCAGGACATCTGCAAAAACCTTGAACTTCACGTGCAGAAGACAAAACTATATCGCCAGTGGGGCTTGCCACAAAGGGTTCTTGGATCTCTGAAGAAGCTACAGACAGAAGTAAAAATTCATGCTCCAAGGCCAAAAACACTGGTGCACCAGACAAGAAGAACAATATCCACCTATAAAACCCTCCCTCTATTCCAAACTAAGACTGTTCTATGCACCATGTGCTGCAAACAGAGGATGGTGGTGATTCCTTCATATGTTCCTCACATGCTTTCCTTAAAAGGATCCAACTATCTGGAGAAGATTTGCTTTCACCTGTCTAAGAAATATGTGGAGATACAGTTGGAGGTTTTCCCAGACATTGTAATGGGTTCTTGGAAACATAATGTATTGGCAACAAGGCAACCACTCCCCAAATTAATCTCCCATAGTGCTAAGATTTTGCAGCCCCGACAGATCTTCCTACCCTTCATGCAATAGCAGGAGGCAAAAAGGTTGGAGATGGCAGTACAACTTCACTATTTTAGTTCCTTCTGGGGTCTGGCCAAAAGATATGTGGAAGCCATTGATGCAATGATTTCTATATCATATGCCTCACCCCTCCAGAGAAAGAGCATTCCTATTGTGATGTTCTCAGAGACACAGATAGCATTTCTCCAACCAGAAGAACGAGAGATTTTTGAACTGCATATCAGGAAGAAGAGGTTGCATCATGAATGGGGCTTCCCAGCACTCATCCAGAGCTCTCTCAGGGTCTTCATGCAAGGTTTTCCCCCACGTTCCACCACCCACAGGACCACAATCAATGTCCATGCTTTGCCACAAAGGCTTTCATTTCTCCCGTGGCCAACTTGCAACTACTTAGAGTTTCACGTACAGAAACTGAAACTACAACGGCATTGGGGCTTACCAAAGAGAATCCTTGAGTCACTGAAATATCTCCGTCCTTCTGCTCCTTTGGGAAAAGCTCAGCTCCCCCAAAGTGACAAGAAAACTAAATTAACAGAAGCAAGGTTCGGTGCTGGAGAAAGTCAAAGGGCTTGTTGCAAACTGGTTGAGTCCACGCATTCTGCTCCAAAGAAATTGGATCTCCTCAAGGAACACATCAGAAGAAAATACATTCAGGTACAGCTAGAGATACTCCCTAGACAGGTGAGACAGTCCACCAAAGAATCCAGTACTATTCCTCCAAAGCACCTTCCCAAGTTGATCAAGGCTGGACAGGAATCCCCCACGAACAGATCATTGTCCTTACTTTTTCTGCCACCAAGTAATATAAATATGTTGGAACAGAATTTAAGACATAAACATTTGATGTTCTTGTGGGGGGTCAGCAAGAAATATATGGAATCCTTATCTATAGTGGTCCCAGTTAGACCTTTCTCAGCACCAACCCAAAAGGCAAGCATTGCATTCCTACAGCTGAAGACCCCTTTTGTTCAGAAAGAGGCAAGAAAAATTTTGGAGTATCACATCCAGAAAAAGAGACTTCATTATTTATGGGGTTTGCCATCCATCATCCAAAGCTCTCTACAAGCCTTTACAACCTATTTATCCATTGTCCCCCATCCACCACAGAGAATAAGGCAGGAAATCATAATTTCAGTGCAGGATCTGCCATTTGTTTCTAAGTTTGTTCAGCAGAACTTAGCATCTAGCATTAAAAAGATGGTCATTCACAGCCAATGGGGGCTGCCAAAAAGATTACAGAAATTTCTGCGTGGCTTTCGTCCCACCCCTCCAGGAGATCATGAAGAATTAAGGGAGTTCAGAAACTTTCTGGTCAGTGGGCCTAAGTTCAAAAAAGCACAGCGTATCACTAGATTGCCACAGGCTAGTTTTGGAGATGGTCAACAAAAGAAGGTCGCCTTTCTCACAGATGAAAGTGCAGATCTTCTGGAAAAGCACATCCAACATAAAAAGTTCCAGCATGAATGGGGGCTGCCCTCTGTCCTTCAAAGGTCCCTTTGTGCTTTTGCTCCTTTGCCTCCAGAACCACAAAGAACTTCAACCAGATTGGCCATTGCTGCCCCTTCAAGTCTGCAAAGTGAAGTGAGAGTCACAAAAACTCCAAAGCTGCTGTTCCTGGATCCAGTCACAAAGGGACACTTGGAAGCACATACAAAAAGACAAATCACAAGACACAGATGGAGCCTTCCCAAGCGAGTACAGGAATCAATGAAGACTTTATTGCCCCCTACATATTTTCGCCAGCCTGAAGACCTTATAGACCGAATACCATTGGTTACCCCTGATCAAGTCTATCCAGCTAGAATTAAAGAGCTTTCAGAAACTAGAGCTCAGCATCTGCCTACAATTAGAAAAGGCCCAAAATGGAGGAGCCAGATAGAGGAATATGGTGGCAGGCAACTACCACTGATAGCAGGAAGACATCCCAACACTTCCTCTCCACACTTATTGAACCAAATTCCAACTAAGTGGAAAAGTTTCTCCTAAGTTTCACCAAGAGAGGTGGGCTGCAATGTTCTATACAAAGAAAGCTTGGGATGCTCTAGAGTTCCATGTTAAATGCAAAAGGATCCAACATGATTGGGGACTGCCCTCTATGGTCAAGAAATCCCTCAATGCTTTTGCTCACCATCCACCAGAGCTGCACAGCACAACTAGCAGATCAGGAGGGCGCATCTCCATTACGAGCCCAGGGAAAGGAGCAACTCATAAGTCACTTGCTATGGTACAGGCAATAATCCCTCATTTGGATCTACATTTTGTGAGTACAGAGATCAAGGATAGCCTGGAAGCCCACTTGAAGAATTGGACCATGAAGCACAAATGGGAGCTCCCCAAACTAATTCGGGGTTCACTGAGGGCTATTGCTTCTCCTCAACCTGAATCCCCATCTGGAATGCACCAACCTCGCAGGCAGCATAGCAGATCTGCCCAACCACAGAAAATCTTTTCCCACCATGAGAGACGGACATCACAACAGCAAGTCACCTCTAAGAAGGGAGCCCCCAAAATATCCAACACTATAAGCCATCAAGAGCAAAGCTCAGCTTTGGCAAAGCTGCTGTTCCTTACAGAGGACAACCGACATCTTTTGGAATTCCACATTCAGCAGAAGAAAATCCAGCATGCTTGGGGTGTCCCTTTGGTGGTGCTCCGGTCCTTGAATGCTTTCTTCCCATTTCTGATCAAGACCCAAAGTACAGGAAAGAAGAGGCTCAGGGCTAACCAGTGGGTTATTGAAGAAATAAAGGTGGTTGTCCCCTTCACGTTCTTCCTTAGTGTGGAGACCAAAGAGGTTCTGGAAGCTCATATGAAGAGGAAGATTGCAGAGCATAAATGGTCTGTTCCCAGACGAGTTCAGCAGACATTGGGGACATTATCTACTCCCCAACCCCATTTCCAACCCAAGGACATTTATCGACAAACTCCACTGTGTCACCAGTGCAAATCGCTCCTTCAGACTACTGATGATACCCAAACTGAGAAGAAGGAGGAAGATGAAGACTTGCTGGAACAGTCAGAGAAAGATAGGAGAAGGAAGAGAAGGAAAAAGAAATATTTCCAGCTAAGGAACCAGAGAACATCTCCTGGGAGCAGGCAATTCTTGATATTCTCAGACCCAAGGCTTTCTTTTCTTTCAGATGAGGCCAGAAATTATCTGGAATTCCACATCCAGCAGAAGAAAATTCAGCGGGCATGGAGCTTGCCCTCTACAGTTTTGAAGTCTTTGCAAGCTTTTGCCCCATTTTCCTCTGAAAAGGAAAGACACATCGAGAGCACTAGGAAGCGCATAGTCAAGACACATGGATGGGATAGGCAAGAAGTGGAGGTGATTGTCCCAAACCTCTCCTTCCTCAGTGAAAAAACCAAAGACATACTGGAAGCTCACTTGAAGAGGAGAACTGCAGAGCATAAATGGGGCAAAAACCATTCAAAAGCTCCTGGGATCATTTGTGCCTTCCAGACCTCCTTCTCAATATGAAAGCATTCATGAACAACCATCACTCTGCTGGAAGTGCAAATCCCTCCTGGGGTCTACAGGTGTTTCCAAAATTGAAGAAGAAGGTGATGAGCTGTGGCAAGAAATTAAAAAAGACAGGAGAAGGAAAATATGGAAGGGTAAAGATTTCCAGTCAAGAAAGCAGAGGGAATCTACTTGTGTGGGTCCTGATGGAAGGTGTTTCTTAGTACCAATGGAGGGAAAGCTTCCTTTTCTCTCTGAGGAGGACAGGAATTACCTGGAATTCCACATTCAGCAGAAGAAAATTCAAAGAGCATGGAGCCTGCCTTCCTTGGTCCTGAAATCCTTGCGTGCCTTTGCCCCATTTCCTCTTGAAGAACAGAAGGACATGCAAGACCCAAGAAATAGAGGGACCAAAAAAATTCTGAGGGATAAAAGAGATGTGCCCATTGATGTCCAGAGTCCCTTGTTTCTCAGCCCAGATGTTGAGGAGCACCTGGATATCCATGTGAGACACATAACAAGAAAGCACCAATGGGGTCTTCTCGAACGAGTTCAACAGCCCTTGCAGGCATTTCTGCCTTTGAGATCTCATTCGCCATCTGAGTTGGAAGAAGAGAAAGAAGGCTCACTCAAGGGTTCCAAACCTAGGAAAGTCTACCATAAGACAAAAGTGATGCCATCTGCAAATGGAAATATCAAAACGTATTCAGAAGTGAAGCTGCCTTTCTTTGGGGACCCAGCTTGGAACCTCCTGGAATTTCATATCCAACGCAAGAAACTCCAACATGCATGGGGACTGTCTCCAGCCATCCCTGCCGGCACGAGTGCTCTGTGGCCGTTCGTGGCCACCTCCGTCCGCCTCCCGGCTGTGGGCACAGCCGCGGGTCCGGCGTTCGCCCACCGAACAGCTGATGGGCGCGGGCATGGCTGGGCTGTCTCCGGTGCTGGGCGGGTTCCGCCGGCTGTGCTCCCCACGGCTGCCTCCGTCCACCCCTCAGCAGTTGGTGCGGCCGCGGGTCCGGCGTTCGCCCGCCGAACAGCTGATGGGCGCGGCCGCGGCTGGGCCTTCTCTGGTGCTGGGCGGGTGCCGCCGGGCGGGTGCCGCCGGTTGTGTTCCCCTGGTTCCCACTGTGTTGTTGAGCCCGTAGGGCTTGACAGTCGGCCCCTCCTACCAAGGCTCCTCCTGGAAGGCAAGACACAGGGGTTATACATGCAGCAAGGAGAGCGGTCGTTTCCCCCCGGCCCCCACCCGAGGGTTTATTAGGGTGCTTTTGGTGAAAAGCCCTAATCAACCGAGGGGCCTGGACGTTCGACCCCGCCACCCAGGACGCCTCTGTAGCCGGATACCCCTTCCATAGCACCAGGTACTGCAGCCGCCCCCTCCGCACCCTGGCATCCAGAATCCCCTGTACTTCGTACTGCCCATCCCTCACAGGCCCCGGGCCCACTGCCCCTCCCCTGACAGGAACAGGGGCTGGTTTCAATAGGCTCCCATGGAATACGGGGTGCACTCTGCCAAGGAACTTGGGCAGTCTGAGGCGCACTGTGACCGGGTTGATGATGCGAGTAACCTGAAAGGGGCCTATGTATTTAGGGCCCAGTTTCTTGCTGGGTATTTGCAGCCGCAGGTATTTCGTCGACAGGTACACCCAATCCCCAACCCCTGGGGTGTAGAACGGCTGGCGCTTCTTATCGGCTTGGGCCTTTGCAATGCTGGCCTGTTTGTCCAGTGCCTCCTTGGTTGCTGCCCACGCCCTCCTGATTTGCAGCATCCACTCCTGGGGTTGGCAAGGGGAGGTCGCTCCCTGGTCGCACTCGGGGACGGGAGGAAAGGCGTAGTCCGACACCACTGTGTATGGTGGGAGGCCTGTGCTGCTGTGTACAGCGTTGTCGTGGGCGACCTCCGCGAACGCCAGCAGGTCCGCCCAATCCGACTGCTGGTACGACACGTAGCTGCGCAAATATTGTTCCACTGCGGCGTTGGCCCGTTCGGCGACACCGTTAGTGCAGGGATGGTACCCCGAGCTCAACCCCTGGGACGATCCTATAAACCGGAGGAACTCACGCCAAAACCTGGCGGTGAACTGCACCCCCCGGTCCGAGATAATGCGCCTAGGCACCCCGTGTAAGCGATACACGTGTGTTATAAACAGCCAGGCCAGGCGCCGGGCTGAAGGCAGGCCTTTCAGCGGAACGAAATGAGCCTGTTTAGAGAAAAGGTCAACCACGGTCCAGATGACAGTGTACCCCCGGCTCTCTGGCAGGTCCACGATGAAGTCCATCCCTATGTCCTGCCACGGACGGCTGGGGTCCGCCACTGCCTGCAAAAATCCCGCTGGTTTCCCGGGTTGGGGTTTGGCCATAGCGCACGTGGGGCATCGCCAGACATAATCCTCGACCTGTTGCCTCATGCCAGGCCACCAGAACTGGCGTCGGGCGAGGTGCAGGGTCTTTAAGAACCCGAGGTGTCCGGCCTGCTTGGCGTCATGGCATCTATAAAGCACAACCTCACGCAGGGCCTGCGGCACGTATATCCTGCTTCCGTACCATGCCAGGTCATCCCGTCGAGTCAGGAGTCGCGGGTGCTGCTGTAACCAGCTATCCCCCACAAGAGCCGCCTTCAGACGCTGTACGAGGTCATCAACGACCTTGGTCTGTATGGCCCGCACCGCCTCTGGGCCAGGAGGAGGGATAAGGGCCTGTACCACCTCCTCCCGCTGGTTGTCATATTGCGGAAGGCGTGAGAGGGCATCTGCCAGGAAGTTTTTCCCCCCTGGAACGCATTTCAGGGTAAACCTGAACCGCTTAAAGTACAGGGCCCACCTCACATGTTTAGGGGCCAATTTCTGCCTTTGAGATCTCATTCACCATCCGAGTTGGAAGAAGAGAAAGAAGGCTCACTCAAGGGTTCCAAACCTAGGAAAGTCTACCATAAGACAAAAGTGATGCCATCTGCAAATGGAAATATCAAAACGTATTCAGAAGTGAAGCTGCCTTTCTTTGGGGACCCAGCTTGGAACCTCCTGGAATTTCATATCCAACGCAAGAAACTCCAACATGCATGGGGACTGCCCTTCGTGGTGTTGAAATCCATAGATGCTTTTGCTCCATATATCCATGACTCCACGAAGCATCCATCAGCCATACAAGGTGCAACGTCAGCCCATAAGCTTTCCTGGGACAGAGAATTTCACATGATTGCCCCAAATCTGTCATTCCTTAACTCAGATACAAAGCAACACCTAGAAGCTCATCTGAGGAATTTGATTGCCGTACATGGATGGGAGCTTCCAAAACGTGCTCAAGCAACATTGAGAGCATTTCTGCCTCCTGGCACACTCGGTTCACGAGCTCAGTCTCCTGTCTATAAATCTACCCAGATCTCATTGCCCCAAACCTGGGGTACCGGCAAAAGTCCCATGAAGAAATCCCAGCTCAGGAAGAAAGAAGCAAAGTTGTGGGCACCCAGGTCCTCATCCACAGCCTATTTCAGAAGCACAAAGGTGGACTTTCTTGACGATAGGGCTCAGGATCTTCTGGAATTCCACATTCTGCACAAGAAAATTCAACATGCATGGGGCTTGCCAGCTATTATTCAGAAATCCCTGGGGTTGTTTGCTCCCTCAGAGTCAGATGTGACCATGAAAACAGCAATGAGTGTTGCAGCCAACAAATCACCAATAGTGAAGGAAGTCAGAGTTGCTGCTCAGCACCTTCTCTTTCTGCAGCCAGACATAAAGAAGCAGCTGGAAAGACACATCAGAGAGCTCACTGTGAAGCACAGATGGTGACTTCCAAAACTGGTGCAAGACACACTGGTGGCATTTATTCCTCAAACTGAAGAAATGGGGGAGGAGATGAACGAACCGTTCTCGACATATGATGACCTATTGAGATCCAGCTCTAGTTCAGGGGTACCTGACATGTATGACTCAGAACTATTTTATGGACTCCACCCAACTCCAATGGGAATTCGAGCTTCTTGGCTGGATACCGAAGAGCCATCGTTTTGTTTTGATAGAAAAACCCAGCACGACAGAACCCTTCAAGGGAAAATGGCTGGGAGAGAAGCACCTGAAGTGAGCAAACTACGGCAGTCGCCACTGCAGAGAATTGGATCAGATTTATATCTAAAGGATGAACACATATGGACTTCAGACCTTCTTGGTGGAACACAAGATCCTAGAGGTCCATTTTTCTCTACTCCAGTTTCTGGCTATCGGAAAGGCAGATATAACGTCAGTAGCTCATCAGAGAGTTTATCTATGGAGAAATATCCAAGTCAAAGAACTGATTGGTTAGCCAGAGAGAGAGAAGCCCTGCCTTGCTCTTCCAACATGTCCCTAAAGAAGGACATTCTGAAACAACTTCAAAGCACTTCCCAGAGAAAGGAAAATGACAGATACTATCCTGTTGGGTCGAAACAGTCTCAGTTATCAAAAGTCTCTAGTTCTAGCTGGGTATCCAAGAAATTTTGTAGGATAGGCAATTGCCCTTGCCTGTGCCATTTGCCTTCATCTAGAGAGGGCTCCATGTTGTCATTGCAATCAGTTAGAAAGCAGAGACCAGATTTAACTTGGGGTATGGTCAAGGAGACAGAAACAGATTCTTCTTCACTGCTAACAGAGGATAGGTCATCCCTTCCATCTATTCCAGCAAAGAAGGTAGAAGTACGGTTCTCTTCTTTTCCATCAGAAGATGCTATCTCTGAATTATCCTCAGGGGCAACCTTGAGGAACGCTTCGCTTCCAGGACCAGGGTATCAAGTAGCCCTATTTCAGGAGGAAAGAGTCTTCGCTAGCAATACAGACCTTCAGAATTTGACTACATCAGGAAGTGAACTGGCCGATACCTCAGGGCCCTCTGAACAATTTTCTTCACCCAATAAAGATATGTTCTTCCAGGAAGCAGTGCAACCTTCACTAGCTGTTGAGCAGAGAGCAGTGCTGGACTACGGAAGAGAAGGCGAACAAACTGTCACAGAACTAGGCATGGATGAACTTCACGGTGGAAAGCACTCCAGCATGGAGAAGGTAGAAGAAAAGACCCAGAACTGGGGGAAAGACCTATCTACCAAGGAACCTTTTACTTATATCAGACCATTCATAGAACACAAGATGTCTGGGACAACTCAAAAGAGAAGAAAGCCTATGTTCGAAAGAGGTCAGCCCAAGAAGCTGAAGAAATAGGTTCACCACACTCACTTCCTAGTCGGCGTGGAACCTGATGAGAAAATGTCCATCCTTGGTAGAATCTTGGAGAGAAAATTGCGTCTGCGACATGGGTTGAGCATTTGGAAGTACAGCCATGGAAAGGTGGTTTCCAGAATAAAAGACAAGATAGAAAGCTTTAGTCAAAGTTTCAGGGTACGAAGGAGGACAAGAAGCAAGGACAGCGCTAGGAGAAATCAGTCACATAGTCCGGAAAGCACCACAAGAAGCAGTCTCCAGCCGTCTCCCAGCCATCCCTGCCGGCACGAGTGCTCTGTGGCCGTTTGTGGCCACCTCCGTCCGCCTCCTGGCCGTGGGCACAACTGCGGGTCCGGCGTTCGCCCGCCGAACAGCTGATGGGCGCGGCCGCGGCTGGGCCTTCTCTGGTGCTGGGCGGGTGCCGCCGGTTGTGTTCCCCTGGTTCCCACTGTGTTGTCGAGCCCGTAGGGCTTGACAGTCGCCCCCTCCTACCAAGGCTCCTCCTGGAAGGCAAGACACAGGGGTTATACATGCAGCAAGGAGAGCGGTCGTTTCCCCCCGGCCCCCACCCGAGGGTTTATTAGGGTGCTTTTGGTGAAAAGCCCTAATCAACCGAGGGGCCTGGACGTTCGACCCCGCCACCCAGGACGCCTCTGTAGCCGGATACCCCTTCCATAGCACCAGGTACTGCAGCCGCCCCCTCCGCACCCTGGCATCCAGAATCTCCTGTACTTCGTACTGCCCATCCCTCACAGGCCCCGGGCCCACTGCCCCTCCCCTGACAGGAACGGGGGCTGGTTTCAATAGGCTCCCATGGAATACGGGGTGCACTCTGCCAAGGAACTTGGGCAGTCTGAGGCGCACTGTGACCGGGTTGATGATGCGAGTAACCTGAAAGGGGCCTATGTATTTAGGGCCCAGTTTCTTGCTGGGTATTTGCAGCCGCAGGTATGTCGTCAACAGGTGCACCCAATCCCCAACCCCTGGGGTGTAGAACGGCTGGCGCTTCTTATCGGCTTGGGCCTTTGCAATGCTGGCCTGTTTGTCCAGTGCCTCCTTGGTTGCTGCCCACGCCCTCCTGATTTGCAGCATCCACTCCTGGGGTTGGCAAGGGGAGGTCGCTCCCTGGTCGCACTCGGGGACGGGAGGAAAGGCGTAGTCCGACACCACTGTGTATGGTGGGAGGCCTGTGCTGCTGTGTACAGCGTTGTCGTGGGCGATCTCCGCGAACGCCAGCAGGTCTGCCCAATCCGACTGCTGGTACGACACGTAGCTGCGCAAATATTGTTCCACTGCGGCGTTGGCCCGTTCGGCGACACCGTTAGTGCAGGGATGGTACCCCGAGCTCAACCCCTGGGACGATCCTATAAACCGGAGGAACTCACGCCAAAACCTGGCGGTGAACTGCACCCCCCGGTCCGAGATAATGCGCCTAGGCACCCCGTGTAAGCGATACACGTGTGTTATAAACAGCCAGGCCAGGCGCCGGGCTGAAGGCAGGCCTTTCAGCGGAACGAAATGAGCCTGTTTAGAGAAAAGGTCAACCACGGTCCAGATGACAGTGTACCCCCGGCTCTCTGGCAGGTCCACGATGAAGTCCATCCCTATGTCCTGCCACGGACGGCTGGGGTCCGCCACTGCCTGCAAAAATCCCGCTGGTTTCCCGGGTTGGGGTTTGGCCATAGCGCACGTGGGGCATCGCCAGACATAATCCTCGACCTGTTGCCTCATGCCAGGCCACCAGAACTGGCGTCGGTCGAGGTGCAGGGTCTTTAAGAACCCGAGGTGTCCGGCCTGCTTGGCGTCATGGCATCTATAAAGCACAACCTCACGCAGGGCCTGCGGCACGTATATCCTGCTTCCGTACCATGCCAGGTCATCCCGTCGAGTCAGGAGTCGTGGGTGCTGCTGTAACCAGCTATCCCCCACAAGAGCCGCCTTCAGACGCTGTACGAGGTCATCAACGACCTTGGTCTGTATGGCCCGCACCGCCTCTGGGCCAGGAGGAGGGATAAGGGCCTGTACCACCTCCTCCCGCTGGTTGTCATATTGCGGAAGGCGTGAGAGGGCATCTGCCAGGAAGTTTTTTCCCCCTGGAACGCATTTCAGGGTAAACCTGAACCGCTTAAAGTACAGGGCCCACCTCACATGTTTAGGGGCCAATTTCTGCCTTTGAGATCTCATTCGCCATCTGAGTTGGAAGAAGAGAAAGAAGGCTCACTCAAGGGTTCCAAACCTAGGAAAGTCTACCATAAGACAAAAGTGATGCTATCTGCAAATGGAAATATCAAAACGTATTCAGAAGTGAAGCTGCCTTTCTTTGGGGACCCAGCTTGGAACCTCCTGGAATTTCATATCCAACGCAAGAAACTCCAACATGCATGGGGACTGCCCTTCGTGGTGTTGAAATCCATAGATGCTTTTGCTCCATATATCCATGACTCCACGAAGCATCCATCAGCCATACAAGGTGCAACGTCAGCCCATAAGCTTTCCTGGGACAGAGAATTTCACATGATTGCCCCAAATCTGTCATTCCTTAACTCAGATACAAAGCAACACCTAGAAGCTCATCTGAGGAATTTGATTGCCGTACATAGATGGGAGCTTCCAAAACGTGCTCAAGCAACATTGAGAGCATTTCTGCCTCCTGGCACACTCGGTTCACGAGCTCAGTCTCCTGTCTATAGGATCACCTCCTCAGTCATGGAGGGCACCACGATGAACCGCAACCGTTCCCAGTGCTCCCCCATGTCCAGCCGCGTGAGTTCTGTGACGTGTGTGATGGGCACCCCCCCCAGGAGAGACCCATCCACCTGCTGGAAACTTATTGGGTGCTTCAGCCGCACCACCCCAACACCCAGTTTGGCCTCCACCTTCCGGCTAATGAGACACCTCGTGCTACCAGAGTCGATCAGAGCTCTGAACCCCATCGCCTCCCCTGTGGCGGGGTTAGTCAACGTAACCGGGACTGTGAATGGGCTAACCGGAGCACTTACCATGGGGTCCTCCTCTGGTCTATCGCCACACTCGTAGATCTCCACGTCCACATCGATTGCGCTGTCTCCCTCCGTCAGGCCGCTTCCCCCTGGTGTTGCATCCACGGCCTGACGAGAAGCCCGAGAACGCTCTGCAAAGCACCCGGGGGTTGCGCTCCTTGCTGGGGTTGCTGCTGCGACCACCCGAGATGCGGGTATAGGGCAGGCGGCCATGCGGTGCCCTGGCTGATCGCAACGGGGAGCGGACCGTGGTGGTTGAACGGTAGGGCCCGGCGAAGGTGTCGTCGGCTTCTGAACCTGGCCCTGCGATCTCGATGGGACCTGTCGGGGGTCCCCTGTGGCCCGCACGCGGCGTTGGCAAACTTGCAAGCCAACGTCCAGCTCGATCGCAACTCGCAGCCACTCTTGGAGCCTGGGAGGGATCCCGCGTACGATGCAGGCCCTTAGGAGATATTCGTCCAACCCGGCCCGGAAATGGTGGATCAGCATCCTCTCTGGCCACGAACTGAGCCTGCCGGCCACTCCTCTAAAGTCCTGCACGTACGCCGTAGCCAGACGGCCGTTCTGCCGCAAGCCTATGATCTCAGCCTCCGCCCGTTGTATGCGCGTCAGGTCCTCGAACCGTACACGCAAGGCCTCAAGGAAAAGGCCAACGTCACCCAACTCACGGGCACGGTCGCCATAGAGGTTTGCCACCCATGCTGCTGCCTCCCCTTGTAACGCCATGGTGACGGCCATCACCATCGCCCACTGGGACGCGTACATAGGACCATACCTTTCCAGATGATGGATGGCTTGTCCGAGGAACAGGGCCAAACGATCAGGGTTGCCATCGAAGGTCACGGGCAGTGGTGGTGGTCCCCAGGCTGCAAGCCCTCCCCATGGCCCTGCCGGGCCTCCTGGTCCCTGTGCAATTACTGGTTGAGGCCACCCCAGCGCCCCTGCCGGTACAGCACCGCCAGGCCGTGTGCCACCAGGCCCCGCGAGCCCCAGGTCGGGAGCAGCCACCGGGCCCGGCGGTGGAGGACCAGGGGCCTGCGGGGTGCCAGGGCCCTGTGGAGCCCGGAAGAGGGGGCTCGCCAAACGGAACCGGGTCTGGCTCCGGGTCGGTCCTGGCTTATGTCCATCTGCCGGTCTCCAGGTCAGTGTCAGTGGGAGACCAAGGCCGAGGCTCTCCAAAATGGTCTCTCAAGACATCCATGGTATAGCTGCCCGGTGCTGTGGTGTAACTCCACTCCTCTCCTCCCTCGTCGGTGGCACGGCGCTCCCTCCATTCCCACAGAGACCCCTTCTGCCTTGATGGTTGGTCCCGTCCAGTCACCGTCTGGCTCAGGACTGGGCTGAGCCACCATTCCCCAGGCTTCTCCTGGACAGCTGTCTCCGGGGCCTCGGCACCCTTTGGTGCCGGACAAGGGTCCCGGACCTTAGGCCGGACCACCGGTGGAGCCTCTCCCAATTCCCCCACCTCAAGGGGCACAGCAACCCCAGCTGGCTCTTCCCCTCCTGCCACAGGCACACCACCTTGAGTCCCCTCAGCCATGTTGGCACGTTGGAGGCAGAAGCACAATAACGAGGGGCGCTGTGATGAGGAACGCTGACTTACTGTCAAACACCCACGTCTACGCCGAAGAATGCAAGCCTGAAGAACGACGACGTAGCACGGTTGACTGCAAGAAAACCTTTACTCTCAGGATATCCATGCAAATACAAAGTCAGCGTTGGGAGCCACTCGCCCCAACGCACCTTTTATCCCATGCCTGTAACCAGGCAGCAGCCCCACCCATGAGCCCCACCCCTCTCCCCCGCAAACCAGCATCTGCCTGGCCTGCGTAAATACCCCACCCCTCTACTCCGGCGACCCACGCCCAGCTCCTCCCACCAGCGCCGAGATCCCCAGCGTGTAAGCCCTGCTTCCCCAACCGGGTTATCCAGGAGATGCCTGACAACAGTTCCTGTGCCATTTTACACCAAGAAAACTAACACAAGCTCAGCTAGGAATACTGTGTGTACTTACTCTCAGTACAGTATGTTAGGCATATGGTGTTAGCCTACAATGTTGGGTTGAAAATATATTAACCATAATGCTATGGCTTTAAGTTGTTAATTGGCCAATGGGTGTGTAAGTGTTCTCATGGCCATAAGAGGAAGCTAGGAACGTAGCTTCTCTCTCTCTCTGAATTCACTGATCTCTACTATTACTGTTTTTGCTCTGCTGTTGGTTTACTACTGTTGTAACCTGAACTGTGTATTGACCTCTGGACCGGTAAGAAGACTTTGTAGTTTGGATTACTCCTTGGACTGTTGCTATTGTGTATGACTTGGACTGTTTATTTTTGACTGTGCATTTTTGTTTTTACACCACCTCAAAGTAAAATACTTTTTGCTTTTAGAACTCAGTGTATTTCTGTGTGTGACTTTTACTGCTCTCAGTGCCCTTCCTTGTCTGTGCAACTCTTTGGTAGCACAAGGAGACCTCTGCACAATAAATTCCTTAACACTGGTTATGGGCCCAGGCCTGTACTGAGAGTAAGTACACACAGTTTTCCTAGCTGAGTTTGTGTTAGCTTTTTGGTGTAAAATGGCACAGGAACTGTTGTCAGGCATCTCCTGGATAACCCGGTTGGATGGGACAAACTATGTTTCCTGGTCCACAAGATGCTGCTTGCTTTTGCGCAAGGAAGGACTATGGACTGTTGTAAATAACCCACCAGATACTACTGCTTGGGATCCAGATGATGAAGAGGATGCAAAGAAGTTAGACAACTTTAAACGTAGCAATGAGAAAGCTCTTTGCATTATTGGACTAACACTGAATGACCAGCAGCTTGTCCATATTCGTGGTGAGGAGTCTGCTGCTAGGTGTTGGGATGTTTTGCGAAGGCTTTATGTTCGAGACAGTGTGGGTGCACATATACACCTTACACGTAAGCTGTTTAGGACTCGTCTGCAGAAGAATGGAGATATGCTGACCTATTTAAATTACATGAAAGCAACTTTTCAAGAGCTTCATGAAAAGGAGCTGATTTTTTCAGAGTTGCATCAGGTCTACATTATTCTGTCATCTTTGGATGAGAGTTATGATGGATATGTTTCTTCTTTGGAAGTCCTGACCAGAGAGGAACTGACATTGACTAACATTACTGGGAGACTGCTGGAAGAGTCCAGAAGAAGGCGTGACAGAGACCAGCTGAGAGAGACACAGCCACGAGAGAAGCAGCAATTCACCACTGCTTACAACGTCAAGAAATGTTATTCTTGTGGGGCTAAAGGGCATATAGCCAAATTCTGTAGAAAGGGAAGAAAACAGAATGCAAATAGCAGTGGGAAGGCTAAAAAGAGCATTGGTTTGGCTATTTCTGGTGAATCAACATCCAGAAATAATGAATTGTGGGTTGTTGATAGTGGGGTTTCACAATGCATTACCAAAGTGAAAAAGAGGTTTGTTAATATGAAAAACAGCAACCAATATGTTTCACTGGCCAATGGTTGGAAGATCAAGGCCTCTGGTGAAGGTAATTCCTATTGTCCATGCATTAATGAACAGTTACCTATGTTATATATACCTAAACTAAGATTCAACCTGTTATCTGTAAGGGAATTGGTTAAGGTTGGGTTTGTGGTAACATTCAGAGGGGAGCAATGCACTATTGAGAGGAATGGAACCTGTGTAACTGCTAATTTGAAAAATGGTTTATTCGTTCTCACAAGTAACCAGGTTAGTACAGTTAAAGCTAACTCAATATGTGAGAACAAGAAGCCACATGATGAATGTATACATTTATTGCATAGGCGGTTAGGGCATGTAAACTTTAACTCACTACGTAAAACAGTGGAATTAGAGGGAGTTAAACTGAAGCCATGTAGTAAGTATTTGAATTGCAATGCCTGTAATCAGTAAAAGAGTAAGGCAACTCCGGCAAACAGGATAAACAGCTTCAAAACAACTGTACCTTTGGAAGTTGTGTTTGCTGATTTAATTGGACCCATGAAACCAAGTTTAGGAGGGTCATGTTATATTTTAAGTATCCTTGACCACTACTCTCGTTATGGATTTTGTTATCTGCTTAAGTCAAAGGCAGACACTTTCCAACAATTTGCAAACTGGCTGAGGTTTGTGGAGAGAAAAACAAAGAGAAAGGTACAGTGCATAATTACTGATAATGGTACTGAATTTACAAATAAGCGTTTTGTTGATATGTTACAATCAGCTGGTATTGAGCATAAACGTTCAGCCCCATATAGGCCTCAACATAATGCTTTTGTTGAGAGACGTGGGCAAACGTTACAAGCCATGATTAGAACCATGTTACAAGATTCTGGCTTAACAGATAGACTGTGGGGGGAGGCAGCAAAATGTGCAAACCATGTTCTGAATATAGTTGCTAATACTTCTACTGGTAAAATACCATATACAATATGGCATGGTAGAAGACCAAACCTTGATTACCTGCACACGTTTGGCACCCCAGCTTGGGTCCACATTCCTGCACAACTCAGGAGTAAAGGCCAACATAGGGCTAGGCAATTATACTTCGTAGGTTATGAAGCTAATCACAGATCCTATCGTTTCTGGGAACGAGGCACAACTAATGTATATAACAGTGCTAGTGCAAAATTCCTTGAGCACGTTGGTTGGGATAGGTTAGAGCAAGAAACTGTTAATACTGATCCTCTAGTGTTTGAGGACTCCTCTGATAACGTAACTAGTAATGATAATGCATCTCCTGTAAATATAAAAGATGAAGAGGAGATAGGGGAGATAATAGATGAATCAGAGGAAGGAAAGGAGTCAGAAACTCAAAGCCCTGTAATTCCCTGGCGTTCAATGCGTATCAGACGTCCACCTGATCGCTATGAAGCAAGTGTAATATGTCAAGTTAGTGTAGAGCCATCTAACTATGATGAGATCAGGATGTATCCTGAAAAAGAACAGGCATCATGGAAAGCTGCAATGAACAGGGAGTTGAAGTCTTTGCAGAATCTTAAGGTTTATCAGAAAACAAAACTGCCACCTGGTGAGCAAGCTATAGGTTGTAAATGGATATATAAAATAAAGAAGGGAGTAGATGGAACTATAACCCATAAGGCACGTTTGGTTGCACAAGGTTTTGCCCAAACTACTGAGGATTATGACGAAGTGTTTGCACCCAGTCTAAGGGCGACTACTTTAAGAGCAGCTTTAGTATGGGCAGCTAAAAACCAATATATGGTTAACCATGTAGATGTTGAAACTGCATATTTACATGCTCCATTGCAACATACTATTTATTTAAGAATACCACCAGGATTGACCAGTGATAGAGACCATGATTGTTGGGAATTAAAGAAAAGCCTCTATGGATTGAAACAATCAGGCTATGAGTGGAACAAATGTATAGTTAATGAGTTAAGTGCATTAGGTTTTGTAGCCAGTAATGCTGATCCTTGTTTGTTTAGAAGAGAACACAACGGAGCATTATCTTTTATTTTATTATTCACAGATGATATTGCAATAATAACAAAAACTGAGTTAGAAGCACAAACTATCATTTCAAGATTGGAAAATAAATTCACAATCAGAAATCTTGGGAAAATTAGCCACTATTTGGGGTTAGATATTGTGAAAACAAATAGGGGTTTTAAGATTTCGCAAGCCAGTAAAATATCTCAGTTATTAAAGAGATACAACATGGAAATGTGTAAACCAGCAAAAACTCCGATGGCTATGGATTTTAAGGACACTAATGTTGAGAGTCCTGTATTTGATAAGACTATGTACCAATCTTTGATAGGAAGTCTTATGTATCTGAGTAATTGGACTAGACCTGATATTTCTTACTGTGTAAATCAATTAGCTAGGTACAACAATAATCCAACTGTTAGACACTGGCAATCAGCTAAACGAGTATTAAGGTATTTGAAGCAAACTATTCACTACTCGTTATATCTAGAGCCAAATCGTGAGTTAATCCTTACTGCATATGCAGATGCGAGTTTTGCCTCTGATTCAAACAGTCGTAAATCTACCTCAGGGTTGGCTGTAATGTTGGGTGATTCTTTGATTGGATGGAAGTCTATTAGACAAAAACACATAAGCTTATCTACAATGGAGGCTGAATTTTCATGTCTATCAGTGTTATGTACAGAACTGCTAGTGTACAAACAATTATTGTTAGATATGGGTTTAAATGTAAATGATCCATTCATTGTGTATGAGGACAATCAAGCTGCAATAAAGATGGCTAATAATGCTGCAGTAAGAACAAGATCTAAACATACTGATCTTCGTTATTTAAATGTCAGACAATGTGTCAAAGATAAATTAATACAGTTAGAGTATTGTCCATCTGATGTAAATATTGCAGACCATTTTACGAAGGTACAAAGTGCTGTGAAACACAATGTTAATTGTGAAAGAATGTGCATAAGATTGTAAGAGTTATATATTATTCTACCCAAAGGGGAGAATGTTAGGCATATGGTGTTAGCCTACAATGTTGGGTTGAAAATATATTAACCATAATGCTATGGCTTTAAGTTGTTAATTGGCCAATGGGTGTGTAAGTGTTCTCATGGCCATAAGAGGAAGCTAGGAACGTAGCTTCTCTCTCTCTCTGAATTCACTGATCTCTACTATTACTGTTTTTGCTCTGCTGTTGGTTTACTACTGTTGTAACCTGAACTGTGTATTGACCTCTGGACCGGTAAGAAGACTTTGTAGTTTGGATTACTCCTTGGACTGTTGCTATTGTGTATGACTTGGACTGTTTATTTTTGACTGTGCATTTTTGTTTTTACACCACCTCAAAGTAAAATACTTTTTGCTTTTAGAACTCAGTGTATTTCTGTGTGTGACTTTTACTGCTCTCAGTGCCCTTCCTTGTCTGTGCAACTCTTTGGTAGCACAAGGAGACCTCTGCACAATAAATTCCATAACAATTTTTATGCACAAGATATATGTCTTTGTTTTCTCATTGCAAACATCTTCTAACAGTAATAAATGTTGGAAAGGCCTTGAGGCAGAAAGAACATTTTACTACACATGTAGTGACCCTTTTAAGTTACAGTGGTGCTGAAACAGGTAACTTATGACTATTTTTTACACTTACAACCCTTGTAGAATCCCCATGATCATGTGATCAAAATTCAGAGGCTTGGCAACTGGCATGTACTTGTGACAGTTGCAGCGGCCTGGGGCCATGCAATCAACCTTTGCAACCTTCTGACCAACAAAGTCAACGGGGAAAGTCAGATTCACTTACCAACCGTGTTACTAACTTCACAACTTCAGTGATTCACTTAACAACCGGGGCAAGAAAGGTTGTAAAACGGAGCAAAATTTATTTAACAACTGACTTACTTAGCAACGGAATTGTTGGGCTCAGTTGTGGATGAGGACTACTTGTATGCAGTAGATGTGTAAAAAGCAAGGAGAGAAGCAACCTGGAATTAAGGAGTAACTTCCTGACAGTTAGAACAATTAATCAGTGGAACAAACCTGCCTCCAGAAGTTATGAAGGCTCCAACACTGGAGGTTTTTAAAAAGAGACTGTACAGCCATTGGTCTGAAATGGTATAGGGTTTCCTGCCTGAGCAGGGGGTTGGACTAGATGACCTCCAAGGTCCCTTCCAACTCTATTATTGTTGTTGTTGTTGTTATTCAGCATGTTTTCAGAAAAGAAATGTATCCAGATTTAATCAAGAATGTTTTCCGTGGATACAATACATCATACAGCATGGCAAATGCAACTATAAAAAATACGGTTTTTAAGAGAGACAGAACTTGAGTTGAAATCAGAAATACACAAAAACGTTAAACGTTAAATAGGGTACACAATCAAACTACAGGCGGTCCTCGGCTTACAACCACAATGGAACCCAAAATTCCTCTTGCTAAGTGAGACGTTTGTTAAGTAGATTTTGCCCCCTTATTACGACCTTTCTTGCCACAGTTGTTAAGCAAATCACTGCAATTGTTAAGTTAGTAGCCCGGTTGCTAAGCGAAGCTGACTTTCCCCATTGACTTTGCTGGTCAGAAGTCTGCAAAAGGGAATCATGTGACCCTGCAAGCGTCATAAATAGGAGTCGGTTGCCAAGCATCCGAATTCTGATCAGATGACCATGGGGATGCCACAACGGTCGTAGTTATGAAAAGCGGTCATAGGCCCCTTGTTTCAGTGCTGTTGAAACTTTGAATGGTCGCTAAATGAACTGCTGTAAATCAAGGACTAGCTGTACAACAAAAGAAACTAAATATAAACTACATAAAATTATTTATTTTTATTTTTTAAAATAACATAGTGAAGTATTGGGCATTTAAACCCGAGATTCAAATCATTTCTTGCAGTTAAAAAAGAAATTATTATTTTTTAATGGTTACATTCCCCTAAATGATATACCAAGCACTATTTGTACAGTCTCAAACATTCCTTTGTCCACTTCCATATATTATATTCCTACGCCATTTCCCCCCCTCCTTTTGCTTGTTCATTTTACCCCTTCATTTTATACACATGCGCGCACACAAAGACACGCAGACCCACAGGATGAAATTGTTGCAGTCTAAGCAGTGGCTCAGTGGGTTAGGCCACTAAGCTTGTCGATTGGATGGTCGGCAGTTTGGCGGGTCGAATCCCGAGTGCCGCGTAACAGTGAGCGCCTGTTACTCGTCCCAGCTTCTGCCAACCTAGCAGTTCGAAAGCACGTAAAAATGCAAGTAGAAAAATAGGGACCACTACGGTGGGAAGGTAACAGCGTTCCGTGCGCCTTTGGCGTCTAGTCATGCCGGCCACATGACCAGGGAGACGTCCTCGGACAAGCGCTGGCTCTTCGGCTTTGAAACGGAGATGAGCACCGGCCCCTAGAGTTGGAAACGACTAGCACGCATGTGCGGGGGAACCTTTACCTTTACCTTTAAGCAGTTGAGAGATTCTTCTTAACTTCCTTTCCTCCTTAAATAGTGTGCTGGACAATACGTTCTTTATGTAAATCACCAAGATGAAGCAATTCCCTTTAAGGAGCACCCTTCACGGTTGGCCTATCAGGTCTGCAAAAAGGAAAAACAGAGAGAGAGAGAGAGAGAGAGAGAGAGAGATGAACAGAGCAGGAAGAATAAAGATGAAAATTTTAGCAAAGATCCTTTTCTTACTGAGTGTTTTTCCAGGTCAGGATGGATGCACTAACTCAAACAGGGAAGCAAAGACAAACTATCTTATATATTTTTTACTTTGACCTAAACCTTCTCTTTCAACCCCCAGGGGAGTGGGGGGGAGGGCAGGGGGTTCAACTAGCAATACAGATAGAATGCAATCAGAGCCAAAGCTATATTCATGAAGACTCTAATTTAAAAGGTCTAGCTGGGCGCTCAGTTTCTGAAGATGGAAAATATGTCCCACAATTCAGAGGTGGTATAGGAAGTAGCTCATAGAACATAGAATAATAGAGTTGGAAGGGACCTTGGAGGTCCTCTAGTCCAACCCCCTGCTTGAGCAGGAGACACCTATACCATTCCACTTAAATAATTGTCCAGCCTCTTTTTGAAAGCCTCCACTGATGGAGCACCCATAACTTCTGAAGGCAAGTTGTTCCATTGGTTGTTTGCTCTCACTATCGAGAAATTTCTCCTAGAACTGTGAATTGTTGAGCACTGGAGACTGTTAAAAGAAATTGCAGCTGGTCCAGATCCACCCGTTTCTGCTTTTCCCCAATTGCTCAGGATCTAGAGAGAACTGTAGGAAGATCTCTCGAGAACTTCCTAAGTGTTTCTTATCCCAGGAGTCAACTCAAAAAGTTTGTTTCTAACCTTTCTTTTTATTTTACCAGGTGTTTTCCCCAATGTGCAGCTGTCCCAGTCCCTTTTTAAAACACAGGGACCTGGACAATCGGTCAAACTGATCTGTGCTGTTTCTGGAGTGGAAGTCGATGGTTGGTTCTGGGGCTGGAACCGAAAATGTCCAGGAAAAAGTCTTGAATGGCTGGGAGGAATTAAGAGCACTAACAACGGAGGGGAGGCCTACTACAATTCACGTTTTAACAATCATATTGTTATTACCAGAGACACCTCCAAAAATGAATTCTATCTTGAGTTGAGATCTCTGGCACCTGCAGACATTGGGGTATACTTCTGTGCCAGGCACAGAGCACTATGAGAGAAAGCTACAGAGCATCCATACCAAAACCACACAGGCGTTAACCACCCCCCAAAAAATTGCAGGAAGACTGACCAGAAGGAGGGAGAGATGGAATCTATTAGCAGCAATCCCAAGATAGTAGAGAAAAGAATTCAGACCCGGGTCGATAGAGATGCTCTGAACCAGCCAGGCAGCCTCGTCTCACCAAAAAACCTCCCTGAGCAACTGCCCGCTGAACTTTTATTCACCTCTTTCTGAATACCAAATACAAAATTACATAAACCCCATCAATCTAAAAAAAAAGGATACATAGTGATAATTGGCTACATAGTGAGAACTACTCAGGTGCCTATGAGATCATTACAAAAACAAGATACTAAAAGATATATGTGAAAGCTTTATCATAGCATTTCCCAAACCTCCCACATGCCATTCTGTGTGAACCAGGAGAGTGTGCTCATCACTGTAATTCACGTAGAGGCCGATAAGAAACATTTGGGAAAGCTGAAGGTTGAGAGGCCAAAAAATGGCCGTTCCCACACAAGATACTGTATATTTTTTTCAGGAGGCAACTGGACTTTCTTGTTTTTCTTTGAAAACGTTTCGCTTCTCACCCAAGAAGCTTCTTTTAGCTCTGACTGGATGGTGAGGAATGGATTTCCAGAAAATACTGCAGACTGCAGGAACCATTGGCACCTCAGTTTGAGACGCAGATAACACATACTCGTCCCCAACGTCCTGTGCCCAACAGTGAAAGGACACAGGGCAGAAAACATCCTGCAGCCAAGAAGGCTCCACACCCATTTCCACTACTTAGGGGACCCTGGGGTGACCCTCCAAATGGCTTCAACGGCTCTCTAAAAGAATGCAAATGGCCAGCTGTCTGCAAGGAATATAAATCTTTCCGTTCCTCACCATCCAGTCAGAGCTGAAGAAGCTTCTTAGATGAGAAGTGAAACATCTTCAAAGAAAACAAGAAAGTCCAGTTTCCTTCTGAAAAAAAATTACAGCCACGATCTGGTATGACTGAGAATCTCCATAGACAATTAGCAGCAGCTTTCCTCCACGCCCACTATCAAATGCCAGAATGGGGCAACTTCACATGGCCAATTCAACGGGTTCAACTTGACATGGCCAACTTGACACAGCCAGCTCCCCATGGGACAGCTTGCCACAGGACAATTCAACAATTAATAATAATAAACCTTTATTGTCAAAGTACAACATGTGTACATTGAGGTTAGCTGAGCCTCCCCCCGTGCTCTCTCCCCCCAACACACAGTGACAACAAACCCTCCATCCTACCACACCATGTGAACCAACTACACCACACACCGGCCTCCCAAGTCAATTCTGCATAAGTTCACAGAGATTATGTCCCATTTAAAAGCCTAACAGCCCATGGATAAAAGCTATTTTTCAGCCTGTTGGTACGGCTGGCTATACTCCTATATCTCCTACCCGATGGTAGGAGAGTAAAGACATACCGTCCAGGGTGTGAGTCATCCCTGAGAATCTTCCTCACTCTTCCAAGGCAGCGAGCCCTGGCGATGTCATCCAGTGGTGTCAGGGAACAGCCCACAATGTCTTGTGCTGTGCTCACTACCCTCTGTAATACTAATAATAATTCAGTTGAATTATTTAAAATGATTTTTAAAAATATTTTAATTTTTGCCATTCACATTTCATTCCATCTCTCCTTTTGCATCCTTTCTTTCCTGATTCTGTTTCATCATTTCTTTGATATTAGAGTAACTCTTGTCCCACAGCGAGTTGTCTCACAGCGAGTTGGCCATGCCAAGTTGTCCCATGATGAATTGGCCACAACAATTTGGCCACAGTGAGTTCGCTTCATCGAGTTGACCACACTGAGTTGGCTATGGAGAGTTGACTGCAGTGAGTTGTCCTAGACCAGGGGTAGGCAACCTTGGCTCGTTTATGACTCGTGGACTTCAAATCCCAGAATTCCTGAGCCAGCCACGCTGAGGGGAAAGGGAGAGGTTTCCAAGCTGAGCCATGCTGGCTCAGGAATACTGGTATTTCTGGTATTGCAGTATTTGAGGGGCTGCCACAAAGAGGAGGGGGTGAACTTATTTTCCAAAGCACCAGGACAAGAAACAATGGATGGAAAGAAATGAAGGCTAGAAGCAACCTGGAATTAAGGAGAAACTTCCTAACAGTCAGAACAATTAACCAGCGGAACTACTTGCCTTCAGAACTTGTGGTGACCCATCACTGGAGGTTTTTAGGAAGAGACTGGACAACCATTTGACTGGGATAGTATAGTGTTTCCTTCTTGAGCAGGGGTTTGGACTAAAAGACCTCCAAGGACCCTCCCTATTCTGTACATAGGAGTTCAGCTTGTCTCAAAGGAGTCTATATCTTTATAACTTTAATAGGCTTTTATTGTGGTATCTATTGATTAGGTAAGGGACGCGGTGGCTCAGTGGGTTAGGACGCTGAGCTTGTCGATCAGATGGTCGGCAGTTTGGCGGGTCGAATCCCAAGTGCTGCGTAGCAGAGTGAGCGCCTGTTACTCATCCCAGCTTCTGCCAACCTAGCAGTTCAAAAGCACGTTAAAATGCAAGTAGGAAAATAGGGACCACTACGGTGGGAAGGTAACAGCATTCCGTGCGCCTTTGGCGTCTAGTCAAGCCGGCCACATGACCACGGAGACGTCCTCGGACAAGCGCTGGCTCTTCGGCTTTGAAATGGAGATGAGCACCGGTCCCTAGAGTTGGAAACAACTAGCACACATGTGCGGGGGAACCTTTACCTTACTTTATTGATTAGGTATCGAAGGGCAAAGTTGCAGGATTTGGCTACATTTGGCTAAATATCAATGGGATCTAAAACCATCTACTCTAATCTGAATCTAGTCCTTGGTCATGCTCAAAATAACTTCAGAAATGTTCTTGCAATGATGTTTCCTTCTCTACCCAGTGATTCAGCATCTGCTCCAGAAATTTGTATGAGGATGGATCACTGTGCATGGGGTAGCAGCGGCAGCACAGTGATTAACACCCATACAAAATCTGCGTTGAGTCAGAAAGGGTACTAGCTGAAAGGGAAGCCATTCATACAATATCTGAAGCATCACAATAAAGATAAGTGCTGGAAAACTGACCCATTTTTTGCAAATCGTTTGAAACATACATTTCAAAAATTACATCGTTAAAAAGTGAGGCAGTAAAAATATTCAAAACCGGCCTTTCACTTCATGTTCAGTTGCCAGTCTAAGTTATTTTTTTGTTTTTTTGTTTTCCTAAAAGAGTTTAACAAACCAATGTCATGGTTATAAATGCTGAGAGGGGTGGAACTCTTTTACTTCAGGTGCTTTGGAGAATAGGGGTCAGCTTATTCTTCCAAGGGACGCGGTGGCTCAGTGGGTTAGGATGCTGAGCCTGTCGATCAGAAGGTCGGCAGTTTGGCGGGTCGAATCCTGAGTGCCGCATAACAGAGTGGGTGCCTGTTACTCGTCCCAGCTTCTGCCAACCTAGCAGTTCGAAAGCATGTAAAAATGCAAGTAGAAAAATAGGGACCGCTACGGTGGGAAGATAACAGCACTCCGTGCGCCTTTGGCGTCTAGTCATGCCGGCCACATGACCACGGAGATGTCCTCGGACAAGCGCTGGCATGCCGTGGTCCGGTACTGGTTCACGGACCAGGGGTTGGGGATCCCTGTGTTAAAGGACCCCCATGCACTTTTAAGGTTATTCCAAAGGTGTTTTTTCCACAGGGAAATGGACTTTGTTTTTGCTTGAAGATGTTTTGCTTCTCATCCAAGAAGCTTCTTCAGTTCTTCAGTTCAGTTCTTCTTCAGCAGAACTGAAGAAGCTTCTTGGATGAGAAGTGAAATGACTTCAAGCCAAAAATAAAGGAAGTCCATGACCTGGGTGACCGAGAATAGACTTTTAAGGCTATTGTCACAAAACGTTTGTATTTGTGCATGTGGCTGAAAAAAAACAGCAACATTTTTTTTAAAAATGTGCTTTTGTTTTGGACTCCTCTTAGCAATTCAACAAGAAAGACAAGAAATAATTGGAAATTCTCATCCAATTTCCCCAGAGATAAAGGCTGCATTCAGATCTATGGCAACGTGCGCAGATCTCGATTCCAGGAACAAAGAGCTGAGTTAGTTCTTGTCAAGGCATAAATCATTGTGGGACAGGGTAGCACTGTGATACAGTCCCTTAAATAAACTCCAGGCTGATAAATTCACTGATCAATCAATTAACTCTCCCTCTGGGATGTGGCAGGGTTCCTGAGAGTCAAGACCACTTATAATCAGAGACAAAAAAATAACAATGCAAATCGTAACCATTCCCAACTCAATTAAGATAACACTTCTACCTTCACTGCACAAAGTCTCTATGGAAAAATAATATTGGACTATTTTCCTTGAAGCATGACCTTAAAACACACTTTATTGTTCAACTAAAGAGACACAATACCTATCAGTTTAAAGTGTTTTGGGTGACACCCTGAGGGTCATACTTTAAAAGGGGGTGTGGCCCATCAGGATAAGAGATTTTAGGCATTTTAAGGGCATAACAGATACCTTAGACATTTGCAAAACTAATTTTGCTTCTTAAGCCCTCCACCAGTTTTTTTTTAAAAAAAATGGGTCTAGATGAGGCCTCTGGCAGGCTGGTATTCCATATTTTTTTTAGTCGTAAGCCAACCAATTTTTACCTGCTTTTTTTTAAAATTACCTTTAGGGTCTTGAGGCGCAAAGCCATGCTCTTTTCTCTCCTGTTGGAGCCCAGTTTAAATTGCATTTATATAGTATGAATATATAAACAATGCAAGGAAGTGTTAGAAATTCACTAGTCATTGAAAACATTGAGAGAGGGAGAGAGGAAAAGAGGGAGAGAAAGGAGACGATGGGGTAGAAACGGTGGGAGGGGGAGAGGGAGAAGGGGTGGGAGGGAGAGAGGAGGGGAGGGAGAAAGGGGAAGAGGGGGAGGGAAAAAGGGAGAGGGAGAGAGGAGGGGAGATGAGACGAGAAGGAAGGAAGGAGGGAGGGAGGGAGGGAGGGAGGGAGGAAGGAAGGAAGGAAGGAAGGACGGACCTTTTACCTTAAACACGGGCTGGTTGCTGGATTCTTTGTCCAACAATTTTCTCAGCTAACTCCACCAACCAACATTATAAAACAGACAAATATAGTGACATCAGAGCTGGTATTTAGGGCATAAGTGCAGTCCTTTGTACACAAAGGATCCTGTCCAATCAGGCAGCTGCCTAACTGAAACACTGCGCAATCTGGGCCAAATATTGCAGAGGTCCTAGGGACCATTATCTTCAACGAGGGGCTTTTTTTGTGAATAAAATCTGCAGCAAGCCAGATTTCTTCCTTGATGTCAAGATGATCATGCCCTGGGGCTTGAAATCAAGCATTCCTTTTCAAAATCTTTCCATTCATCCTCTACCAGCTGACCTAATGGACTAACTCTAAAGTTTTTTTTTCCCCTCTCATGTTGTCAAGATCAAAGAAGATCTTAAGTATGCTCTTTCTGAAGATACAAGATGAAGCAAGGTGAATTGCTACCCTGTTCTCTTATGATCTGGCAAATTTTATGAGATTTTTATGGAGTTCTACAGCATGGTGAAGGCCTGCAGAAAAAGGTGAAGTGTTATTGAACATCAAGTGTGAAATGTTACTGCCACTTTATAATGCCTTGGTAAGGCCACACTTGGAATACTGTGTCCAGTTTTGGTCACCACGACGTAAAAAAGATGTTGAGACTCTAGAAAGAGTGCAGAGAAGAGCAACAAAGATGATGAGGAGACTGAAGGCTGAAACATATACAGAACAGTTGCAGGAACTGGATATGTCTAGTTTAATGAAGAGAAGGACTAGGACTGACATGATAGCAGCCTTCCAGTATCTCAGGGGTTACAACAAAGAAGAGGAAGTCAAGCTAGTCTCCAAAGCACCTGAGGGCAGGACAAGAAGCAAAGAATGGAAACTAGTCAAGGAGAGAAGCAACCTAGAACTAAGAAGAAATTCCCTAACAGAACAATTAACCAGTGGAACAACTTGCCTCCAGAAGTTGTGCATGCTCCAACACTGGAAGTTTTTAAGAAGAGATTAGACAACCATTTGTTTGAAATGATATAAGGTTTCATGCATGAGCAGGGGGTTGGACTAGAAGACCTCCAAAGTCCCTTCCAATTCTGTTATTCTATACTATAAATACCACTGCATTTTTGGATTACATTTTGAAAATTTTGAATGGAAATTTTGGTTGGCATCCCACATCCCAGCTTCTGAGGAAGCTTGTAAAAGAAAAATGCAAAGTTCAGAGTTAACTATTTGATACCGCTCTTGGCATAACACTAAGAGTGCATGTGCTGAACATCCAGATGTTCAACCCAAAATTACTACAGTAATTTAAGAGGGAAGGTTTTTGTCAAGGTGTCAGTTACTGTGTAACTGGGGCATCACGTTGACACAACCCTATACAAAAACTAATAGAAATCCAAGGAATCACATTCCCAAGATTGTTGCTTTTGCTGTGTCTAACCCACAGTGCTGAAGCCTTCATCTGAAGCAAATTTCTTTGGATTTTGAAGTTCAAAAGCACGATTAATGTCTTATTTCTGATCATCCCCAAAATGGTGTTGTTGTTTTCTCCAAAACGCAACTGGACTTTGGTTTGACAGGTGCTACATCTGTTGAAGCAATATTCTATTTCTGTCTTACTAATTTAATGTCTAAGAAGATTCTCAGTCACCCAGATCATGGTTGTAAAACTGAAGAAGCTTTTTGGATGAGAAGCAAAATGTCTGTCTAGAAAAAAACAAAGTCTAGTTGCCCTTTGGGGGGAAAAAAGCACCTTTGGGATAACCATGACCTGGATGACTGAGAATCTCCACAGACATCCTGTTTCTGATAATCCCAAATTGTGGGTGAAAAGATAAGGATGCTAGCCTCCTTCCATTGCTCACCAACCTTTTATAATCTCCAATACATATTTATTATTTTATTTTATTTGTTTGTATTCTGTTTATTATTTTATTTTATTTGTTTATATATTTATTATGTTTACGAATGGCTCAAGATGACCAACACATCCAAAACACCTTACTCCTCCTATTTCCCCCACAGCAACAGCAACAACCCTGTGAGGTGGGTTCGGCTGAGACAGAATGACTGGCCCAATGTTACCCATTTGCCTTTCATGGACTTGAGCTCAGGGTCTCCTGCTTTCTGTACTGATGTTTCAGTATGCTGCACTAAGAATGTAATATTTTTTTGCTACAATGGTGAGTTTTAATGCTAATTGTGCCTTCATGCCTCATTGCGAATAGAATAGAATGGAATGGAATGGAATGGAATAGAATAGAATAGAATAGAATAGAATAGAATAGAATAGAATAGAATAGAATAGAATAGAATAGAATAGAATAGAATAGAATTGGAGAGGAGAGGAGAGAAGAGTTGAGTTGAGTTGAGTTGAGTTGAGTTGAGTTGAGTTGAGTTGAGTTGAGTTGAGTTGAGTTGAGTTGAGTTGAGTTGAGTTGGAAGGGACCTTGGAGGTTGGAGTGTTGGAGCATTCACAACTTCTGGTGGCAAGTTGTTCCACTGATTAATTGTTCTCACTGTCAGGAAATTTCTCCTTAGTTCTAGTTTACTTCTCTCCTTGATTAATTTCCATCCCTTGCTTTTTGTCCTGCCTTCAGGTGCTTTGGAGATTGTTGATAACTGTTGTCTAAGCTACAGCTTTTTCTCCTGTCTTTTAAGGTCATTCTCACATACCATTACATCAAGCCACCACTGGTTTCTATAATGGAGCTTAAGAAACAACCTACATTGCCTAAATTGATAAGCATCACAAGTTGAATGCCATAAATTTACTACTTTTTAATATGACTTTTTTCTAGTATATCAAATAGATTAATTTTTCAACACTGCATTTCATTTACATCCATTCCCACTTTTACACCCCTGTAAAGTGTTTAAACTTGTCTCTGAAGATGTGGAAACTGTCTTCAAGAAATTTGTCAGGCTTGATTAATATAGAGCAATTCCTGGATTAGAAGTCAGGATTGCAGTCCTAAATACAAACCTTGGAAGGAAAAATACTGAATTAGTAAGACTAAAATAATTACTGCCTTAACAAATGTAGCACCTGGTCAACATTTGTACATTAAGGTACATTAAGGCAGGAAATAATAGAGCTGTAGGCTAGACCAGAAAATAGAATTAAAAATGGAAAAGAAAGCAGTAACAAACTATGTTGTTTCCCAGGAAATTTTATTTATTTATTTAAATTTATTACCCACCTCAGTCACCAAAGTTTGTGAAGTCCACCTATACATCCATAAAATCACCAACTGTTGAATTCAAACTGAAAAACACTTCAGTTTTCTGAAGAGGAAATGATGGTTTCAAAACTCATAATCTGGATCTCCTATTGCTACTTTAAAATTTCACACATACTTCTTCCCATAATAGTAAAGGAGAAAATAAAAACCAGGGCAACTTCTTTGTGGTCACAGCTAAGAAGAAGATTCATTGGGAGCACCGTCTAGATTAAAGCACCAATCTTCTAAAGAATAGTCATCTTCTGTTACTAATGACTTCAGTTGCTAGTCCTTCATAGGTTACAAGCGTTCCAGTGGAAGATGCTAAAAGAAATCTTCATTTCATTTTCTTTTGAACAATCCCATCTGAAAAGGACAAAACATTTCTACATTTGCTATTACATCCCAACGTCCAAGGAGCTGGCTTTTCACAATGTGTATGGAAACATAATGTTGGATGCTCTAGATTTTGTCAAAGACTGTATCACAGGGCATATAGCAATCCACAGTGGCGGAACCTCTATCAAAAACTCCAAGGGTTCCTGAATCATAGTTGGTGCTGCACCTGACGAGTCCTTCTGCTAAAAACCACATTTTGTATGAGCTCTCCTGAAACCACAAAACTGGCTTAAATTAGGTAAAGGAAAAAAGAAATAATAGCACCATTTATTGAAGAGCCAGAATGGATTGGCCTGGATCCACATCCAATCTTCTTGCATCTGAATAACAGGATAACAGAGTTGGAAGGGACCTTGGAGGTCATCTAGTCCAACCCCCTGCTCAGGCAGGAAACCCTATACCATTCCAGACAAATGGTTGTCCAGTCTCTTTAAAACTTCCAGTGATGGAGCACCCACAAGTTCTGGAGGCAGGCCGTTCCTCTGATTAATTGTTCTCACTGTTCAGGAAATTTCTTCTTAGTTCTAGGTTGCTTCTCTCCTTGATTACTTTCCATCCGTTGCTTCTTGTCCTGCCTTCAGGTGCTTTGGAGAATAGCTTGACTCCCTCTTCTTTGTGGCAGCCCATTAGACATTGGAACACTGCTATCTGTCAGACTTTGACGAGGCGTGCATTATGGTGGACCAGCTGGAATTCCCACAGTGGTGGCTATTTCACCAAAGAGCTGGTCGGATGATCAAGAATTATAATAAAAGATACTTGTGTGGGTAAGGTGATTCCTTTCACCATGTCCCAAGCTAGCCAACAACATTACCATCTCTTTCAGTCCTTGTGCATGCTCTGTGGCAGCTTGTCCTTCATTTTTCAGCCACAGATCTGCAACGTGATCCATTCTTGGAGCCACTGAACTTTGCTTTTGAGGCTACGTGTCTGGATGACAAAGGGGGAAACTGAAAGAGGAATTAAAATAGGCACTGGCTGAATTCATTTGGCCAGTCTAAATATAACGCTAAGCCACAAAGCCACAGTCAGTTGAAAGAACAGTCAGAATACAACTACATTTTGCACTTGCATTCAGATTAACAGAATTGCAGCGTTGGAAGGGAGGTCATCTAGTCCAACCCCCTGCTCAGGCAGGAGTCCCTATACCATTTCAGACAAATGTAATAATAATAATATAAAGTTGGAAGGGACCTTGGAGGTCATCTAGTCCAACCCCCTGCTCAGGCAGGAAACCCTATACCATTTCAGGCAAATGGCTGTCCAGTCTCTTCTTAAAAACCTCCAGTGTTGGAGCATTCACCACCTCTGGAGGCAGGTTGTTCCACTGGTTAATTGTTCTAACTGTCAGGAAGTTTCTCCTTAGTTCTAGGTTGCTTCTCTCCTTGACTAGTTTCCATCCGTTGCTTCTTGTCCTGCCTTCGGGTGCTTTGGAGAATAGCTTGACTCCCTCTTCTTTGTGGCAGCCCCTGAGATATTGGAACACTGCTATCATGTCACCCCTCACCCTTCTCTTCATTAAACTACACATACCCAATTCCAGCAACCGTTCCCTATATGTTTTAGCCTCCAGCCCCCTAATCATCTTTGTTGCTCTTCTCTGTACCCTTTCTAGAGTCTCGACATCTTTTTTACATCGTGGTGACCAAAATTGGATGCAGTATTCCAGGTGTGGCTTTACCAAAGCATTGTAAAGTGGTATTGATCTTGATCTTGATTCTATCCCTCTGTTAATGCAGCCTAGCATTGTGTTGGCTTTTTTGGCAGCTGCAGCACACGGCTGGCTCATATTGAAGTGATTGTCTACTAAGACTCCGAGATCCCTCTCACAGTTACTACTATTGAGCAAGGTACCACCTATACTATACCTATGTTTGTCCAATCTCTTCTTTTAAAGGAGGAGGAGGAGAATAACAGAGTTGGAAGAGACCTTAGAGGTCATCTAGTCCAACCCCCTGCTCAGGCAAGAGTTCCTACATCTAAATTATTCCCTGGAAGTTAGCTGCAGGAAATAGCTATGCTTCTGAATATGGAATAATTATTATTTCTCTTATGAAGAATACTTAGCAGCAGTTGGTAAGCTAAGTTCAGTTCAAGCTGTTCTTTTCCCAAAAGCATAAGAATTGTGGAAATATAAATGTACGTCCAAGCAAGGCTGATTTTTATAGCTAAATAGTATGAGATGAAATTATTGTAATTTTGACAGTTGCTTTGGTGGTTCCATTGTGACAGCTCATAATACTCCAGTAAATATGTAGGAAACTTTTAGACAAGTATGTTCCATAATCGCTGCATTTTGATTATTGAGTTCCAATATATTATCTTTTTTTTTCACTTCCATTTGAGTTAGTCTATTGTTGTTTGGTATTGCCTCATCTATAAAAGAAACACTTGCTGTCTTTTTATTTATTTTTTTCTACTACTCTTATGCCCAGAATTTTGGGTTTGAGATTTCACTGTCTCTGAATCTGGAAATCCCATAAAAAATTTATGTAAAAAAATTGGAGTATTCAACACTGATTTGAAAAATGCTTGTTTTTCTGTGAGAAACACAGTCTATCTCTGCAAAACATTTACTAGCAGATTCTCACACACTTCTTACACATTTTCAGGGGGCAAAAATATGTGCAGATATTTTCAATCTTTAAGGACCCTTGTGTTCCACTCAGAGAAGTTTAATCTTTCAAGAACCTCTGCATTGCACATTACAAGGGTTTTTGTGAAGGAATGTATCACGGTGGTAGGCAAGGGATTGAAAGCTATTGAAGGCATATTTGGACTTCTGCACATAGCATGAGAAAAAACACTTGTGAAGTCAGTAATACACAAACACAGAGAATTATGTTTGAATGCACAACATAATCTTTTATCTAGAATTTCAAAAATCCAGCTTGACTTTCTCACCAGCTTCCTAAAACCTACAGTTGCCATTGGCTTATCTTTTGTGACATAGGTATTAAATAGAAGATAGATAGATGAGAGAGAGATAATAGAGATAGATAGATAGATAGATAGATAGATAGATAGATAGATAGATAGATAGATAGATGATAGATAGATAGATAGATAGATAGATAGATAGATAGACAGACAGACAGACAGACAGACAGTACTTCAAATTCATTTGATCATTCCGATTATCGAAGAAATATTGCATACTGTGCTAAATTGAAATTTGCATTGGTCTGTCTAGCTACTTTGTAGGGCTGTTGAGAAACTAAAATGGCTGGCAATAGAATCATATTTTCTGCTTGGGGTTCCTTAGAGGAAGATCAAAGCAGCTGTAAAATATAATAATGGAGGTTTTTATTTTGATCATGTCACTGCCTGGAAAAGTCACTAAAATGCAAAAAAGGCATATACATGCCTTGTTTTAAGACAAAAGATATAGTTAAGGATATGGCCTGTGTTCTCTCAAATGTATTGGTGTCCTTAATTTCCCTCTTCCACTGACCCAGATCAACTAAGAGACATTAGGATCAAATGCTACTGATTAATCTAGAGAAGGGTTTTTTGACCTTAAGATGCATGGACTTCAACTCCCAGACTTCAACAGCTGGCCATTTTGGCTGTGGAATTCTGGGAGTTGAAGTCCATACATCTTAAAGGTTGTTAAGGTGCTAAGGTTGAGGTGGGGGAAAGTGTCACAGGTTTCCTGACCAGAATAACCCTCTTGATTCAGTTTTTTTCATCCTCTTAAAGAAAGCAAGGCTGTTTGGGGGAGGGAAAATCACAAACAAAATGATGTTCTGGAGGTTGGAGAGGAAACCAAAGTCCTTGGCTGTTTCCTAAGATACTACTAAGATGATATCAAGAGCTTGTAGAAAGAAAACTGGGAAAGGTGGGGTGACAGGAGGTAGCATTTCCAACAACCTGCAAATAAATCAATGTCCCTTCACTTCCCGGCTTTTTAGGAAAGTCAATAAACGTGGTTATTAAATCAGACTGCATGCTCTCGGGTGATAGAAATTCTGGAATTAAAGTTATATTGATAAATGTTCCTCAGCGCTATCAGTATGTAGGTGACTGATTTTTTTTTAGAATTGTATTTTTAAAAAACTATATTTACACAGATGAAAAGCATTCCCAGTTGGACCGATCTGTATGCCCAGCCAAATAAATACAATATGACATGCTTTTGAGTTGGACATATTACCTTAAGGTGAGTTTACCTTGAAAGTTCATTGGATAAAGACACCCATATGCTTGGTTTGTTTATTTGTTTTGTTTGTTTGTTTGTTTGTTTGTTTGTGGGGGTGCTCTCTGAGCTTGGTTGTTTTGTTGCAGACGTTTCATGACCCAGCTAGGTAACATCATCAGTGCAAACCCCACTCCCTTCTAGCACTGATGAGGTTACCTAGTTACGGTAATGAAACATCTGCAAGAAAACAAACAAGCTCAAAGAGCACAATCCTCCTCCTCCTCCTCCTCCTCCTCCCTCTATAAACCCCACTCCCTTCTAGCACTGATGATGTTCCCTAGTTGGGTCACGAAACGTCTGCAAGAAAACCACCCAGCTCAGAGAGCACCAAGGACCCCACAGTTCCTCCTCCTCCTCCTCTTCCTCCTCCTCCTCCCACACTGCCTTTAGCACTGATGATGTTCCCCAGCTTGGCAATGAGACGTCTTCAAGAAAACAACCAAGCTCAGAGACCACCAAGGACCCCACAGTCCTCCTCCTCCTCCTCCTCTTCCCTTCCAGCACTGATGCTGTTCCCTAGTTGGGTCATGAAATGTCTGCAAGAAAACCACCCAGCTCAGAGCACCAAGGACCCCACAGTTCCTCTCCTCCTCCTCCTCCTCCTCCTCCTCCTCCTCCCACACTGCCTTTAGCACTGATGACGTTCCCTAGTTGGTTCATGAAATGTCTGCAAGAAAACAAGCTCAGAGATCACCAAGGACCCCACAGTCCTCTTCATCCTCCTCCTCCTCCTCCTCCCACACTCCCTTCTAGCACTGATGAGGTTACCTAGTTACGGTAATGAAACATCTGCAAGAAAACAAACAAGCTCAAAGAGCACAATCATCCTCCTCCTCCTCCTACTTCTCCTCCCTCTATAAACCCCACTCCCTTCTAAGCACTGATGATGTTCCCTAGTTGGGTCATGAAATGTCTGCAACAAAACAACCAAGCTCAGAGACCACCAAGGACCCCACAATCCTCCCCCTCCCAAACCCCATCCCTTTCTAGCACTGATGATATTACCTAGATGGGTCATGAAACGTCTGCAAGAAAACAACCAAGCTCAGAAAGCACCAAGGACCTCTCATTCCAATCCTTATTTTGAGGTCCTGAGTTATTATTTAAGCTATTATTTTGTGGTCTTCAGAATTTCTCGTCGGTCTATTGAAGGAGAAAAAAGCATAACCATAGGTTGATTTAACCTGCCTCCATTCATCATGAAGAAAAACAGGATGTGCATTATTCTGGACCCTGAAGCATTTGAACATGTTTTATCACCTACAGTATCTGTTCTGCAGCTTTGGGATCTCCTGGTAGTCTCTCATCCAAGTATTAATCCAGTCAGATCAATCTCCAAATGGTCCCTGAAGTAACATAATAGACATTAGCTGAGGGGTCCTTGGCCCTCTTTGAGTTAGGTTGTTTCTTACCAATCTCTCATTACCCAAACTAGGTAACATCATTAGTTACCTAGTTTGGATAATGAAATGTCTGCAAGAAAAAAACCAAGTTCAGAGAGCACCAAGGACCCTCATTTCAACTTTGTGCTAGAAATATTCTCCTTTATTGGTAAAACATTAGCTTCACTACCATCAAACCAGAGAGGCTCCTTTCATGATTGAGTTTCATGTCCATGGGGAAGAGGGAAAGAAGGGAGGAAATGATGTCACACATGTCATGACAACATTGGAAAAATGACACAAGCAAATCAATCTCGGCATCTGTGTGATGAGGTCAGAATGAGCAGTATACTGTGCTGGGGTTCTCAAAAGTGTGAAACAAACCCCTGTAAGAATTCCACCCAAGAATAGTAACTATCTCCCATCCACGGACAATAAATCAAAAATGGAGAGATATCTAGAGGAAAAGCATTCTGTCTCTACAATTTGGTCATGAAATACATTATGGTGTGAGATATCTGGGGGTCCCACGGTGACAGATGTTGTATCAAAAACCCATTTCATAAGGCTACACTTCTGCTGGTGTCTCTGCTTAAATCCAGATGTGCGTTTTTTAAGAAAAAAAAAACAGTGGTGACTGACAAAGAGACACTGCAGCTTTGCTTAATGCCTTTGAAACCAAAACATACCCTCAACATCTGGGCTGTTTTAAAAATAAACAAAACTGAGTAAATTTAGTTGCCTCACTTCAGACAAAGTGGCTTCCTTTTTCCCATCCTGGTCAAAGAGGCTCTCTTCCACTCAGCTACCTAACAGGCAGAAATTCAAAAGGTAGAGTCTTCCCGTTGTTGCAGTCAAGAGGTTGGGAAGATGCCATGCCTTGTTCAAAGCTTGGGAAGTTTCATTTTAAAGATGGATACAACGCTATACATATTCACCAGGTGGCAGCACCTGGCTAAATTTGGGTTCAGAAATTTAACAAGATCAGAGCTGATTAGTGTCAGAAAACCTAGAACTGTAACCTAGATCAGGAGTTTAAAAAAAAAACATTCTGGAAGAAGGAAATTATAAAGCCCTTCCATATTGTCTCCAACAAAATTGTACGGATGTGTCCATAAAATCAGTGCGACTCAAACTGAAGTGGGAAGAAAACATTCCATTTTTTTGTATGCCATCCATTCCTCTTTGGAACCATTGGGGATTATGTTTTGTGTTACGAAGAGCCAACAGGAGGACCTAGCATTTAACAAGGCAATGCATAGATCTCTCTTGATGGTGGCACAATCTTCCACCATGCTACCAGTTTGAAGTTCTATCTGTGTGGGCAAGAAGAAGCTGTAGGCAGAGATTCAAGCTATTTCCCAGCAAGATCACATCCCAGACAATCAGTGGGTTAGGACGCTGAGCTTGTGGATCAGAAGGTCGGCAGTTTGGCGGGTCGAATCCCGAGTGCTGCGTAACAGAGTGAGTGCCTGTTACTCATCCCAGCTTCTGCCAACCTAGCAGTTCGAAAGCACGTAAAAATGCAAGTAGAAAAATAGGGACCACCATGGTGGGAAGGTAACAGCGTTCAGTGCGCCTTTGGCATCTAGTCAAGCCGGCCACATGACCACGGAGACGTCTTCGGACAAACGCTGGCTCTTCGGCTTTGAAACGGAGATGAGCACCGGCCCCTAGAGTCGGAAACGACTAGCACGCATGTGCAGGGGAACCTTTACCTTTACCTTTAGCATCCATTAGGTGTGAGTCAATAATGTGCTATAGCTACCAAAAAAGCCAACACAGACCTAGGCTGTATCAAGAGAGAAATTGTCAAGTTTCCGACATATTGGCTTTTCAAGTGACTCTGAGGCATTGTTTGCCTTAAAAGTCCTTTATTAGCTTGCTCGAAGGAAGCTGGAATCTGAAATCTCCGCCCCTTGCACAATATATTAAAACACAATTCTCCACCTTTCCAATTTTGTCATTAATCATATTCTCCAATTAATTTAAAGAATCAGTTTCCCTTCGGTTAGAAAACCCGCCAAGGTCTTATCTTCTGTAAATTCAGATGGCCTTGAAGGTACAATCCTCCTCTTCCCCCTCCCAACCTTAAACTCAATATCTTAAAGCAATACACAAGTTTAACATATGAAATGGCTACTTCTTCATCTCTTGTCAAGCAATAACATTCAATGTTAGCAGCGTTGACAGAAATAGTATCAAGAGCACATGAAGTATAGTGCTGCTATATACTGCCTTGGTGAGAACACACTTGGAATATTGCACCCAGTTCTGCTCACCAAGATACAAAAATGATGGTGAGACTCTAGAGAGAGTGCAGAGAAGTGCAATAAAGATAATTATTTGCTAATTTCTCCATAGCAAGCAAGGCCCAACAGAGCAATCTGTTAATTTTGTACCACCTCAAAGTATAATTGTTATTGTGAAGATCATCCCTATAAATGAAGGCTGACATTGTTGATGTGTAAGTAGCCAACTAATTTTCTGACTGAATTGTAGACCAGCTGTAATTATTCTATCAGCTCCCCGTCAGTAAAAATTCCCTTGAATGAAAGAACACCAGGCTGGAATAAGATTACTTTGAGAATCTTGTTCAGTGCAATTCTGTGTCAAAGTCCACCTGTCTTGAACAAGTCACTTATGTTTGAGCAGAATCTGATCTCTTCAATTATGTTAGGCCATCTACAAATTCAGGGTACACATTATACCATTAGCAACCCCAGGGAAGTTTGTTATATGAAGAGTTTACTCACATTAAAGGTAAAGGTAAAGGTTCCCCCGCACATGCGTGCTAGTCGTTTCCAACTCTAGGGCCGGTGCTCATCTCCATTTCAAAGCCGAAGAGCCAGCGTTTGTCCGAGGACGACTCCGTGGTCATGTGGCCGGCATGACTAGACGCCAAAGGCGCACGGAACGCTGTTACCTTCCCACCGTAGTGGTCCCTATTTTTCTACTTGAATTTTTACGTGCTTTCAAACTGCTAGGTTGGCAGAAGCTGGGTCGAGTAATAGGCACTCACTCTGTTACGTGGCACTCAGGATTCGACCTGCATAAATGCAAAACCAGTAAATATCAAGTGATTCTAAACCAATGGGCAAAAGTCACAATTTTGAGCACAACCACATTCAGATTTTGTCCAATGATATATCACAGTGTACTATACGGGATACAGCTCACAGTGATGGATGCCGTATCAAAAACTTCCACAGTCTTTTAATGGACAACTAAATAAAATGACACTGTTTTAGTTAAGTATATTTCTTCCACCAATATAATACACAGTTTTTTGTAGAAAATGAAGAATACCTTGTAATGCAATGGGCCAAAGTCAAAGCTTTAAACAGAACTGCACCTTGTTCTTGTCCAATGATGTATCACAGTGTAATATAGTGGGAACACACAATGATGGATGCCCTATCAAAAACTTTCTCAGTCTGTCATTGGAGAATGGGACAACATAATGCTGCTTTTGCTACATATACGTCTTCCACCAATATAGTACACTATCACCACATTCAAAAACAAAAGTTACCTTTGCTGTACGAAGAGTTTACTCACATTATTACTACATCAAATCCAGAACTAGCAAATATTTTGTGACTTCAATGCAATGGGCAAATGTTTTGAGCAGAACTGTACATCCAGATTTTGTCCAATGATGTATCACAGTGTACTGGGAGTACCACACAGTGATGGATGCCGTATCAAAAACTTTCTCAGTCTGTCACTCGACAATGGGACTAAATAATGCTTCTTTTGCTAAATATACTTCTTCCACAAATATAGTACACCATCACCACATTCAAAGGCATGCTGTATGAAGAGTTTACTCCAGACATGTCAAACACAAGGCCCGGGGGCCAGATCCGGCCCGTGAAGTGGTTTCATGTGGCCCGTGAAGCCATCCTGGAAACAGTGAGGGAACGGCCCCCACTGCCTTGGCCCTGGCCCAGAGACCCTCCTTCTGCCAGAGACCCTCAGATCTGTCCCACTCCTGCCCAGGCCCCCATAGGCACCCTTGATGCGAACGATGTAGAGCTGGCCACGCCCACCCAGTAGGCCACACACACTTTAGCCACACCCACCCAGACTACACCCACCCAGACCCCTGAGGGCAACCGCAATGCTGATGCGGCCCTCAATGAAATTGAGTTTGACACCCCTGGTTTACTCAAATTAATAGTATATCATAATCATAATAGTAAAGTTGGAAGGGACCTTGGAGGTCATCTAGTCCAACCCCCTGCTCAGGCAGGAAACCCTATACCATTTCAGACAAATGGCTGTCCAGTGTCTTCTTAAAAACTTCCAGTGTTGGAGCATTCACAGCTTCTGGAGGCAGGTTAATCAAATGCACAACCAGCAGATATTTCGTGACTCCAATGTAATGTACAAAGGTTTTGAGCCAAACTGCATCCAGATTTTGTGCCAAGATGTATCACAGTGTACTACAGTGGGGGTGTCTCACAGTGATGAATGCCCTAACAAAAACTCTCAGCCTGTCATTGGAGAGTGGGACTAAATAATGCTACTTTGCTAAAAATACATCTTCCACCAATATAGTACGTTATCACCACATGCCAAAGGAAAAGATACCTTTGCTCTATGAAGAGTTTACTCATGATATTACCAATAATTACCAATTTGTTATAATTGCTATATCAAATGCAGAACCAGCAAATATTTTGTGACTGCAACGCAATGGGCAAAAGTCACGGTTTTGAGCAGAACTACCTCTAGATTTTGACCAATGATGTGTCACAGTGTACTATACCAGCTGGGGTAGCTCACAGTGATGGATGCCCTAACAAAAACTTTCTCACTCTATCAATGGACAATGGGACTGAATAATGCTGATTTTGCTAAAGATTCTTCTTCCACCAATATAGGACTCAGTCATCACATTCAGTTGCATAAGAGACCTTTGCAGAAATGCAAAACCAGCAAATATATTGTGAATCTAAAGCAATGTGCTAAAGTCAAAGTTTTAAACAGAATTGCATTCAGATTTTGTCTAATGATATATCAGTGTACTACAGCTACAGCTCACAGTGATGGATGCCATATCAAAAATCGAATAAAACTGAACAAAACAATGCTGTTTTACCTAAATATACTTCTTCCACCAATATAATACACAATCTTTGCAGAAAATGAAGAAGATCTTTTGACTTCAATGCAATGGGGGAAAGGCAGTTTTGAGCAGAACTACATCCAAATTTTGTCCAATGATATATCACAGTGTATATACCAGCTGGGTTTCACAATCATAAATTCTCTATCAAAAACATTTTCACTCGATCACTGGACCATGGGAGTAAATGTTGCTGTTTTTGCTAATTATGCTTCTCCCACCAATATAGCATCCAGTCACGACATTCAAAGGCAGAAGATACCTTTCCCATATGAAGAGTTTACTCATATTTTACCACATGAAGTGCAAAACAAGCAAATATTTTATGACTCCAATGCAATAGGCAAAAGTCAAAGTTTTGAGCAGGACTACATCCAGATTTTGTCCAATGATACATCACAGTGTACACTGGGAGTGGTTGGGCTCACAGTGATGGATGCTCTAACAAAAACTTTCTCAGTCTGTCACTGGACAGTGGGAGTAAATAACACTGTTTTTGCTAAAGATAGTCCTTATCTAAAGATATATATATATAGGTGTGTGTGTGTGTGTGTGTGTGTGTGTAATTGTGTTGGACTCACAAGATAGTTGCTGGCTTTGCCGTTGATGTGGTAATAGTGTGAGCAACTCCATAGAGCTTTGCTCTATGAAGAGGTTGCTCACATTATTACCACATCAATGGCAAAACCAGCAAATATCTTACAAGTCCAACACAATTTGCAAATGTCAAAGTTTTGAGGAGCACTACATCCAGATTTTGTCCAATGATGTATCACAGTGTACTATAGCAGGTGGAGCTCACAGTGATGGATGCTCAATCAAAAACTTTCCCAGTCTGTCACTCGACAATGGGACTAAAGAATGCTACTTTTGCTACCAGTATAGTACACAATCTTTGCATTCAAAGGCAGAAGAGAACATCAGTACGAAGAGTTTACTCACAATATTACCAAATAAAAGGTAAAGCCAGCAACTACATTGTGAGTTCAATGCAACAGGCAAAAGTCAAAGTCTTAAAGAGAACTACATTCAGATTTTGTCCAACGATATATCACAGTGTACTATAACTACGGCTCACAGTGATGGAAGCCATATCAAAAACTTCCACAGTCTCTCAATGGACAACTGATCAAACCAATGCTGTTTTAGCTAAATATACTTCTTCCACCAGTATAATACGCAATCTTTACAGAAAATGAAGGAGACCTTCTGACTCCAGTACAATGGGCAAAAGTCAACGTTTTGAGCAGAACTACATCCAGATATTGTCCAATGATGTATCACAGTGTACTATAGCGGGTGGACTAGCTCACAGTGATGGATGCTCTATCAAAAACTTCCTCAGTCACTGGACAATGGGACTAAATAATGCTATTTCTACTAAATATACCATTTTCACCAATATAGTACTCAATCATCACATTAAAAGGCAGCAAATATGTTCCTTGTATGAAGAGTTTATTCACATTATTACCACATCAAAGGCGAAACCAGCCAATATGTTGTGAGACTAACACAACAGGCAAAAGTCAAAGTTTTGAGCAGAACTACATCCAGATTTTGTGCAATGATACATCACAGTGTACGGTAGCGGTGTTTGGAGCACACAGTGATGGACGCTGTATCAAAAACTTTCTCAGTCTATCACTGGGCAATGGAACTACATAACACTGTTTTTGCTAAAGATACTTCTTCCACCAATATATGACAAGTTACACATTCAAATGCGGAATAGACCTCTGCAGGAAACAGAGTTTTTTCTGTTGGCAGCACGTCTTGGTCAAAACGTACTCCATGAACCCTCCACATGTTTTCAGGCAATATGTTGTTGTTAGTTGCGAAGTCGTGTCTGACCCATCACGACCCTATGGACAATGTTCCTCCAGGCCTTCCTGTCCTCTACCATCTTCTGGAGTCCATTTAAGCTAACGCCTACTGCTTCAGTGACTCCATCCAGCCACCTCATTCTCTGTTGTCCCCTTCTTCTATTGCCCTCAATCTTTCCCAGCATTAGGCTCTTCTCCAGTGAGTCCTTCCTTCTCATTAGATGGAAAAAGTATTTGAGTTTTAGCTTCAGGATCTGGCCTTCTAAAGAGCAGTCAGGGTTGATCTCCTCTAGGACTGACCGGTTTGATCGCCTTGCAGTCCAAGGGACTCGCAGGAGTCTTCTCCAGCACCATAGTTCAAAGGCTTCAATTCTTTGGCGCTCAGCCTTTCTTATGGTCCAGCTTTCACTGCCATACATTGCAACTGGGAAAACCATAGCCTTGACTATACGCACTTTTGTTGACAGGGTGATATCTCTGCTTTTTAGTGTGCTGTCTAGATTTGCCATGGCTTTCCTCCCCAGGAGCAAGCGTCTTTTAATTTCTTGACTACAGTCCCCACCTGCAGTGATCTTGGAGCCCAGGAAAATAAAATCTGTCACTACCTCCATTTCTTCCCCATCTATATGCCAGGAATTGAGAGGGCCAGATGCCATGATCTTGGTTTTCTTAATGTTTAGTTTCAACCCAACTTTTGCACTCTCCTTCTTCACTCGCAACAAGAGGCTCTTTAGTTCCTCTTCACTTTCTGCCATTAGAGTGGTATATAGCACAGTGTATTTGGGACTTAACTACCATAGTGAGGTTCACTTTGCCAAAAACCTGGTTAGATAATGACAAATCATTATGTTGAACCTCCAATTAAGAAAACAATACAATTGTTACTTCAACAGGCCTAAACCAGTTGATTTATCGTCACCAATGGTAGGAATGTTACTGATTAATATGGATGGCATTTGTTCCCAGGTTTTGTTTGGCTTATTCTTTTTTGTTCAGCTTTTGTGATTCTTTTAATATAGCTATAATGTAAGAGAATTGTGGGCCATTGAGTTGACCTGCGACTGGAACATATATAAATTTTGATAAATAAATAAATGTGTATCATGTTCTAAATTAGATGCTTAAGATCTTTCATGGTAAAAACAGCACATTTGGCCATGAATTCACAGATAAGGTTGTACATAGATTTTGAACACAACTCCATCCCATTCTTGTCCAATGATGTATCACAGTGTAATATAGCTGGAACTCACAATGATAAATGCCCTATCAAAAACTTTCCCAATCTGTCATTGGAGAATGGGACTACATAATGCTACTTTTGCTAAATATACGTCTTCCACCAAAATAGTACACTATCACCACATTCAAAAACAAAAGTTACCTTTGCTGTATGAAGAGTTTACTCACATTATTACTATATCAAATCCAGAACTAGCAAATATTTTGTGATTCCAATGCAATGGGCAAATGTTTTGAGCAGAACTACCCTATCAAAAACTTTCTCAGTCGGTCACAGGACAATGGGACTAAATAATGCTATTTTTACTAAATATATTGCTTTCACCAATATAGCACTCAATCACCACATTCAAAGTAGAAGACACCTTTCCTGTATGAAGAGTTTACTCCCATTATTACTACGTCAAAGGGAAAACCAGCAAATATGTTGTAACTCCATCACAACATTCAAAAGTCAATGTTTTGAGCAGAACTATATCTAGATTTTGTGCAATGATACATCACGGTGTATGCTAGTGGTTATTGGAGCTCACAGTGATGGATGCTCTATCAAAAACCTTCTCAGTCTATCACTGGACAATGGGACTAAAAAACACTGTTTTTGCTAAAGATAGTTCTTCCAAAATATAGCACATAGTCATCACATTTAAATGCAGAAGAGACCTTTACAGAAAACAAAGAAAAAAGAGGTTTTTTCTGTTAGCCACATATCTTGGTCAAAACGCATCTCCATGAACCCTCCAAATATTGTCAAACAACATATCACAGTGTATATTAGGGTATTACCACAATGATGTTCACTCTGCCAAAAACCTGGTTAAATAATGACAAATAATTATTTCCAAACTTACTGCAATTAAGAAAACAATAAAATTGTTACTTCAACAGCCCTAAAGGAGTTGATTTTTGGCCACCAATTGTAGGAATGTTATCAATTAATATTGATGAGAGTTGTTCCGTAGTTTTATTTAGTTACTTTTTTTAATTCAGATTTTGTGATCTCTTTAATATAGCTGTGATGTAAGAGAACTGTAAGCCACCGACAGTTGGCCCGTGACAGGAACGTATATGAACTTTGATAGATAAATAAAGAAATGTGCATCACATTCTTAATTAGATGCCTAAGACCTTTCATGGTAAAAACAACATATTTGGCCATGAATTCATTAGATGAGGAAAGGTTGGAGACAAGTTTTCCAGTCCATGTTTGGAATATCCCAGAAATGTTGACTTAAAAAATCTCACAGAACTTTTCATAGAGATACGTTACAGCACTTTTGTGGACCCAGAATTCCAGTACATGTTCCCAAGTTGAGAAAACAGTGTGTTGTAGGCTTCTATCAACTCCCTGTTGATAAAAAAAAAATCCCCCCTATTTCTTGCATGAAAGAAGACCATGCTAGAATACTAGGCTTTATGTTCACTTTGAGAATCATATCCAACACAACCACGTGTCAAAATCTACTTGTCTTGGATAACACTTATATTTCAGCAGTATCTGATCTCTCCAACTTTGTTAAGCCTCTGCAAATTCAGGCTGCACGTTCTACCATTATTGGCCCCAGGGAAGTTCGCTATATGAAGAGTTTATTCACATTGTTGTGACATTGAATACAAAACCAGCAAATATCTTGTGACTCTAAAGCTGTAGGCAAAAGTCAAAGTTGTAAGACAACTGCAGTCAGATTTTGTCTACGGATATATCACAGTGCACTTTAACAACGACTCACAGTGATGGATGCCATAGCGAAAATTTCCACAGTCTCTCAATGGATAACTGAACAAAATGATGCTGTTTTAACTAAATATACTTCTTCCACCAATATAATACACATTCTTTGCAGAAAATGAAGAAGACCTTCTGACTGCACTGCAGTGGGCAAAAGCTAACATATTGAACAGAACTGCATCCTGTTCTTGTGCAATGATATATCACGGTGTACTCTAACAACTGGTACTCACAATGATGAATGCCGTATCAAAAACCTTTTCAGTCTGTCAATTGGCAATGGGAATAAATAATGCTGGGTTTGTTAAATATACTTTGTCCACCAATGTAGTACACAATCACCACATTCAAAGGCAGAAGACAACTTTTCTGAATGAAGAGTTTGCCCACATTATTACCACATCAAAGGCAAAACGAGCAAATATTTTGTGACTCCAATGCAATGGGCAAAAGTCAAAGTTTTGAGCAGAACTACATCCAGATTTTGTCCAATGATGTATCACAGTGTACTATAACAGCTGGGTTAACTCACAGTGATGGGTGACCTCTCAAAAACTTTCTCAGTCTGTCATTGGACAATGGGACTAAATAATGTTATTTTTACTAAATATACTTCTTTTACCAATATAGTACACAATCACCAATTCAAAAGCAGAATACACATTTCCTGTATGAAGAGTTTACTCACATTAATACTACTGTACATAAAAGGCAAAATCAGCAAATGTTGTGAATCCAACACAGCAGGCAAAACTCCATATTTTGAGTAGGACTACATCTAGATATTGTCCAATGATATATCACAGTGTACAGTTATACTGATTGGAGCTCACAGTGATGGATGCTCTATCAAAAACCTTCTCAGTCTATCACTGGACAATGGGACTAAATAACATTGTTTTTGCCAAAGATACTTCTTCCACAATATAGGATATAGTCATCACATTTAATATAGGATATAGTCATCACATTTAATATAGTCATCACATTTAATATAGGATATAGTCATCACATTTAACTATATTAAGAGACCTTTGCAGAAAAAAAGGAAAAAAAGTTTTTTTTCTGTTGGTATCATGTCTTGGTTAAAACCTATCTCCATGAACCCTCCAAATAGTGTCAAGCAATATATCACAGCGTACATGGGACTTACTACCATAGTGATGTTCACGCTCCCAAAAACCTGGTTAGATAATGACAGATAATTATTTCCAACCCTACTGCAATTAAAAAAGCAATTAAATTGTTACTTCAACAGGCCTAAACCAATTAACTTTTGGTCACATCCAACTTAGAGTGCCCAAGTTGGGAAAACAATGTGTTATAGGCGTCTATCAACTCTCTGTCAATAAGAATCCCCCTTCCTTCTTGAATGAAAGAAGACCATGCTGGAATACTAGGCTTTATGTTCATTTTGAGAATCATATCCAATACAACCACAAAGTCTACTTGTCTTGGACAAAATTTATATTTGAGTTGTATCTGATCTCTCCAATTTTGTTAAGCCTCTGCAAATTCAGGCTGCATGTTCTACCACTAGCGGCCCCAGGGAAGTTTGCTATATGAAGAGTTTATTTGCATTATTATGACATAAATGCAAAACCAGTAAATATCTAGTGATTCTAAACCAATGTGCAAAAGTCACAATTTTGAGCACAGCCATATTCAGATTTTGTCTATGGATATATCACAGTGTATTATGGTAGTTACAGCTCACAGTGATGGATGCCGTATCAAAAACTAACAGCCTCTTAATGGACAACTGAATAAAATGATGCTGTTTTAGCTAAATCTACTTCTTCCACCAATATAATACACATTCTTTGCAGAAAATGAAGACCTTCTGACTGCATTGCAATGGGCAAAAGTCAACATTTTGAACAGAACTGCATCCTGTTCTTGTCCAATGATATATCACGGTGTACTATGGCAACTGGTACACACAATGATGAATGCCGTATCAAAACCCTTTTCAGTCTGTCACTTGCCAATGGGAATAAATAATGCTACATTTGTTAAATATACTTTGTCCACCAATATAATACACAATCACCACATTCAAAGGCAGAAGACACCTTTGCTGTATGAAGAGGTTGCTCACATTATTACCACATCAAAGGCAAAACTAGAAAATATGTAGTGAATCCAACACAAATCAAAGTTTTGTGCAGGACTACATCAGATTTTGTCCAATGATATATCACAGTGGATGGTAGTAGTGGATGGAACTCACAGTGACGGATGCCCTAACAAAAACTTTCTCACTCTATCAATGGACAATGGGACTGAATAATGCTGTTTTTTGATAAGATACTTCTTCCACCAAAATAGGACACAGTCATCACATTCAATTGCATAAGAGACCTTTGCAGAAATGCAAAACCAGCATATATCTTGTGAATCTAAAGCAATGTGCTAAAGTCAAAGTTTTAAACAGAATTGCATTCTGAATTTGTCTAATGATATATCAGAGTGTACTACAGCTACAGCTCACAGTGATGGATGCCATATCAAAAATTGAATAAAACTGAACAAAACGATGCTGTTTTACCTAAATATACTTCTTCCACCAATATAATACACAATCTTTGCAGAAAATGAAGAAGACCTTCTGACTACAATACAATGGGGAAAAGTCAAAGATTTGAGCAGAACTACATCCAAATTTTGTCCAATGATGTATCACAGTGTATATACCAGCTGGGGTTCCCAATGATAGAGCTTTGCTCTAGGAAGAGGTTACTCACATTATTACCACATCAATGGCAAAACCAACAACTATCTTGTGAGTCCAACACAATTTGCAAATGTCAAAGTTTTGTGCAGAACTACCTCTAGATTTTGTCCAATGATGTATCACAGTGTACTATAGCGGGTGGAGCTCACAGTGATGGATGCTCTATCAAAAACTTTCTCAGTCTGTCACCAGACAATGGGACTAAATAATGCTACTTTTTCTAAATATACTTCTTCTACCAGTATTGTACACAATCACCACATTTAAAGGCATGCCGTATGAACAGTTTACTCACATTATTATGACATCAAATGCAAAACCAGTAAATATTTTTGGGCAGAAGCCAATGTTTTGAGCAGAACTACATTACGATTTTGTCCAATGATATATCATTGTGTACGATAATGGATGGAACTCACAGTGATGGACGCTCTATCAAAAAGTTCTGCCAGTCACTAGACAATGAGACTGTATAATGCTGGTTTTGCTAAAGATACTTATTCCATGACTATAGTACACAATCATCACGTTGGCATAACTGGAGACCAGTTTTTCATTCCTTTTTTGTAATATTCCAGAAATTCAAAAATATCATTGAGGCATAATTGGAGTCCAGTTTTTTCCGTCCATTTTTGGAATATTCCAGAAATGCCTGCTTCAAAAATATCACCGAGGTTTTGATAGAGATATATTATAGCACTTTAAAACTTGTGGACTTCAACACCCAAAATTATAATACATGTTTTAGAGTTCCTTTGCTGGAGAATAATTATGTTATAGGCTTCTATCAGCTCCCTATTAGTAAAAATGAAAGAAGACCATGATGGAATAAAAGGCTTTATGTTCCTTTGGAGAATCATATCCAATGCAAACATGTGTCAAAGTATCTTGGATAACTCTTATTTTTCAGCTGTATCTGGTTAAGCCATCTGCAAATTCAGGCTGCATGTTCTACCAGCAGTGGCCCCAGGGAAGTTTGCTATATGAAGAATTTACTGACATCAAATGCAAACCAACAAATATCTTGTGACTCTAAATGTACGGGCAAAAATCAAATTTTTGAGCACAACCACGTTCAGATTTTGTCCAACGATATATCACAGTGTATTACAGCAGTGGGTATGGCTCACAGTGATGCATTGTGTATCAAAAACTAATACAGTCTCTTAATGGACAGCTAACAAAATGTGGCTGTTTTACTTAAATATACTTCTTCAATCAATATAGTACACAATCACCACATTCAAAAACAGAAGACACCTTTGCTATATTAAGGGGTTGCTCACATCATTACCACATCAAAGGCAACGGAAAAGTTTTGAGCAGGATTATATCAGATTTTGTCCAATGGTACATATGGTGTGCAGTAGCGGATGGAACTCACAATGATGGATGCTCACAATATACTTCTTCCACTAATATAATACACAATCACCACATTCAAAGGCAGAAGATACCTTTGCTGTATGAAGAGTTCGCTTGCATTATTACTATGTCAAATGCAGAACCAGCAAATATTTTGTGACTCCAATGCAATGGGCAAAATTCAAAGTTTTGAGCAGAACTACATCCAGATATTGTCCAATGATGTATCACAGTGTATATACAGGCTGGGCTGGCTCACAGTGATGGATGGTCTATCAAAAACTATTTACTATATGAAGAGTTTATTCACATTATTATGACATCAAATGCAAAATACGCAAATATCTTGTGATTCTAAAGCAATGTGCTAAAATCAAAGTTTTAAAAAGATCTACATTCAGTTGTTGTCTAATATTATACCATAGTGTACTATACGTACTACTCACAGAGAAGAATGCCATATGAAAACTTCCAGAATCTCTTAATGGACAACTGAACAAAATGATATTGTTTTAGCTAGATATACTTCTTCCACCAATATAATACACAATCTTTGCAGAAAATGAAGGAGACCTTCTGACTCCAATGCAATGGGAAAAAGGCAAAGTTTTGAGCAGAACTGCATCCAGATTTTGTCCACTGATGTATCACAGTGTATATTACAGCTGGGGTGGCTCACAATGATGGATGCCTTATCAAAAACTTTCTGTCGGTCACCGGACCATGAGAGTAAATGATGCTGTTTTTGCTAATTATGCTTCTCCCACCAATGTAGCATCCAGTCACCACAATCAAAGGAAGAAGAGGTTTACTCACATTTTACCACATCAAGTGCAAAATGAGCAAATCTTTTATGACTCCAACACAATAGGCAAACATCAAAGTTTTGAGCAGGACTACATCCAGATTTTGTGCAATGATACATCACAGTGTACACTGGGGGGGTAGTTGGAGCTCACAGTGATGGATGCTCTATCAAAAACTTTCTCAGTCTGTCACTTGGAAATGGGACTAAATAACACTGTTTTTGCTGAAGATACTTCTTCCACCAATATATATATATATATATATATATATATATATATATATATATATATATATATATATATATATATATATATATATATATATATATATATATATATATATATATATATATATATATATATATATATATAGAGAGAGAGAGAGAGAGAGAGAGAGAGAGAGAGAGAGAGAGAGAATCACCATGTTCAAAGACAGAAGAGAGCTTTGCTTTATGAAGAGGTTGCTCACATTATTACCACATCAAAGGCAAAACCAGCAAATATCTTATGTCTCCTGCACAATTTGCAAATGTCAAAGTTTTGAGCAGAACTACATCCAGATTTTGTCCAATGATGTATCACTGTGTAATATGGTGGGAACACACAATGATGGATGCCCTATCAAAAACTTTCTCAGTGTCACTGGACAATGGAACTTAATAATGCTATTTTTGCTAAATATACGTCTTCTAAAACTATCGCACACAATCACCACGTTCAAAGGCATGCTGTATGAAGAGTTTACTCACATTATTATGACATCAAATGCAAAACCAACAAATACCTTTTGACTCCAAAGCAATGGGCAAAAGTGAAAGTTTTGAGCAGAACTACATCAAGATATTGTCCAATGATATATCATGGTGTACGGTGGTGGATGGGACCCACAGTGATGGATGCTCTATCAAAAAAGTTCTGTTGGTCGCTTGACAATGGGACCAAATAATGCTGTATTTGATAAAGATGCTTATTCCATGACTATAGTACATAATCATCACATTCAAAGGCAGATGACACCTTTGCAAAAATGAAGAAAATAGTTTTGCCTCTTATCTGCATGTCTTGGTCAAACGTTTGCCCAACATTTGGAATCCTCCAGATATTGTCAAGCCTTATATCACAGCGCATATGGGACTTACTACCACATTGGTGTTTATTCTGCTGAAAACCAGGTTAGATAATAAGATAAGGTAAGGTAAGGTAAGATAGAGCAGGGGAGGGGAAGTGACAACCTGCAGTTTGACAACAGGACAGGAAGGAACAAGACAAGAAAGACAAAGACAAACAAAGATAACCTTTATTGTCACTTTTTTCTGTGAACACACTGGCACACATTAAGAAATGAAATTCTTATTCCTGCTGTGAATATATAGAGAGAGATAGAGATATCCTGACAGTTAGAACAACTAACCAGTGGAACAACCTGCCTCCAGAAGTGGTGAATGCTCCAACACTGGAAGTTTTTAAGAAGAGACTGGACAGCCATTTGTCTGAAATGGTATAGGGTTTCCTGCCTTAGCAGGGGGTTGGACTAGATGACCTCCAAGGTCCCTTCCAACTTATTATTATTATTATTATTATTATTATTATTATTATTATTATTATTATTGTTATTATTGTTATTATTGTTATTATATTATAACACTTTAAGACTTGTGGACGTCAACACCCAGAATTCCAGTATTGTTTTAGAGTTCCTTTGGTGGAAAGAAAATGTGTTATAGGCTTCTATCAGCTCCTTGTCAGTAAAACTGAAAGAAGACCATGATGGAATAAGAGGCTTTATGTTCCTTTGGAGAATCATATCCAGTGCAAACATGTGTCAAAGTGTCTTGGACAACACTTATTTTTCAGCTGTATCTGATTAAGCCATCTGCAAATTCAGGCTGCATGTTCTACAAATAGTGGCCCCACGGAAGTTTGCTATATGAAGAATTTACTGACATTACTATGACATCAAATGCAAACCAACACATATCTTGTGACTCTAAACCTATGAGCAAAAATCAAAATTTTGAGCACAACCACATTCAGATTTTGTCCAGTGATAAATCACAGTGTGCTACAGCAGTAGTTACGCCTCACAGTGATGCGTTGTGTATCAAAAACTAATACAGTCTCTTAAGGGACAACTAACAAAATGATGCTGTTTTAGTTAAATATACTTCTTCCACCCAAATAATACAGAGTCTTTGCAGAAAATGAAGAATCCCTTGTGACTTCAATGCAATGAGCAAAAGTCAACATTTTGACCACAACTACATCCCATTCTTGTTCAATGATATATCACAGTGTACTATGGCAGCTGGGACTCACAATGATGGATACCGTATCAAAAACTTTCTCAGTCCTAAATGATGTTGTTTTTCCAAAATATACTTCGTCCACCAGTATAGCATCCAGTCACCATGTTCAAAGAGAGAAAACACCTTTGCTATAGGAAGAGGTTGTGCACATTATTACCTCATCAAAGGCAAAACCAGCAAATATCTTGGGAAGCCAATGAAATTTGCATATGTGAAAGTTTTGAGCAGGATTACATCCAGATTTTGTCCAATGATGTCTCACAGTGTACTATAGTGGTTATGACTCATAGCGATGGATGCTGTATCAAAAACTTTCTCAGTCTTTTACTGGGCAATGGGACACTGTTTTTGCTGAAGATATTTCTTCCACAAATGTACTACACCAATGGTTCTTGACCTGTGGTCTGCGGACTCCTGGGGGGGGGGACACAATGTCATCACAGGGAGTCCACAAAGTCTTGAAAAAAATCTTATTTAAATCTTGGGGGTCCAAGGCCATGGTCCATGGCCCCAACAGGTATTTAAAGGGGTTCTGTTTTGAAGAAAAAAGTTGAGGACTATTGTAGTACAATAGCAGGGGGTTGGACTAGATGACCTCCAAGGTCTCTTCCAACTTATTATTATTATTATTATTATTATTATTATTATTATTATTATTATTATTATTATTATTATTATTATTATTATTATTATTTGTCATCACGTTCAAATACAGAAGAGTCCTTTGTAGTAAATAAAGAAAATAGAGTTTTTCCTATTGACAACATAAAACATCTTACAAGCTATGCTTTGCCTTGAATAATGGTAGGAAACATAGCAAACCTATTTTCCAAAACACCAGAAGGCAGGACAAGAAGCAATGAATGGAAACTAATCAAGGAGAGGAGCAATCTAGAACTAAGGAGAAACTTCCCAACAGTGAGAATAATTCACCAGTGGAATGGCTTGCCTTCAGAAGTTGTACGTGCTCCAGCACTGGAGGTTTTTAAGAAAAGACTGGACAACCATTTGTCTTACATGAAGTTTAGGTCTTCTGCTTGAGCAGGAGGTTGAACTAGTAGACCTCCGAGGTCCCTTCCAACTCTATTATTCTGTATTCTGTGTGGTTTTTTTCCAAGCAGACTAGAGAATTCTGCCCACTTCCTTGGTAATTTTAATTTCAGTGCATGGACTATTAAAGGAAATTCAACAAACAGAGTGGCCACCAAGTCACCATTCCTTACAATACATTTTTTCTACAGTTCTACATATACTGTAAGAGCTTCTGGATCTTCATTTCATTCAACCTTCTTCATTGTGTGATAGGAATTTCATCTAAAAAAGCCACTGAAGGAGCAATCAAGTTCTATAATCCTTGTTTGCTCCTTGCTGGAATTATTTATGTTAAGCCATGTATCACAGTGCATCCTGGAGTAGCAACCACAGTGATATTCATTGTGCCAAAAACCTGGTTAAATAATGGCATATTATTATGTCCAGCCTTCTTGCAATTAAGAAAAGTAATACCTTTTTTTAAATTTCAACAGGTCAAAATATGTTAAATTATATTCCCCAGTTCTAGGAAAGTTACCGAATATCGTTGACATCAGTTGTTCCCAGGTTTTGTTTAGGTTTCTACTTTTTTGTTAAGGTTTTGTGATTTTATTCATGTCCCAGCATATTCGGCCATAAATCCACTGATGAGGCATGACAGGAAGCCAGGTTTTCAGTCCGTGTTTATTACAGAATTGTAATAAATATTACAGGATTATTACAGAAATGTCCACTTCAGAAAAATATCAATTCAGCTTTGGATAGAAATGAATTATAGCACTTTAAGACTCCCAGAATTCCCCAGTGGGCATGCTAAATAGGAAATTCTGGGAGTTGAGGCCTACATGTTTTAGAGTTCCCAAGTTGGAGAAACACTGTGTTCTAGGTTTGACCTCCGTCACGGATTCCATCAAATAAGAAAGCCGTTCTAGAACGCTACATCTTTTAATGGAAAATATTTGGATAGGAATCAGGAGATTATTATCAATGTATGTGTGATAATGAACCTTTTCTTATCAGAATCTTATTTCAGTTGGCATCACAGTGGATCTTTTTTTATATAATGGCATTACACTATTGCACTATTATTATTATTATTATTATTATTATTATTATTATTATTATTAAAGTACCCTATTTCTATGCATTTGCTGATGTAATCTATGCTCCATATTAAAAAGCATTCTCATATGTCGTTTTTCCACTTCCATCAAAAACAATGTTCCTCAGCACAGACCACATGCTACCAGCTACTATTTTTAAAACCAGCATTTGCATGATGGTTATAAATATTTTGATTTTTTGTATTTTTTTTTCCAATTCAAAGCTTCTCCGGATCTTTCATGGGCAAATAAAATATTTGGAGGGGGGATTGGAATGTGTGGTGAAAGTTTTTGTACATAATTGAATTGCTGTGGATGCTGGGGGCAGCACTGGTGTGCATCTTCATACAAAATCTTCCACCACACAAAAATGAAGCGAAAGAATAACAGAAGAGAAGAGAACAACAGAACAAAGAACAACAGTTGGAAGGGACCCTAGTAGTCTTCTAGTCAAATCCCCTGGTCCAAAAGGAGACCCTCTACCATTTCAGGCAAATGGTTGTCCAGTTTCTTCTTAAAATCCTCCAGTGATGGAGCAGTCCCAACTTCTGGAGTCAACTCATTCCACTGGTTAATTGTTCTGTGAGGAAATTTCTCCTTAGTTCTAGGATGGTTCTCTCCTTGATTAGTTTCTATCCCTTGCTTCTTGTCCTGCCTTCAGGAGCTGTGAAAAATAGAGTTACCCCCTCTTCTTTATGTAAAGGTAAAGGTAGAGTTTCCCCTGCACATGCGTGCTAGTCGTTTCTGACTCTAGAGGCCGGTGCTCATCTCCATTTCAAAGCCGAAGAGCCAGCGCTTGTCCGAGGACGTCTCCATGGTCATGTGGCTGGCATGACTAGATGCCAAAGGTGCACGGAACACTTCTTTATGGCAGCCCCTCAAATACTGGAACACTGTTAACATTTCACCCCTTTTCATTAAACTAGACATGCCCTATTTCTGCAACCGTTCTTCATATGTTTTAGCCTCCAATCCCCTGATCATCTTTGCTGCTCTTCTCTGCACTCTTTCTAGGGTCTCAACATCTTTTTTATATCGTGGTGACCAAAACTGGATGCAATATTCCAAGTGTGGTCTTACCAAGGCATTATCAAGTGGCACTAACACTTCACGTGATCTTGATTCTATCTTGATGTATCCATCTTAGCATCTTGAAGTGCTACAAAAGAATTTGTCTAGGATTAAAATGAACCAGGAACAAGTTTCAGTCTTTCTCCCTGGATTTTAAATATACAGTCCATTTGTTTTTACAACTGTATCACATTTTCTGATTTGATTTCAAATTGATCTCAGTTTATTCTCTGCAGCTGTCCCCACAAGCCCCATAAAAGACATAGCTATTTTAAAGAGTTGGTGCTTATGTTAATCCCTGTCCTTTCTAAAGCATCTTTTTGGAACTAAATCTAAAGCACATGTGATTTTTTTTCATGAAGAAAAATTTAAAGGGGGAAAAAAAGGAAAAAGGAAACAGACCAAGAGAATAACAGTTCCCCAAATATCTCAACATAACCTCTGTCTATATCTCCAGTGTGGTTTTTACAAACATGCAAAGCACAGCACACGTTTTAAGGATTATCGCTTTTGAAATAAATAAACAGTTATAATTAAATTGGCAACAGAAAGAAACCTTACCTGCATTTTCAGCACGACTTTTTGAGCCATCTTCAAGCTGCAGATCCAGGCTCTGTTGCATTTGGAAGCACCATGGATTTCTTCCCCCAAAATAAAATCAAGTTTCCTCATAAGCATATCGTTCTCTCTCCCAAACCCATGTGAAAATACATCTGCTTCTTTCTCTAGAGCTCCATCACATATTAACATCCCATTTCCTATATATCCCCTGATATCAGCCAGCATCAAAACTGTTTGTTCCATATATATATATATATATATATATATATATATATATATATATATATATATATATATATATATATATGTTTTCGTAGATTCTCGCGGGTGTCTGTATGTGTAGATCTAGAGTCTCGGGTTTCTTCCCGCGTTCCTTTCATCTTCAGAAAGTTGTGGCGACGTTTCGACGAAATCCCATTCGTCATCATCAGGCCGGAGTGTTTCTCCTGCTGCTACCAGGAGCAATGCGTGGTCTGGCTGTTCCTTTCCTTCCAACTGCCGGTGGGGCTGTGTTCTGACTGGGAGGACACAGCCCCACCGGTAGTTGGAAGGAAAGGAACAGCCAGACCACGCATTGCTCCTGGTAGCAGCAGGAGAAACACTCCGGCCTGATGATGACGAATGGGATTTCGTCGAAACGTCGCCACAACTTTCTGAAGATGAAAGGAACGCGGGAAGAAACCCGAGACTCTAGATCTATATATATATATGTGTGTGTGTGTGTGTGTGTGTGTGTGTGTGTGTGTGTTCCTTAGGATTTTTTATGTTCCCCCTCAAAAAAAAAAGCCAATGTACCAGGATGAGCATGTTCAGCTCTAAATACTCTTGGTGGAAATATCCTCTGAGTGAAACTGGAGTACACAAAATTGCCATTTTTCTGTCTCCACCTCCTTCTCCCTCCCTTCACACTCTCTCTGCAAAATTAATCTTGAACCAGAAACATCTCTGATTTCTGTTTCCTGCCGCAGTTGAAGCAGGAAGCCAGCAAAGAGGTCAGCTGAGGACACTCAGTGAAAGAAATGAAGACTGGAATTATAGCGTGGAAGAAGAAGGAGAAACTGCTACATTTCTGAGGTCTCAAACTGACATCAAGCTTTGCAGAAAAATAACTGAGAACCAATCCATGTGATGGGCTGAACTAGTCTTAATATATTCACCCTTGTTGTATAGCTGTGGTAGCATCATTATCCTTTTTATCTCCTCTACTATCCCCTCTTATTGGCATCATTATTGTAGTTATTATGACTCTGTTGCTTTGCATGTACACTGAGAGTTTCTGCACCGGAGATAAATTCCTTGCGTGTCTAATCACACTTGGCTAAATTAGTCTATTCTATCATTATTCTATTTTGTTCTGTACTGTTCCGTTCCATTCTGTTCCGTTCTGTTCTGTTCTGTTCTAGAAAGATTAATCCAGAGGGAGCAAATTTGGGCCTGGTGAAAAAATTGGATTGCCATCTAACGGAATGACAGAGTTAGAAGGGACCTTGGAGGTCATCTAGTTCAACCCCCTGCTCAGGCAGGAAACCCTATACCATTTCAGACAAATGGTTGTCCAGTCTCTTCTTAAAAAGCTCCAGTGTTGGAGCATTCACAACTTCTGGAGGCAGGTTGTTCCACTGGTTAATTGTTCTCACTGTCATGAAATGTCTCCTTAGTTCTAGGTTGATTCTCTCTTTAATTAGTTTCCATCCATTTTTTTGTCCTGCCTTCTGATGTCTTGGAGAATAAGTTGATCTCTCTCTCTCTCTCTCTCTCTCTCTCTCTCTCTCTCTCTCTCTCTCTCTCCCTTTCTTTTTTTTCTCCCTTTTTCCTGATTTCCACTTTCATTTCAGCTTCTATTCAGGCTCATCTATTTCTCCAATCAACATTTATCCAACTTTAATACCTTTAAAGCACTGAAGTCAAGTCATGCCCACGTCCTTGAGCCAAAGACTTGCTGCGAGGGATTCCTTGGGGAAATTCCATGGTGACTTCACTCTGTCAAGCCTACTAAGTTTCTCAAAACTTTTCTTCTCTTTAATTGTCTGAGTCTAAATTCTTTGGCTGATTTTTAGATTCTCCAGTGTAGAGAAATCCAGGTTTTTTTTATGCACAAAGAGAAGGACTCGGTTTGGAGTGTGCTTTTCCAAGATTGGACAAAGGTTTTAGAATGAGTGAAAACCATGGTGTTACTATGGCTCCCACAGTGTTACAATTCAATACAGTAACTGCTGACTGGGCTAGCCACAAGCAAAGGAGGCTTTCTCAAAAATGACCGACCCGTTTTCAAAATGATACTTGATGTGGTTGAGAAAGAAATTGTCAAGGGTTCAGAGTGGAACTGTTATTTTCATTATGCTCCTTGCGACTTTGGTTTGGACAATGAGGAAGTTAGGGTGCAATGGTGGAAAAAATGCTTCTTACTCAACCTCATCAAATCTAATTTTGAAAATAGGTCTATCATTTATGGGAGGCCTCCTATAGAGTCTTCTGTGATAGATCAGCCAGATGACAAAGGCGGAGAGAAGAGAAGTCAATATGAATTGTACAAAAGAGCAATTCACTTTTTTTTTTTTTGCTTCTTACAACCCCTCCATTACCTATGCTTTATTTTATTTATATATATTTTTGGGATGGAAGTATAGATATATCAGTAATCAGTAATAACACTTTGATTTATACAGCAAGGGAAAAGATTGATTGCATGTCCAATAATACTCCATTTGTCGTCATAAATCAATGGTTCTCAAGCTTTTTTTCATCATGGACCCCCTTTAAATACCTTTTGTGGCCACGAGCCATGACCCAAGATTTAACTCAAGATTTAAATCATAATAAACCTTCCCAGATTCCCTGTGATGACATTGTGGGTCCCCAGGGGTCCGCAGACCACAGGTTGAGAACCACTGTCCTAAATCATAAAATCAATCCATCATAAATGCATTGCACGGAGACGGCATTGGTCGCGCTGGTGAATGATCTCTGGAGGGCTTGGGACAGTGGACATTCCTCTGTCCTAGTCCTATTAGACCTCTCAGCGGCTTTCGATACCATCGACCATGGTATCTTGCTGCGGCATCTCAGGGGATTGGGAGTGGGAGGCACGTCCTATCTCCTGGGACGTTCGCAGTCGGTGTTGACAGGGGGGCAGAGGTCGACCTCGAGGTCTCTCGTTTGTGGAGTTCCTCAGGGGTCGGTCCTCTCGCCTCTCCTGTTCAACATCTATATGAAACCGCTGGGTGAGATCATTCGTGGCTTTGGAGTTGGGTATCATCAGTACGCTGATGATACCCAGCTTTTTATTTCGACCCCAAACCACCCCAGTGATGCCCTCAACGTGATGTCCCGTTGCCTGGAGGCGGTTCGGGTCTGGATGGGGAGGAACAGACTTCAACTCAACCCCAACAAGACCGAGTGGCTTTGCATACCTGCATCCCGTGTTAATTCGGATATTCCATCTCTCTCTATGGGGGGTGAATTATTACCCCCCCCCCCGTAGATAGGGCTCGCAGCTTGGGAGTCCTAGATTCACGGCTCACTCTGGAAGATCACATAGTGGCTGTGACTAGGGGGGCTTTCTCCCAGGTTCGCCTGGTGCGCCAGTTGCGGCCCTATCTAGGCCGAGATGACTTATGCACGGTCACTCACGTGCTCGTGACCTCTTGTCTGGACTACTGCAACGCTCTCTACATGGGGCTGCCCTTGAGGACCACCCGGAGGCTCCAACTGGTACAGAATACAGCCGTGAGAGTTGTGTTGGGAGTCTCCCGATACTCCCATGTTACACCTCTGCTCCGTGAGCTGCATTGGCTGCCAGTTGTCTTCCGGGTGAGATTCAAGGTACTAGTAATGGTGTTTAAGGCCCTACATGGCAGGGGTCTGGAGTACCTTAGGGAACACCTGCTGCCGGCATCAACTTCCCTTCGCCCTGTGCGTTCCCACAGAGAGGGCCTCCTCAGGGTGCCACCGATCAGAGAATGTCGATTGGTGGCCCCCAGGGGGAGATCCTTCTCTGTGGGCGCCCCGGAGCTATGGAATCAGTTACCGGTTGAGCTCCGGATGGCGCCCGATCTTCACTCCTTTCATCGCAATCTAAAAACATTCTTATTCGAACAAGCCGGCCTGGCCTGATGGGGGATTGGTGGGGGTTTTTATTGTTGTTTTATTGGGGTTTTAATATTGTATTTACTGTTTTTAGTGGGCAGATATTTAATTCTTTTTTAATTTTTGTAACTTTGTATTTTTATTCTTGCCCTGTTCACCGCCCTGAGTCCTTCGGGAGAAGGGCAGTATATAAATATTATTAAATAAATAAATAAATAAATAATTATTGTGGGCCACAGAAATGGGTTAAGTCATAAGGCTATCTCAACTTTAAACCCACCTGACCTCACTTTTGTCATTCCCACCTCCTGGAATCCTTCAGTGGAGACTCACATTGCCCACAGATTTATTCCACCTGATCAATTAAACTCTGAAAAGGACTCAGTCTGAGAATCTAGTTGAAAGTAGAGTAATTCCAAGTTACAATATAAACAAAATAATTTTAACTTTTGTATTTGTCTTTTACGTATTGCCCTGTTAACCGCCCTGAGTCTCTTGAGAGAAGGGCGGTATATAAATTAAATAAATAATAATAATAAATAAAATGTCCAACGCTGAGCTGTGACTTCTAAATAAGTAAGTAGCCATTGTAAAAAAAAATAGACCAATAACATCTGGATGAGACAGTTTTGTGCAATAGTCAAAGCCCCAGGCTAGAAACAAGGAGAGTATAAACTCTAGTCCTTCCTTAGACACAAAGCCATCTAGGTGGGCCAGTCATACCTTCTTAGCCCTAGGAAAGAGGCAATGGCAATCCCTCCCAGAAGTCTTGCTGAAAAACTGCAGGGACTTATCCAAGCAGTCTCCAGGAATCAACAATGACATGAAGGTACTCCCCCCAAAACATGCCTGAACGTTTTTTGAGGGAGAAAAATTGGCCACCTTTTTCTGAAACCCACCAGTGAATGTCTAGAAACCCACACATGAAAAGAAGTAGATTTCCTCAAATGGAGTCCACCAATGATTCTTCATCACAGCATTACTTATTATTTTACAGTTATATTAATAAAATGATCCTTGCTCGCTAGAACTACACAAACCATAGTGCATAGAACATAGAATAATAGAGTTGGAAGGTACTTTAGAGGTCTTCTAGTCCAACCCCGTGCTCAAGTAGGAGACCCCATACCATTTCAGATAAAGGTTGTTCAGTCTCTTTTTGAAAGCCTCCAGTGATGGGATACCCACAACCTCTGAAGGCAAGTTATTCCCTTGGTTAATTGCTCATACCACCAGACAAGTTCTCCTTAGTTCTGGGTTGCTTTATTCCTTGGTTAGTTTCCAACTATTGTTTCTTGTCTTACCTTTAGGCATTTTGGAAACCACCAAATTATTTACCAAATCACATCATTTACCAAATCCCAAACCTCAATCCCCCAGTCATTTTCATGGATTTCCACAGAATTTGCTATCACTTCCCCATTTTACTCCATATTCCTTCAGCATTATAGGGAACATAATGATCGAAGCAAGGGGCTGTTGGATGCACTCTGACTATCAACTGGAAAAGGCAAAGCAGGGTCAAAGTAATTCCTGTTATTTGTGAAAATTAAGATGAATACTCAGATGCTGGGCTGTCTTTTTTTAATGCTAATTCACTTTTTGAAAAGCAAAACTGTATAGATCAGTCATATATATTTTCTAGTCTTCCTCCAAGCGAGACAGATCATTTCAGGGATACATCATTTGATCCTCGCATTGATTTCAGGAGGCCTAATCTGTGCTGGGGGCTCTATGCAATTTCTTCTCACCTTTAGAGCCAGTTGGCATAGTGGTTACGGTGCCAATGGAGTCTTAAAAAGTAAAACAAATGGGGGAAATGGACAATATGTATCTGTATTTTGCTTCAATAGAACAATCCAGGAATAAACAGCACCACTCTCTATGCAATTAAATCCCTCTTAGGACAAGCTTTTGCATCAAATTAATCTTCTGGTTGGCTAATTAAGCTATAGCTGTGTTACGATATGGCTCAACTTAGCTACTTGAAAACTTTCTGCCCTAAGCCAAAGACAAGTCACTGTCTTTGGGGACAAAGCAACAAAGATGGACAGCCACAAAGTTTGGCTTCACCCTCTAAATCACTAATGTCATGCTTCCAAAAGATGAAACTCTTGTTTTCCTTAAAGAATCTTTTATTCGAAAAACAAAGTATCGGCATTACATAGTTGAAGCCAAAAATTGAATTCCCCTCCCCTGGCACAAAGTAGCAAAGCGTAATTCCCTCCTCCAATTAACAGTCATAAATCACATTCCCCAATTAACTTTCCTCCCCATTTCTCCTGCCCGCCAAATTTCTATCAGCTCTGGACCTAATAACCTTGAGTTCCCACGGCTGAGTTATTATTGTTATGACTAGCTGGACTCTCATCCACATTCCCTCTCCCAGCATCAATGAACTCTAAAAGCGATAAAGAAAAGACAGCTACATTTTCATCTGTTGTCAAAGCAAGAACATCCAATGTTAGTAGCGCTGACAGCTTGTCTATAAACATGTTCCAAAAGTGCTTTTTCAAAAGGCAGTTGGACTTCCTTCATTTTTCCTGGAAGACATTTCACTTCTCATCCAAGAAGCTTCTTCGGTTTTGACTCTAAGGGAAAAGCATGATCTGGATGACTGAGAATTTCAGTAATGATCAATTTTTTCTGACACCAGTCCAAAACTTTGAAGGACGATCACTAACCAAAACTTTGAAAAAAGACCTAAAAACATTACGAAGGGCATGAAAAGGGACCTAGTGATTCCTCCAGCTCAGTGATGTGGGACAGTGAACAATTGTGAGAAGCATATTTTGGTCCTGCTGTTGATGTCAGTAGAAATCAATATTAAAGGTGGAGATGAAACTGAGTTCTGTTATGTTATGCCAACCATTTGTTCATTCCTAGAAAGGAATTTGTAAAAAATAAATAAATAAGAATAATGCAATATAATGCAGGAATTGAGAGCCTTGGTGGAGGAGTGGGCTAATGCCTCCTTAAGTAACACCAGCTGCCTGCAATTAGTGCAGGTTCGCATCCCACCAGGCTCAAGATTGACTCAGCCTTCCATCCTTCCGAGGTAGGTAAAATGAGGACCCAGATTGTTGGGGGCAATAAGCTGACTTTGTAATAATGCCACTTGGGGTGTGTGTGAAAGCCCTAATAAGCAGGCATATACATAGAATGAAGGCTACTGCTAAGCTTGTAAGCTGCCCTGAGTCTTCGGAGAAGGGCGGGATATAAATGGAATTTAAAAAAAAGAATTAAGGAATTAAACTGGGATTTAAAAAGACTCACATTCAAGTCTGCAACCAGTTATGGAACTAATTTTAAAATGTTGGGCCAGTCACCATTTTTTAATCCAAGCTCTCTGGGGGGGGAAAGATATAAATGCAACACATAAAATAATCATAATAAATGGAGTTGGAATTCATCATTGGCATTGAAGGATGGAGGAAGGGTACAAATCAACAAGAAAGGGAAGAAAAGAGGGAAAAAGTATCTCACCTGCTAACGGAATTTTTGTCTTTCAAGAAGAAGTAGATATTGTTTTCTTCTCTTCCTACAAAGCAAACTAGATTCTCAATACAAATAATTCATGATTTTTTTAAAGTGGCATGCAAGAATCAGATCCAAACTAAGCTGCCATCTTGGGAAAAAATAGGTTGAAACAAAATGACTTCTATCACAGCATATGTACAAATTTATATGTTCTTTCCACCTTGATTACAATGGTATCAAAACATATATGCACATACCCACCATCCACTTCAAGTTCTACTACATCAACTTATCTAGATATATATTTTTATGTAGGGGCTAGGTCAGGGGTAGGCAACCTCGGCTCTTTTATGACTCATGGACTTCAACTCCCAGAATTCCTGAGTCAGCATAGTTGATGTCCATGAATCATAAAAGAGCCAAGGTTGTGTACCCCTGGGCTAGGTCATTCAGTAGCAATCATCTACTTTCTCACCCTACAGCCTAGAATTGTTCATTTCAAACAATGCTACTTTGCCTTGATTTTTTTATGCATAGCTGTATAAACTGTAACCCTTTCAGAAAAGACTCAAGGGAATGCAACTGCCATCTCTTCTTCCCCACTCAACCCCCATTCTTTCAAGATATTGAAAATTAATCCTTGGATAGGAAGTCTGGTTCTATTTCTGTTTCCTCTGAACGTTGAAGCAGGAAGCTAGTCGTGAAGTTTGCTAAAGAGTTGAAATGAAAGAAATAACCAAGGAAGTGAATGATGGAGGATGGGCAACAGGGAAGAAGGATGACCTCTCTTTGGCTTCTTGAGAATCAGCTATATAGATACTGGCCCTGGAAAAAAAACACATAGAACATAGAATAATAGAATTGGGAGGGACCTTAAAGGTCTTCTAGTCCAACCCCCTAACTCAAGCAGGAGACCCCATACCATTTCAGATAAATGGTTGTGCAGTCTGTTTATGAAAGCCTCCAGTGATGGAGCACCCAAAACGTCTGAAGGCAAGCTGTTCCATTTGTTAATTGCTCTCACCATTAGGAAATTTCTCCTTAGTTCTAAGTTGCTTCTCTCCTTGGTTAGTTGCAGTGGTGGGATTCAGCCAGTTCACACCACTTCGGCAGAACCAGTAGCTAATTTTTTGTTGCCCAGGCCCAGAATGGACTTCCAGAAGTGGCACCCACACAGAGAACCGGTTGTTCACATATTTGAATCCCACCACTGGTTAGTTGCCATCCATTTTTTCTCCACCCAAAGCCTTTTGGTGCCTTGGATAATAGTTTGACCTCCCTCATCTTTGTAGGACCCCCCTCAAATATCATAACACTGCTATCATGTCTCCCCTAGTCTTTTTTTTCATTAGACTAGACAACATGAATATGTTCTTTGAATGTTTTAGCCTCCAGCCCCCTAATCAATCTTGCTGCTCTTCTCTGTACTCTTTCTAGAGTCTCAACTTCTTTTTTATATTGTGGTGATCAGTACTCGATATCAGTGTTCCAAGTGTGGCCTTACCAAGGCATTATAAAGTGGTATTAACACGTCATGGGATCTTGAGTCTATCCCTCTATTAATGCAGCCTAGGATCACATTGGCTTTTTTGGCTGCTGCCATGCACTGTTGGCTCATACTTAAATGATTGTCCACTAGGACTCCAAGATCCCTCTCACAGTTACTGACATTAAGAACAACTGTACTATGGACAATTCATCCAATCTTGTTAAAAAATGAAAACTTGCTCACCAAGTAATATTTTCTTAAATGTTAATTTATTGACGAATTGAATGCCAATAGATTTTTCTGGCCATTACAATAAATTATTTATCTCTTTTTTTCTCTCTTTTGATGCTTTGGATAATAGTTTGACCCCCCCCCTCGTCTTTTTAGGACCCCCTCAAAGATCACAACACTGCTATCATGTCTCCGCTAGTCCTTCTTTTCATTAAACTAGACATACCCAATTCCAGCAACCCCTGATCAGTATTTCAAGACCAATTAAAAACAGGCATCTAAAGCTATTGCTATATCATCATGGTGGTTCAAGCCTGAACCACATCTAAATATGCAAAGAAAAGATGGGGGGGGGGAAACCCAGACTGAATCAGACTATTAAATATTCTGCAAGGGATTAAAGCTAAATCCTATAAAATCCTATTGTATATAGGTTCTAAGTTGAAACTGAATTATGTTTTTGTCTTTTTTATTTTTTAATTCATTTTATTTTTGTTTTTTTGCTGTTCAGCCAATTCCACCGATAACTATGTCACACACAGGGTTGAAAGTGCAAAATAAAGGTTATTGCTGATTTGGGGAAAATACTTTGATGATGAAGAATTATTTCAAGTCTGAATGTTCTGCCAAAGTTTCTCTTTTTGTTTCAAATGATACCTATATTGAAAAAGGATGCCAACCTTGATCAATGGCAGAAGGGTATTAATAAATTTATTTGGGCGGGGAAAAAACCAAGAGTTAAATTTAAGATTTTACAAGATGCTAGGGAACAAGGCGCCGAATTTGAAATTGTATTATGATGCGGTTGCCTTGACGTGGGTTAGTGATTGGCTTAATTTAACTAATAAGAGAATACTTCATCTTGAGGGATGGGATTTGGTATATGGATGGCATGCATATTTGCTTTATGATAAGAAGGTGGACAGGGCTTTTAAATCCCATATTCTTAGAAGTGCTTTATTGCGTGTCTGGAAAAAGTATTATTATAAGTTAAATTATAAAATACCGATTTGGGGAATTCCTGGACACGCGATAGAGGGCGTATCTATGGGAGTGAGTTTGGATATGGTTTCTTATAAGGAACTACTTAGATTGCAAGGGAATGATTGGCAACTTAAATCATTAGATGAGTTAAGACAAGAAAACATAAGTTATTCTTGGTTTCAATATACCCAATTGAAAGCTAGGTGGAAGTTAGACCAAAAGGTTGGCATCACAATTACAGATCAAAATTTAGTAAAACAAATTAGAGAGTTAAATTGTGCACATATAAAGAGGATATATAATGCTTTAATTGAATTGGATTCGGAAACGGAATTAGTTAAAGATTGTATGATAAAGTGGGCACAAAATATTCAGGAACCAATTTTGTTGGACACTTGGGAGATAATTTGGGTCAGAAATGTTAAATTTACTCAGGCTTTAAACTTAAGAGAAAATTTTTATAAAATGTTTTATAGATGGCATCTGGATCCCAAGAAGTTGTCTAACATGTATCCTAATTTACAGTCTAAATGTTGGAGGTGTGGTAGTTTAGAAGCCACCTATTTTCATATGTGGTGGACTTGTAGAAATATAAAAGCTTTTTAGATTAAAATTTGGTGGAACATTGAAAAGATTTTTAAGAGAAAGATAAAGTTTTCTCCGCAATTGTTTTTATTGGGTATTGTTGTAGATTGTGATGTTAAAGAAACTAATTTGATGTTGAACATGATAACAGCAGCACGGTTACTGGTGGGACAATATTGGAAGAAGGATAGTTTGCCCACTATAGAAGAATGGGTGCTTAAAGTTTCGAATCTTGCAGAAATGTCTAAGTTTTCTGCTTACTTGAAAGATCATTCACAGGAAAGATATATTTCAGTTTGGAGGAGATGGATAGATTATATTCAGAACAAATATGGGACTAAAAAGTTCCATTTAGCTTATGAGTAGATTTTAGTGGGATATTGTTATTGGTACTTTGTATGTAGTTATGTTAAAGGGGAGTTAAAGCACATTATGAATTTGGTTAATTGTATATTATGCATAATTTTTATTTAGAATATGATTATTATAACTATAATCCTGTATTTAGCTCTGGGAAGTGGGGGGGAGTGGGCGGGTTTGGGGTGGGGGGGATTTGGGGATATATTGTAAAATTTTGTTTTTGTAAAACTCTTTAATAAAAAAAAGAATTATTTCAAGTCATCGTAGACTAGCTTTACCAAGAAAATTGCTAAGAATGGAAACCTGCTATATCTCTGTAGTTTATCAGTGCCCAGAACTTGCGTGCATTAGCTGAATTATCCTCTTTGTATTGTTTACATTAAGAAATTCTCAGAAACTGGAAGGAAATGGTTTTTGATCGGGCTTTTCTTGCTGTGGAACCTGGTTGGACATGGTGACACATCCCAGCTCAAAAACTCCTTTGTAGATGAGGAAGTCCTCTGATTCAATCTGCTACCAGCCAAAAAGACCCATCAACATCCATTCATTTTATCTTTCTGCTTCTAACTTTAACTTGTGGAATGAATACATAACCAATTTACAAGTAGGTTAAGAAGAGTGTCTTCTTCCCCACCCTACCCCCCATTGTTTTTAATCTCTAGTTTTTAGTTCTCAGGGATAAAGTCTTTTTGGATAATGGATGACAAATCTATTCTTCATCATTGGATGGATTAAACCAAGTTTCATCTCTTCTCATATTATACTTTCAGAAGTGACAAACACGACATTCATCCACAAAAGTCATATCTCTCTTGGTCATCATGCAGAAAACAAGAGGAGAATGAGATTTAAGTTTCAACAGCCATTGTTACTGATCACCAGCAAAAAAAAATTGGAAGTTTACCATGTCCTGTCCCAATTTCCTCTTTTTGTTTTCATCAGCCAATATCGAAAGAAAATAATTTCAGAAAATATCCATAACACTATGATCATTAGTCCACAAGAGTCCAGCCATGGACCTCTAAAATTTGAGTTCAATATCTAATTAGGAGGCATAGAATCAACATAACAGCATACTAGATAGATAAGTGAGAATCTATTCTGAAAAAAATGGTCTTCATATCCCAAAACTGTATGTTTTCAAAGATCCAGTAAATTAAGAGCTACTAAGTAGTTTCACTAGATTTAGACTCTTTTTTCATAATTCAAATGAAGTCATTCCTCTCTAGGTCTTCATGCAGCAAACAACGAGAGGAGAAATATGTCTATGGATATTCTCAGTCATCCAGGTCATAGTTATCCCAAAGATGCTTTTTCATGAGACAACTGGACTTTCTTGTTTTTCTTTGAAGATGTTTTGCTTCTCATCCAAGAGAACTGAAGAAGCTTCAGTTGCCACATTGAAAAAGCACCTTTGGGATCCCTTAACATTACTTTTTGATAATGTTCAAAGACAAACAATCAGTAATTGTCATCCAAGAAGCTTCCTCAGAAAAACAAGAAAGTCCAGTTGCCTCAAAGAAAGGCATCTTTGGGAGATGAGAAATACACTCCACTGATTAACAGCCAAAAAAAATAGGAACCTTACCACTTCCTGTCCCAATTTCCTCTTTTGTTTTCATCAGCCAATATCAAAACAAAATAAATTCAGAAAATATCCAAAAGCTATGATCAGTAATAGGTTCCCCCGCACATGTGTGCTAGTCGTTTCCCACTCTAGGGGCTGGTGCTCATCTCCGTTTCAAAGCCGAAGAGCCAGCGCTTGTCCGAGGACGTTTCCGTGGTCATGTGGCCGGCATGACTAGATGCCAAAGGCGCACGGAATGCTGTTACCTTCCCACCGTAGTGGTCCCTGTTTTTCTACTTGCATTTTTATGTGCTTTCGAACTGCTAGGTTGGCAGAAGCTGGGACAAGTAACAGGCGCTCACTCTGTTACACGGCACTCGGGATTTGACCCACCAAACTGCCGACCTTCTGATCGACAAGCTCAGCATCCTAACCCACTGAGCCACCGCGTCCCTTATGATCAGTAATAGTGCTACAAAAAAAAAAGCTTTGGGAGATTGATGAACATTTCTCAATTGTAGCAGTAAAGATTTAAAACGAAATGTATGCTTATTACCTGAACTAAGGAAACACTGTGAACATAACATACTTAGATTTCAGTAAGGCATTTCATATAATAGAGCACAGCCTACTTCTTGGTAAGATAGAACAATGTGGGATAGACATTATGACCACCAGATGGATTTGAAGTTGGCTGACCAATCATACTCAGCATATGGTCCTCAATGGAATTATATCCACATGGAGAGAAGCATGCAGTAGAATACCTCAAGGTTCTGTCTTGGGCCAGTGCTCTTCAACACCTTCATACAGGATCAGGTGCAATTGTTAACACTTTGGAAGATAGCCTCATGATACAGAAGGATCTTGACAGACCTCAGCCTTGGATTCCATCCAACAAAATGCAATTTATTGGTGAGAAAACCTAGATAAGAAAACGCGGTGGCTCAGTGGGTTAGGACGCTGAGCTTGTTTCATGCTGGCCACATTACCACAGAGACGTCCTCGGACAAGCGCTGGCTTTGAAACGGAGCTGAGCACCAGCCCCTAGAGTTGGAAACGACTAGCACACATGTGCGGGGGAACCTTTACCTTTACTAAGAAAAACCAAATGCATAGTTATAGACTAGGTGGCACCTGGCTCAATAGTAGCACCTCTGAGAGGGATCTATATATTGTCATGGTTCTGACCAGTGAAACCAAACAAAGCAGAACTCCAAGGCTTGAAGTTTCCTCAAAGCACATGTTTATTGGATACATAATATCGGCACGGTCAAAAGTGAAACCAACTCTAAACTTTTCCCCAGTGTAGCTAGATGTTATTCCCCTCACTCCTACTGTGCTATTGATCATGCTACCCAATGAAACCAGTTGGTGGGCTTTGTGATACTTCTTCGTTCCTCCTTCCAACACCTGTGGGAATAACCTTGGTTCCCATGAGACTGCTCCGTGTTTTGTCTAGCAATACTTTCATTTTCCTTTCCCCCTTCCTCCCAACCTATGTGGCAACCTAGAACAACAAAGATGGCTTCAGCCAGGTTCATTTCATAAGTTGGAATGTATCCTAATGAACCAGCATGAGCCAGCAATGTGCTGCACCTGCCAAAAAAAAATGTGGTCCTAGGCTACATCAACAGAAGGATAGCATCAAGACAAGAGAAGTGATAATACCACTCTATAATACACTAGTAAGGCCATACTTGGAATACTGCGTCCAGTCTGGTCACCATGATATAAGAAAGATGCTGAGACTCTAGAAAGAGTGCAGAGAAGAAGAATAAAGAGCATAGAGGCTAAATCATCTGATATTGCTAAGCACATTGGTTTGTGCTTAAATTGTAAGCCGCCCTGAGTCTTTGGAGAAGGGCGGGATATAAATGGGATTAAAATAAACAGCTAAAGGAACTAGGTATGTTTAGCCTAATGAAGAGAAGGCTTAGGAGTTACATAATAGTCGTCCAATCCTTGAATCCTCTTCCCAGCAAAGAGGGCAACAATTTATTCTAAAAAAAGTATTTTTAAAATTGCAGCTGCTAAAATTAACCCATATGCTAGTGTCATATGGCTTTGATGCCAACCAGTATAAAACCCATATTTCATCTGTCACAAAGTGATAACCAAGAATTCTGGAGAGGGAAGGGAATGCTAACCTCTTTCTTAAGGCCACAGGTGGGATTAGTCAAGAGCTTGAACAAGAAATAGTTAAACATCTGGCCACAATAATCCAATAGGCTTTTGTTGACCTTTAAAGAAAGAAATATTCTACACAGCTGGGCCATTTTTGTTTACCAAGGAAAAGACACCCAGATTATCATCACATTAAGTAAATATTCTATTTTTAATCATTTCCTTCTGTCTGTCCTGAATCCATATTGTGGTGTGTTGAACATTTAAAATATGTTCAATATACTGTATTTTGATGAGAAACAATAGAGGGAAACTAACCAAGGAGAGAAGCAACCTAGAACTAAGGAGAAACTTCCTGACAGTGAGTACAATTAACAAATGGAACAGCTTGCTTCCAGAGGTTGTGGGTGCTGCATCACTGGAAGCTTTCAAAACGAGACTGGACAAGCATTTATCTAAAAATGGTATAGGGTCTCCTGCTCGAGCAGGACTAGAAGACCTCCAAGATCCCTTCCAACTCTTATTCTGTGTTCTAATATGCTCTCCATGTCAAGGGTATTTGAATGAAGTAGTTTAGGAAATAGATTACTGTGAGCTGGGATGCTTTTGATGTCTGGGGACAAGGCACTCTAGTTACCGTCACTTCAGGTAAGCACTGATATTCCAATTGCAATCTGACTTAACAGAAATGTAAATTAGATTATGAAACCATGGAGATCTTTATGGAAAATGTATGGATTTTTAGTGATGGGAGAGGCAGAATAGAATTCTTGAAGGGTATGTGTGTACAAGTTGCTAATCAGCACTTCTGTGGAAATTAAGATCCATCGTAATTAACTTAAGTTCCTTCCTGATAAATGTGAAGGCTGGCTAGTTTTCAGTACCACCACTCTTAAAAACTACATTAGAAATATTAGGCTTCGTGTCACTTTTATTTCAGTATCATGAAAACTTCCCATAAGGAGATATATCTATCTGCTTTCATCAAGAATAACAGAATAACAGAGCTGGAAGCAGATCTCTTTTAATTTTTTTCTTAACTGAACACAGTTTTTAAATTTAAATGTAGCTTTTGCTTTGTGTTATCCATTATAGAATAATATTAGAATGCAATTTTCCACATGGAGATCCCATTAACTTCATGAAGGAATGATGCAAGTTACTTCAGGACTTAATTCATTGAAAGAGTTCGTGGCTGGCTAGAGTAGCATAAAATCCTGCATTTAGGCATTTGCAGAGGTTTTTTTTTTTAATTGACCTTGAGGATAAATTGGAGGATGTACTTAATTGCACCCTCTCTTTCTTTCCATCCTGTTGTGCATGTACTGTATATGTGAGTGTGTGTTTAAAATTTCTCCTCAAAAAGCATATGTGGCGTTCATAATGCCAGATAAAACACTTTAATTTATTCTGCTTAAAAAGTTCTCAAGAAATCTGTACCATCTGAATAGCAACTTTGGGTTTGTTTGAGGGAAGATGACTATTAAAAGAGGCCACCGGTGTCCTTTATTATGGAACGTCAACAAAATCCTGGTAGCATTGGACAGTGGGTGGATCTCCACGTTTCTTTCCAAATGTTTAATGATTCTATCCTCAAAATTGACTTGGAAGTCACATGGAAAATATATCTAGTCTAGTTCTTTGATAAGACTCTATGTTCTCTGCTGAGAGTTAGACCCCATGCTTCAGTTTGAAAATATGACTGTGTAACTGGTACCTTGACTACTGGGGAAAAGGAACAACATTGATCGTCACAACAGGTATTATATTTTATTACAATTTTTGAATTACTGCTCAGAGCGTTTGAATCCCAATTCCTACTCATTTGTCTTGAAGTCGAGATTGCTAGATTTGGAGCAGTTGGGCTTCTGTTTTTACTCTTTGAAGTTTAGAATTAGGAACTAAAAAATGTGTTTGATTCATACGCTTTGACAAAAAAAAATTGAATCTCTGAGAAGGGTATCTTTAGGGACGTTTCAATTGCAAACTTTGATTCTTGCCAGTAGGGCTATTTCAAAGTAATTGGGTTAGGGATTGTTGTCTAAGTTGACCTGAATCTGAAAAATTCCTCCTGGTTATTTGAGTGGGGTTGTCTGAGAAAAGAGGGGGAAATAAGTTCAGTCTGCCCTCCCCTCACTCCAAGCCATATTACTTCAGAAGAGGTTCTTCAAAAGCCATGTATACTTCTTCACAACATGGTCCTCATTTCCTCACTGATGCAAAATAAATAAATAAACCCCACTGTGCTACTGGGGAAAAGGGGGTTTTGTCACTGTCACTTCAAGTAAAATCTAGTTATCTATCTGTCCTTAATTTTACCCTTCTTGGAGTTTGTAGCCTCAGAATTTTGGCATATCCCATTCCTCAATTTCTAGTTGTATATTTTTATATACTCTGAAAACAGTCTGCTATTTCTGTTTTTTTAAAAAAAAATTCCTGATGCTTGAATAGACTTCTTCTTGGGCCAATGAGCAAGCATTTCAGTAGAATTCTCCTAAACCAGGGGTAGGCAACTTCGGCTCTTTTAAGACTCATGGACTTCAACTCCCAGAATTCCTAAGTCAGCTATGCTGACTCAGGAATTCTGGGAGTTGAAGTCCATGAGTCATAAAAGAGCCGAGGTTGCCTACCCCTGCCCTAAACCAAAAGCAAAAGATTACATCATATGTCTAAGTGTTTTTTGTAGAGAAATTAATTAAAAATTGAACAAGGTGTAGCTATCCTTACTTTGATTATTGGGGCCCAGGAACCCCGGTGACCGTCACTTCAGGTAATATATATATATTCCTACTTTATTTTTTTTCCCTAATGTTCAAAGATTTACTTGATATTTTAAATTCCTTAAACATTGGACTAGTCAAAACTATTAAGAAAATGGCTTATTGGGAGCTAACTATACAGAAATATTGATTTAATTGCAATTTCACTGAAATGGGGAAATAAAGGTAGGAGAAATGTAGGATGAGGTGAATTTTGTAGGAATAAGCGCTCATTTGGTGCAAAATCATTGTCTGTTACCCAGTTAAGTCTAAGTTTAAGAATGTCTGTCTGTCTGTCTATTTATTTATTCACTTGTCTTGAAGTTGCTTTTTCAAGAGGCAACTGGACTTTGGGGTTTTTTTCTTGGATAAGAAACATCTTCAAAGAAAACCAAGAAAATCCAGTTGCCTCTTGAAACAACACCTTTGGGACAACCATGACCTGGATGACAGAGAATCCCCATAGACATTTATTTATTCACTCCAATTGGAGAAACAGGCCGTTCTCTATGTATGGTCTTCTACTCAATGGGAGGCACTTAGTAGACGTTTTCTCATGTGCAATAGACAGATTAATTTATGGGATTGCTACAGTTCAACTAGATTACTGAAGCTAAAGAATTCCAGGAACTGCAACTTCAGGTGAAGTTTTTCTATTATATGTTTCACATGGATGTCAGGATTTAAAGAGAGATTTGCTGCTGTGCATCAGCCTATCCAAATACAAAGCAAGAGAAGCAAAGATAAGTTTTTTTTAATTAAAAAGAAAGAGAGTAGAATTGTGAATATGAATATAAGGCAGAAAAGAGGCATAATTAAAATGGGGAACGGAAAGACAGCAGGGCAGATATAACATCAGTAGCCTAGAGAGTTTGGAGGAAGATATATTTTTTGTCAAGCATGAATGGAATTAAAATCACTGTGACTATGCTTTTGATGTATGGGGACCAGGAACTGCTGTGACAGTAACAAATGGTAAGTTAAATTAGTTTTTTGTTCTTTACACTGTTTTTTTAAAAGATTTTGTGGTATTTTTCTCGATTTTCTGTTGCTTTCAAAATGATAGATAAGTGATCTAATCCTGCTGTCTATTCAAAGGCATTCAAAATGCCTTTGGATGACCGTTCGCATTGGTGCTATTGAAAAAGTATCCATTTTCTATGTTAAATTAAATGTCATATTTACACATCCATCCAGAACATGCTTCTAATAAGAGTTCAGATCATACAAGGCAATTTTAAAAGAAAAAATGTACTTCTAGATTTAGATATTAAGGCATCCAATGTTTGAGCTTGTTCATTGAAAACAAAAATATAATAAGCAATAGTCATTGAGTATCCAGAGATTTTACACATCTGCAAAACTAAATAACAAAATCTAGAATTGTTTTGCCACAATGTATATTTGATTCGTCCTGAGGAATTTATGTGTAATTTCTGTCTTCTTAAGATATTCAAAGTGCATTATTTTTTTTTGTCCCTACCGTAAATTTGGGCTAAGCCGTTTTTTCACGGTCTGGAATGGACAAAATAATTCTTCATTAGGTTTTTGTACATGGTTTGTATTTGATTGTCTTGATGTGATGACTTTTACTATTGGGGCAAAGGAACGACGGTCACAGTCACCTCAGGTATGATTTTTCATTCTTTCATCTCTTCCATCTGTTATTAATTTGGATTTTTTTCCCTTTTTGGCTTTAATTCTCTAAATGTTATCAAAATGTTGTTTGTGGCACAATTAGAGTTCTTGAACATAAGCAATCTTTTTGGGGAGCCCATTCTGGAAAATGAGAGGGTGACTTTTTCAATTCATGACTTTGTGTGACCATTCTCATTTTTGCTATTCCCACCAAAAAAAGTCATTGATTCTCTAGAATGGGTTAAATATGTTATTTAGAAATCCATGCAGAACATGGCTTCGAATAGGACTTCAGATTATTCAAATGCTTTTTAAAAAAAATACCCTCTAAATTTAAACATTAAGGCATCAAGCAGTCAAGTTTGTCCATTGCTACCAAAAGTATAATAAGCCACTTAAAGGATATTATACTTTGGTCTGCAAAGGACAAAATAATTCTTCATTAAGTTCTTGTACATGGCTTGAACTTGGTTCACTTAATGTGACTACTTCGAGTACTGGGGCAAAGGAACATCCGTCATAGTCTCCTCAGGTATGGCTTTTTTCATTCTTTCTATCTCTTTCATCTGTTATTAATTTGGAATTTTTCCCACTTTTGACTTTCATTCTCTAAATGGCATTCAAAATTTTGTCTGTGGCACTGTTAGAATTCTGACATATAAACAGTCTTTTTGGGAAGATCATTGCGGAAACGGAGAGGGTCACCTCTTAATTAATGTCTTTGCATGACTTTTTTGCAATTTCTCAAAAAAAATCATTTAAAGCCATTTAAAGGTTATTTTGTGTGGCGCTTCTATAAAATAGGGCTAAGCCACTTTTTCATGGTCTGCAAAGGATAACATAATTCCTCATTGAGTTTTTGTATATGGCTTGAATTTGGTTGACTTGATGTGACTACTTTGATTACTGGGGTAAAGGAACGAATGTCATAGTCACTTCAGGTATGTTTTTATCATTCTTTCTACCTCTTGTGTTACTAATTTGGATTTTTTTTTCTTTTTTCTACAATTTTCAAAATAACTTCTAAACATTTTCTCTATGCCACTGTCAATGTTCTGAGATATAAGCAACCCTATTGGGAATCACATTCTGGAAACAGACAGTGATCTCTTAATTAATACCTTTGTGTGAACGTGCATATTTTTGTTATTCCTAAAAAAATATAATTGCTTCTCTAAGCTCAGTTAAATTTCTTCTTTATAAATCCATTCAGAACATGCTTCTAATAGGACTTTAAAAATGAATTGTTCCTCTGAATTTAGACATTAAGGGATCAAAAAATAGAGTTTATCTGTTCCAATCCAAAGTATAATAAGCAACAGTGTCACCCAATATCCAACGGTTTTATAAATCACCAGATCTAACAAAGTCTAGAATCTTTCTGGCACAATCTGTATTTTTGTCTCAAAGTATCAGGAACTTCAGGGATTTTTCCTTCCGTAATCTAATTAGTCCTGAGCAATTTATATATAGTTTCTATCTTTTTAAGTCATTCAAAGGATATTTTTGTTTGGAACTTCTATAAATTATGTTTAAGTCACTTTTTCACAGTCTGGAAAGGATAAAATAATTCCTCATTAGGTTTTTGTACATGGTTTGTACTTGGTTGACTTAAAGTGAATACTTAGATGCTTGGGGTAAAGGAACAAATGTCATAGTCACCACAGGTATGTTTTATAATTATTTCTACCTCTAATATTGTTTACTGATTTTGGTTTTTTTTGTCCTTTTTGTGCTTTAATTTTCTAAGTGATGTTAAAATTTTGTCTGTGGCACAAGTTCCTGGGGCACAAACAATCCCAGAAGGTCACTCAGAAGACAGGGTGACCTCTTAATTTCAGGAAAACCAAGCATTAATTAAAGTAACCAAACGTCCATTTGTTACGGAAATCTGTCCAAATGAACAGAAAGTTAGTTATGAAGTTGCAAACATGTAATATGAGTTCCCCCTAGGAAAGAAAATCTGAATTTTTATGCTTCTTAATCATTTTTAGGCTGAAGTTTTAAATAGGTTTGAAAAGAAACCACAGAATAAATGTTTTTAGAGAATTGTTTGATGCTTGATGACTTCAAAGTAATTGCCATCAGAGCCTATTTACTAAAAAAACCAATTGTGCACAAAAATTAATCCTTTGGTTTCTTTTTCTATTTGTTTTTATCCTTTCCTTCAGATTGATTGTCTTTTCCTTTGTCTTCGTTTCTTGTTCTCTTTGCTGTGTATCAATTTGTATGTTAATATATATATATATATATATATATATATATATATATATATATATATATATATATATATATATATATATATATATACACACACATATAATCCTGACAGAATTAAAAATATGTTAATATTTATATTTTAATATATTTCATATATATATATATGTGTGTGAATTCATTAGTCAAACTTCTTGTATGATTACCTCATGACTATTGTTCATTGTGACAACTGGTTTGACTATTGGGGGAAAGGCACCTCAGTCATCGTCTCCACAGGTAAAGACTTTCTTCTTTTCTAAGATAATTTTCTGAGTTTTTCTTTGTGATTTTAATGTAATTTTCTTGGATTCACTAGAATCCATTCCAGGCAGAACTGAAATTGTACAGCAAAAATCAAAATGATCCTGTTTCCCCTTTTGTTTGTCTGTTTTCTCTCCTTTTTCTTCTAAAATGCCGTTTTGTCGTTTCCTGTCTATTTGGAAGAATTTAGGAAGGTTGTTGCGAACTAAATTGGGCTCTTCACAAGAAAAAATAAGTTTCCATCATCTGGAAATAGAGAAGAAGGATTTGATCCTATTGAAATTTTATTAGGTTTGTTCTAAAAGATGAGAGGAAACCACACAATTTTATAGGCCATGAAAAGGGACTTACTTAAAATTATTCCAGTCCGGTTCTCAGTGACCGAAGAGTTAAGAATATATTTCACAGAGAATTATGTAAGTGTGTTTTTCAGTCCAGGGGACTTGGAACCTTAGTCACTGTTACCACAGATAAATCTAATTTTTTTCCTGAATCATATGTGTGTCTTAGACGTATGAAGAGTTTTACTATTTTGGAAAGATTTTGCCTGTGTTGAAAATGCCAGTTCTTCCATTCTCTCAACGTTTTTAATTTCTGAAATATTTTAACCAAAAGATGAAAAATGTCGTATATCCAGTGGCAGAAATGAAATAGTTTGTTCCTTCCTCTTTTCTTTTACTGTTTACCTCAATTATTTCAATACAGAAATAATCGCACCTTAGATATATCATTTACAAAGTGTAATTCTAGCTCTGTGTCTCTCTGTTGTTGTTTTTCCCGCCATTCTTTTAATTCTTCAATTCTTTAATTTAATTATTATTATTGCTAGTAGCTGTGGAAGAGAGAAAAAAGTCTTATTGCCCTTTAAAGACTTAATAATTCTGAAATGGCCTTGTTCAAGAATCTGGGTCAGGCAACGTATTCAGATGGTTAAAGGTTTCTGCTGTGAATTAGACCATTTTTAATATTTATTTTATTTAATAATATATCAAAGGATTCTCTCTCTTTCAGTGATCTTGGGTTATTTTTTCATTATATACGTTTATTATTTTATCTCCTGATCTTTATGGAATTTATTGAGTGCCTTATTTATTATGGGACTGATTTCTCATTTCTGAATAAAGTTTAGGGGGAATCCAGCACAGATTTTCATTTTAGTTAAGTAAAAATAAAATTGTGAAATAATTGCCTTTAAACCGACTGAAGTTAGAAAGCAGAATAAAATGCTGGTTAGATAAAATTTTAAAAATAGAAAATAAGTATGATTTTTTTTTAAAAAAAGAATTAATGTGTTTATTTGCAGTTATGAGGTGGGGGGAAACGGGAAAGGTTGAAATTAAATTAGCCAGGGAGAAAACAAAATATTCTGGGATGTTCAGAGAGCAGGTGGCGATAGATTCGTTTCTCAGTTTTAGTATATTTTAAGACTCAAGTTTCATCTGAAAGGGTTTGGAGCTTCTAAAATGGTTCTGCATGGCTGAAAATAGCCTTAAGTGTTTCGAAAACAACATCTGGTTTTTTCAGGTCTTCTTCCTCCTCCCTTTTCCAAAAATAAATGTGATTTATCATGTTTTAATTTTAAAAAGGGGGAAAAAAGTTAGTGTTTCCTTAGGCATTTGTTTTTGCTGGCACCCTACAGTTTCTGAACATTTTTCTTCTAGAAACCACCCATTAAAATGGTAAGGAAAAGCAGAAATATTTATATTGCTTTGGTGTCAATTTATATTGCCAATAATCGTACATTTTCTACTTGTTCCTATGACAGGTTCTTTTAATTAATTATGCCTTAACATTATTATTTTCTTGATTTCTATAGCAATATATTTTAATTATGTTTCTGTTTTGTACAAGTGGAATATTTCTTAATAATTTTGCACTAAGCTATATAGAGCATGTTTTAGTGATTTTATTGAAGTGTGGATTGTTTTATTTTTATTTTTTTAATGAATTACCCAGGAGGGAAATGACTGATTTTATTGGGGTAATTTTTAGAAAAGAAAGAATTTGTGGCATGAATATGGGTGGTTGTTGTTGTTTCTTTATTTGTTTTCTTTTGTTTTAGGGATATGTGTTTCTTCCAAGTAATTAGGAAAGTTCTTTTTGAATTTTCTTAACTGGAAAAAACACTTTATTTTTTATTTTTTTTTAAATCGGGATTGTTCTTGTCAAGTTTCTTATCCTCTATGGCAGAGTTTCAATTTATTTCATCTTGGTGGAGTATAATAATTACTGCTGTTTCTAATTTCCAGCTTTCTTGTTCTGAGTGATTGATTTTAAGAAAGGATTGGTCATTTTGGAATTTTGTTTGAGAAAAGGTATTATTTTACTGAGTTCAGATGACATACTAAGGGAAGCTTAGTACATGGCAAATGAATAGTCCTATTTCGTTTAAGATTTATTGCTTATAAGGTAGGAATCGTGATTTATTAAAATGTTTCTAAGGGTGATAGTTATTTGGAAGATTGGTTGATTGACTGTTGGATTGACTAATAGACAGAGATTGTCTTCAAGGCAAAATCAGTAGCCCTGTTCAATATCTTAACTCCCAGCGTTCTGTGATGCTCTGAGTATCCCTGGGTTTTCTCATCCAATGTCTTTCCCCTTTGAATAAATTTTTTGGAGTTTTAGGATAGTGAGCTAGACCCTTCTAATAGCTCTAAAGCCTAGCCAGAAAGAAGCGCTACCGATTCTATCCTTCCCATCTTAGTCTTCCCAACCCCTGTAGCTTTAGCTATATCTGAAGCAATAACAGCTCTGGCAGGGAGAATCTCTCTCAGCGTCCCTGAAACATGGTTTCTACTTTTGAAACGATGTTTAGCTTCCTACTTAGCTATGCCTTTGAGCATAACTAGAAAAACCCTTGATTTCAGTAAGCTAGCTTGCAGAAGAGCTTCACATTTTCCAGGATAGCTGTAGCTATCATCAGCTAGGAAACAGCTGGAGAACCTTGTACTCAAACTGTAGCTTTGGAAAGGTAGAAGAAGCTCCCCCCCTTTTTTTTTGGCTTGGCTTGGCTTGGCTTCTTGGAACCCATCTCCTTTGCTTCCCTGATAGTCAGCTAGAGCTGAGATGAAAGGAGTCTCCAAAGCTAGGTGTCTAGCCTAGAGCAAATGAAAGCTTCAGCTAGGGATATTTGGAGAGCTTTCTCCAAAACCAGCTGTGTAGGCAGAGATGGATCAGTGGTGACTATCATCAAGGGCTCAGTGATGGAAGCCCAAGCTTCCTAGCATTTGCCCAGCTTATAAAACACTGACCAAGGATGCTAGCTTTCCTAGCTACAATAATTTTTACAGCAATAGCTAGGGCAGGGATCAGCAGCCACAATGCCTTTCTGCAACCCCCTTACTCTTGGCTAAGAAAACAGCAATGAAAACCAGATAAAAGTATCCACAACCGTCTAGCTTCCCTAAGTCCCACAGTATGGCTAGGAGCTAATTCATCTTTTAGGTGCAAAAGGCAGGGAGATATGTACAAGCAAGCCTAGCGCTTAGCTAGGGAACCAGATGAATGCTTTTCCTCCTTAGCTCTGGGCTTAGGAATCCTCAGAAACCAACCCCTGAGCTCTGAGTGTGTGGTTACTAAGCTTTCAAAAACTACAGAGGTGGCATCTCCTTAAAGCTAAGGGCTTGGCCAGGTCAAAGCTGCGTTGTTTGGCTTGAGCAACTACAGGCAATTTCTCTGTAGTTTCTCTGAAAGCTCGTGTTGGGTTTGGGGGCATGCACTTGAAATTTACTGCCAGGGTTAGCTGGGATAGGGGTGCTAGGAAAGCCCCAAATCCTTTTGTGCTGATCACAGGGCTAGCTAGGAGGCAAAAGCAAGCTGAGTTTCTCCAAAGATTATTCCATAGCTGGGAGAATCCTTGAGAGGGGTTTGGGGAAACTGCTAGCTTTCTGTGAAACCCGCCAATCAATGGGGAGACCTGTCAATCTTCCAACAGTGGAGGTAGCAAGGGTGGTAGAAATTGCTAGCTCCCCAAAAGCTGGAAGCGTTCCCGGTTGAGTGGTGGGTTTAATCGTGATGGGGAATGCTCTAGCCGCTCTGTAGAATTTCTAAAGTTCACCAATCAGCTTGGAAAGCTGCAAGCTTTCTAAAGCTGCAATTTCTGGAGAAATTGAACTGGGATTGCTAGCGAGCTTGCAGTTTTCTCCCCAAATGTTTCTTGGTAAGCATAGTGTGATGGGGGAAAGCTTCTAGCATCTCACCAGCTCATTATCATGCTCGGTGCCAGGTGAGCTGATGCATGGTCATTTTTGGATCCACTCTAGGGTAGTTGCAGTTGAGCCGAAGCTTTGTAAAGACCCCAGCGCGCTTGGCTAGAGAGATATGTACAAGCAAGCCTAGCGCTTAGCTAGGGACCCAGATGGATGCTTTTCCTCCTTAGCTCTGGGCTTAGGAATCCTCAGAAACCAACCCCTGAGCTCTGAGTGTGTGGTTACTAAGCTTTCAAAAACTACAGAGATGGCATCTCCTTAAAGCTAAGGGCTTGGCCAGGTCAAAGCTGTGTTGTTTGGCTTGAGCAACTACAGGCAATTTCTCTGTAGTTTCTCTGAAAGCTCGTGTTGGGTTTGGGGGCATGCACTTGAAATTTACTGCCAGGGTTAGCTGGGATAGGGGTGCTAGGAAAGCCCCAAATCCTTTTGTGCTGATCACAGGGCTAGCTAGGAGGCAAAAGCAAGCTGAGTTTCTCCAAAGATTATTCCATAGCTGGGAGAATCCTTGAGAGGGGTTTGGGGAAACTGCTAGCTTTCTGTGGAACCTGCCACTCAATGGGGAGACCTGTCAATCTTTCAACGGTGGAGGTAGCAAGGGTGGTAGAAATTGCTAGCTCCCCAAAAGCTGGAAGCGTTCCCGGTTGAGTGGTGGGTTTAATCGTGATGGGGAATGCTCTAGCCGCTCTGTAGAATTTCTAAAGTTCGGAAAGCTGCAAGCTTTCTAAAGCTGCAATTTCTGGAGAAATTGAACTGGGATTGCTGGGATTTCTGGAGAAATTGAACTGGGATTGGTAGCGAGCTTGCAGTTTTCTCCCCAAATGTTTCTTGGTAAGCGTAGCGCGATGGGGGAAAGCTTCTAGCATCTCACCAGCTCATTATCATGCCCGGTGCCGGGTGAGCTGATGCATGGTCATTTTTGGATCCACTCTAGGGTAGCTGCAGTTGAGCCGAAGCTTTGTAAAGACCCCAGTGCGCTTGGCTAGAGAAAAGTTCTTTTGTTCTTTGATATTTTGTTCTCTGGATGCTCAGGTTTCTGGCAGGAGCTTTTGCTAAAAATGTTGAAGCATTTCAGTCCTGGAATTGTTTGGAGTTATTAAAAAGTTAACGCTCGGACAGGGAGCCCAACCAAAGTATTCCTTATGGTCTCTGAAGCCAGAGCTCAGCTGGTATCTTGGCACTCAGCTGGTTCTCGAGTGACTTAGAGCTCTGCAAATTATAGGAATTATTCCAAGCAAGACCCTTACCTAAAAAGCAGATGATTTTCTCAAATTTCTAATAAGAGGAGAGAGAGGAAGCAGAAGCTGATTTATCAAAGTTTAACGGTCAAGTAAAAACCTAGAAGCACAAGATCAGTTTGACTTGTTTATTATTAACTTGGGTTAGGGTGCTTTCCCCCCCTCCCCCAAGCTTAGCCTGTTGTAAAGGTTCAGTCTGGTTATTTTATGATCCAGTGTGTTGTGCAAAATCACAAATCCACAACCTGCCTGTTTTGTGATAGCGGCCAGAGGGTCAGCTGAGGGACACCATGCCAACTTCTGGCATGGAGAAAGTTGAGAGAGATGCCTTTTCTCTGGACGACATGGCCAGGTGAGTAGGAGAGTCCTTGCTTTCGGAAGCTGGACAGCTTTCAGAAAAGCTCTGAAGCTTTTTTTCCTAGCCAAAAAATTGTAGCTGTTCCAGGAGATAACTCTATGGCTTTGGGGGGGAAAAAGAGAGCTAATTACTCCCAAATCTCCCTGAAGTCATAGACTTTGCAAGGGGCATGTGAGCCTGTTAGCCTAGACATCCCAGCATTGGGGAGGGAAACAGTGATCACTTTTTTTTAATCTCTCCTTCCTTTATTGAGAAGTAGTATCCCACCTGAATATGTGCAACCCTTCATGTTAACTTTGAGGTGCATTTGAGATTTACTCATGCTCCTCCAAGACTCTGGTTGGAGAAATGGTTTGTGAGGGCTGGGTAGGGTGCGGTAAGCTTCCCAGCTTTCTAAAAATCAGAACCCAGATAGGAGAACGAGAAAGTGACTAACTGTGGTTGGATTCAGCAACAGACTAGAGTTTGCATTAGTTTTGTGGGGGGACTGTTGGGGGACTAGCGCCTTTCCCCAGCCAGATAAATGATTGGACTTGGTCAATTATACATGGGCTTTAGAAGACGTCAGGAGAAAGCCGCTAGGTTCTCCCCACATGGTCTCCTGGAACAACGTTACTCAACCTCATCAAGTTTCCTCATGTCAGCTAAGGAATACTGGAAATTGAAGTCCACCCACCTTAAAGCTGATGAGGTTCAGAAACATTGTTCTAGGAAGTCACTACTTGTCAGCTTGAGCTTTGGAGGATTCCGGTGGATAGAGTATTATGGATTCTCCAGTGTCTAGCATGGAGTTGGTGAATTGTGTAGTTGTCTTCTGAGCTACAGCCCCAGAGATGCAGACAGAGAGCAGTTGGGCTTAGCTTCTGAAATGCAACAGAGTTAGGAGGCTTGAAACGTTCTAGCAGTAGGTCAGCTGCAGAAAGGGCAGAATAACAAAGTTGGAAGGGACCTTGGAGGTCTTCTAGTCCAGTCCCAATAAGCCAAGCTCTCAATAAATCAGAAAACCAGCTGCTGGGCTCCATGTCAGTTTATGGTTGCCCTGAACAACTGTCTCAACCAGCTTCCTTCTAATGCTTTTAAATAAATTTTTAAAAAATGCTGAAAGAAGATCCTGGCATTTCTCAACAACCTTCCTGAAGCTGAATTGGCCCTGTTTTTCTCCACAGTCAAAGGAGAAGCCGAACTGGGTTCCTCTGACTGTGCTTTGATTCTGTAAAAACACAGAAGCGATGCGCAGAAGCTTTTAGTCAGGGCTTTTTTTCTCATAGAACGTTCAGAATGGAGTTCTGGCACCTTTTTTGGGATGGAACCTTGTAGGGTAGGCAAAGGGGGTTGTATGACATGTGTGAGTTGCGGCACCTTTTTCTTTTACAAAAAAAGCACTGCTTTTAGTAGATACCAGACAGTTGAATTGTATTACTGTCTCAAAAAGAGCTTTACCAAAGGCGAATGAGCTTTCTCCTCCATTCTTGCACTTTCCGGAAAATAATGTGCTTGTACCAATATAGCAAGGAGGAGAAAGGGACCCAAATCTTACACATAAGAATCTAAAGCACGTCTCCAGAAGTGCTTCAGATCCGCAACCTAATTCAGAAGGTCTGTGGTGGATTCTCTAAGCAGGTCTGGTTATAATGACAGAATACAATGGGTAAATAGATGAGACAGTTTGGTGTCATGGTGAAGATACTGGTCTAGAAACCAGGAGATTGTGAGTTTTAGGCCTCTGTCCCTGTGTGTGTGTGTGTGTGTGTGTGTGTGTGTGTTCTAAGCAAGAAATCATTTTAAGATTGGAACTTAAAAGTTCAACCTTCAAGAACCAAAAGAGAGAGATCCCCTTAGACAGGAGAATTCGAAACTTTTCTGAAGTTCTATAAGGGTCTATGGGAATAGCCTTGAAAGGCGGGAAGACAAAGGGGAGAGGAAGGAAAAATGAGGAAAGCAATGGTCAGATAAGAGACATTCCAGCCCACAGGAAGAACAGGTGTGTGGAAAGTGTCTCAGAAGAGGCTCTCTCTCGTTCCCTAGAAACTAGAGGAAGGAGGGAGAGACTTGCAAGATTCCGTTACAGTGACCTTACAATCAGTGGTGGGATTCAGATAGGTGAACAACCAGTTCTCTGTGTGGATGCCATTTCCGGAAGTCCATTCTGGGCCTGCTAGGCAACAAAAAATTAGCTACCGGTTCTGCCGAAGTGGTGCAAACTGGCTGAATCCCGCCACTGCTTACAATAAATATAGTGTTAGAACTCATAACGCTGGTTTCTCATCTGGGCTACTTCAAACAGTTGACACCCAAAAGGGAGGGGTGTGTGTGTGCCTGTGTGTGTGTGTGTCTGTGTGTGTGTATGTGTGTTAAACAAGAAAACAGAGTTGACTGTTTGATTAGGCACTCAAAAAGGGAACATGCAACTGGGGAAAAAATGGAGTCAAGTAGAATGTCCAGTTTGAGCAAACTGTTACATTTCATGTACACGGCTGACCAAGATAGGTTTGCCAACTAGGTCTCAGAGAAAATTTTTAGATCTGTTTCATCTTTCTGAGAAGAAATGCTCGATTACTTTTAAATCTCGGCGTGTGGCCTGAGGAGGGAAATTTTGCTTCTAGTATTCTTCCCCAGACCCAGAAAAATTTTGTCAGTTCATCTGTAACCTCTGGGTAAATGATATTTTACAAAACTTTCTTATAAGGATTCCTTCTTTCTGGCCCTGTGGGTAGACATGCCGGGATGGTTTTGACCATTGTTACTTTCATGAATCTGAAAATTGGTTGCCTTTGAAAGAAATTTGCTAAGATTAAGGCCTGCTGGAATTCTTCCAGTTTGCGGCAATAATCTCTGTGAAGGAGATGGGCAGTTTCTAAATATGAGATATAAATATATAAACTTTCACAGAGTTGATCTCAGTGATGCTTATAACAATCCTGGAAAGTAGACCCATTGGTTGAAATCTCCTATGACAGAGCCTGGCAAACCACAAATCTCAGCCCATGGGCAGCTAACGGTCAAATGTTTGCACCTCAACTCATACTTTCTAACCCTCCTATTTTCGCTCGCACACAGGAAGATTATATGAAGGAGGAATCCATACGAACTGTTAGAACGGGTCAGGAATCAAGTGAGGCAAACTCGCAGCCTATAACTTGACGCATTCCTATAAGCAGGACTTTTTTTCTCATAGAACGCTCAGAACGGAGTTCCGGCACCTTTTTTGGATGGAACCTTGTAGGGTAGGCAAGGCGGGTTGTATGACATGTGTGAGTTCCGGCACCTTTTTCTTATACAAAAAAAGCACTGCCTATAAGGTATCAATGAACCATGACATGCACTCCGCAAAAGTCTGGTTAACTCAGGGAAAGCCTACACAAATATTTGTTCACCTCCTCTTCCTTTCTCAGCCAAGCAAGACTCACCTCCTTTCATGCACTCAATCCCAGCTGAACCTGTAACATCTTCAAAATCCGCCATCCTTCTGTTTTTCTTCTCTCTCAGAATCCCCAAGGGCCCCTTCTCTTTTTCCACTCATCCCATCTGGGGACAGCACAGGAAATGGAGATATTGCCATTGGATGTCTCGCCAAGAATTTTCTGCCAAACACAATTGATTTCTCCTGGAATAATCCAGAAAACCAGACTATCAGCAAGGACAACGTCCTGGACTTTCCTGCTATCATGTCCGGTGGGACATACACAGCAGCTTCCCAGGCTAAAGTCTCCCGGAGCACCTGGGAGACTTACGAAAGATTCTATTGCAAAGCCAAGCACACCCAAGGAGACAAAGTGATCCCAGTGACTAAACCATGTAAGTGAAATTCATTTATTCCATCAGCCATGTCACCCATGCGCATGTAGGTTACTTTCGTAAGGGAGTCATTCAAAGGGCATTAGAAGCTACATGCAAGACATGTTTGTAGAAAAGTTAGCCTGCCTCCTAAATCACTACACCTAATTTCCTTTGCCTAACTCACCAGGTAATTAACAACATCTAATTCAGACCCGACATTTTGAATTCTTCTGAATGTCAGGCACACTGAGATATTTTCACTTCCCTTGAAAACCAACCTGCTGACTACAGATGAGGTTGAACATGGCTTCTTCCTGGCCATGGGAAATGAGTTCTCTGCATATGCTCACTAGTGCCCTGTTTTGTGCTCTGGGGATCAGCCTGAGGTCTGGGGTTAAATTCCGCTCATCCTTGTTTCCAGTAGATCCCTGTTTCCCAGACACTTAGGTAGATACAGATGTGTTTCTCAGTTACGGGCTATAATCAAATGCCAGCAGACCACTTAGTTTATCTAATGGTTTTCTAGATAGAACTGAACACGCAAGTCTCTCGACATTGCTGCACCTCCTCAATCTTCATTTCCATTATGCTTTTAAGGTGTTGAATTTCCTTGTCTTAATCATCTTTTTTTTCCTTGCAACTTTCCAGATGTAAAACCAGTATCAGACCCTGAGATGATCATTCGAGCACCAGTTCTGAATGCATTTTCAAGTAGCTACCTAAATTCCACTGTCACCTGTGGAGTTAGTAACCTCTGCTCTGGAAACGTTGTCATCAGTTGGCTTAAGGAGCAACAAGAAATCACCACCGGCATCACCACCAGCAAACCTATGCCGGATGGTCGTGGTGGATACACCGTTTGGAGCAAACTTGTTGTCACCAAGGATGACTGGATTTCTGAAAAGAAGTTTACTTGTGTAGTAAAAAGCAAGCAATTCACTCATTCGGAGACGTTCAGCATACTATCTTTCTGCAAAAGTAAGTGGGATTTTCTTCAAGAATCAGAGTAATGTGGCCAATTATGGGATAACTCTTTGCTCAAATGCTCCTCTGGGTTGAACACTGGGTTATTTAATTTACTTAATTTTATACACACATCCACCCCACATTCTGTACATATTTTTGTTCACCAGGGACCAATGCCTCCAATTAGTTCAGTAACCAATCTGGGATTAAAATACTCACCTGTAAAAGAGAATATTTGTAGCTTGGGGTTGAGATGAGGGGCCCTTGGTGCCCTCTGAGCTTTCTTGTTTTCTTGTGGATGTTTCATTACCCAAACTAGGTAACATCATCAGTGCTAGAAGGGAGTGGGGTTTGCACTGATGATGTTACTTCCTTCTCCTCTGAGCAAGGTCAGAGAGCACCAAGAAACCCCCACATTCATTTGTATTTTGATATCAATGCAGAGAATTCTTATTTCTCTGAAGAGCTATGCTTAGAATTTGAACAGAAAAAAAACACATTCTCCTAATTCATAAACAGCCAGGAAAAATATTGCAGGCAGCTACCTAACATCAACATTCCTATTTCATCACTGAGATTTAGAATTTATTTATTTTTTTTAAAAAAAACACCCTTTCATGATTCCATACAAATCTACCCTGACAGATTCTGAAAATCCAATTGTAGCTTTCAAAGATAAATCCAAAGGGAACATTTGTATATTTCTCAGAGATGCGTAGGAGCAGATTCCCGATACATTTTTTTTCTCCACCTGAATGTAGGTGATAAATGGACCACCCACTGCATTACATTAAACAAGTTCTTAGTCACTGTTCAAGAGCTTTTAATAATCACAAGAAAGCAGGCATACATAAGCAGCTGCATCGTACGTATGTTATTAAATATGAGAAAGGTAGAAATGTTTGTACAATTTATTGAACAATCGAACACTGTTTCTGTTTTGCCTTGATATTTCCCAGGTGACGAATGCTTGCCTGTTAGCGTGGAAACCATCCCCCCAGCTTTTGCCGATATGTTCCTGACCAACTCAGCCAACCTGACTTGTAAAATCTCCAACATACCTCCTGAAGCAGACTATTCAAAGTTGAATGTCACCTGGACACGAGCATCTGACCAAAAGCAACTCCACACTGTGATGACCAACTTCCTAGAACAGGGAAATGATTTTTTCTATGTCAATGCTGTGGCCACAGTGTGCGCAACGGAATGGAAGGAGGATGAAACCTTTACCTGCAAAGTGACATTTGAAGATGTACTTGTCAAGCCAGTAGAAAAAACCCTGAAGAAGGAGAGTGGTAAGTTTCTAGTTGATCCATGAAAAGCATTTGGGGGATCACTTGTTCCAGAAGGTTTTCCAGATAAACGAGATTAACACCTCATGGATTAAAGGCTGATTAAATCCTGAGGGATTCCTCATGGAATCCCTCAGGATACCCCAAATTGTCCTCCAGTTGCCTTGATTGACATCCCCATGAACCCTACTCTTCCTCTGATATTTGTGACTCCTTTGCTCCTTAACTCCCATCGAGTACAAATAGTGAGAATCCAGCTTCCACATCTATAGTGGTCTACCAACATATTTTTTTCCAACTCTCTTCTTTTATGAAGAGAAAGTGCCTTCTCACCTTCCCCTAGGAAAAGTTTGCATACAACTTGAGACCCCTAAGTTAGACAGACAGCATAGATGTAATTATTCTCAGGCTGCGTTGATCTTGATAGGTCCCATTATACAGATAGGCAGCATGAGCAAATGGACCCCCTGGCATCTAATTCTGGCCTAGCTATTCCTTATGATCAATTTTTCTTTCTCTTGCCTACCTTAAGTAGAAAACATGCACCTTCCACCTCAAAGCTAATGAACTAATCTTTCTTCAGTGACAAAGAGACATGTCTTCAACATTTAAGTGTGGTCTCACCGAGAGGCCACTACAGTTAAAGATGATAAAGAATGTGTACTGAATATTCTCCTCACCTTTTTCTTTTCTTTTTTTTTCTTTTCCCATTGTTCAGGTGGCAAACTGAAACCTCCCACTGTCTACATCCTTTCACCTTCATTAGAACAGCTGAATTTGCGGGAGAAAGTTACCATCTCATGCCTCATTCAAGATTTCAATCCTGGCAGCTTCTTTGTGCGATGGCTCCATAATGAGGAGCCAATCAGTGAATCAGAATACTTCACCAGCCAACCCATAGCAGAATCCAAAGTACTGTCCAAACAGTATTTTGCCTACAGCTTATTGACCGTCAGTGAACAGGAATGGAGTGCCGGAGATTCTTATACTTGCATGGTGGGACATGAAGCCTTGCCCTACAACACAATTCAGAAGACTGTAAACAAGAACACGGGTAAACCATCCATAGTCAACGTCTCCTTAGTCCTCTCCGACGCCTCCAGCCCTTGCTACTAATTGTCAACCTAATTTCTTTTGAGAAACCTTCATTTGCTCTGTTCCCCTCCCCCAACCTCTGTTCCCTCTTCTGCTTCATTATGGAAACTTTTCAGTGATGAAGGCAGATCTGTAAAGAAGGATGTGTCAGTGTTAAAACAGTAGCTGGCCACATCTTTCTGCAGGAATTAAATATTTTGCAATAAAGTATTTTTCTCAAAACAAAGACCAAAAAATATATCTGGCTTTTTGTGAGAAATAGTGATGGGGCACGAACTAACACTGGAAATTCTGAGTTATCCCATAGGTTCCTTAATCTTTTCACATTTATTTCCCCTGGCAATAACTCCTGTACTTCATCTTCTATGGCATAATGGGCCTTGTTCTAAGTGGTGCTATTGCTATATCAAGCTGAAGAAGAGCTGTTTTAGAAAGCTGGTGGATATCTCCTCTTTTCTGTACTGTCATAGATTATCTATCTCCAACATCAATGCCCAATTTGGGGTTATTCATGTTTTCAGATTATGCCATTCTGTACAGGCACATCTTCAGACCATTCACTTCCCTTTAATTTCTTTTCTAAGCAAGGAGATGTCTCATCCATTGGGTGTTCACCTGGAATTATTTGGGGGAACATTACATCCTTTGCACAAGGCAAAGAAGCTCTTAACAAAATGTTTTATGCAAGTCTAAAACACACTAAAATAGCACCCCAATAGGTCTTTAAACAGAACATAGCCTGAATAGGAACGCAACTAAATAAATATTGAAAATTATATCATGTATTTCAGCTAATACAGCTCTAGTTCCGAACAATCCCTACATATTTTTTTAGTTCTAAGTGAAGTAAAAACTGTAGACACCAATACAACAAACCAAAACAACTTGGTTTAAACAACATAAAAAATGTGCTTCTATGGAGACTCATCGTACATGCGATTGTCAAATAGCAAATGCACAAAATAATAGTAATGCTGTTGTTTTGAATGTCAGGGAATGGCATTTGAAGTTTGCTGCAAAATAATCTACTCCATATCAACAATTCTCAGCACACAGATGTTCTATAAAAAGAGAAATAACTTAAAAAAGAAAAGAAAAAGGCACCATTATTTGATTCATCGTGAATGTTTATAATCATGAAAGTATTTAGAAGATCAAATATGTAGAACTTCAGTACCACAAAAGATTATCCCAAGCATTAAAACAAGATCAAAAATTAAGGATTTAAAATTCATGCAATATAATTAAATTATCTACTGACACACAACTAATTAACAAATCTTAAACATCTATGAAACCCCTTTGTTGTGTTAACCAAAGTGAACATTCCAGCATCCTTAAGAAAAATATCACTGATTACTTTGTTTGGATAACAGAGGAGATGAAATGTACCCAATTGACTTGTTCTTTTACAAAAGAAAAAGCATTAAATAGTTTATACATTAAACAGACCTACAATAAGCTGCTTAAATTTTCCATACACCCTGACAGTTACCCACTTGATCTTTTATTAAAAAAAACAAAAAACCTTAATACTGACATTCTTAATAAAAATTATAATTTCCCTTTTTGGTTTTTTGAGCAAATGAACTTTGTTAGAGCAGAGACTTTTGTGGTGGGCAACCATGATCTTTACTCTTGTAAGCAGGTAAATTCTTCAGATTGATATTCTTCCGACATTTTGTTCTTATGCTTGACTCAAAAATATTCCAGACAAATTCTTCTCCATGAGTTTTAAGAGTCATAAAATGGCCACCATGCCAGAAAAAGCCAAAGAACTGTTGCTTCTCCTCAAAGAAGAACCAGAAGAAAGAGAAGGAGTTCATGCCCAGGGCCAAAATGCTCACTGGACACATGGTGATCCATGCCCTGAATGCTCTTACTTCTCTCCCAACATATGAGAAAGAATATTAACAGTGATATAACTGAGGAAATCCCTCAGCTGTTTCCTTTGTATTCCATGAGGATGTACTCAAGGGAAGCTCCATAAATCTTGAGTGCTGCCATCGCCTTTTCCATCTGTCCTATTCACCATCGCTTCTCAGTACAGTTAAGCTATGGATCATCAGCCACAGCACTTGGAAAGTCAAAATTCATCTTTACCCTCATCTTATGGCCAAATACTGGGCATCTTAAACTCAAAGTTCACATTACGAGGACCCACCAATCTGAACTCCCCATTGCTTTGTATAGATGATAGTCCCCTTGGTTTGCTTGTGGATCTTACTTAATTACCTAGCTGACCCATTGTAGCTCATTTTACAGAATAACAGAGTTGAAAAGGACCTTGGAGATCTTCTAGTCCAACCCCCAGGACACTCTATGCCATTTCAGACAAACATTGTCCAATCTTTTCTTACAAACTTCCCATGTTGGACCACCCACAATTTCTGGAGGCAAGACGTTCCACTGATTAATTGTTCTAACTGCCAAGACTATTTTCAGATAACACACAAATAGTCTGTCAACATCCAGCTCAAGAATCTAAATAAAACTCAAAGTTCATTCCATTTCCAAAAATCTTACTGTTTATTGAATACACGGCATGGTAACGTTGAAGCAAAACTAACTCTGAGGTTCCCAGACACCAGTTCATAGAATTAAACAATAATTTCTCTGGACAAACCCCCACCCTCTCACATAGTCCATGTAAACAATTTCACTTTGTTATGGGAACCGTCTGCTTCAAATTCACACCTATTATGGTGTCCTTCGAAAGGTTTCAGGCTTTCACAGACTTCAGCGGAATTGTAGAGGTTTCATTTCTCTCTCTAACCCATTCTAAAGCAACACCTTCTCCCCTTACTCTAATGGCAAGTAGAAACAAAGAGGCGAATAACTGCCAAAATTTCATTCTTGACATAGTCTCTCTTTGTACTCAAGTAAATTTCAACTACCTCAGTTAATATAGAACAGAATAACAGAAGGGACCTTGCGGGTCTTTTAGCCCAACCCCCTGCTGAGGCAGGAAACCATATACCATTTCAGGCAAATGGTTGTCCAATCACTTCTTAAAAACTTCCAGTGTTGGAGCATTCACAAGTTGTTCCAGGTTACTTCTCTCCTTGATTAGTTTCCATCCATTGCTTCTTGTCCTGCCTTCAAGTGCTTTGGAGAATAGCATCTCTTCTTTGTGGCGACCCCTGCGATATTGGAACACTGCAATTATGTCACTCCAGTTCTTCTTTTCATTAAACTAGACATACCCAACTCCAGCAACCATTCTTTATATGTTTTAGCCTCCAGTCCCCTGATCATCTTTGTTGCTCTTCTCTGCACTCTTTCTAGAGTCTCAATATCTTTTTTACATCGTGGGCACCAAAACTGGATTCTGTATTCCAAGTGTTGCCTTACCAAGGCATTATAAAATGGTATCAACATTTCATGTGATCTTAATTCTATCCCTCTGTTAATTGTGAATATTATGATAAAGGAATTCAGAATGTCCCAGTTTGCTCATGCATTGGCATTCACCCATGTAGTTGGACAAAATAAAACAGGGCAATCTAATGGAAAGGGTAGATGGCTGACTTTAAATATTGTAAACCAAAAATTAAATGCTAACAAGCCTTCTAACAATTTTACTAGTGACTTTGATCAAACCAGTTTCATTTTCTTTATGACTTTATTTAAGACTTTACAATGTCTTTATATAAGACTTCACATACTGATTGCAGGTTCTTTGTTATACTCAGATTCATTCGGAATTAATGGCACATATTAAAAAAAAATCTCCCTTCCAAGGACATGCAAAGAATGAGACATCCCTTTGCCCCAATTTAGTGTTTTCCACAATTGACATATTCTCAATCCTTCCAGAAATTGTAGCCGATCATCATTCACAATCCATGATTGCAAGTTGAAAGGAACATACTGTATATTCCAGAAAGAGAAAACTATGTTCTGGAGGATATCAAGGAGTGCATCCCTATCAGATAGATTCAGAAAGCAAAGCTTTACTACACTGAATTCATCAAAAATTCATGAATTCATCCGTAAGAGTTCAGCTCTTCAAGTTAATCACACATGGTGATAAGTCAATATGGCACCACCTTGCCAACCAAAGGTGAAGAGTTTAGATCAGCTTAAACATCCTATCCCAACCTGCTCTTCCATCTAAACTTTCTTCCGACAAATCTGCAGGATCTTTTCATTTGTGCAGAAGTGGTGGGCTGAGTAATTCTTCAGCCGAACAATAGTAATCACTCATTTGAAAACAGTCTTTCGACATCTGTAGTGAGTCACCCCAAAGATCTTTTTTTTCAGAAGGCAACTGGACTTTCTTTGTTTTCTCCTTGAAGACCTTTCCCTTCTCATTCAAGAGGTTTCTTCAGTTCTGACTGAATGAGAAGCGAAAGGTCTTCAAGGAGAAAACAAAGGAAGTCCAGTTGCCATTGGAGAAGCAACCATGACCTGGATGACTGAGAATCTCCATAGACATCTGTAGATGGTAGACACACACACACCCTTCCCTTTTTATTCCTTCTTTGGGATAGTTTTAAGAAATGCCATCTCCCACCACTCCAAGGCTTTACTAAAACAGCTCACCTCTTCTTTCCCTCTTAGCTCCCCTCAGCTTTTCTCTGCTATTATTTTGGCATCATCAAGCATTGGCTGTCTTTTCCCATACCTTGCGCTATAACATTTCCATGGCTCTTGCATGCTACCCTTATCGTATGTGCCATTTAGCTTCAATGCACCCTCACTTCTTTCTGAACTCTAGAAGCTGACCTTCATGTATTGTCCAAAGGTTACGTAGAGGGAATTGTGGACTCGGATGATGAAGAAGAATTCCAAAACCTCTCGTCGATCCTTTCCACCTTCATCATTCTTTTCCTAGTGAGCCTTTTCTACAGTGCCACTGTGACGGTCATCAAGGTAAGACACGAGGGGTAAAAACAGTAGAGTATATGCACATGAAATGTCCTTGATCATGCTTTCTACATAGGGAATGGGTAGACTTTAACCTCCAGTTGTGTAGTCATCAATGTCCCCTTTTGGAATGGATGTCCATCATTTATTAAAAAATATGCCACAATATGATATGATACGATATTTGGAAACATTTTCGTATGCATTTTCCTTCGCATGCGTAATTTTGGCCAATTGCTCTTTCACGAGAAAGCAGTTTTGAAGGAAACAGTTTCCGCTGCTACTCAAAATTTGTCTGCTTATACTTTTCCACTGCATGATATTTTTTATGCTTATCTGCATTGTAGAAAAGACAAAAGCAAACTCATGTTGTCAATTTAATGAATGTATGTATATTAAAATCATGAAATAACCAATAACATACATACATACATACATACACATATTTATGTTTCAAAATATATGTAGACTGGATCTTCACTAGTAATTTCTCCCATCTTCTAAAGTCATTGGGCTAAAATAACAGTAATGCAAACAGGTTTGATGGTGTTTGAATAACAGTTGAGTGAGACTAGAAAAGCTACAGGTTCTGATGAAGATCCCATTATAATTGAATATGAGGACTCTCCATATATACAGTATATTTCATTATTTCCCCTTTGTATTAGAATAGAATAGAGTAGAGTAGAGTAGAGTAGAGTAGAGTAGAGTAGAGTAGAATAGAATAGAATAGAATAGAATAGAATAGAATAGAATAGAATAGAATAGAATAGAATAGAATAGAATAGAATAGATAGAATAGAATAGAATAGAATAGAATAGAATAGAATAGAATAGAATAGAATAGAATAGAATAGAATAGAATAGAATAGAATAGAATAGAATAGAATAGAATAGAATAGAATAGAATGATTATACAGATCCTCAATGAAATGCAGGCGGGATACAATTGTTTTTCTGCCTTCCTAACTATTGATTGAACTCTGTACTTGTCTTGTGGTTTGGTTTGGTTGCCAAACCAGACAGTTATAGAAGCCTCAAAATTTCTTCTTTGTCAACTGTATTAACATCTCCTTGGGGCAGATTAAAAATTGTGACTCACTTCCTGGGAAAAAATGAAGTTTCAACAGTAACATTCTTTTATCTCCTTTCTGATTCCAGGTGAAATAAAAACAGAGCCTGATCTTCTACATCTACTTTCGTGAAAAGAGAAAGATTTATTTGAGTGGATTGGGGGGGGGCGGCATTTTTACCTTGCTTTGTATCATAGCCTTAAGATTCCATATGAGCTGAAGCAGCCCAATTGTTTACAGTTCAGTTCCATGGTGAACTTTTGCTTCACTTTGTTGTGTCATTTTATGTGTGAGGTATATCTTTGTGGATACTTCTCTGTGTCTCAATTATAGTCATTGTTATGATTTTTTTTGTCAGAATGATCTGCCTGATCTGATATCCTAAAGGGGATTTACAGCACTTTCATATAAAACAGACAGGAGATCACTGCACAGTCTGTATTTTTATATTGAGATTGCCATACAATGCTGTAATAAATATCTATTCTTGATGAATGAACTGCCTCCCTTGTGAATTGTTACTGGTACTGAAATTGTCCACGGTTGTTATTATTACAAAACTCCCCATTTGGTTCTCAGACAAACTTGGCTAAGCCTTTGCAACTGGGTTTCCGAACCTTAAAGGAATTCACACTGCAAGACGGGGAACACTGGAGGAACATCACTTCTCAAATTCTCTCCAATATTTTTGCAAACATTGGGCATACCTTTGAGAGTGTCTACGCATTGCGAAACATGGGATAGGATACCTAGTCTATTATGGATAATTGAACTGGGAGGGGAAGGGAAGGGAATTAAAATGAAATAGTGGGTAATACTTTCTCTGTGTTGCTCAATTTTTTTTCATCCACAGGGATGTAAAAGCGTTTTGTGGATCAGGGCCATTTTAAAGCACAGCCCTCTCTTTGGCAGCACCTCTCTTTCACACATACACACAAACACCAAAGATGATCCCTTCTGTCCCATTTGCAGAGTGTTTTCCTGCTTAGGAACAGACCGACAGAATTCCAGCTCTTTCACATAATCTCTGTTCAAGCTTCCACGCTGGAGTGGAAAGAAATGCAGAGATGGCTAGATATCTATAATGGCAAGGCTGTTCCCTCCAGTCGGTGTCGCAAGGTTTTTTTGTGCTGCATATTCAGGACATAATCAGGAACAAAATTCCCCAGACACCATAAAACCTGTTTGGAGTGGAAGGCCATTAAAGGTTAAGCAAACTCAATTTCTCTTTCATGCCTCAGAGTCTGCCAGGTATCAAAGCTGTATTGAATAGGCCAAGGAGATGGAACAAAGAATAAGGAGTTGGAAGGGACCTAGGAGGTCTTAAAGTCCAACCCCCTCCTCAAGCAGGAGACGATATATTATTTCAGACAAATGGTTGTCCAGACTCTTTTTGAAAGCGTCCAGTGCTGGAGCACCCACAACTTCTAAAAAGAAGCTATTCCATTAATGGATTGCTCTCACTGTTAGGAATTTTCTCCTTAGTTCTGATTGCTTCTCGTCTTGGTTAGTTTCCATCCATTGTTTCTTGGTATACACACTCTTCCTGTATACATACTTTCTTGGTGTACACACTGTTCTGCACAGTGCAAACTGATACACACTCTTTTGCACAGGCCAAGGAGATACACACCCTCTGTATTCTCACTTATTTCTCTCACAGTCAATTGATCACCAGAAGAAGTAACTCTGAACAAACCTTTGTCATCCACAAACCAATGTAAGTTAATACATGAAGGTAAGGTAAAGGTAAAGGTTTCCCCGCACATGTGTGCTAGTCGTTTCCAACTCTAGGGGCCGGTGTTCATCTCCGTTTCAAAGCCGAAGAGCCAGTGCTTGTCCAAGAATATCTCCGTGGTCATGTGGCCAGCATGACTAGACGCCAAAGGCGCACGGAACGCTGTTACCTTCCCACTGTAGTGGTCCCTGTTTTTCTACTTGCATTTTTACGTGCTTTCGAACTGCTAGGTTGGCAGAAGCTGGGACGAGTAACAGGCGCTCACTCTGCTATGCGGCACTCATTTATGCAAAACTGTTTAAGTTGTCCCAAACATGCTTTTTAAAAGGGCTTTCTTTGTTTGTTTTTTCTTTGAAAATGTTTATCTTCTCATCCAAGAAGCTTCTTCAATTCTGGTTGAATGGTGGCGAATGGAACAATTTGTATTCCTGAGCACTGATCTGTCATTAGCACTTTGTGGTCTGTTGTTAGCTCAACAAATATTTCAGAGTGCTAATAACCAGACGACTGCTAAGAAACATACATCTTTCCATTCGCCACCATTCAGCCAGAATTGAAGAAGCTTCTTGTTTGAGAAGTGAAATGTTTTCATAGAAAAAAAACAAGAAAATCCAGTTGCTTTTTAAAAAGCACCTTTGAGACACTCATGATTGAAAATTTCCATAGACAGGTTTAAGTTGTATCTTGAATTCTGAAAAAAAAATTCTCTGAATTGTAGGGGGCAATTTTTTTGTTCCTTTGGTCACGTCTGAAGTCCTACTTAAAATTCAGTTCATATGCTCATATTCTTTTCCTTAACTTGGATCCTGGTCCCTGTGGGTCATTTCCAAGTTCAGGGGTAGGCAACCTCAGCTCTTTTATGACTTATGGACTTCAACTCCCAGAATTCCTGAGTCAACTATGCTGACTCAGGAATTCTGGGAGTTGAAGTGCACAAGTCATAAAGGAGCCGAGGTTGCCCTACCCCTGTACCTTGTTCCTCTGGGCAATTTTCTGTCATGAAGCATGTGGTGTTGGAGACTCCAGCCTACACAGTACTGAAGAGAGTGTTATGGATGTTGTACTTAGAGACTGAAATTTCTGGTTTACCCTCTTTAAAAAAGACTCGGGTGACTTGACTGTGGGAGAAAGGAAGTTTTACAGTACCTCAATCCTTGACTACATGTAGACTGTAGTTTTCCCATAGGTTGAGTTCTTCAAGCAATAGTTCCCACAAGACCTCTAAAACATTGACTTCCCCAGATATTTATCAGAAGCTTAGCAAACTTCTCAACCTCAAGAATGTAAATTTCCCTAAAAACAACATCCAAGCCTTATAGAGTCACAGGCAAAAAAAAATATTCATAGGGGCTTACTCTCAGTTGATTCATCTATATATGTCTCACAGCCCTATACAACATGCAATCCTTTATTATTTATATTTCGTGTTTCTAAACTGCCCATCTCCTTCAAAGAGGGGTTCTTCAGCAACCAAGCACAGGATGCCTTTGCCAGAAAAATGAACGGACATATAATTTCTTAATGTGGAATCCTTGGTGCTCCTGAACTTGCTTCTTGAAGTTGTTTCATTACCCGATGAGATAATGTCGCCATAACTAGTGAATTTGGGGATTGCTTCCTGTTTTTATATATATAGTAGCTTGCTCTGCCAATGTTTTCTCCTTGGTAATTTCCTGATTAGGGTATCGTTCTCTGCTTGATTGTTTGTCTGGTGTTAATCCCTGCTTATCTGGATCGCAATGGCTTGAGAGGATATGTTCTGGTCTTTTTGTTTCCTTCTTAGCTTTTTATTGTCTCTTGAATGGTGTGTAAATGTAGTTTATCTCTATTTGTCTGTTGATGGCTGATTTGTCTGAATGTCGAGCTTCACTGGAAGGTATCATGGAATGCATCGGTGACCTTGAGAAAAAAAGTAGAAGAGATGTTGCCTAGGAAACAATGAGACAAGACAGGGAGAATCCCACAGTTGCTTGTCAGAGAGAGAAACTAAGGAAGGATCCACGCTAATGAAGCAAGCAGTTAAAAGTAGAGAGCTGGAAGATTTTACCTTCAGACTTGCAAGATTATTTTAATTTAGGCTTGCAGTAAAGTAGATTTAGTGCAGGGGTAGGCAACCTTGGCTCTTTTATGACTCGTGGACTTCAATTCTCAGAATTTCTGACTCAGCTATGCTGACTCAGGAATTCTGGGAGTTGAAGTCCACGAGTCATAAAAGAGCCAAGGTTCCCTACCCTTGATTTAGTGCATCTAGTCATGTTTACTTTTTAGTTTGCCTGGGAAGACCAATATCTGGAAGTTTTCTCTGACCATTAAGAAACTGCAGGCTGCTGCCCCCTTGTCTGATTTATTTTTTTATTTTTTTTGCACCAGAGACAAATTCCTTGGCCAAATAAAGCATTCAATTTAATTCAATTCTCTTCTTTCTCAAGATCACCCATGCACTCTATTACAAAAGATCAGCAAAGCCCATCCATTAACATCAGCTAGCAGTCGGGGGACACAATAAAAAATCCTTAATCTCACAACACATGGACAGACTCAACCATAGTTTCAGCTTGGAAACTGTGAGCATCCTAGACCAAGCAAAATCTCAAAACACTAGTGTAGGGTGGGTCTTCAAACTTGGTCCTTTTATGACTTGTGGACTTCACTTCCCAGAATTCCTCAATCAGGCATGCTGGCTGAGGAATTCTTGGAGTTGAAGTCCACAAGTCATAAAAGGGGCCCATTTGAAGACCCCTGCACTAGGAAATTCCTAGAAGTTTGGCTGATGGTTGGTGCTGATAGTTGACGAGACCTTCCTGCAAAGAGAGTTTCTTCGTAATTATTTTTGTATATTTGGTCTTTCACATCTTACATTAATTTGGTTAATTGAGGCTATCACTCCCAGACATGAAAGACCAGATCCACACATAAAGGTCTAATTAAACCAATTTATTGCTAATTTATTGCTATGCACAGGAATCTTCTTAATTAATGATTAGTGTGGGAACGGCCAATTTTTGGCCTCCCAACCTTCAGCTTTCCCAAACGTTTCTTATCGGCCTCTACGTGAATTACAGTGATGAGCACACTCTCCTGGTTCGCACAGGATGGCATGTGGGAGGTTTGGGAAACGCTATGATAGAGCTTTCACATATATCTTTTAGTATCTTGTTTTTGTAATGATCTCATAGGCACCTGAGTAGTTCTCACTACGTATCCAATTATCACTATGTATCCTATTTTTTTTAGATTGATGGGGTTTATGTAATGTTGTATTTGGTATTCAGAAAAAGAAGGTGAATAAAAGTTCAGCGGGCAGTTGCTCAGGGTTTTTTTAGGGAGACTCAGGGTTTTTTTAGGGAGACGTGGCTGCCTGGCTGGTTCAGAGCATCTCTATCAACCCGGGTCTGAATTCTTTTCCCTACAATTAGCACCTGTTTGGAGTTAGATAAGGGTAAACAAAATTCAGGGTGTGTGTGTGTGGACCTAGTTCACTTATGGCTATGTAGGGTTCTAGGCTAATCCCTCTTTTAATTCTACCCCCAATTTCTGCCAGTCCTTTTTCTACTGGTATCTTAGTGTTTCATCATAATAAAATCCAAGTGAGTATAATTCTGTTTACTGACATTCAGCCAAAAATACAATATTTCAGAAAAAAACCAGTTTTATAAAACCCCTTAAAGACTTTAAGCCAAGTGTGTTCAATCCACAGCCTGTGGGTGACATGTGGCCCTGGACAGCTGCTAATGTACCCCTATAAGATCATAATAAAAAACATAAAAATAAAAGTTATTTATATACACTAAAATATCCCTTTTTATGACCATGTAACCCCTTAATTCAGGGTAGAGTTAAGATGACTGGAGAGAGCTGAGCATTTACTATCTGGATGCCCTTCCTGATGCCTATGTGGAGTTCACAGCACATATTTTTTCTTTATGCCCTAGGAGAGAAATATCTGCTACCTAGGATTGAACTCTCAACATTCTGAGTGGGAGGCAAGCATCTTCACCACTAGGCCTTCATATCACTATTTATATACTTTAACTACAGTATATTATTATATTTTATATACCATCCAAGACAATTCCTCTTCACTTGATGTGGCCGGGGCAAGCCAAAAGGTTGGACACCCCTGTTTTAAGCTATAGCATGTCTGACTGATTGATGATGATTGATTGATTGATTGATTGATTGACTTTTCTCTTTCTTCAATAATCAAGGCTTAATATTTAAAAACATAATAACTTCACATTATAGGTATAACATAAACAATATAACCAAAACTGGAATTAAAATTGAATTTAATTAAATTAATTAAACTTGGTAGAAGTTATTAATTTCATAAATGAAGGCAAACATATGGGACCCAGGATAATGTTGCAGGATCCAATTTGGATCAGTCACCAGCACTAGAGGTTTTGTTCTTTCAAGTTTTCAGACTTATGCCGGAACCCATCTTCAGGGAACTTCTGTCTAGCAGAGTGTGTGCCTCAGTCTAGACTAGACTTATGCCGGAACCCATCTTCAGGGAACTTCTGTCTAGCAGAGTGTGTGCCTCAGTCTAGACTAGACTTATGCCGGAACCCATCTTCAGGGAACTTCTGTCTAGCAGAGTGTGTGCCTCAGTCTAGACTAGACTTATGCCGGAACCCATCTTCAGGGAACTTCTGTCTAGCAGAGTGTGTGCCTCAGTCTAGACTAGACTTATGCCGGAACCCATCTTCAGGGAACTTCTGTCTAGCAGAGTGTGTGCCTCAGTCTAGACTAGACTGAGGCACACACTCTGCTAGACAGAAGTTCCCTGAAGATGGGTTCCGGCATAAGTCTGAAAACTTGAAAGAACAAAACCTCTAGTGCTGGTGACTGATCCAAATTGGATCCTGCAACATTATCCTGGGTCCCATATGTTTGCCTTCATTTATGAAATTAATAACTTCTACCAAGTTGAATTAATTTAATTAAATTCAATTTTAATTCCAGTTTTGGTTATATTGTTTATGTTATGCCTATAGTGGGAAGTTTCTATGTTTTAAAATATTAAGCCTTGATTATTGAAGAAAGAGAAAAGTCAGTCAATCAATCAATCATCAGCATGAGTTGTTGATTGGGGTGTTGATGGCTGGCTATGAAATCATTGGCTGTTGTTTCCTTAAATAAATCAGTCAACAGCAGTGCTGATTTACCACCAGCCTATCAATTCCTTAGGAGGTAAGGGCTTGGCAGCACGAGGAAACAACATCAGATGACTTACTAGCCAGCCATCAACACCCCAATCAACAACTAAAAAGCCACACGCAACTGGCACCATATAAATACCACACACAGAATAGCGCAAAGCACACACTGCTAGAGAGACGTTTCTGAGGATGGGTGCCAGCACAAATCTGAAAGTCCAGAAGACTAAGCCTTTCTTCTCTGTGACTGATCCGGATTGGATCCTGCTATTAATTAAATAAAATTTAACTTAGCATAACTGAATTCATTTTAAGATTGGTTTCCAACCTGTAATGGTTGCTGTCACTTCTCATCACTTCTTCTTCTTCTTCTTCTTTTCTCTCTTTTCTACAGAACAACAAAAAAATCCTGCCATCTTTCCTCTTTGGCCCTGCTGTAGCTCCAGCAAGGAAGATTCTAGTGTGGTAACTTTTACTTGTCTGCTCATTCAATATGGTACAAATTCTTTGGAAATCATGTGGGAACCTAACCTTCCAGAACAGAAAAAATTCTCAGCGCAGCTAACGAGTGGAGACTTGATCACAACAAGTCAACTCACCGTCTCTTCCTCCAGCTCCTCTGAAGTCAATTACAAATGCTTTGTAAAAGACAAGACTGAACTTCACCCAGCTTCCTTCACAAACAAATGTAAGTTTCTTCAAGAGGGTAAACAATGTGAGGTTAAGGCCACCATAGGCCTGATGAGTAAATATGGAGCTGGGACTCTGCCAGATGTGTAGGTCCAGCTTGGAGGAATAGTGTTCTGTAGAAACACAGAAGGTGACCATAGAAGGATGCATCTATGCTGTTTTCTTGGCAATGGGACAGAATTAGCTTTCCTTTTACCTTCTTATGGGTTGTTTTTTTTTACTTGCCAGTCCAGCCTACAGTCCTGGGATTCCCTAAACCAGGGGTGTCAAACTGCCGGCCCACAGGCTGGATGTGTCACGAGGGAACTGTGCCCACCCCATTGCCGGCAATGGGGGAAAAGTGCCGATACGTTGCACGACGTCACGTGATGTCGCGAGTTTGACACGTCTGCCCTAAACTCTCCAATTCAAATACTACCCAGACCTGATGTTGCTTAACCTTCTGGCTCCAAATGAAATTAGGTGGGCACCATACTTGTTGAGGCCATGCGATAGTCACCTTCAGGTTCTCTTGATTGTCCATCAGAACAATCTGGAGATGACCAAAGATCTAGATTCCGAAGATAACAACCTGTTCAGACTCTTGAACAGGTTATCAACTTGCTTCTAAAGTCAGTTAAGTTTAGCATCTTTGACCTTCAAAAATAGTAATTGTTTGGAACTAGAATAGAACAGAATAACAGGATTGGAAGAGACTTTGGAGGTCTTCCCCTGATCAAGCAGGAATCCCTTTACCATTTCAGACAAGTGGTTGTCCAGTCTCTTCTTAAAAACTTCCAGTGATGGAGCATTCACAAATATCATAGGAAGCTTACCCTACCCCTTCCAAAGTACATCAAACCACACACAAAAAAAATCATTGGAATCTAAGTTTGGCTTGTTTCCTATACATGTTTAAGTTAAGGGGAAACAGGTGATGTTCTCCTTATTTGCTAGTGGGCAGAATGCCAGGAACATAGGTTAGTAGAGAGGAGTAGAGAGTAGAGAGCAGTGTGGAAGAGAGGAGAGGAGAGGAGAGGAGAGGAGAGGAGAGGAGAGGAGAGGAGAGGAGAGGAGAGGAGAGGAGAGGAGAGGATTAGCCAAGTGTGATTGGACACACAAGCAATTTGTCTCCAGTAAAGAAAATAGTCTTCTCTAACTACAAGCATTTCTTAAGAATAGCTCTTCCAACAAACAATAACATTTTTCTACTTTCTATTCTCAGATTGCATCTGGCAACCTCAGAAGCCAGTTGATGTTCAGATCTTAACCCCCGGCTGTGGCAAACAGAGCTCAGTGGTCAGTGTGGAGCTGGTGTGCTTCTTGAGAAGCCTCAGTAGTGGGAAAGCTGAGGTGGAATGGCTGAAGAATGGAGTGAAGATGCAAGAGAAAGAAGAGGTGGCCTTGAGAACTGTTCAAGGAAAGGGTAGCGCTTACTCCAGTTTCACCCACCTGAACATCAGCAAAGAGAGCTGGGACAAAGGGGACCTCTACACCTGTAAAGTGACTCGCCCGCCAGGCAGTCAAAACATCACAATGCACAATGCCAGCAAATGTCAAGGTGAGGATTGCCACCCTAAAGTGGCAAGGGTTTATGAGCTACAGAATGATGGATGGGTAAGAAGCAATCTAGCCAGATCATCAACTAATGCAGCGGTTCCCAAGCTTTCCGGCTTTATGAACCAGCAGAGGTAGCAGGGGGGAAGAGGAGACAGTTCTGCATGAGCAGGGGGTGCATGAGCCATGGTGGCACAGTGGTTATAAATATAGTACTGCAGGCTACTTTTGTTGATGGACGGCTGCTAACAGTTTGGCAGTTCGATTCTCACTGGCTCAAGGTTGACTCAGCCTTCCATCCTTCCGAGGTTGATAAAATGAGGACCCAGATTGTTGGGCACAATAGGCTGACTCTGTAAACCAGGGCTTTTCAACCAGTGGTACTGGTACCACCTGTGGTACATTGGCACCTGGCAGGTGGTACACAACCATCCTAGAAAAGTGGTAGCTGGGGAGGGGAATGAGCTGAACCAGTGGCAGCACCACACAAGCCTGACCGAGAGATGGCTGGAGCTGCAAGGCTGCTAGGGCTCAGCAGAAGCACCAGGATCAGCGCCAGGCTCCAGCTGGAGCTCAGTGCTGATCTTGGTGCTTCTGCTGAGCCCAGAAGAAGCGCCGATCAGCTGGAATGTTGCTGCATCTCCAGGGTCCTGTGATTTACAATCAGATGCTTGGCAACTGGTTCATATTTATAACGGTCACAGTGTCCCAGGGTCATGTGAAGTGACCAAAACCTGCTGCAACCACCCAGCAGACAGGGGGGAATAAAAACCAACCCCCACCCCACCCCTGTTGCCAATCCTCAACAAAAATGTTCACAACAATGAAAACCTCGGACAGGAGGAAGAGCGCCGCCAGGCGGGCAGGCAGGTGTCTTGCTCGGCTGTGGCTTGGGGGCACTTTTTTCAGTGCCATTGTAACTTCAAACAGTCACTAAGCGAGCTGTTGTAAGTCGAGGACTACCTGTGCTTCATCACTTTTTTCCTCTTTTTTTTGGTCATTAAGTTTTTGACACCTTGCTAGGCGACTGGTGGTCCTCGGATGTTGCCATATCCTAAAAGTGGTACAATGGGTGAAAAGGTTGAAAATCCCTGTGCTATAGGGTTGCAGAGTTCGATACAACTTAGCAACCAAACAACAAACTCAAAAGAGGGCTGTAAAGCACCGTGAAGTGGTATATAAGTCTAAGTACCATTGCTATTGCTACGTGCAAATGGAGCTTTGTGTGTGAGCACACACACCACTTAAATTAAATTAAATAATTAAATTAAATTAAATTATTAAAGCCTCATATAATTTATTTATTTATTTATTTGTTTGTTTCGATTTATATACCACCCTTTTCCCAAGGGACTCAGGGCGGTTTACAGGGCAAATTAAAACGGTGCAGTGTACAAATTAAAATAAAATAAAATTAATAGCCCCCAAAAGAGTTTAAAGTTTAAAATTTAAAACCTTAAAACCCCTCAGTCCAGGCCAGCTAAGTCAAATAGCCAAGTTTTTAGGTCCCAGCGAAGGTCGGGGGCGATCCGGAGTTCCGTTGGCAGTTGATTCCATAGGGCAGGTGCGCCCACAGAGAACGCCCTCCCCCTGGGGATCGGCCGCCGGCAATCCCTGACCGGCAGGACCCTGAGGAGACCCTCCCTGTGGGAGCGCACAGGACAATGGGAAGTGGATGCTGGCAGCAGGTGCTCCCTAAGATAATCCGGGCCCAAGCCATTTAGGGCTTTATAGGTTATCACCAGCACCTTGAATCTCACCCGGAGGGCAACTGGAAGCCAATGCAGCTCGCGGAGGAGAGGCGTTACATGGGAGTATCGGGAGACCCCCATCACAACTCGCGCAGCTGCATTCTGCACCAGCTGAAGCCTCCAAGTGGTCCTCAAGGGCAGCCCCATGTAGAGAGAATTGCAGTAGTCTATCCGGGAGGTCACAAGCGCATGAGTGACTGTATGTAGGGTGTCTCGGTCCAGATAGGGCCGCAACTGGCGCACCAGGCGAACCTGTTTAGGGCTTGGATATCCCTAAAACAATCTTTTTCAAAATGAATCTGCACATCCATTGGAACCTAATAGAGAAGGCTGGCTGAGGATCCTAGATACAGAATAACAGAGTTGGAAGAGACGTTGTTGGTAGGTCATCTAGTCCAACCCCCTGCTCAAGCAGGACACCCTATACCATTTCTGACTTAAGATTTAAGGGAAAGCCATCTCCATGGAACCCATGCTCAAACTGAAGGCGCAGCCAACTTAGAGACTTCAAGGCCACCACCTCCCTATCATAGTTTTGTAGATCTATGAAAATGCATCTCTTTAAAGAACTCCGTGGAGACCTATGAAGGTTCTGCTAACCATATCTTCACAATGTAAACTAGCTGGGGTTTAGCTTAATGATGAGATATAAGGAGGGTGGGGTGGGCTCCTTGGTGCTCTCTGAGCTTGGTTGTTGTCTTGCAGACATTATCCAAACTAGGTAGTCATCTGCTAGTCATCTGCGAACAGTGATTAACATCAGACCAACAATCAAGTAAATAATATCCCAATCAGGGAAGCGCCAGAAAAAGTCAACAGTAAACAGCCCAACCAAAAAGCCACCAAGATCACTCTTGCAAACACTGAATATGAACTGAGGGCAAACCCCACTCCTTACTACCGGTAGCACTGGACATGTTACCTAGTTGGGTCATGAAAGGTCTGCAAGAAAACCACCAAGCTCAGAGAGCACCAAGGACCCCTCATTTCAACCCTGAGCTACAAATATTCTCCTTTATCGAAGTAGTAGGCTTCGATTTTATTTTGTTCATTGAAATCCGAGACAGAGAATATATAGACCAAAGTAGAAATAATCTGCATGCCAACTTTTAAGAAGGTCCTTACAATTCATGATTTTATTGTTGTACTTTCTTATGATTTTTAATCTTTGCTGAGTTATTTAGTGAGTGGTTGGTCAAACAACTAGGTAGATATAGATGTAAATATATAAACATCAACCTTGATGTTAGAGCTTTTCATGGGCAGCTTTTCAACGAGCGTCTCGCTTGGTTTTCTTGAATATTTTTTATCTTTAAAGAAGCTACTCAGGCTTGCAACTTCTTAGCAGCTATGTCACTGTTAATGAATTATTAAAGATTTCTCCCCATGAAAACAAGAGCATTATCTTCAAACAGTATTATAATCCTTGTGTCATCTCTCTCCTGGCCTTCTCCACAGTGTGCTACGGTTGCATGATTCAGCCCACCATGTTTATTACCAAGCCATCTTACAGAAGCCTACTTGCTAAGTCAGCCGTCCTAGTCTGTACCGTGATTTCTCCTAACCTTGAAAGTGCTCAGATCGCCTGGCTTGTGGATGGCAAACCCAGCAGTCAGGGTGTGACTGAGAAGTTGACGACAGACACTAACGGAAGCCAGAAGTTGAGAAGTAACCATTCAGTGTCTTTGGAACAATGGACAAAGGGCACCATCTTTGCCTGCAAAGTAACCGGAGGCTGCTTTGAAGAACGCACAGAAGCCATCACCATCAAGAAGGCTACTCGTGAGTAGACCGCCAAGCCCCTTAGGGCCCTGCTCCATCAAGGAAGCAAGAACCACATATCTTCAAAATAAAAAGTTTTAATACACAAAACAGGAATAAAGAATCTTCGTGGTTATGATAGGGATTTGTCTTCACAAATTCACCCTTTCCTCCCTTGCCATTCTGTCTCCCTCCACATTTTTGAAGGCCAGAAAATCATGGCTGGGAGGGTGATGTGCACAGCCTACTAACCATAAGAGTGACTTCATTAAGGTAGAGTTTCTCTAAACATTTTGAATTGGCTTTTCTTAGGGGGTTTTTTTTGCATCTTAGGCTGATGTGTATGTGATAAAGCTACCGGCGAGTTCTTCTCATATCAATAGAGGTCTAGAATTTCCCCAAGTTCCTTTTCAGCTTCCTCACAATCTTTTACATGGCCCGTCTTCACAAATTCACCCTTTCCTTCCTTGCTGTTTTGTCTCCTTCCATGTTTTTGAAGGTCGGAAAATCATGGCTGGGAGGGTGATGTGTACAGCCTACTCACAATATTTTAAATGTCTATCTAGAGATGGAAAATTTTATCTAAGAGAATAACAGAGTTGGAAGGGGCCTTGGAGATCTTCTAGTCCAACCCCCTGCTCAGGAAGGAAATCCTACACCAATTCAGATAAATGGTTGTCCAATCTCTCCTTAAAAACTTCCAGTGTTGGAGCACCCACAACTTCTGAAGGCCAGCCGTCCCACTGATTAAATTTTCTAAATGTCAGAAATTTCTTCTTAGTTCTACTTTGGTTCTCTCTTTGATTAGTTTCTATCCATTTCTTCTTGTCCTGCCTTCGGGTGCTTTGCAGAATAGGTTTATATTTATATTTATATATTTATATTTATTAAATTTTTATACCACCCTTCTCCCGAAGGACTCAGGGTGGTGTACAGGACAATAAATATTAAAAACAAAGTACAAAAGTTAAAAAACAATTAAATATTATGCCCGATATAAACAGTAATTAAAAACCATTATAAAACCCCAACCCTTAACTCATCAAACCAGGCCGCATTGCTCAAATAAATAAGTTTTTAGATCCCGCCAGAAGGAGCGAAGGTCGGGGGCCATCCGGAGCTCGACCACCAAGTGGTTCCACAGGTCTGGTGCGGCCACAGAGAACGCCCTCCCCCTCGGGGCCACCAATCGACATTCTTTGATCAGAGGCACCCTGAGGAGGCCCTCTCTGTGGGAGCGCACTGGGCAGAGGGAAGTTGATGCCTGCCGCAGGTGTTGCCGTAGGTAATCCGGACCCATGCCATGTAGGGCTTTGTAAGTCATTACCAACACCTTGAATCTCACCCGGAGGGCAACCGGCAGCCAATGCAGCTCGTGGAGCAAAGGTGTAACTTGGGAGTATCGGGAGACTCCCAGCACAACTCGCGCAGCTGCATTCTGCACCAGTTGGAGCCTCCGAGTGGTCTTCAAGGGCAGCCCCATGTAGAGAGCATTACAGTAGTCCAGACGAGAGGTCACGAGCGCATGAGTGACTGTACGCAAGGCATCCCAGTCCAGGTTGACCCCTCCCCCTCTTCTTTGTGGAAGCTCCTCAAATATTGAAACACTGCTATCAGGTCACCCCTACATCTACCCAAACAGAAGATTTCTGAAACAACTATCTCGAGAGAGCAATTAGAACTAAAGAATTGACCAAGGGAGAGTTCTTCAAATCCAATCTTCTACCAAATAGAGAGGTTTCACACATGAGATATGCAGAAACACATCTTGAGAGGCACTGTGAAAAGTTTAGACAATGATTGGGAAAAGTCAAGGTCACCCTCAGCCTTAAAGCTCACAGGGTAACTCTGGACCAGCCTACCTCAATGTGTTGTTTGTTTCTTTAGCGCAGTAGTGGTGACGCAGTGGTTAGAATGCAATATTGCAGGCTAACTCTGCCAACTGCCAGCAGTTCGATTCTCACCAGCTCAAGGTTGACTCAGCCTTCCATCCTTCCGAGGTTGGTAAAATGAGGACCCAGATTGTTGGGGGTAAGATGCTGACTCTGTAAACTGCTTAGAGAGAGCTGTAAAGCATTATGAAGCAGTATATTAGTCTTAGTGCTATTGCTGTATGCTACCCATCTCATCAAGAGATGACTACTCAGCTTACAACCAAGAAAAGCAATGCAATAATATATTAAAACATTAAATAAATATTAGCACTAACACTGACTTAAAAGTTCACAAAGGGAGCAAAATGCACACACTGAGGAGGTGGGATCTTATCTCAGTCCATTAACCACTTTCAATCTGATATATCCCCATTGGGGCCTCATGAAGAGCCAGTTCTTCAGGCCGTTTCAGAAGTCCAAGAGCTTGAGGGCAAAGCTCATCTTTGGGGTACAGTGTTCCAGGGATGGAACCACGGCAGAAAAGGCTCACTTCTGGATCCCCTCAGCCAGAATTCCTTGACTGACGGGGTCCATAGCATGCCCCTTCAGTAGGCAAATGAGATAGGCAAATCTCATTGAGAGGAGAGTGTTATAATTATAGATGTAAGAATTCCCATGTAAGTGACAATGTTTCCCCCCCGAATAAGATCAGGTCTTATATTAATTTTTGCTGCAAAAGATGCATTAGGGCTTATTTTTCAGTTATTTGGGGAAATACGGTACTAAATGCATCTTTCTGGCTGAGAATCTTAACTGGGGCTTATTTTGGGGGTGGGGCTTACATTAAGAGTGCCCTGAAAAATCATGCTAGAGTTTATTTTCCGGTTCGGTTTTATTTTGGGGAAAACATGGTAAGGAAAGATGGGATACAAAACTAAGAAATACATTTTTAAAAAAAAACAACTACATCCTTCTAAAATAATTTCTATTCTTCCCCTAGATTAGAGAAGGAGGTAACATCTTCCCTGGTCTTAAATTTCCCTAAAAAATGAAATAAATATCCTGCCTCGTTGCTTTACCAGGAGAAAAAGGCAGACTCTTTTTTTCAGATAATTAAAAGGCAAAAAAAAAAAATTGTGCAATCACAGTGGTGCCTCAAGCATTATTGTCTATAATATTTGGTTGTCTGTGATAGGATACAGCCAGATTGGAATGGCAGTTCAGTACTAGAAGATCATCATATTTCCCATGCACAGGGGTGTCCATTGAACCTTTGTCAGCATGACCCAGGAGTTGTGATGTCATCGCCCAAGCCCCACCCCTTATGTGCATGCTTTGACATCACGACACATGTGCAAAAGTGGCAGAGTTCATTGCCACTTTGCACACAATATGCTTTGGGCTGCCTCTCTGTATGCGCTTGGCTGTGAAATTACTGATTGGTTAGATCTGGGGAAAGAGAAGCATGGGACAAAAATCAGGACTTAAATTAGCAATGATAGCCAGTCAGTGGTTAAAAAGACTGGACTTAGACAGGGGAGACTCTAGCTGTTAATCAAGAAAGCCAGCTGTGTGCCTGTGGGCCAGTCACTCACTCCTTGTGGTAGGAAAAAGATTTTGAAAAATCACTTCCATGTGATGTTAATGGTAAAGTTGCATGCCACCCAACGTTCAATAATTTGGGGCAGCTCCCAACAATCATACAAAGAAACTGCTCTAAAACCAGTAAAAGATTAAGATAAAAGATGAAAAGTACAATCCGTCAAAGGATATCAATATTCCCTGCCAAAGGCCTGAGAGACGACCCACATCTTCACATCTCTTCTAAACAGTAGTACAATGGGATGTAAAAAAAGGTAAAGGTAAAGGTTCCCCCGCACATGCATGCTAGTCGTTTCCGACTCTAGGGGCCGGTGTTCATCTCCGTTTCAAAGCCGAAGAGCCAGTGCTTGTCCGAGAACTGCTAGGTTGGCAGAAGCTGGGATGAGTAACAGGCGCTCACTCTGTTACGCGGCACTCGGGATTTGACCCGCCAAACTGCCGGCCTTCTGATCGACAAGCTCAGCGTCCTAACCCACTGAGCCACCGCATCCCTACAGTGGGATGTAGCAACCTACAACTAAGGAGAAATTTCCTGACAGTGAAAACAATTAATTCATGGAATGACTTGCCTTCAGAAGTTGTATGTGCTCCATCCCTGGAGGTTTTTAAGAAGAGATTGGACAACTGTTTGTCTGAAATAGTATAGGGTTTCCTGTCTGAGCAGGAGGTTGGACTGGAAGACTGGTGGCAGGTGGTGCTGTAGAGGACTCATTCTTCCAGGGCCCTGTGAGATGTTTGATCAAAGGAACCCAAAATATGCCAACCCTATTTGTTTGAATCAGCCAGGTGGATGTTATGGGAGAAAGGTAGTCCCTCAAGTAATCCATAAGTTTTATAGATAATCACCAACACATGGAACTGCAACTGGAAGCAATTTGCCAATCCTTGCAACTCAGAAAACCAAAATTACATGGGCATACTGAGCCACCCCCATTATTGTTTGAGCCACTGCATTCTAGACCACTTGAAGCTTCCCAGTGGTCTTCAAGGATTGCCCCAGATGCTGTAGTCAAGCCAGAAGGTGATTAGGGTATGAAAGTGGCTCCTCAATCTTGGGGGGGGGGAAGCATGGACCTCTTCCTCTAGTCACCAGGAGTCCAGACTAACTCAAAAGGTCACCTCAATGACAAATTGCACCAAAACAGACAAATTAGAGGAACGCTAAGATTCTGAGTATTGTCAAATATATATGCACCATGCTGTTTTCTGTTTTCAAAAGCCTGCAATTTTCTTTTCTTTTTCAATTTAGAAATGCAAGCGCCCTCCGTCGTCATTTCTCGAGCCCCCCTAGAGATCTCCCTCAAGAGCACCACTGCCCTCATTCTCATCTGTGATGTGAGTGGATTTTCCCCAGCGGAGATTAGCATCTCATGGGAAAGAAACAACGTGTCCCTGGACGAAAAACTGTACGATAACGGGATCGCCACGGAGATGGCAAACGGGTATTCCATTTATAGCATCTTAAAAATCAGCAGAGATGAACCAGGAGGAAAAGGAGGGAGCTACAGCTGTATAGTCCACCATCCTGCTTCTCAAACTCCGTACGTGGCCTATGAAAAAGTACCCATTGGTAAGTGGACCTTCTAAGGATGTCTCTGAAGGTATCACAATGAGTTACGTGGCGTGCGTGGATCTTCTGCAACAGATTCTTCACTGTAAAGGGTTAAAAAGCTCATAGATCAGAAACATCCTTTGGTTGAGCACAGCCAAAGAGGCAGGTCCATTATTGGAAAGAAGGACCCCATTACTAAAAAATATTATTATTTGCGGGGCTACATGGTTATTATTCTGAGGGAGCCCAGGTGAAAACGTATATTAGGGAGCAGCAGAAAATGCATATTGGTCCTGATAAGAATTCCTTTCCCTCAAAATTATTCAAATCTTCATCGAAATTTTGTACCAAATTGCAAGAACACCTTATGAGATCTTGCAAGAATTTGGTCCTTCCTTTTCCAGCAAAACCATTACATCCAGTTGTGTAATGTTATCCAGAGTCCAGGAACAGCTGCTGAGCCTTGGTGGAGCAGTGGGCTAATGCCTCCTTAAGTAACACCAGCTGCCTGCAATTAGTGCAGGTTCGAGTCCCACCAGGCTCAAGGTTGACTCAGCCTTCCATCCTTCCGAGGTAGGTAAAATGGGGACCCAGATTGTTGGGGGCAATAAGCTGACTTTGTGATAATGCCGCTTGGGGGGAGGGCAAAAGCCCTAATAAGCAGGCATATACATAGAATGAAGGCTATTGCTAAGCACATTGATTTGTGCTTCTTAGATTGTAAGCCGCCCTGAGTCTTCGGAGAAGGGCAGGATATAAGTGGGATTTTTTTAAAAAAAACTTGCTGTTGCATATTTTTCTCTACTGTGATTAATGGAACACCAACATTTGAATATAATCGGCCTCTCTGAGTTGAGCTACTGTATGTAACAAAATAACAGAGTTGGAAGGGACCTTGGAGGTCATCTAGTCCAACCCCCTGCTCAGGCAGGAAACCCTATACCATTTCAGACAAATGGTTGTCCAGTCTCTTCTTAAAAACCTCCAGCATTGGAGCACCCACAACTTCTGGAGGCAGGTTGTTCCACTGATTCATTGTTCTCACCGTCAGGAAATTCCTCCTCGCTTCCAGGTTGCTTCTCTCCTTGATTAGTTTCCATCCGTTGCTTCTTGTCCTGCCTTGAGGTGCTTTGGAAAAGAGGTTGACCCCTCTTCTTTATGTCAACCCCTTAGATATTGGAAGACTGCTATCATGTCAGCCTTAGTCCTTCTTTTCATTAAACAAACATACCCAATTCCTGCAACCGTTGGCTCCAAGCTTAAGAGCAATGATAATCTGGACTTAAGCAAATATGTATAAATATATCAATCAATTCTAATATTTTTTAAGCATACCCAGAGTACCTCCACAAGGGTAAGATATGGAAATTAGAGTTGATTCAGTGAAATGCTTGCTAAAATAAATTTCATCATATCTAAATTTTTAACCTTCAATTCCATGAGCAGTGCAAATGCTATTGAGAAGGGACATGGGCTAGTTCATCCACGTCTATGCATTATGCAAATCATCCTAATAATGAGCTTTCCATGTGAAACAGCCGCTGAATCCAACACCACTGATGGAACATTCATACAACCATGCTCATTTCTGTCCTTTCAGAAGAAATGGTTCATATTTTTGCCTGAAGAATTATCGGGGGAAGGGGTGGAGGAATAACTGGGGGGGGAATAACCAGAAGAGGGGAAGGGTTATTTTTTTGGGTTGGTTGGTTGGTTTTTGTTTTACTTTTCTTCTATTGGAAAATGTTGACATTTTAGGGAACTCACCTGAGATAATACAGTAAAAGAATGCTTCAAGTCAACACTTAGCTTCTGCTGATTTCAAGAACCAAGTCCATGAGGTCTTCTTGGCAGCAGTCCAGAAGTGGTTGGGCACCGCTTCTTCCTGGGAAGTTTTCAACTTCCCAGTTTTAGCTCTCAGTTCTGGAATTCTCCAACTTTGGAAACTTGATACTCTCTGAGCTTGATGGTTTTCTTCCAGATGTTTCATTACCATCATCAGCATCACCAGCACGGATGATGTTACCTAGTAATTAAATGTCTGAAGGAAAACAACCAAGCTCAGAGAGCACTAAGGACCTCACAATCCTCCTCCTCCTTCTCTTCCGCTCCACAAACACCTTACCTTCCACCACTGATGTTCCCTAGTTGGATCATGAAACATCTGCAAGAAAACAACTCACAGGAGAAAGCACCAATGACCCGCAGTCCTCCTCCTCCTCCTCCTCCTCCTCTTCTACCACCACCACGACCCACTTCACTTTCCTCCATTCCATAAACCCCTCTCCCTTTACCACCAAAGATGTTATGTAGTTGGGTCATAAAATGTCTGCAAGAAAACCACCAGCTCAGAGAGCACCAAGGACTCTGCAATTCAACCTTGAGCCACAAATATCCTCTTCCATTGGGAATTCTTCACATGTGTCCCCTTCCAAATATTAACCAGGCCTGATCCTGCTTAGCTTCCTATCCCAAACCAAACATTAGGTGGTACTATTTTATTTTATTTTTAATGTCTCAAATGCTTTGGAAAATGCTGTATTCACTCCCTTGTTATCATATAAACCATCTAGTGCAGGGGTGTCAAATCGCCAGCCCGTGGGCCAGATGTGTCATGGTGGAGCCTTGGTGGAGCAGTGGGCTAATGCCTCCTTAAGTAACACCAGCTGCCTGCAATTAGTGCAGGTTCGAGTCCCACCAGGCTCAAGGTTGACTCAGCCTTCCATCCTTCCGAGGTAGGTAAAATGAGGACCCAGATTGTTGGGGGCAATAAGCTGACTTTGTAATAATGCCGCTGGGGGGGGCGAAAGCCCTAATAAGCAGGCATATACATAGAATGAAGGCTATTGCTAAGCACATTGGTTTGTGCTTAAATTGTAAGACGCCCTGAGTCTTCGGAGAAGGGCGGGATATAAATGGGATTAAAATAAAATAAATAAAATAAATAAATAAAATAATGGTGAAATCATGTCTACCCAATCGCGAGTCGTCCCGTGATGTTGCAAGTTTGACAGCCCAGATCTAGTGCATCAGATTACCATGTCTATACATTACCATGTCTGTACATATAGCACTTAACCCTAACATATATTTAATGAGAAGAACAAGCACTTCCATAGTTGATTAATATTTCTTTGGATGCTTGTGGTGAACTCTGTCCTAGACTAAGATATTTGAAGTTATATCATACATTTACTGTTCTTTCTTTTTTTACCACTGAGGTGATTAGACTTTTCTGTCCTCTGGTTATGCAAACAGGTATCCTGCTATGACATATACTGTGGGCAATCTAATATGTGCATAAAAATTGGGCAAGCAAGTCCTGGCTAAGCTAAAAACATCATCTAGAAAGTAAAAAAAAGAAACCAGATAAATAGTTCTATATTTTAAATATGGGTTCAGGAGGAAATCATCGCATGCATTTCAACTTTGCATGATTTTTGCCCCTGGAAAAAAGGATTGTTTTTATTTTTAATTGTATGATTTCAATGTTTCCAGCAGTTTTTACATTTCATGCACACAAGTCTAATTTCACTGGCAATTTTTTTTAAAAAAATAGTTCTAGGTGAGGTACTGTTGGTTACTCCTGCTAGTACTTGGTGCCCAATTATTCTAGACATGTTCAGACACAATCTCCATCAGCATCACATTCCCATCGTACAACAAAGAGCCTACATCGGGAAGATTCATACAGCCCTAATTTGCTTCTTGAAGAGTATCTCCAATTCTTTTGTTTACACTCCAGGGAGATCCATTTGCTTATTACAGGTAACTTATTTTTTGATATCACTCTAATGCACCTTACAATATGACCCTTCCTTTACTTTGATTATGGCTCCTGATGATCACAGTCTTTTTACAGATTTCCTGGAGCCTCAAGCACCTATGGTGGAACTCCTGCAGTCTCTAGATCGGGTGAAGGACACCGTGATGTTGAAATGCATCGCATCTAATTACAGACCCCCAAGGGTCACCATCAAGTGGATGGGTGGCCCACAAAATAAGAAGGAAGACATTGTGGACACGAAGATGGCAGATGGAACCTACTGGGCCAGCAGTCAACTTACCATCCCCGTCTCTCAATGGCAAGAAATGGACAACAATAGTTGTGAGGTGGTGCACCAACCAACGAATACAAAACAGGTCCAGACGATCTCCAGAAAAGGTGAGATGGAGCAGCAAAGCTAAAATGTCTGAGGTCCGTCTTTTAATTGGGCGCTTCATGCTCCAATCTTTTCCTTCCCACTTACTGGATGAAAATTGGGGCTTCCTTCTGAATACTATGTGCCTGGATTGCACTCCTACTCCTCCTCTTCTTCTTCCTCTTCTTCTTCTTCCTCTTCTTCCTCTTCCTTCTCTTCTTCCTCTTTCTCTTCCTCCTCCTCCTCTTCCTTCCTCCTCCTTGTTTTCTCCTTTCTCTTCCTCCTCCTCCTCTTCCTTTTCCTCTTCTTCTTCCTCCTCCTCTTTTTCCTCATTCTCATCTTCCTATTTTTCTTCCTCCTCCTCCTCCTCCTCCTCTTCCTCCTCTTTTACTGCTTTGGGTGTTAAGGGAGATACAAAGTTTTGGTTCCAGCTCTTCTGGTGGCCTTAACCATTGTTAGTTGAGATCCTGGCTCACCCTGAAATAGCCTGGCTAAAGGGGCTCTGGTGAAGTTGTGACAGGCCCAGCAAGCCGACAATGGATAATTTATTGCTATACAAATTATAACAAGATGATTGTGAATGTACTGCACTCTTTTATAAAAAATAGAGAAGTTAGTAGGACAGGACAATTAATTCTGGAACAACCACAATACTATATGGACCATGAAAGAGCTAAGGGGGAGTTTTATAGCAATAGCACTTAGACCTATATACCGCTTCACAGTGCTTTACAGCCCTCTCCAAGTGGTTTACAGAGTCAGACTATGGCCCCCAACAATCTGGGTCCTCATTTTACCAACGCTGGAAAGATGGAAGGCTGAGTTCAACCTTGAGCTGGTCAGAATCGAACTGCCAAACTGCAGGCAGCTGACAGTCAGCAGAAGTAGCCTAAAGTACAGCATTATAATCACTGGGCTGCCATGGCTCATTTAAAGCCACCAATGCTCTTTCTAAATTCTCTGCCACATTTCTGGCCAAACAGATTCAGCAGAAGACTTTTCCAAGGGATAGAGAAATTCTTCAGCGGGTTTTTCATGAACAAGGCTCCTCTTATTAATGATAGCTGTGCCCCTGGAAAAATACCCAAAGGCAGCTCTTCCATGCAAGCATAGAAATCCAAGGAAGATCATTTTGTTATGTACCAGCCTGCTACCGGCCCTGCAGAAAAGGCAGGGACAACCCCTTTACAAACGGCAAGAGGCTGGAATAAAGCCTGCCAAATTTATTAACATAAAACAGACACCAACCATGAAACAGAAGCTATGAAACAGGAACTATCCAAGCGGTTGCCTTCAGCAAACCAGCCCTCCCACACATTCCCCTTAAATACAGCTCAGGGCGTGGCCTCTCTCTGCCTCCTTCTGAGGTGCCCCATTGCCATCCTCTGTTTACTCCTGATTGACTGCCTCCTGCATCGGGTGTCCTTGAACAGGGCCAGCTGTGGGTCATCTTCATCCACGCTGTCAGGCTCACACAGCTGGGTCTCCACCAGGTGGGAGGGGCCTGGCTGAGGGCTCTGCGGAGCCTCAAAGCCATCATCAGCAAGCTCTTCAACACCCCCCTCCTCCTCCTCTGAGTCGTCCGACCCAACTGCCGAACCCACAGGCTGACCCTGAATCACAACAGATTTGTACAAGGAAAGTTGCAACATTCAGACACACTTCTCGGCCATTTCTGCAATTAAATACCTGTGAGACCACCACATCACACCCAGGAGATTCTCCAAAATCCTTGTTTCTCTCAAGCCAACACTCTTTCATCTAATGAAATGAGACTTGGCAAAGGCAAAAGACAGGAGAATCCATCTTCCTGTACGGTTAAGAAGCAAAGAGTTAGGCTTATAACGTTGGAGATGATGGATAAACAGTGGGTAAAAACAAGAGATACGAGAGAGATACAAGAGAAGGCTAAGGAAGAGTTATACACCTCCGTTACTCCGTTAACATTCTAAGAGAGAGAATTAGTTCATTCTCTCCTTGACTCTATTTTTGTAGACCTCATATTCTTCATGTTCCTACAAAATAAACCTGAATAAAATTGACGCTTCTCTTTCTGTTTCTTTAGACTGGGTTATGCCCACATCTCTCATGGTGACTCTGAATGTCCATCCACCCTGTCCAAGTTTAGGAGCCATCAGTAGTGTGACCTTAGTCTGTTCCATCTATAGCTACTCCCTAGAGAACATCCAAGTCACCTGGGAACCAGATGGGAAATTTCAAACGTCACCAAAGGATCGGCCAAATAGTGTCCAATTCTACGCCAGCAGCAACTTCACAGTATCCCTACAAGAATGGAACAAGCTAAAAGAATATACCTGCAAAGTAACTCCAGCTGGAAGCAACCACACAGAGACAAGAAGTATCAGCAAATGCAAAGGTGATTCTCTCTCACTCACTCTCTTTTTTCTCTCCCTCTTTCTTTTTCTTTTTCTTTCTTTTTTCTTTCTTTTTCTCTCTTTTCTTACTCTCGCTCTCTTTTTCTTTTCTCTCTCTCTCTCTCTCTCTCTCTCTCTCTCTCTCTCTCTCTCTCTCCTTTTTTACTTATTCTGTCTGTCCATTCATTCTCTGTCACTTAACATATTTCTGTCTGGAACATAGCTTCATGTTCTCTTATTTTGTTTTCCTTCTTCCTTTGAGTCTTGGTAGCACCTTTAAAAAAGACGATCACGATGCCAGAAAATTACATTGAATTGATCACAGAATGTAGTAATGACTCAGTTGGAAAGAAAAGTGTTTAACTATAGCTAGTCCTTGATTTACAGCCAATCGCTTAGCAACTCTTCAGAGCTACAACGGTCCTCCCCCAAAAGCTACTTCATGATCCATTTTCAAAGTTTTGACAGCCACAAAACATTTTGGGCACTTGGCAACTGACTCACCTTTACTGCCATTTTCCTGGGGGGCACGTGACCCCAGGCAATAGACAGGAGAATCCACCTTCCTGTAAGAAACAAAGAGTTAGGCTTATAACGTTGGAGATAATGGATAAACAGTGAGTAAAAAACAATAGCAAAACACTGAGGTACCTGGGGTTATGTGACTGCAATTTGGGACTCTCTTTATTATGAGGAGGTTGAGCTCCTCCACATGCTTACTGGACCCGTGCCCTTCCTGGCTGGCTTATGCAGCTCGAGAGGGGACACGAGGCTGGTTCCTGGCGGTCATCTCCGCTTCTCTGAGTGAGGGTCACTTCCCCACCGCCTTGAAGGAGGCGGTGGTGAGACCTCTCCTCAAGAAGCCCACCTTGGACCCATCCTCTTTGAATAAATTTCGTCCAGTCTCCAATCTTCGCTTCCTTGCGAAGGTTGTTGAGAGCGTGGTGGCGCACCAACTTCCTCAGATCCTGGATGAAGCGGTTTATCTAGACCCGTACCAATCGGGCTTCAGGCCGGGCTACAGCACGGAGACGGCATTGGTCGCTCTGATGAATGATCTCTGGAGAGCCCGGGACAGGGGCCATTCCTCTGTCCTAGTCTTATTAGACCTCTCGGCGGCTTTCGATACCATCGACCATGGTATCTTGCTGCGACGCCTCAGGGGACTGGGAGTGGGAGGCACGGTTCTGCGGTGGTTCTCCTCCTTTCTCCAGGGTCGCTCGCAGTCGGTGCTGGCAGGGGGACAGAGGTCGACCCCGAGGCCTCTCGCTTGCGGAGTCCCCCAGGGGTCGGTCCTCTCGCCTCTCTTGTTCAACATCTACATGAAACCGCTGGGTGAGATCATTCGCAGCTTTGGAGTAGGGTACCATCAGTATGCTGATGACACCCAGCTTTTCATCTCAACTCCAAACAACATCAGTGATGCCCTCGACGTGATGTCCCGCTGCCTGAAAGCGGTCCGGGAATGGATGGGGAGGAACAGGCTTCAACTGAACCCGGACAAGACTGAATGGCTGTACGTACCGGCAAGCCAGGATACTCAGAACATCCCATCCCTTAACATCGGGGACAAGTTACTACCCCCTGTTGATAGGGCCCGCAACCTGGGTGTCCTCCTAGACTCGCAGCTCTCCCTGGAAGATCACATAGGAGCGGTGACCAAGGGGGCCTTCTCCCGGGTTCGACTAGTTCGCCAACTACGGCCTTATCTGGACCTGGATGCCTTACGTACAGTCACCCATGCCCTTGTGACCTCTCGCCTAGACTACTGTAACGCTCTCTACATGGGGCTGCCCTTGAGATCCACTCGGAAGCTTCAACTGGTGCAAAGTGCAGCGGCACGGACACTCTTGGGAGCCTCCCGATACTCCCATATCACACCTCTCCTCCGTGCGCTGCACTGGCTTCCGGTTGCCTTCCGTGTGAAGTTCAAGGTGCTAACAATGACATACAAAGCCCTACATGGCATGGGTCCGGACTACCTACGGGAGCACCTTCTGCCAATGTCTGCACCCCACCGTCCTGTGCGCTCCCACAGAGAGGGCCTCCTCAGGGTGCCACCGCTCAAGGAATGTCGGCTGGTGGCCCCCAGGGGGAGGGCATTCTCAGTGGGTGCGCCAGCACTCTGGAACTGCTTGCCAACCGAAATCCGGATGGCCCCCGACCTCCGCACCTTCCGGCGCGACTTAAAAACTTACCTGTTCCAGCAGTCCGGCCTGGCCTGATAGCTCTAATTGGGGTCCCAGTTTGTTTTTACTATTGTTTTTCACTATTGTTCAATCTGTATACCTACCTTACTCTGTACACCGCCCCGAGTCCCTCGGGAGAAGGGCGGTTTATAAAAACAAACAAACAAACAAATAAATAAATAAATAAATAAATAAATAAATAAATAAATAAATAATTGACTTCCAATTTTCTATTTAAAAAAAACTCCCGTTGGGGGAAATGCACTTGTTTAATGACTATGGCACTTATTCAACAACCTTTGCAGAAAACAGCCAGAAAATCAAAGATTGCAAAGATTTATGACCACAGTTCTGGGCTCAATTAAATTATAAGTCAAGGACTTCCTGTATAGAGTGAAATGTTCTAATTTGTTGCCGATTCTTCTTGCTTTCCTCAACACTTGTTCAATACCTCCTACAGGGAGTCCTCCTGACCACAACTGAGCCCACAATTTCTGTTGCTAAGCAACACAGATGTTAAGTGAATTTTGCCCTATTTTACGACCTTTCTTGCCATGGTTGCTAAGTGAATCACTGCCATTGTTAAGTTAGTAACAGGGTTGTTAAATGAATCTGGCTTCCCCATTGACTTTACTTCTTAGAAGGTCCCCAAAGGCGATCACATGATCCCAGGAAGCTGCAACTGTCATAAATATGAGGCAGTTGCCAAGCGTCCAAATTTTCATCATCTGATAATAGGGACGTGCAATGGTCGTAAGTATGAAAAATGGTTCAGTGCTTTTGTAACTTCAAATGGTCACTAAATGAACTGTTGTAAGTCAAGGACTACCTGTATAGTGTTTTGTTTCTCCATATGAACTTTTTTTACTATTTTATTCTGCCCATTGTAAAATGTTTGTCATTTGCCCTCTTGTAGCCTGTAAGAACAGTATACCACCTCCCACAATTTATCTACTCAAACCTCCCCTTGAGAGACTCTTCACCCAAAAGAGAGCTACTTTGACTTGCCTAGTGGTGGGCTATGAACTGGAGAACGTGATGCTCACCTGGATGATGAACGGACTTAACCTCACCACAAATGCCACCACAGAAAAAATCAAGAGACACCCAAATCGGACCCAAAGTTTCCAAAGCCAACTTAACCTCACCAGACCAATCTGGGATTCTGGAAAGAAAATTGAATGCAGCATTTCTCATCTCTGCTCACTTTTCCCTGAGGTGAAACAGAGCATCCAAAAAAACACAGGTGAGAGAAGATTCAACAAAGAAGGCCTCAAAGATCAGGGGAAAATATTTGGATTGCCTGAATGTCTACAGAGATTCTCAATCATCCAGGTTGCCCCAAATGTTCCTTTTTTCCCCTGAAAGACAACTGTGCTTTCTTTGTTTTGGAATGGAATGGAATGGAATGGAGTGGAGTGGAGTGGAGTGGAGTGGAGTGGAGTGGAGTGGAGTGGAGTAGAGTAGAGTAGAGTAGAGTAGAGTAGAGTAGAGTAGAGTAGAGTAGAGTAGAGTAGAGTAGAGTAGAGCGGAGCGGAGCGGAGCAGAACGGAACAGAACAGAACAGAACAGAACAGAACAGAACAGAACAGAACAGAATAGAATAGAATAGAATAGAATAGAATAGAATAGAATAGAATAGAATAGAATTGGAGTAGATATAGTAGAGTCGATAGAGTAGAACAGAATGGAACAGAATAGAATAGAATAGTTAGAAGGGACTTTGGAGGTCTTCTAGTCCAACCTCCTGCTCAGGTAAGAAATCCTATATACCATTTCAGACAAATGGTTGTCCAATCTCTTCTTTAAAACTTCCAGTGTTGGAGTTTTTCCTTGAAGAAATTTAGCTTCTCATCCAAGAAGCTTCTTCAGTTTTGAGGATGGAAGGATTTATATCCTTTGCAAATGGGAATATATTCGTATTCCCATTTGCACTATTCAGGGCACAGATAAACCTCCAAGTGGCCTCAAGAACTCTCAGGAAGAGTGCTAATGACCAGATGACTGCAAGGGATATTCTCCACCATTCTCCACCTTTCAGTCAGAATTGGAGAAGCTTCTTGGATGAAAAGTGAGACATCTTCAAGGAAAAACAAAGCAAGTACAGCTGCCTTTTGGGATTTGGCTTGCCCCTGAAAATGGAGGAAGGGAGAATAATTCTCTGGGCCAATTATCAGAGGATTGTTTCTACATCTTTGGTTTCATATGCATCAGAAAATGGCTGGCCCCAATTAAAAACATTCAAGAGTTCAAAATCATGCAGATTAAATATCATGAATGCACCATCCTTACGGTATTTATTCCAACCTTTCTTTTTCTTTCACTTAAAAAAAATCACCCTTATCCATATTTCCATCTCTATCTTTATTTTGTATAGATTTCAACCACATTAAAGTACCATCTCTCTCCTTGGTTCTTCCACCACTATCACAATTGACACAACCGACCTCCCAAGCTGTTGCCTGGTTGACTTGTGTGATCAGTGGATTCTTCCCATCTGAGATACTCGTCAAATGGAAGAAGAACAACAGTAGTATAGATGCCTCTAAGTATATCACAGGCCCATCCATGCTTAAAACTGGAAAGTCCACGTTTGCTACTCAAAGTGTCCTGAAAATCCCAGCATCTGAATGGGAAAATAGAGCTGTGTATACATGCCTAGTGGGACATGAATCCCTAACTATCATGAAGAACATCAGTAAATATTTGTATGGTAAGTCTTGGTGCAGGAAAATTCTTGGTCAGCCAGGAATGGAACCAAGGTTTTTAATTCTGCTCAGTGAAAATTACTATGTGAATCACAGCTGGTAGTGAAGGAACTTGCAGAATCAAGCTTCTCAGCTACACTTCTTAACCACCGATTAAAAATGCATGCAAACTCAATATTTACAACTCTTACGGAGCTACCGAATGTTCTCTATTGAAAAGTCTTGAATTTCAAGGTAACCCAGTTGGTAAGATAGTTCCATCAGTGGTGTTTGGACAAAGATGGCTGTTTACATATTGCAATCTTCTCTTGATGACCATCCACAAAATGGTTTCCATTTGGAAAGAAGTCTCCATAATTTGAAATCACTAAAGGTCGTGGCCCCTCCTGTCAAGGAAAAGCTGGGAGTCAAACGTTGCTGATCTATTTAGATTATTGCTATTTAGTCATATACTGTATAGATATTAAACTCACACAGTCCTGATTATATTGTGCAGCCCCAAAACCAACTGTTTCTTTTCAGATTTCCTGAAACCCACTTCTCCGCGAGTGATGGCCTTCCACACCTTTGAGGACAAGAGCTATCCAAAGCTTGTTTGCTTTGCTACCAGCTTCTACCCCCAAACCATAGATATTCAGTGGAGCATCAAAGGAGAGAAACCCAGTTCCATCCCAAACTGTTCACCTCCAGTGCCCCTCCTTGATGGGACATTCCAGAAGGACTGTAGTTTGACCATCAGTGAAGAAGACTGGCACAATCCACAAATATATACATGCACTGTGAATCACCATGCAACCAACTTTTTGACTAAGAAAGACGTGCATTCTGCTGGTAAGTTGTACTTTGCGCCTTTAAATTGTAAACCAAAGAAACAGTGGGCCTGATATATTTACAAAGTACTTTTATGATGAGTGAATAGCCACATTTCTTGAGCCTCCGTAAGCTCCACTTCATATTTCAAATCAGCGGCCTTGGCTTTTAGTCTGCCAACTCCTGCCTGCTTCATTATTAATGTGGTTCCTAACAGAAATGTTATGCTTTTAGTAATTTGCATAGCCGAAATATATTAAAGATACTGGTCTGGAACAACTCACCACAGTCAACTCACCTCAGGACAGCTCACTGTGGGACAATTCAATGCTGTATTAATCATTTCATTTTATCATTGGTGACCACGTTTTTCATCGAAATTATTGTAACTCCTGTATTTTTTAATTGACTGTCTTTCTTTTATTATTATTATTATTGGCCACGGTTCCATTGAAATTGATTTAACTTTTGTAGTTGTTGAATTGCCCTGCGGCTAGTTGGCCATCGCAGGTAGGCTGCAACTGGTTGGCCATGACGAGTTGGCCATGATGAGTTGGCTGTGGCCAATTGTCCCATTCCACAAATGTACCATGGTGCTGATGGCTGTGGCTATTGAGTTGATATTGACTGACATCAAAGAGAGAGAAAAGCAGCTGATTGGTTGAGAGAGATGAATAGCTTTTAGAATATCATCTCTGATCTGCATTTGAAGCTCGTAGTAAATAATTGCTCCTATTAGATGGAGAGTTAATCTATTAGCTTTGAGGAAGAAAGGGTTGAATGTGGGTCAAACCATTTTCCAAGGTTGATTCCATACATCCTTCATCTTGCCTATCTCCAAGTAGAAGGATCTGCATTTTTTAAAAAACAAAACGAAGTTGTTGTTCCTCCTCCTTTTCCGGCCATAACATCCAGATGTTAGATTAAATTTATTTAGATTTCCCAGGCTAATCAGAAGAAGGAGCAGCTGTATTTGAAACAGTCATTCCAATATATCCCCTTTAGGCAAGGAGGTGAGATAGGAACAGGAAAGTACCCACCAAATTAATTCATGCAGCATTGCTTTTGAAGGAATGGTGACATCTCCAAGCAATATGGACGTGATCAAGATGCAATTGCCTTCCTTTGAAGAGCTCTTCACAAATAGAAGTGCAGCTCTAACCTGCATGGTGCCCTTCATGAACGCCAGTGCCAATGCAAGCTTCAGCTGGACCATGGATGGCAAACCGGCCGACAATAATTCAGTGACAAATGAAGTCTTCCAAGAAAACAACCACACTTCTTTGATGTATGGCCAATTGCAGGTGAATCTGAGTGAGTGGACCAGCACCACCCAATTCACTTGTAGCATCCAGAGTGGCCAAGGAGAAATAGAGACGAAGCATTTTGACCGAAGGAATGGTAAGGGCTCATATAAAGAGCTGGCAAAGTAAATGAGATAGAAAGGGAACGTTAAGTACAGAGAGATTGGGAAGTAGCTCAATTCAACTTTATTCTGAATTGATCCTAGCAGTGGTCAAAACCAGATATCACTTAGCAGAGTCTGGTTTCTGAAGAGCAGAATCATGGCAACATCTTAATGGTTTGTTCACAACAGAGCCAGTTTGGCCAAGTGCTTAAGGTGTTGGCTTAAACACCAGGAGAGTGTGAGTTGTAGTTCCACCTTAGGCATGAAAACCAGCCAAGTGACTTTGGGCCAATCACCAGGAGACCCATGAGTTCTAGTCCCACCTTAGGCATGAAAACCAGCCAAGTGACTTTGGGCCAATCACCAGGAGTCAGTGAGTTCTAGTCCCAACTTAGGCATGAAAAGCAGCCTGGTGACTTTGGGCCAATCACCAGGAGACCCATGAGTTCTAGTCCCACCTTAGGCATGAAAACCAGCCAAGTGACTTTGGGCCAATCACCAGGAGACCCATGAGGTCTAGTCCCACCTTAGGCATGGAAACCAGCCTGGTGACTTTGAGCCAATCACCAGGAGACCCATGAGTTCTAGTCCCACCTTAGGCATGAAAACCAGCCAAGTGACTTTGGGCCAATCACCAGGAGTCAGTGAGTTCTAGTCCCACCTTAGGCATGAAAAGCAGCCTGGTGACTTTGGGCCAATCACCAGGAGACCCATGAGTTCTAGTCCCACCTTAGGCATGAAAACCAGCCAAGTGACTTTGGGCCAATCACCAGGAGGCTGTGAGTTCTAGTCCCACCTTAGGCATGGAAACCAGCCTGGTGACTTTGAGCCAATCACTAGGAGACCGTGAGTTCTAGTCCCACCTTAGGCATTAAAGTTGTCTGGGTGATGTAGAGCCAGTCCCTCTCTCTCAGCCCAACCCACTTCCCAGGACTGTTATTGTAGGGGAAAGAGGAGAAAGAAATATATGTATGTTCACCACCTTAAAGTACTTATAAAGTAGTAAAGGCAGGATAAAAAAAATCTGATACATACCTGTAAATAAATAATGATGGCCTTTAACTTAAGAATTCCACCAGAATTCCAGAAGTCATAGCTTGACAAGGATGGCAGGAATGTTGAAGATTTCTAACCCATCATCCTTACCTGAAAAGTGAGAGGCATGGTAGCCTAGTGGTGAAGGCACTTGCCTCCCACTTGGAAACTTGAGAGTTCAGTCCTAGGCAGCGGCAGATATTTTTCTCCCAGGGGGCAAAGGAAAAAAAAACTGCTGTGAACTCCTTGTAGGAGTCAGGAAGGGCAGCCGGACAGTAAACACTCAGCTCCATCCAGTCACCCTGACTCTACCCCGAATTAAGGGATTACAGGGTCATAAAAAGGGAGTTTTAACCTTACATGAAAAAAAAATTAAATAGTAGTTCTGAGAGGGGAAAAAACCCTTCTCAATACAGGTCAGGGTACAAAGATGATAGAGTCCAGCACCTTTTGTTTCCCAAACATGTTGTCTTGTCTTTGATAATCCAGGGACTGTGAAACCCCCCAAAGTGGATCTCCAGCGTCAGTCATCCAGTGAAGACCTCAATGTAACCCTACTGTGCATAGCGAAAGATTTCTATCCAGATGAAATATTTCTGAAGTGGGAAGAAGAGAACCAAGAGTTGTCCTTTAAAGGCCACGACGCCCACGGCATGAAATGCGATCACGAGAAACAAACATGTTCCTTGCTAAGCATGCTTGAAATCCCCACCAGCAAATGGATGATGGGAGCCTCCTACAGATGCCTTGTAGCGCACGTCTCTTCTGAAAACATAATCGCTAGAACAACTAATTTCTTAACTGGTAAAAACAACAACAACAACAACTCCAACAACCACACCAATTGTGGTGCTCTTGTTATAAGGCACTTTTTATGTATCTTTCCATTTTACATTAAAATAATGTCTACGCGTTGGATGTTTCTTTCTCTCTTCTTTGATTGGCACCTTGGTTTACACCAACAAGAGCCATGATTTAGGTTAATGCAATGCCCCGAAGATGCTATATGGGCTGTGGAGTTTTTATTGTGGCTGATAGATTCCCACAGATATTCATTTGATATGCATTTGGTGTGTTTCTCCCCACCCCAGCCCACCCCTCAAAAAAAATGTTTGTAGTCTTTTTCCTTACGTTTGAACACGACTTTTGATGCTAATTATTTCTCCTTGCTGCTTTCAAGACCGGCTTGATATTGAATGATATGATTTGGGGAATGAGGATTCTGTAGTTCATTCTCCAGGCACGACACGGATTGCATTGATCTTGCTTTAAATCTGTTTTGATTATTTTATACTTTTGAGTCTCGTTTTTGTAACTCGCCCTGAACATTTGGTTCTTGGTGGTATGAAATATCATATTTATTTTATTTTTATTTTATTTTAATTCCATTTATATCCCGCCCTTCTCCGAAGACTCAGGGCGGCTTACAAACTTAGCAGTAGCCTTCATTCTATGTATATGCCTGCTTATTAGGGCTTTCACACCTCCCCCAAGCGGCATTATTACAAAGTCAGCTTACTGTAATTGCCCCCAACAATCTGGGTCCTCATTTTACCTACCTCAGAAGGATGGAAGGCTGAGTCAACCTTGAGCCTGGTGGGATGCGAACCTGCACTAATTGCAGGCAGCTGGTGTTACTTAAGGAGGCATTAGCCCACTGCTCCACCAAGGCAGTTACAGGTTGTCCTCGAACTTTTGACCAGTCATTTCAAAACTGTTTGAAGTTATGATGGACCCCATAAAAGATACGTACAACTCAATTCTGAAATGTTGATGGCTGCCCTCATGTGGTCGTGTGATCGCATTTAGGGTGCTCCGCAACCGGCCCACATTTACTGATGTTTGCAGCATCCTGAAGTCACGTGGTCACAATTTATGGCATTTTTGCCAGAAATCACCATTTACCTCTGGTTTCTGGCAAAAAAAACCCAAGCCCATAGTGAACAATGGATTCCCTTAACAACTGTCGCATTTTTTTATGACCGTGGTGTTCGCTTAACAATGGCCACAAAAACAAAATAGTTTGAAAATCAGGTTGGACATGTAGTTACCCATTTTACAACCATTGTAATGTACTGCAGTAATGGCTAGGCCGAATTATGGATGTAAGTCGAGGACTACCCATATACATATTAAATCAATGATAAAATAGAAATTGATAATGGCTGTCTCCTTCTGTCTAGTCCATCCAATGTTTTCTGTTGGCTTTTGTTGGCTTTTCAGAAACGTAATTCTCAATTTTTTTTCCCCTCCATTCTTCAGATTCCTGGGATTGTACCCTCATGGGAGCTGCCTTCTGTGACATCCGCCATGAAAGCGAAGATGAATATAGTGAGCTGGAAGAAGCCAATGGTGTCTGGAATAAAGTTTTCACCTTCATTGTTCTCTTCATTCTGGCCATATTTTACGGCGGCCTAGTCACTTTCATCAAGGTAAAAGAGGAAATCAAAGCACAGAAATAGATTGTCGCCATGTCTTTCTTTCTCAATTGCCCTGTCAACTCCTCGTCTTCGCCGGATTGACAAGCCCACAGGAAAAACCACGACGAAGTACGGATGACTGGAAAGAGTACCTTTAATAGCAGGATCTCTATACCTTAACAAAGTCAGCGTTGAGAGCCACACGCTCTCAACGCACCTTTTATTCTGAATCTGTAACTAGGTAGCAGCCCCACCCCTAGACTCCACCCCTCCCTCGTGCAGACCAGCATCCGCCTGGCCTGCGTAAATACTCCACCCCCCTACTCCTTCAACCCACGCCCAGCTCCCTCCACCGGCACCGTGCTTCCCAGCGTGAAGGTAAGTACAAGCCCACCCCCCTCCTAACAACCTGAGTGTGCTCCCCTCCACCAATGCATCTCCCCGCGCCATCCCCATGACCCCCTGGCAGCCCCCAAGGTCCGGGTGCAGCTGTTCAGCACCCTGCGTCGCTGCCGGCCGTCTCCCTGCTGGCTGCCCCGGCGTAGCCATCCTGCAGCCACTCACGACCGCCGGACAGCTGGAGGGTGTGGGCGCGGCTGGACTCTCGGCGTCGCACGGCTGCTCGCCCGCCGGTCAGCTGAGGAGCTTGGGAGCGGCTGGGCCTTCGGCGGCGCGCGGCTGCCTCCCCCCCGGCCAGCTGGTGATGGGAGCAGCGGGGCCTTCGGCGGCGCGCGGCCGCTTCCCCCCCGGCCAGCTGGTGAGTGTAGGAGCGGCTGGGCATTCGAACGGCTGCTCGCCCGCCGGTCAGCTGGGGGCTTTGGGGCCGGCTGGGCTTTCGGCGGCAAACGGCAGCTCGCCCGCCGGACAGCTGGAGGGTGTGGGCGTGGCCGCTGCTGTTGCCGAGGGCTGCGAGCCGAATCCCCCTCCCGGCGAGTTTGTCGAACCCGAAGGGCTCGACAGTCGGCCCCTCCTACCAAGGCTCCTCCTGAAAGGCAAGGTAGAGAAGTCAGACAAGCACTAAGGAGAGCAGCAGATCCCCCCCGACCCCCTCCCGAGGGTTTACCAGGGTGCTTCTGGTGGAACGCCTTAACCAATCTAGGGGCCTGAACGTTTGACTCCGCCACCCAGGATGCCTCAGTTATTGGGTATCCTTTCCACAGCACCAGGTATTGCAGTCGCCCTCTCCGCATCCTGGAGTCTAAGACTTCTTGTACCTCGTATTGCCCATCACCCACAGGCCCCGGCCCGACTGGCTCCCCCCGAATAGGAACAGGGGCTGGTTTCAGTAAGCTGCCGTGGAACACGGGATGCACTTTGCCTAGAAATTTAGGCAGCCGAAGGCGCACCGTGACCGGATTGACGATGTGGGTTACCTGGAAGGGGCCTATGTACTTAGGGCCCAGCTTTTTACTAGGTATTTGTAATCTCAGGTATTTTGTGGATAAGTACACCCAGTCCCCAACCCCTGGGGTGTAGAACGGTTGGCGCTTCTTATCCGCTTGGGCTTTTACAATACTGGCTTGCTTGTTTAGAGCCTGTTTGGTCGCCGCCCATGCTTTTCTGACTTGTAGCATCCACTCCTGGGGTTGACAAGAGGAGGCCGGCCCCTGGTCACACTCGGGAACAGGAGGGAAATCGTAGCCAGACACCACTGTATACGGTGGGAGACCAGTACTACTGTGCACAGCGTTGTTGTGGGCGATTTCTGCAAACGCCAATAGGTCAGCCCAGTCTGCCTGCTGGTACGAGACATAGCTGCGTAGGTATTGCTCCACCGCCGCGTTGGCTCGTTCTGCCGCGCCGTTTGTGCAGGGATGATACCCCGAGCTTAGTCCCTGGGATGACCCGATGAACTGGAGAAATTCACGCCAGAACCTGGCGGTAAATTGTACCCCTCGGTCCGAGATAATACGTCTAGGCGCCCCGTGTAAACGGTACACGTGGGTTATAAAAAGCCAGGCCAGACGCCGGGCCGAGGGTAAGCCCCTTAACGGAACAAAATGGACCTGCTTGGAAAACAGGTCAACTATGGTCCAGATGATGGTGTATCCCCGACTCTCTGGTAGGTCTACGATGAAATCCATCCCGATGTCCTGCCATGGCCGGTAGGGGTCCGCCACCGTCTGTAACAGCCCTGCCGGCTTTCCGGGCTGGGTTTTCGCCATGGCACAGGTGCGGCAGCGCTGGACATACTCTTTGACCTGCCGCCTCATCCCGGGCCACCAGAACTGACGCCTAGCGAGGTGCAGTGTTTTCAGGAACCCGAGGTGGCCGGCCTGCTTGGCATCATGACACCTATAAAGCACAGTGTTTCGCAGGGTTTCTGGCACGTATATCTTACTCCCATACCAGGCCAGGTCGTCCCGTCGTGTTAGTAGCCGCGAGTGCTGCCGTAACCAGCCATCTCCCTCCAGGGCCTTTTTCAGCTGCGGTACCAGTTCATCCGCAACCCCGTTCTGTACTGCCTGTACCTTCTCTGGGCCGAGAGGAGGGATAAGAGCTTGCACCACCTCCTCCCGCTGGTTGTCATACTGCGGAAGCCGAGAGAGGGCATCCGCCAGGAAATTCTTCCCCCCTGGGACGTATTTCAGGGTAAACCTAAACCGCCTGAAGTACAGGGCCCACCGTACATGCTTAGGGGCCAACGTACGTGGGGATTGCAGGGCTTCTAGATTCCTATGGTCCGTCCATACTTCGAAGGGCTTTTCTGCCCCCTCTAGAAGATGCCGCCACGTCTCCAACGCCCACCGAACGGCGTAGGCCTCCTTCTCCCAGATAGCCCAGGCGCGTTCGGTGGTTGATAGCTTTTTAGACGCGTAAGCACAGGGTTGCAACGCACCTTTACTGTTGTGCTGCAAAAGGACAGCTCCAACCGCCACGTCGCTAGCATCTACTTGCACGACGTAAGGCGCTGCTGGGTCAGGGTGCAGGAGTATGGGCTCTCGGGTGAACAGACCTTTTAAGGACTCGAAGGCCTGTTGACAGTCTACGGTCCACGATACCCGCATCCCAGGCCGTGGTTTCACCGCCAACGTCTTGGTTTTTAGCAAGTCTGTTAATGGAAGAGCCACTGCAGCAAACGATGGTATAAATTGGCGGTAGAAATTGGCAAACCCCAGGAAGCTCTGCAGCTGCCGTCTGGTCCCCGGGGCTTGCCACTGCAGTATAGCCTCCACTTTCTTTGGATCCATTGCAATCCCGGCTGCCGAGACCCGATAGCCTAAGTAGTCCAGTCGAGACGCGTGAAATTCACATTTTGACAATTTCACGTACAATCGTGCTTCTAGGAGTTTCCGCAGAACTTGGCGCACAAGGGCAACGTGTTGGTCCATGGTCTCCGTATAAATAAGGATGTCGTCCAGATACACGAGCACCCCCCTGTATAAATGTTCATGCAACACTTGATTTATTAGTTGCATGAAAACGGCGGGGGCCCCCTGGAGACCGAAAGGCATTACGCGAAATTGGTAGCTGCCCAACGGGCAGTTGAACGCTGTTTTCCACTCGTCGCCTCTCTTGATTCGCACCCGATAATAGGCTTCGCGTAAGTCCAAGCGGGTAAACACCCTCCCCTTAGCCAAGTGGGACAACATGTCTTTCATTAGGGGTAGCGGGTACAAATGTTCAACACACACTGCGTTGACCCCCCGGTAGTCCACACAAAGACGCAGGCCCCCGTCCTTCTTTTCCCTGAAAAGAACCGGTGCTGCCATCCTCGAGCGAGCTGGTTGTATGAACCCCCGTGCGAGGTTCTTGTCAATGTAGTTCCGGAGTTCTGTCATCTCCGGTGGGGTCATGGCATACATCCGGGGCTTGGGAAGTTTGACCCCCGGCTCCAGCTCGATCGCGCAGTCCGTCGGTCGATGGGGAGGCAGGAGGTCGCATTCCTGCTCGCTGAACACTTCGAGGAATTCGGCGTACTCTGGTGGTACGTGTACTTCTGCCCCAGCCCTGCACTTCTCCTCCAGCTTCCCTGGCGGGCCAGACGGCCCTGGCTGCTCATGATCAGGGGGCTGTGGCCCAACCCCTAGGCGGAGGTGTCGACAACCCCCCTCCCACCAGATAGTCGGGCCCCACCTATCCAGCCACGTTAGCCCCAGAATCACCTCCTCCGTCATGGAGGGCACCACGATGAACCGTAACCGTTCCCAGTGCTCCCCCATATCCAGCCGCACAAGTTCTGTGACATGGGTGATAGGTACCCCCCCCAGAAGGGACCCATCCACCTGCTGGAACCGTATTGGATTCCTTAGCCGTACCACCCTAACACCCAGTTTAGCCACCACCTTCCGGCTGATTAGACACCTCGTGCTGCCCGAATCAATCAAAGCCTTAACCACCACCACCTCCCCCGTGGCGGGGTTTGTTAACGTAACCGGGACTGCAAATGGGCTAACCGAGGCACTTACCATGGGGTCCTCCTCTGGTCTCTCCCCATGCCCGTACATCTCCACGTCTACATCGATGCCACTGTCCCCTTCCGTTTGGCCGTCTCCTCCTGGTGTTAACTCCACGGCCTGCCGAGAGGCCCGGGAACGCTCTGCAAAGCGCCCGGGGGTTGTGCCCCTTGCCGGGGTTGCTGCTGCGACCACCCGGGACGCAGGTATTGGGCAGGCGGCCACGCGGTGCCCTGGTTGATCGCACCTGAAGCACCGCAAAACGGATCGCGGGGGCTGGGCAGTAGGACCCAGCGACGAAGGCGACGGCTTCTGCACCGGGCCCTGTGCCCTTGGCGGGACCTGACAGGAGTCTCCTACAGACCGTACACGACGTTGGCAACTCCGTAAGGCCACATCCAGCTCAACCGCGACCCGCAGCCAGTCTTGAAGCCTGGAAGGAATTCCACGGACGATACAAGCCCGGAGGAGGTGATCATCCAGACCGGCCCGGAATTGGTGAACCAGCATCCTTTCTGGCCAGGAACTGAGCCTGCCGGCCACTTCACGGAAGGCTTGCACATAAACTGTTGCTGGACGGCCGTTCTGCCGCAGGCCAACGATCTCAGCCTCCGCTCGATGCGTGCGTGTCACATCCTCGAAGCGTATCCGCAGAGCTTCGAGGAAAAGGCCGACGTCCCCCAATTCACGGGCACGGTCGCCGTAGAGGTTCGCCACCCAAGCCGCCGCCTCCCCTTGCAATGCCGTAGTGACGGCCATCACCATCCCCCACTGGGATGTATACAAAGGACCATACTGGTCCAGATGGTGGATGGCTTGTCCAAGAAACAGGGCCAAACGATCGGGGTTGCCATCAAAGGTTACAGGCAACGGTGGTGGGCCCCAGCCCGCAGGCCCTCCCCAAGGACCTGCCGGGCCTCCCAGCCCCTGTGCAACCCCTGGTTGTTGCCAACCCAGTATTCCTGCGGGCACAGCACCCCCCGGTCTTGTTCTACCAGGTCCTGGGGGCCCCAAGTCAGGAGCAGCCGCCGGTCCCGGCGGCGGAAGGCCCGGGACCTGCGGGGTACCAGGAGCCTGCGGGGCCCGGAAGCGGGGACTCGCCAAGCGGAACCGGGTTTGGCTTCTGCGCTCCTGGTCGGCCCTGGTTTGTGCCCATCTACCGGTCTCCAGGTCGCTGTCACTGGGGGTCCACGGCCGAGGTTCTCCAAAATGGTCCCTCAGGATGTCCATCGTGTAGCTGCCAGGAGCCGTGGTGTAGCTCCACTCCTCTCCTCCTTCGTCGGTGGCACGACGCTCTCTCCACTCCCAGAGGGACCCCTTCCCTCTGGACGGTTGGTCCTGTCCAGCCGCTGGCCGACTCAAAACAGGGCTGAGCCACCAATCCCCATGCTTCTCCTGAGCAGCTGGTTCCGAGGCCTCAGCTTCCTTTGGTGCTGGTCCAAGGTCCCGGACCTTAGGCCGAACCACAGGTGGGACCTCTGCCAAGTCCCCCCCCTCAGGAGGCACAGCAACCCCAGCGGGCCCCTCCTCTCCTGCCACAGGCACCCCACCCTGGGTCCCTTCAGCCATGGAGACAGGCAGAAATCAAAGCCCAACAGGAGGAGCGCTGTGCTAATTCAACGCTGACTTACTGTCAACTCCTCGTCTTCGCCGGATTGACAAGCCCACAGGAAAAACCACGACGAAGTACGGATGACTGGAAAGAGTACCTTTAATAGCAGGATCTCTATACCTTAACAAAGTCAGCGTTGAGAGCCACACGCTCTCAACGCACCTTTTATTCTGAATCTGTAACTAGGTAGCAGCCCCACCCCTAGACTCCACCCCTCCCTCGTGCAGACCAGCATCCGCCTGGCCTGCGTAAATACTCCACCCCCCTACTCCTTCAACCCACGCCCAGCTCCCTCCACCGGCACCGTGCTTCCCAGCGTGAAGGTAAGTACAAGCCCACCCCCCTCCTAACAACCTGAGTGTGCTCCCCTCCACCAATGCATCTCCCCGCGCCATCCCCATGACCCCCTGGCAGCCCCCAAGGTCCGGGTGCAGCTGTTCAGCACCCTGCGTCGCTGCCGGCCGTCTCCCTGCTGGCTGCCCCGGCGTAGCCATCCTGCAGCCACTCACGACCGCCCTCAGCCTCCTTTCAGATAGCGGCACGCCCGTGGGTCCGGCGCTCGCCCGCCGGACAGCTGGAGGGTGTGGGCGCGGCTGGACTCTCGGCGTCGCACGGCTGCTCGCCCGCCGGTCAGCTGAGGAGCTTGGGAGCGGCTGGGCCTTCGGCGGCGCGCGGCTGCCTCCCCCCCGGCCAGCTGGTGATGGGAGCAGCGGGGCCTTCGGCGGCGCGCGGCCGCTTCCCCCCCGGCCAGCTGGTGAGTGTAGGAGCGGCTGGGCATTCGAACGGCTGCTCGCCCGCCGGTCAGCTGGGGGCTTTGGGGCCGGCTGGGCTTTCGGCGGCAAACGGCAGCTCGCCCGCCGGACAGCTGGAGGGTGTGGGCGTGGCCGCTGCTGTTGCCGAGGGCTGCGAGCCGAATCCCCCTCCCGGCGAGTTTGTCGAACCCGAAGGGCTCGACATGCCCCTGCTGTAAATAAGTAATCTACCCATCACAGCAAAAGAAACATGGATTTGCATATTAACCACAGTAAGAATAGTATTTGCCCAATATTGGGAAAAATGAAAACTTACCAACAGAAGAATTAATTAAGAAAATTTTAGATTGTGCAGAAATGGACAGATTGACATTCAAGATAAAAGAGAAAGAAGACTCAGTGTTAGAACATGGGACAATTTTTATCAATGGCTAGAAAAACGAGATAGAGAGAAAGGAACATAATATGTACTATGTAACATTGAATATATACCAGTAAGAAGACGACTATTGAGCCATTAACTAACATATTGATTATGATAATATAGAAATTATTACTTTTTTTTAAATACGTGAACCCAGACAACATGCTGTTTGCTAAATATTAAGAATGTTATTTTATAAAAACCCTAACCCTATAAAAATTATAGATAGATAGATAGATAGATAGATAGATAGATAGATAGATAGATAGATGATAGATAGATAGATAGATGATAGATAGATAGATAGATAGATAGATAGATAGATAGATAGATAGATAGATGATAGATAGATAGATAGATAGATAGATAGATAGATAGATAGATGATAGATAGATAGATAGATAGATAGATAGATAGATAGATAGATGATAGATAGATAGATAGATAGATAGATAGATAGATAGATAGATAGATAGATAGATAGATAATAGATAGATAAAGAAACATGGATTTGCAGAAGCAACGAAACTGATTAAGGGGCTGGAGGCTAGAACATAGGCAGGAATTGGGTATATCTAGTCTAGTGAAAAGAAGGACTAGGGGGTGACATGATAGCAGTGTTCCAATATTTGAGGGCCTGCCACAAAGAAGAGGGGGTTCACCTATTTTCCAAAGCACCAGAAAGCAATGGATGGAAACTAACCAAGAAGAGAAACAACCTAGAACTAAGGAGAAATTTCCTGACAATCAAGCAGTGGAAATGTTTGCCTTCAGAAGCTGTGTGTGCTCTATCACTGGAGTCTTTGAAGAAGAGACTGGACAACCATTGATCTGTGCTGTCTCCTGCTTGAGCAGGGGTTTGGACTAGAAGACCTCTAAGATCCCTTCCAACTCTGACAATGTTCTATATTCTGTTCTAACCATCCCAGGCTGAGAAACCTGGGTCCTCTTAAATGTTCCTCAACTTCAATTTCTAGCAGCCTCTGTCAGCCGAGCCAAGGGTGAAGGATATTGAGAGTTATAATTCAACAATAACTGGAGGGCTCGCTCACCCTTGCACTGAGTGGGCCAATTCAGTAGCTAAGTCCAAACATCTCTCAGCCTTTTGAACTACAATTCAGATATTCAGAATTTTGAGAAAGCATTGCAGATACCCCAACATAGCACAAAGCAGGGGTCTTCAAACTTGGCCCTTTTATGACTTGTGGATTTCAACTCCCAGAATTCCTCAGCCAGGCACTCTGGCTGAGGAATTCTGGGAGCTGAAGTCCACAAGTTATAAAAGGGCCAAGTTTGAAGACCCCTGGCACAAAGTGGGCTTCTGTATCAGCATTTACTGGTTTGCCTATAAACTAATTAATCTCTGTTATCAAGAGTTACAGGTAGTCTTTGACTTATGAACACAGTTGGGATCCAGAATTTCCTCTGCTGAGTAAAGCAGGTGTTAAGGGAGTCTCAACAGATTTTATGATCTTTTCAGCCCCAGTTATTAAGCAAAACACTGCAGTTATTAAGAGAATAATACATTAAGCAAAACACTGCAGTTGTTAAGCAAATTCAGCTTGTCCCATTGACTCCCATTGCTGGAATTGGGTATGTCTAGTTTAATGAAAAGAAGGACCAGGGGTGACATGATAGCAGACTTCCAATATCTCAGGGGTTGCCACACAGAAGAGGGAGTCAACCTCTTTTCCAAAGCACCTGAAGGCAGGAGAAGAAGCAATGGATGGAAACTAATCAAGGAGAGAAGCAACCTAGAACAGACATGTCAAACTGCCGGTCCATGGGCCAGATGCGTCACGTCAAAACCGCACTGGCGGCAATGGGGAAAAAGTCACAATACATCACGCGACATCACATGACGTCGCGAGTTTGACATGCCTGACCTAGAACTAAGGAGAAATTTCCTGACAGTTAGAACAATTAACCAATGGAACAACTGGTGAATGCTCCAACAGTGGAAGGTTTTAAGAGACTGGACAACTATATGTAAAGGGTTTCCTGCCTAAGCAAGGGGTTGGACTAGAAAACCTCCAAGGTCCCTTCCAACTCCGTTATTCTAACTTTGCTTGTGGGAAGCCAGCTGAGAAAGTCACAAATGGTGATCACATGACCCCACATGACGCTGCAGCCATCCTGCTGGTTGCCAAGTGCCCAACCTTTGATCATATAACCATGAGGATGCTGTAATGGTTGTAAGTGCAAGAACCAGCTGTCAGGTTTTTTTTCAGGGCTGTTATAACTTTGAACGGTCACTAAACAAATGGTTGTAAGTCGAGAACTACCTGTATAACACTTGTTCTAAGATAATGGAGCTAGTTAAGACATTAATCAATGGTAATGTGCTAGATATCCTAGAGACCCACACTAGGTCAATTATTTAATACTAAGTGCCTGATTTAATCTGTTTTTCTCCTTCTCTTCCTTCTTCCTCTTTTTCTTCCTCTTTTTACAGGTGAAATAACCATTTGCTATCAATGAAGCATACATGAAATGAGATCCCACCTTTTCCCCCTCCATCATCCATTTCTTTCACCCATCCTTCATGACCACTGTTCTGAGCTACGTGTTTCATGGAAAGTCACGGCAAAGCATTAAATGTCACAAAAAAATATCCATTTCCATGTGACAGTCTCTGCTTCGGCAGCCTTAACAATAACAGGAGGAAACAAGTTTGTTTTCTACTTTTAAAAAAAAAGGCTCTGTGAAAGAAAGGATGCTTTATATCTTCATCCCAAAGTACACCAATGCTAAGAAACGCACTATGGGTACACAATTACCGAATTGTTGCCCTGTCCCCTGACAGTATGTCTAAAAGGGAGAATGTCAAAGAGCTAAAGAAAGAAAAAACATACTGTGCACTTTCCAAACCAAGTCCACCTATTTTCCAAAGCACCGGAAGGCCAGACAAGGAATGACAGATGGAAACTGAACAAGGAGAGATTCAACCTGGAAATAAGGAGAAATGTTCTGACGGTGAGAACAGTCAACCAATGGAACAGAAGTTGCCTTCAGAGGTTGTGGGATCTTCAGCATTGGAAGCTTTCAAGAAGAGACTGGACTGCCGTCTGTCAGAAATGGCGTTGGGTCTCCTGCATGAACAGGGGGCTGGACTAGATGACCTACAAGGTCCCTTCCAAATCTATTATTCTGTTCTGTTCTGTTCTGTTCTGTTCCGTTCTGTTCTTAATTTACTGCCATGACATATTGCAATACTTGATGGCTCCTCTGGTGTGTTAAAATCACTTTTCAAGAGTGACCCTGTTTTTATTTTTTTAAGAAAAGGGGGCAAATGAAAACCTGCTTCCCCCCCACCTCCAATACATACTTAACTCACCAGCTTTTGTTCAATGTTGTTCTTCTCTTGATCTGCTCTTTAATGCTATACAGCTGGTTCTCTTGATCAGCCCTTTGGTGCTAATTTAATTAGCTACTTCGTTTATTTTGAATTAGGCATTTAGGCCCCAAAAGTTTCTTAGTTTGCTGTTTTCGCTATCTAGACGTGTCCAAGAATCGATGGTTGCTTTGCTAAAAGCAGAGTTATCTATAAATGTGCATTGTATGTTCATGGATTAAGGTTATATATGGATTTTATCATGATGCAGCACATATGAGCATTAACCTTTTTTTATTTTACAAAACTGAATAACACTGCCCTGGCAATGGCATTTATTTTATACTGTTAGCTTTAAAGTTACCCTCTTATGCTATATAAACTGCATTAAAACAGGTTTTCATTACATTTCATTATATTGTGCTACGTTTTATGCTGTATACCGCACTATTCTTACGATCATAGCTTTTTTTCTGGATTTTTTTAACTTCTATAGTTGCACTGATTCTGATGATATTATTTTTCTGTGTATAATTTTCTCATTAACTAGAAGTATTCTGCAAAACTTTTGCTGCTACATAAAGTTTATATATATATATATTATTCTCTATCTTTTTTTATTAAAAAGTTTTACAAAAACAAGATTTTACAATATATCCCCAAATCCCCCCCACCCCAAACCCGCCCACTTCCCCCCCCCCACTTCCCAGAGCTAAATACAGGATTATAGTTACAATAATCATATTCTAAATAAAAATTATGCATAATATACAATTAACCAAATTCATAATGTGCTTTAACTCCCCTTTAACATAACTACATACAAAGTACCAATAACAATATCCCACTAAAATCTACTCATAAGCTAAATGGAACTTTTTAGTCCCATATTTGTTCTGAATATAATCTATCCATCTCCTCCAAACTGAAATATATCTTTCCTGTGAATGATCTTTCAAGTAAGCAGAAATCTTAGACATTTCTGCAAGATTCGAAACTTTAAACACCCATTCTTCTATAGTAGGCAAACTATCCTTCTTCCAATATTGTCCCACCAGTAACCGTGCTGCTGTTATCATATTCAACATCAAATTGGTTTCTTTAACATCACAATCTACAACAATACCCAATAAAAACAATTGCGGAGAAAACTTTATCTTTCTCTTAAAAATCTTTTGAATGTTCCACCAAATTTTAATCCAAAAAGCTTTTATATTTCTACAAGTCCACCACATGTGAAAATAGGTAGCTTCTAAACTACCACATCTCCAACATTTAGACTGTAAATTAGGATTAATAATAATAATAATAATAATAATAATAATAATAATAATAATAATAATAATAATAATAATAATTTTATTTATATACCGCCCTTCTCCTGAAGGACTCAGGGCGGTGAACAGGGCAAATATAAAAAAATACAAAAATACAAAAGTTAAAAGAAAATTAAACATATGCCCGACTAAAAACAGTAAATACAAATATTAAAAATGACCATAAAACCCAACCCATCCCCCATCAGGCCAGGCCGGCTTGTTCAAATAAGAGTGTCTTCAGATCGCGACGGAAGGAGCGAAGGTCGGGCGCCATCCGGAGCTCAACTGGCAGCCGATTCCATAGCTCCGGGGCGCCCACAGAGAAGGACCTCCCCCTGGGGGCCACCAATCGACATTCTCTGATCGATGGCACCCTGAGGCACTCTAATATTGCAATCCTGAGAGCAAAGCAAATAAAATTACTACAGCCATAAGGCCAGTGCAATCAATAAAATGGAAGCCAATCAAACATTTAATAATGTTCACATATAAGCTAAGTTACCTCTGCAGACAGTCATTCTGTCCTGTAACAGTAAACTTCTCATTGCATGGACATTGTAAGACTTATCAGGAAGTCTTAAACTGTAGTCTAAGCTGGGCAACTAAGACATTGCAGAAGGCAGCAATGGCCAATCCTTCCTAAGAAACCGTATAGGTAGATTAATCCATTCACCAAGAGAGGATCTTGACTTGAAGATGTTTTCACCTTTATCACAGGTTCAAATTGGGCAAAGTCAAAGTTGCAAATCTGGATCCTTATTTAAAGTCTCACATCCACTTTATTTTTCAAACTACAATATGCGCCATAAATTGAGAACAATCCTATTGCTGAAAGTCCATCACTCTTGGGTATCTGGGGTTGAGCAGAACACTTGTCTATTATCTCCATTGTCTGTATTTCATGTCTGCTTGCTTTGGAGATCCACCATGGATTACAAAGAAGAGATCTATGTGTTTATCAAGTGCCTAATATGTAGCAAGTGAGGATTATAGATGGACATAATCTGGGCTCCATTTCCTTCTAGGAGAGAGGGAAGGGAAGGGATGGGAAGGGAAGGGAAGGGAAGGGGAGGGGAGGGGAGGGAAGGGGAGGGAAGGGGAGGGAAGGGAAGGATTTTATCAGGGGATGGATGTGGAGAGAAGTGAAGAGAAAGCTCTGCAGTCTATACATCAGACTATGATGCATCAGACTATGAAGGGATGCGGTGGCTCAGTGAGTTAAGATGCTGAGCTTGTCGATCAGAAGGTCGGCAGTTTGGCGGGTCGAATCCCGAGTGCCGCATAACACAGTGAGTGCCTGTTACTCGTCCCAGCTTCTGCCAACCTAGCAGTTCGAAAGCATGTAAAAATGCAAGTAGAAAAATAGGGACCACTACGGTGGCAAGGTAACAGCGTTCTGTGCGCCTTTGGCATCTAGTCATGCTGGCCACATGAACACGGAGACGTCCTCGGACAAGTGCTGGCTCTTCGGCTTTGAAACAGAGATGGGCACCGGCCCCTAGAGTTGGAAACGACTAGCACGCATGTGCAGGGGAACCTTTACCTTTACCTTTTTATGATGCAACAAAGAAGCTTCTTGGATGAGAAGCAAATTGTTTTCAAAGGAGAAAAACAAGAAAGTCCAGTTGCCTTTTGAAAAAGCATCTTTGGGACAACCATGACCTGGATTATTGAGACTCTTCATGGTCATATGATGCAGGTAGGCACTCTGATGCCCAGATTGCTATGAAATTTAATTCACTTTCTCCAGAGGTTGTGGGCACTTGAACAGTGGAGTTTTTGAAGAAGATATTGGACAACCATTTGTTCAGAATGAAATAGGGTCTCCTCATTGAACAGGGGATTGGACTAGAAGACCTCCAAGGTCCCTTCCAACTCTGTTACTCTGTATTTGCGTCCATTATTATTTTACAATCTCAATAACAGAGAGAAAAAGGGAGGAAGTCGCTATCATAATATCATTGTGGACCTGGTATGCTTGACCTAGAGGATCTTCTATGGGAAATCCTGTTGATACTACAAGGTGCTACATAAAAAATTTTCACCCTTTTGAGTCAGGCAGGGAATATCCTACATCAATGTTTCTCAATGTTGGTGGCTTTACGATGTGTGGACTTCAACTGTCTCCATGACATTAAAAAAAAAGGTTAATGCATTATAGTTTGGTTTTCCCCACCAAACTCGGTGTTTTCACCTCTAGCTGAGTCAAAACACAAACGGAAGTTAAGTTTCTATTCAAAGCTCATCTGAGTTCTTCTTCTGAAGTTATGAATCTAACACTGTAAAGCTTTGGCTCAAATTGGAAGCTTCAGCTGCAGCTCTTGGTGTAAACAGGATACATCTGTTCTCAGGGTGACTTACCGAAAAAGGGTTAGGAGACCATCAACCGATAGTGTCGGCCATTTTGTCATGAACGGCAAACTTCAGGAAGAAATGGAGTGATCAGAGTTTTCATTGTGGCCACAATAAATTATGTCCTGAAAAATAGCATGTCATAGATTAAATGTGCCAGAGGTTCTCAGCTTTGAGGTTCTCAACGGTTAGATGTTTCTTCTGCTTTCTGAAAAAAGTAATCATAATTCATTTGTCATCAACAGAATGTCCCACATGGCTCATTTTCTTGCCTCTTTTTTTTTTTGCAGGGGTGGGTGCTGATATGGAGACTACACAACCATGAGTTTAACAGCAGCATGACTCAGGAAAATTTAGCAGGTGGTACTCTTTTTTTCGACATTTTGACCCATGAGAGAGAAAACACTTTATCCACTTTTTTTTTAATCCTGCAACTTGATAACTCTAGCGGTATTAATCCTACAGAGCCAGGCTTGTTCATTTCTTATGTTTGGAAAAGCTATGTGCACATCCTTGTTATGTGAGACTGCATAACAATATAGACATTTAGGTTTTGAACCTCTGCTTGTTTCTACTGACCCCTCTCTCTTTCCCATTCCATGCAAAAAGGTAACTATTAACCCTTTACTTTAAATCAGGACCTCAAAATCCAGAAAGAAGTTGAAAGACTTGAACACTGGGCCCTGTCCAGTGGTGGGATTCAAATATGTGAGCAACCGGTTCTCTGTGGGGATGCCACTTCCGGAAGTCCATTCTGGGCCTGGGCAATAAATATTAGCTACCGGTTCTGCTGAACTGGTGCAAATTGGCTGAATCCCACCACTGGCCCTATCTAATAAAATGCAAGGAAAGTAAGGTTTTACACCTAGGTAAGAAAAAACATGCTTAAAATCCTACAAGCTAGACTCCAGCAGTATGTGGATCAAGAACTACCAGAAGTACAGGCAGGATTTCGAAGAGGCAGAGGAACTAGAGATCAAATTGCCAACATACGCTGGATCATGGAGAAAGCTAGAGAGTTCCAGAAAAACATCTACTTCTGCTTCATTGACTATGCTAAAGCCTTTGATTGTGTGGATCATAACAAACTGTGGCAAGTTCTTAAACAGATGGGTGTACCAGACCATCTTATTTGTCTCTTGAGAAACCTATATGTGGGTCAAGAAGCAACAGTGAGAACTGGACACAGAACCACTGATTGGTTCAAAATTGGGAAAGGAGTTCGGCAAGGCTGTATACTGTCACCCTGCCTATTTAACTTATATGCAGAGAACATCATGAGAAAGGCAGGGCTATATGAATCAAAAGTTGGAATTAAAATTGCCAGAAGAAATATCAACAACCTAAGATATGCAGATGATACCACTCTAATGGCAGAAAGTGAAGAAGAACTAAAGAGCCTCGTGTTGCAGGTGAAGAAGGAGAGTGCAAAAGTTGGGTTGAAACTTAACATTAAGAAAACCAAGATCATAGCATCCGGCCCTCTCAATTCCTGGCAAATAGATGGAGAAGAAATGGAGGTAGTGACAGATTTTATTTTCCTGGGCTCCAAGATCACTGCAGATGGGGACTGTAGCCAAGAAATTAAAAGATGCTTGCTCCTTGGGAGGAAAGCCATGGCAAATCTAGACAGCACACTAAAAAGCAGAGACATCACCCTGTCAACAAAAGTGCATATAGTCAAGGCTATGGTCTTCCCAGTTGCAATGTACGGCAGTGAAAGCTGGACCATAAGAAAGGCTGAGCGCCAAAGAATTGAGGCCTTTGAACTGTGGTGCTGGAGAAGACTTCTGCAAGTCCCTTGGACTGCAAGGCGATCAAACTGGTCAGTCCTAGAGGAGATCAACCCTGACTACTATTGAGTTACACTTATATTCCTTATTGGACTAAAGGAATTTTCAGTCATTGCTACAAAAAACTCTGGAAGGCTGATCTGACGAGATGATAAAAAGAGCGCTTGGCAAAGGATGCTAAATACTCAAAGAATTTTGAAATCAAGAGCTAAATTGTAACTGAGAGAAGCATACAAGCCATGCTTACATAGTTGGTGTGGCTAAGGAAGAGGGAAAGAAGAAAGAAGAAGTCGAGCTAAATAAGGAACGACTGCTGGAATTGGGTATGTCTAGTTTAATGAAGAGAAGGATGAGGGGTGACATGATAGCAGTGTTCCAATATCTCAGGGGCTGCCCCAAAGAAGAGGGAGTCAAGCTATTCTCCAAAGCGCCCAAAGGCAGGACAAGAAGCAACAAATGGAAATTAATCAAGGAGAGAAGCAACCTAGAACTAAGGAGAAACTTCCTGACAGAACAATTAACCAGTGGAACAACCTGCCTCCAGAAGCTGTGAATGCTCCAACACTGGAAGTTTTTAAGAAGAGACTGGACAGCCATTTGTCTGAAATGGTATAGGGTTTCCTGCCTGAGCAGGGGGTTGGACTAGATGATCTCCAAGGTCCCTTCCAACTTTACTATTATGATTATGATAATCCTAGAACATTTTCAATTTAATTCCAAAATGGTGTTTCAGAGCACCAGGAAACCTGGGACTCTTAAAAATAGTCACATCTTCTCTCAAAATTACATGGCAGCTCCAGAACGCAATACTAACTTCCAGGAAAACATAGTTGATTTTAACATTATGGATGGAGGTTGCATACATGTTCCTACAGCAGTTGTTATAATTGTGGGGCACCTTTTGCAATCAAATTGCAAGTCTGGCACAGTCGTTTCTTGATGTTGAAAATAGCGTATCTAGCCATAACATCATGATCTTCTCAAAATGACTGTCTTTCACGAGATAACATGTCAGCTCATGGTGAGATGGGTGGCAAACAAATTTAATAAAATAAATACATACATACATAAATACATGTAACAGGTACAACTAGTGTGAGCATGCCATTGCAATTGGGAGAGAAGAACAAAGACATAACACAAAAGAATGCTAAGATCATTGGTGTCCTTCCATCCTACTCTTTCATAATTTTCATAATTGTTTAATTCCTGGCCTGTACTTCTAAGTAGCCTCTGTGTCTGTTCAGACCTTTCAGAACATCTTGAGTATGCTTTAGTTAGTTAGTTAGTTAGTTAGTTAGTTAGTTAGTTAGTTAGTTAGTTAGTTGTGGAACTAAATTTCTGCAGGCATGGAGAAGGTGGAGCTCCAAAAGCTATGCTTGATGAAGCTTGCTACCCCATTTAGAGTTCACGAGTCTACTCTACGTGCATTCAAAACAGGAAGTATGGCTGAAGAGAGCCAAGCTTGAATTTACTTCCTCATTTTTTTTTTCTTGCTTTAAGCAATTGTCTTCCAATTTGACATCTCTTTTCATCAGCCAATTTTAATATCAGAAGAAGCACAGACAAGGCATATGTATGTTCACAGTAAACAAACAGATCTAACAGGAATCCTCACAAAAACAGATAGTATAAATAAGCATTCATTTGTTTTATCAAAACATAAACAATCACAAGCTTGATCCAGTTAAAGAGAGGAATAACTAGTCACCCAAAACATGTTTGCTTGTGTGCATGTGTGTGTGTCTGTGCATGTGTTGTGAGTAGTGTAATGCTATTGCCTTTTTGATTAAGCAAGATTGCACATTGTCCCAAAAGACATAGGGGAAAATAGGAAAACCTGTTTCTACTTGTGTGAATGTCATAGCCATACACTTTTTGCAGCACAATCCCCAGCCACTAAAACCATTGTCTACCCACCAAAACACTGAATGCAGTTTCCAATGATGAAAGTTTTCTATCCCAGGTTGGATAGTTATATAAATCAATTCCTTTATCTGTTTTCTAGAATGGGATATCAGATATTTCATTGGGTGAGTAGACTGTCTGTGATAATCTGCACAATCTCTTTGTTGACATGGGAAATTCAATTAACATGTTCCTAGAGATCAGAAAGTCCCAACAGGAGTCAGAACCCAGGTATTTAAGGCAAAGTGTGGTTTCCAATTCCAGATCTCTATATAAATTGAGTTTTAAGTAGGACATGTGATATCCTTGTGATCAGAGGTGCAGAAAAATGTTCAGCCTTTGTAATTTGGGAAAGTTATAACTTCCAAGTTCCAACTGAAATACAATTTTGCCCGATAAATATTCAACTAAAGGTAAAGGTTCCCCCGCACATGCGTGCTAGTCGTTTCCGACTCTTGGGGCCGGTGCTCATCTCCGTTTCAAAGCCGAAGAGCCAGCGCTTGTCCGAGGACGTCTCCGTGGTCATGTGACCGGCATGACTAGACGCCAAAGGCGCACGGAACGCTGTTACCTTCCCACCGTAGTAAGGTCCCTATTTTTCTACTTGCATTTTTACGTGCTTTCGAACTGCTAGGTTGGCAGAAGCTGGGATGAGTAACAGGCACTCACTCTGTTACGCGGCACTCGGGATTTGACCCGCCAAACTGCCGACCTTCTGATCGACAAGCTCAGCGTCCTAACCCACTGAGCCACCGCGTCCCTAAATATTCAACTACTCGTTTACATTGGTCTACATAGATTGCAAAATTTTTCTCATTGTCATTTCTTTCCCTCACTTAATAATTTTCTTTCCCTCAGTTAACAGATATCAACCTCCTTGATATCATAAATTGAGATTTGTCCTTCAAGCAGATTTTTTTTTACAGTATCTGAGATTCCATCTGAGATTTCAAGTGTGGCCTTGGTAAAACCACACTTCGACTATTGCATCCACACTTCGACTATTGGTTGCCTTGACACAAAAAAATTTTGAGACTCCAGAAAGAGTGCAGAGAAGAGCAACAAAGATGATTAGGGGATTGGAGGCTAAAACATGAAGAATGGTTGCACAAATTGGGTATGCCTAATTTAATGAAGTGAAGGACTTAGGGGTGACATGATAGCAGCGTTCCAATATCTCAGGGATTGCCACAAAGAAGAGGGGGGTCTCTGGATCCCAAAAAGTTGTCTTGTATGTATCCTAATTTACAGCCTAAATGCTGGAGATGTGGCAGTTTAGATGCTACTTATTTTCATATCTGGTGGACTTGTAGAAATATAAAAGCTTTTTGGATTAAAATTTGGTGGAACATTCAAAAGATTTTTAAGAGAAAGATAAAGTTTACTCCACAATTATTTTTATTGGGTGTTATTATAGATTGCGATACTAAAGAAATTAACTTAATGTTGAATTTGATAACAGCTGCAAGGCTATTGGTAGGGCAATATTGGAAGAAGGATTGCTTGCCTACTATAGAAGAATGGACGCTTCAAGTGTCAAATTTAGCAGAAATGGCTAAGATTTCTGCTTATTTGAAGGATCATTCACAAGAAAGATACATTTTGGTCTGGAGAAGATGGATAGATTATATTCAGAATAAATATGGGACTAAAAAGTTCCATTTAGCCTATGAGTAAATTTTAGATTGTTATTATTATTAATAGTTTATTGTAGTGGAATTTTTATTAGTTTTAAGTATGTGGTATTATTACTATTTTTAGTATTAGTATGGTTTAATAATTTGGATATTGTATTGTTTAATAATTTGGATTTTAATTTGTTTATGTTTTTTATTATTATTATGTATACTTTTATTTTGCTTGTATTTATGTTAAAGGGGAGTTAAAGCGCATTATGAACTTGGTTATTTATATGGTTGGTTAATGTTAGTTAGATTATGATTATTATATTTGTAACCCTGTACTCAGCTCTGGGAAGTGGGGGAGGGAGAGGGGGCGGGTTTGGGGTAGGTTGGTTCTGGGGATTTTTTATAACTTTTATAAAACTTTTCAATTAAAAAAAAAGAAGAAGAGGGGGGTCAATCTGTTCTTCAAAGCACCTGAAGGCAGGACAAGAAGCAACGGATGGAAACTAATCATGAAGACAGCCAACCTAGAACTAAGGAGAAAATTCCTGCCATTGAGAACAAGTAACCAGTGGAATGACTTTCCTCCAGAAGTTGTGGGTGCTCCAACACGGGAGATTTTAAAGAAGAGATTGGACAACCATTTCTCTGAAATGGAATAAAGTTTTCTACCTGAGCAGGGAGTTGGACTAGATGACCTCCAAAGTCCTTTCCAACTCTGTTATTCTTGTTCATGAATGGGTGTGGAATATGAAGCATTTGAGCATGCAACATCCAAGGCGGAGAACACCTTCAAAAACTTGCAATTAGCAATCACTTCTACTATCAATTAGTTTAAGATTGAACAAATGACTACGTGGTTGATTTACATCTAAAAGATGGGTTCTGTCACAAAAAAACTGTGGTAAATTAATATTAATAACATTACAGGGCTTTTTTTTGTCATAGAATGCCCCGAACGGAGTTCGGGCACCTTTTTTGGATGGAACCTTGTAGGGTAGGCAAGACGGGTTGTATGATGTGTGTGAGTTCCAGCACCTTTTATTTTTTTTACAAAAAAAGCACTGAGTAGCAATATTGATTTATTGCAGTATTGTGTAGTATCATTAGAGGGATCACCAGCAGGAAAAAGGAGGTTGTACTCCTGCTATATAGGGTTTATACATTATCTAATGTATATAATCCTGCACCACACTCTACTGCATCTCTCTTCCGTCTCCATTTTCAACAGTTATACACAGTCTTTTTGATTAAGATCAGTGTGGTATATTAAGTTTTCTTGAGCTAACATTACTTGTTGAAAGTAATTAAGCTATCACCGGAAAACTGGAACAACAAACAGAGGTTTTCTCAAATCCCAATATTGAGTCTCAATATCAGCTGCAGAATCCTTTGGTCACTCACTAGCATCCTTTCACCATCCTCAATTTTGAATCTTCTCATCGTATTGGAATCGCAACATCAAAAATTACCAACTGGGAAGTTCATCTTGGCTGATAATTTCAAGAGTTTTGACTGCAAGCTACCAGAGGGACAGCAGTGTGCAGTTCCACATTTTTTATAGCAATAATCCATAACTCTGAAAAATCATCATCATCATCATCATCATCATCATCATCATCATAAGTTGGAAGGGACCTTGGAGGTCATCTAGTCCAACCCCCTACTAAGGCAGGAAACCCTATACCATTTCAGACAAATGGCTGTCCAGTCTCTTCTTAAAAACTTCCAGTGTTGGAGCATTCACCGCTTCTGGAGGCAGGTGGTTCCACTGTTTAGTTGTTCTAACTGTCAGGAAGTTTCTCCTTAGTTCTAGGTTGCTTCTCTCCTTGACTAGTTTCCATCCATTGCTTCTTGTCCTGCCTTCAGGTGCTTTGGAGAATAGCTTGGCTCCCTCTTCTTTGTGGCGGCCCCTGAGGTATTGGAACACTGCTATCATGTCACCCCTCACCCTTCTCTTTATTAAACTACACATACCCAATTCCAGCAACCGTTCCCTATATGTTTTAGCCTCCAGTCCCCCAATCATCTTTGTTGCTCTTCTCTGTACTCTTTCTAGAGTCTCGACATCTTTTTTACATTGTGGTGACCAAAACTGGATGCAGTATTCCAGGTGTGGCCTTACCAAGGCATTGTAAAGTGGTATTAGTACTTCATGTGATTTTGATTCTATTCCTCTGTTAATGCAGCCTAGCACTGTGTTGGCTTTTTTGGCAGCTGCAGCACACTGCTGGCTCATATTGAAGTGATTGTCCACTAGGACTCCGAGATCCCTCTCACAGTTACTACTATCGAGCAAGGTACCACCTATACTATACCTGTGCATTTGATTTTTCCTGCCTAAATGCAGAACCTTACTTTTTTCACAATTGAATTTCATTTTGTTAGATAGCGCCCAGTGTTCGAGTCTGTCCAGATCCTCCTGTATCTTAAGCCTATCTTCTGGAGTATTGGCTATTCCTGCCAGCTTGGTGTCTCTAAGCAACCTCTGTAGAGGTAACAAATTATTGAGGAATGACAAGGTATCCCTCTAGTTTTCATACACTACTTGAAGCAAGTATTTATTTTTCCTTTTGCAGATTTCTAGGTGGTTTTGATTCCATAACAGTACTAGACCACTTCAACTGAATGACAGGTTTTAAAACCCTGCTTACTGACCTCATTGTCTCCTTTTCAGCCTCTGAGCTTAACAAGGAATCACATATTTTTTCACGTGCAACTGTGAACACCCTAACCTTTTTGAAATTATAATGGTTAAGGTGCTGGCCTAGAAACCAGGAGACTGTAAGTTCTAGTCCTACCATTTTTTGCTGGGAAAATGTCAGCAAACCACTACAAAGGATTTGGAGATTAATTTTCCAAGGCGTTGTAAGAGTTTTAATGTTTTAAAGGCAAAAAAGGAGGAGGAACTAAGGATTAGGCCCAGCTCTACTTACTACAGGCCTGAGTTAACTTGTTTGGACAGGGCATGGAAGTTATCACTCAATTTCCACGGTTTTGTACTCAAAGACGAATACTGCTTCATTTTTTTTTAATACTCTGAAATACCAGAGGGCAAGACAAGAAACAATGGATGAAAATTAATCAAGGAGAGAAACAACCTAGAACTAAGGAAAAATTTCTTAACAGTGAGAACAATCTACCAGTGGAATGGCTTGCCTTCAGATGTCATGGATGCCCCATCACAGGAGACTTTTGAGAAAAGACTGGACAGCCATTTATCTGAAATGGTATAAGGTCTTCTGCTCAAGCAGGGGTTGGACATTAATAATAATAATAATAATAATAATAATAATAATAATAATAATAATAATAATAATAATAATAATAATAATAATAATAATAATAATAATAATAATAATTTTATTTTTATACCGCCCTTCTCCTGAAGGACTCAGGGCGGTGTACAGGGCAATACAATAAAATACAATATATAAAAGTTAAAAAATATTAAATACTACAGCCCAATTCAATAAATTAATACAATAGCGTTAAAATACCCCTAAACCCATCAGACCAGGCCGGCTTGTTCGAATAAATATGTTTTTAGGTCACGTCGGAAGGAGCGAAGGTCGGGAGCCATCCGGAGCTCCACCGGTAAACGGTTCCAAAGGTCTGGCGCGCCCACAGAGAACGCCCTCCCCCTGGGGGCCGCCAGTCGACACTCTTTGACCGACGGCACCCTAAGGAGGCCCTCTCTGTGGGAGCGCACTGGACGAAGGGAAGTTGATGCCGGCCGCAGGTGCTCCCGTAAGTAACCCGGACCCATGCCATTTAGGGCTTTATAGATCATAACCAGCACCTTGAATCTTACCCGGAGGACAACTGGAAGCCAATGCAGCTTGCGGAGTAGAGGTGTTACATGGGAGTATTGGGAAACCACCACCACCACTCTCGCGGCCGCATTCTGCACCAGCTGGAGCCTCCGAGTAGTCCTCAAGGGCAGCCCCATGTAGAGAGCGTTGCAGTAGTCCAAACAGGAGGTCATGAGCGCATGAGTGACTGTGCGCAAGGCATCCCGGTCCAGATAGGGCCGCAACTGGCGCACCAGGCGAACCTGGGCGAAGGCCCCCCTAGTCACAGCTCCTATATGATCTTCCAAAGAGAGCTGTGAGTCTAGGAGGACACCCAAGTTGTGAGCCCTATCTACGGGGGGTAATATCTCCCCCCCCCCATGGTTAACGATGGAATAATCTGAATTTCCCGAGATGCCGGCACACACAGCCACTCAGTCTTGTCAGGGTTGAGCCGAAGCCTGTTCCTCCCCATCCAGACCCGAACCGCCTCCAGGCAACGGGACATCACATCGAGGGCATCACTGGGGTGGTTTGGGGTAGAAATAAAAAGCTGGGTATCATCCGCATATTGATGGTACCCAACCCCAAAACCACGAATGATCTCACCCAGCGGCTTCATGTAGATGTTGAACAGGAGAGGCGAGAGGACCGACCCCTGAGGAACTCCACAAACAAGAGGCCTCGAGGCCGACCTCTGCCCTCCTGCCAACACCGACTGCGAACGTCCCAGGAGGTAGGAGGAGAACCACCGTAAGACGGTGCCTCCCACTCCCAACCCTCAAAGACGCCGCAGTAAGATACCATGGTCGATGGTATCAAAAGCTGCTGAGAGGTCTAATAGGACTAGGACAGAGGAGCAGCCCCTGTCCTGAGCCCGCCAGAGATGACCTCCAAGTTCCTCTTCAGACTCTGTTATTCTATTCCTATTTTATTCTATTCCTATTTTATTCTATTCTTATGCTATTCCTATTCCTATTCTATTCCTATTCCTATTTTATTCAAATTCCTAATTCTATTTTATTTTATTCCTTATTCTATTCTATTTTATTCTATATTCTATTCTTTTCTATTCCTGTTCTATTCTATATTCCATTCCATTCTATATTCTATATATTCTGTTTTATTATATTACATTATATTACGTTGTTATGTTATGTTATGTTATGTTATGTTATGTTATGTTATGTTGTGTTGTGTTGTGTTATGTTATGTTATCTTCTATTATCTTCTGTTTTTTTCATCCTCTTGGACAACATTGCAGAATTGAATGGTAATGATTTTGTCAGAGCACCAAATATTTACAGGTGTTGTTGACCAGTTTAATTAAGATACCCCTGTTTTTCTCAGTAAAAGAATTTTTGGACCTCTAAAAGACATAAAAGAGAAAGAAGGGAAGTTCTCCATGGTTGAGAACATTTCACATGGCAATTTTGGGAACTCAGAGCACAACAATCAAGGGTTTTTCACACCTTCAGTTCACACTTTTACGCCAGCTCTAAAGTTGTTACTAATTGCTAATTTTTGTTTGTTTCTAAATCACACTTCCTAAAACCATGAGCAAAACTCTGAAGGCCCTGTTAATCAAGGACATCATTCTCAAGTAGAAACAGAATCCAGTCTAACAACAGAAGATGATGGTGTCCCCGGCATTTGATTTGGTGAGTAAAAAAAAAAAAGAGGTACTGTTATTTGACTTTCCATCTCCTGGGAAGATAGAAATAAATGAGAATACTAGGAGAATGGGAACTTTTCTGGAATCAGATGCTGCCTCTGGGAGAAGAAGGCCAGGTAAGATCTCTTGGAAAAAGAATTTGTAACTGACATTTTATTAGATTTCTTGTCATTCTATTTAGTTTTCCTAGCTATTGAGGAATAGTAAGGCTTGTTGTCCTCTTCGTGTGATCAAATGTCCACCAAAGGGCCTGAAGTTCTTGGTAGAAACTTTGTACTGTAGGACTGTGTCATTGATTCTACCTCAGTCCCTGAATGTCAGTCATGGAGCAATTCTGCCCAAAGCTCAGAGTGGGCTCCTCACATCCTTCAAGGTGGTCACATTTTAGTAAGGAGTTAGCAGGAAGAGAGAGTTATACGCACAACTATCTTGCTGAGCTGGGAAACTGCCTGCCACTCAGTTAGAGAAAAGTTCAGAAATGAATGGTGGAGAGAGTTCTAGCATATTATGCTAGTTTCTTCCAAGCTTCACCAAAAAGCTAGAAGGACCTGCATGTTCCATCTGGCCTACCAGCCACCTTCATTCTTCATCTTCTTGCTTAGTCTAATGCCCAGAAAACCTAGATGGGCTTAAGGGAACCTGGCATTCATCTGGAAGACTTCTCATTTCTAACAAAGGAAATAGCAGTGGGGCTACTGGGACCATTCCTGGTTGCAAGCTTGATGCTTAAAATTATTTCTGACCACTGTATCTAGAGTCTATAGAATAGTCTGTCTTTTCTGATACCTAATTTTAAGCTTCTGGTCTTCAAGGTTACAAAAGCTAATGATAATCAAAGTAGCTCCTTAAATGTCCACCTACAACCTCATGCATTCTAGAGCTTCAATCAGTAATTATTCCTGATTCCTGAATGATAGCCGTGAGATAAGCTACCTGTTAACATGAAAAATCGGGTCACCCAGCTATCTGCTCAAAGCCAAGAAGGAACAAGTTAGGTTCAGGCACATCTGGATTAGTTCTTAGCTAAGAGCTAGGTAGCATTTTTAAAAGCAGCTTAGCCTTTAGGTCTACTGGAAATTTCTTGAGCGTCTACCTGAATGATGCTGTTCAAATAAGCTAGTGGGAAGGACCTTAAGAGCTGAGTACTAGGGCTAACAAAAGCTAGTGAAAAGCAGCAATGCTTAACCCAAGGCTCCAACCCAACTGGGGTCTAGGATTCCTAGAAGCTAGTAGGGAGTATAGGAGCTTGCCACTAGCTTTAGGGTTAACTGAAAGGTGTTCCATCTTGTAGCTTAGCTCCTAAGCTTGGAGGAAACATCTTAACAGGGCATCTACTGCTATCACATAGCTCAGTGCATGAGTTCATCTAAGCTAGATTCTTAGGTGAAATTTCCTAGCCCAGCTGGCTATTACATTTCAAGGAAGCATGTAGGGAGCTACAAGGCTTAAGCTAAACTTCATGCTCAACTAGGATCTTTTTTCACTTCCTACCTCAGTGTTATGATTCAGCTAGGGCTGAAAAAGGCCAACCATGTAATTGTTTTGCTCAGTGCTTCTCCAACTTGGTAACTTTGAGATGTGTGAACTTCAACTCCCATTTTAGGAGTTCAAGAAGTCCACACGTCTTAAAAGCTCACGAGGTTTAGAAACCCCAGTTTAGCTTCATCTGCAATTTCGGGGCTCGTGTATCTAGTGAGGATTAAGGAAGCTACCTGGTCTTTTCCAAGCCTGAAGCTCAACTGAGATGTTTGCTGTGCTTTAGACAAGAGACTGAAGAGCTGAGGGAATTAGCAATAAATCTCATGTTCAACATGGAGCTTCTTTATATCCATGGACTCTGTGAGCTTAGGTCAGCTAATGGGCTGAATTACTCCAAGATGGATGTGGAGCTTTTTCATTTTTCAATGCCCAGCTGAATGCTAGGATTTAGGAATGCTAGCGGGGGAGGCAAGGTGCTTATTCCAAACCATGCTAAAGCAGAAGGCTTCTAGCTGCGTTTTAGTGTTCAGTGAAGCCAGTCAGTAAGAAGGAGATTTGCTAACAATCAGTTGCTTGATCTGCAGCTGAGTCCTAGAGAACAAATAAGCTGGCAATGAATGGGGAAGCTGCTTGCTCCGAGCTGATGCTTGGCCAAGACATCCTCAACCATCCAACTGAATGTTACAGTTCATGGCAGTTGATCCAGAAAGCTTCCAAGCTTCATGGCCAACTAGGAGATATATATTTTTTTAACCTCCTAGCTAACTATGATTCACTGAGCTGGTGGAAAGGGACTTTCTTGCCCCAAGCTTCCAAATCTCTTGCTTAGCTAAAAGCTTTGTGATGACTAGGATTTGAGCAGTTGGGCTCATAACAAGCTTTTGGAGAGCAACGTGGATGCCTGAGTGTCTGCTCCGACCTTGATGCTGGTCTTTCACATTTTTAATCAACTATCTCTAGAATGCAGGGAGAGTAGTTTGAAGTGAGTGGGCTTATTCCACCCTTCATGCTAGGAGACTTTTCCCAGCCTAGCTGAGTGTGTCGAGTTCTGCCAAGCTACTCAGGAAAAAGGGAGCTAACAGGGGTGTCTGCTCCAGTCCTTACACATAACAGTGAGCTATCATTCTCCAAGAGATGAGAAGAGTTCCTAAAAGGGTGAATTACTCCAAACTGGATGCTGAGCCTTTTTCAATGCCCAGCCAACTGCTAGGATTTTTAACTCCCAGCTAAACACAAGGATTCAGATAAGCTAGTGAACAGCCAGGAGGCTCCTACAAGTCTCATATGTAATGTGGAGCTCCTTGATCTCCTTGTTGAAGTCTAGATTTCAAATAAAGTAGTGAAGAACAAGGAGGTTACTTGCTGCTACTCATGTGCTCAACTGAGATATCCTCAATCATCCAGCTGAATGCTAGGACTCAGTCAAGCTAGTGGGGAACAAGGGATGATGATGATTGTCTATGGAGATTCTCAGTCATCCAGGTCATGGTTGTCCCAAAGATGCTTTTCAAGAGGCAACTGGACTTTGTTTTTCTTTGAAGACATTTTGCTTCTCATCCAAGAAGCTTCTTCAGCTCTGACTGGATGGTGGGGAATGGAAGGATCTCACCATCCAGTCAGAGCTGAAGAAACGTCTTGGATGAGAAGTGAAACATCTTCAAAGAAAAACAAGAAAGTCCAGTTACCTCTTGAAAAAGCACCTTTGGGACAGATGGTGATGATGCTATTCATCCAGTCTTGGTAATCCTATGGGCCAGGTCTCTCCACATCTTCCAACCTTGCACTACTTCTTTGAGTTGTTCTAAGCTCTAGTTGGTGTCAGGCTTCATGGTGTCCACCTTCACGTTCTCTGGAGCTTATCCCAAATGTCAGGCTCAACCAAAAGATAGGCTAGTTAAGAGGCTTAATTAGACATCTCCAGTGAGAATGTCTTGCTCACTCGGCTGAGAGCTTGGGTTCACATAAGCTAGCATGGGTCAAGGAGTTATTGGGAGGTCTGCTGAAGTGTGAAGTACAGCTGAGACACCAGCTGAATGCTTTGCTTTAATTGTTAATTAACAAGAGAGCATCCTACAGATCTCACCAACATTAGGATGCTTTCTAATTCCTTACCTTAGTTCTAGGATTTAAAAGAGAGGGGTGGGGGGAGCCAGGAAGCTAGCTCCTCCAAGCCAGAGTTGTTTCTAGGCATTTATGTGAATGCTACGCTTCAGACAACCTAAGCCAGAGCTAAAGTCTCATGCTCAGCACTAAACTTTATGATCTCCTAGCTAAGGGCAAGGTAGAGGGGAATGAGAAGGCTGTTGGATGCTCTACTGCAGGGGTCTTCAAACTTGGCCCTTTTATGACTTGTGGATGTCAACTCCCAGAATTCCTCAGCCAGCGTGCCTGGGTGAGGAATTCTGGGAGTTGAAGTCCACAAGTCATAAAAGGGCCAAGTTTGAAGACCCCTGCTCTACTGAGACATCTATTTGTCTAAAATGGTATAGGGTTTCCTGTCTGAGCAAGGGGTTTGGCTAGAAGACCTACAAGGCCCCTTCCAATTCTCTTCCCCCTGTGTGTCTGCTTGTATGCTAGGATTTAGTGAAGCTAGTGAGAAGCAAGAGGACGGAGGGTTATTCCAGGTTTTATACAGAACTGGAGATAGTATACGTCCTGCCTCTCTGAGGTATAAAATCAGCCATCTGCTTATTTCTGTAGCTCAAAATGCTGATAAAGGCATAGGGGAAAGTAACTTTGTTTTCATCACTGCTAAAACTTCTTGTTACAGCTTTGGTGTTTCGTGTTTAACAGGGAGCTGAATCCTTAGGGTGAACTTTTGCCTTAGCACATTTGCCGTTTCAACTTCAAGGAGGCAAAAAATATTAAAATGATGCAATTAGTGCACTCCAGTTATCTGCTAGAAAGGGAATCATAAGTAGCCATTTAGTGGTGGAATTTGGTTTCATGAACTTCCGGAAGCTCCTAGCATATAAAAAATTTTCTTCATCTCCCCAAACATACTTTATTCTCATATTCTTCATGACAGCAAGTCTAAATTTCTCCCACTTTATTTCCCCATGGGCGTGAAAGTATGACCCCTTATTCTCATAGGCTGCAGCTGGTAGTCTCCCATCCAGTGCCATGTCCATGGACAATGCAAAATAAATAGTTTTTCCTCTGGTTAGTTGTAAGTCCTCAGAAAGTAAAAACCTTGACCATGGAGATTAGCAAGCCAGGAATGACAAATTAGCTGGAATATTTACAATTTGGGACAGGGTCGTCCTGCTGAAAAACCTCAAGAGATCTTGGGTTTCTGAATCTTCTTAACGCCAAGAAGGGAGAACAATGAAAGCCAGAGCCAGGAATAAACCAACATGAGACAGAGTTCTCCTCAACTAGGTGGACTGTGTCAGTGACCGTCGTCTATAATATGACTCTTATTCCTTTCTTGCCGGCCAGGAGATTTGGTCTAAAAATTTAGCCATCTTGTTCTTGATTAGAATTATCAAACCGATAAGAGTTATCAATCAAAAATGGATAGCTATCTCAATGAACTTGTATGTCCATGCTGTTATCACAACAAAGGTATTGCACCAATCCACAGTGGTCAAAAACATTTTGGACTTGAGAATGCTACAGGCAGCTGGGGGGGGGGAAGCACCATATATTTGTTTGTGTCTATTTTTGTTTTTCCATGTACACAAGGTATCCAAAAGTGCATTGTAGTTTGATGGTGTTTGGGTTGATGTAGGTGTTTGATTCAGGGATCTTGCTTATTTTAAAATAAAACAATATTTTATTTTCAGAAAATATCTTAGGACTTCAAACACACTTTTTTTAGGGGGGGACCTGTATTTTCAAAAATAGCTTAAGTGCTTCAGTTCTTATTCCAGCTGCCTCAGCTCCCAATTACAGTGATTTTTTTTAAAAACAAAAGAAAATTATTTTCTTTGTGTATAGGAAAGAATCAAACAATGCCAGCTCTGAATTAGTGCCTATTATCTTCAATCTAATTAAAGTCTTTTAGTTTACTCCTAAATCCTTTAAAAGGTCTTGACTCATCTAGTTTAGAAATAATTTGCAGTTCTTTTCCAGGACTCAGAGAATTAGAAGAAAAAAATTAAAGACCAATGACTTTTTGAGATAGTGATAAATATGTGGTTAAGGGTTGTATGTAAGCCCCTCAAATATTGGAAGATGGTTACCGTCTCTCCCCTAATCATTTGTAGAGCATTTGAGCCCAGAAGAGACATAACACATCTCCAATGATTTATTAAAGATGTGAGTGGGGCCATTTGATCAGCACAGACAGGAAGAAGGAGTTAGCTTGCTTGGGCCTAGGTATTTTTCAAGGCCTTTTGTCCGTGAAACAGCCCTTGCACATCTTTTTCTGTGATCACCAGAGGTGGGGGGCAAGAGGGATGGAGTCAGGTGTGGTGGACCTGGCTGTTGTAGGTGTATCTGAGATGGAGAGGATAGCAATAGTTGATATTGGTCTCCTCTCAAACCTACAGGAGAACACATTCAAGTCATCTGCTAGTTGCCAATTCTCTTTAGCAAGGGAGTGAGGTCTGCTATAGCCAGTGATATTTTGCCAACTGTACAGCATTCTAACACCTGCTCCTGTAGGCTTCCTCTTTGGCACGGCATGGATGTTTGAGCTTAGCTGTGAATCAATGTTTATTATTACCGTAGGTGTATAAGGTTTTGGTCAGCACACGTAAGTCCTCACAAAAACTAATGCATGATGTCACGGTGTCAGTGAGTTCATCCAAGTCCACTGAGGCAGCTTCAAAAACCATCCAGCCTGTGCAGTAGAGGCAAGCATGTAGCTTTAACTTTGCCTCTTCAGTCGAAGATTTCTCTTTTATTGGTTTTATGATTTTCTTACCCCATGCTTCTTGGGCAGGGGTCTTCAAACGTGGCCCTCTTATGACTTGTGGACTTCAACTCCCAGAATTCCTCAGCCAGCGTGCCTTGCTGAGGAATCCTGGGCATTGAAGTCCACAAGGCATAAAAGGGCCAAGTTTGAAGACTCCTGTTCTTGGGTCTGTAATATGCCTCCTCCCTTGCCCCTCCTTCTCTGATTTCTCTTTTGCTTCTTTCTAACTACCATGTGGAAAGAGATAACTGCTGTTCCCTCAGTCCGAATTTCCTCCTCATTTGAAAAGCAGGGATGAATAGTCCCAGAAAGTTGCTTGTTATTTAAAGTCCACAGTCTGATATTCAAAATCTCATCTCTTGAATATGAAATTGACAGAGAGTCACAGGAAATAATAGAAAACGTCAGAACTCCTCGAGTATAAATCAAACCTTCAGCTACAGAAATGTAACTAACTTTGAGAAAATCATAACTGACAAAGATATTTTGAATACTGACGGGAAATTAAACTTAAGTCAGAGCTGGAAAAACAGGACATTGATTTAATAGGGAGACTTTGTTTGTAAATACAATTTAAATATAAGGTGGTTAGAAAAGGGATTATAAATTGATATTGTTATCTGTTAAGATTAGATAAATATGAAGGGGACGTGTATATCTAATTTTGTATGTATTAATAGTAGTAAGAATTGTATTTCTCTAATGTTGAGAAAGTGAAAACATCAGGGGAAGAAGGGGGGATCCAAAAAACCCCCACTGGATTGTGTAACATTGAATAGATTTATACCAAAGTTAAGATGCAACGTTGAGTAACAAATGTACCCGGACATAAGATCTGTTTACTAAGCATTTGTGATTGTAGTATTAAAAAAAAAACAATAAAACACTTATTAAAAGAAAAACTACTCAAGAGCATTTCACCAAGGCGGCCACCGCTGTCGCCATCTTTAACGGAATATAAACTCACTATCTTCACTGTGTTATCTTTAGCTTCCCCTACAGCTGTCAAGACAGCCCCATCTGTATTCCCGCTGACTCCTTGTAACCAAGATATTGCCACCGCTTCCCTAGTTTCCATCGGTTGTTTCATCAAAGGCTACTTTCCTGAACCAGCCACAGTGCAGTGGAATTCAGGCGCCATCACCAGTGGAATCCAGAACTTCCCTCCGGTTTTGCTGGCATCCGACCACTATAGTCACACCAGCCTGCTCACCATCCCTGCCAGCCAGTGGCAGTCCGAGTCATTCCAGTGCAATGTCGAGCATGCAGCCACCAACACCAGAATTAACAAAATAATTAAACGTAAGTCCTGTAAAGCTATCCTTTTCTTTTCTCAAGGGCACTTGATTTGTCAGAGGCAAGAAAAGTCAAATGTGAAGGTAAATCGTTGGGACATAATGGAAATTGTCAAGGTACAAGCAATCCTAGGTTTGCAACTGTTTGGTGACCATTCAAACTTATGACAGCGCTGAAAAAGGAGACTTGATGACTGTTTTTCACACTTACAATCATTGCAACATCCTTGTGATCACATGAGCAAAATTTGGATGCTTGGCAACCGACTCATAATTATGATGGTCACAGTGTCTCAGGGTCATGTCTCACATTCTGGGACCTTCTGACAAGCAAAGTTAATGGGAAAGCCAGATTCACTTAAAAACCATGTTACTAATTTAACAAACTGCAGTGCTTCAGTAAACACCTGTGGCAAGAAAAGTCATAAAATGGGGCAAAACTCATTTAACAAATGTCTTGCTTAGCAATATAAATTATGGGGTCCATTGTTGTCACAAGTTGGGGATTACCTGTAGTGCTTGATTTACCCCCAGTCACTTAAGGACCACATGGAGTTACCGCCAGCAGTGACAAGTGGTTAGAAAGCAGTATTGCAGGCTAGATCACTGCTCAGTGCAAGGCTCCTCAAAAGGTACCTGTGAACCAATGTGAAGAGGAGAGAGGAATAGCCATCACCCATTGTAAGGAATTAAGGCAAAGGTTGATAGATATAGACCTGGAAAACAAGGTTTGAGGAGCCCCAAAGATACCTTTTTCCCCCCCAAGGCAACTGAACTTGCTTGTTTTTCTTTCAAGACATTTCACTTCTCATCTAAGACGCTTCTTCATCTCTGACTGGATGGTGGGGAATAGCAGTCAGAGCTTCAGTCAGAGCTGAAGAAGCTTCTTGAATGAGAAGCAAAATGTCTTCAAAGAAAAACAAGAAAGTCCAGTTGCCTCATGAAGAAAAAAAAAGCATCTTTGGGACAACCGTGACCTGGACGACTGAGAATCTCCATAGATTAAGGTTTGAGGAGGGATTCAGAAGACAAAGAGATGTTTGTGTGAAAGGTCAAGGATTTTCCAAGCCATGGAATCTTTCAATCAGAAAACCCTCAGAACAATCAAAAGGGGGGGAAAAAGCTGAGAAGACAATCAATGAAGGATAGGGGTTGTGTTAGGATACTACCCAAGGTGTAGTGACCCTCCTTCTTGCTTCTTTACTCTGTTATACTTAAAAAAGGTAAAGGTAAAGGTTAAAGGTTCCCCCGCACATGCGTGCTAGTCGTTTCTGACTCTAGGGGCCGGTGCTCATCTCCGTTTCAAAGCCGAAGAGCCAGCGCTTGTCCGAGGACGTCTCCGTGGTCATGTGGCCGGCATGACTAGACGCCAAAGGCGCACGGAACGCTGTTACCTTCCCACCGGAGTGGTCCCTATTTTTCTACTTGCATTTTTTACGTGCTTTCAAACTGCTAGGTTGGCAGAAGCTGGGACGAGTAACAGGCGCTCACTCTGTTACGCGGCACTCGGGATTCGACCCACCAAACTGCCGACCTTCTGATCGACAAGCTCAGCGTCCTAACCCACTGAGCCACCGCGTCCCTGTTATACTTAGTAACCATTAAATGTGTCATCTAATTCTTCCTGCTTAGGCTCTGCAATCCGTAGTCCTGTGGGCCCCGAGATTACTGTGTTCCATTCATGCGACTCCAGAGACAGTGATGGGACCGTACAGTTGTGGTGCCATATTTCAGGTTTCTACCCCAAACAATTGGATATTGATTGGAAGGTGGGCAGCCGCTCTGGGCTGCTGCATCCATACAATTATCCCCCTTGGCAGAATCCTGGCACGTATACTTTCAGTACTGCCAGCGTGGTCAATATCACCCAAGCTGATTGGCTGGAAGGAAATAGTTATTACTGCGAGGCAACCCATGCGGCGTCACAAACCAAGGTGAAAGGCAAAGCCAAGAAATGTACAGGTAATCATGATATTACGCAAATTCTGGTTTGTATACTGTAAGTGAGCAAGGAATGAAAAGAGAAAACCAAAGGAGGAAGCTAGCTCACCTTTTCACAAGATCTTTTGTCCTATGTATAAATCCATACTATTTTAAATAAATCTTCATTAATTTAGGATTTCCTCACTTGCTCAGACAACCCTATTTAGAGAGAGGAAACATTTTTTTCTGGCTTAATTGGAGCCAGCAGTGACAAGTGGTTAGAAAGCAGTATTGCAGGCTAGATCACTGCTCAGTGCAAGGAGTTCGATCCTGACCGGCTCAAGTGTAACTCAGCCTTCTATCCTGCAAAAGTCAATAAAATGAGGGCCCAGATTATTGGGAGTAATAGGCTGACTCTGTAAACCACTTAGAGAGGACTGTAAAGCAGAACGGAATGGAACAGAGCAGAACAGAACAGAACAGAACAGAACAGAACAGAACAGAACAGAACAGAACAGAACAGAACAGAACAGAATAGAATAGAATAGAATAGAATAGAATAGAATAGAATAGAATAGAATAGAATAGTTGGAAGAGACCTTGGAGGTCTTCCAGTCAAACCCCGTGCTCAGGCAGGATTGTTCGAACTGTGGAACAACTTGCCTCCAGAAATGAAAAGCCATTTCATTACATACAATGAAATGGTCTATAAGTTTAAGTGTTATTGCTATTTCTCTTGACTATTAAAAAAAGAGGCAGCATCAAAGGACTTGTATTTACTAAACTTAAAAGCAGCTCCAGTATAGATCAGATCAAGAGGCTGTTGGGATGGGGAAGAAATGAGAGTCGAAGAGGGAGCTGACATTAATTTTTTAACTTTAGATGGAAGCAGTTGTCCCTCCGGTGATATTAAGGTGGATATTTTGCCCCCAAGACCAAAAGCCTTGTACATTGATAGAAATAGCAAGATCAGCTGTGTGGTGAGCAATCTGCAAAATGAACAGGGGTTGAAATTCACCTGGTCTCGGGAGAAGAGTGGACACCTGACTCCTGACGCAATAGAAACGACAGAAGGATCAGATGGTGGTTACATTGTTCTCAGTCGCCTCAGCATCTTCTCTGAAGAATGGGACTCAGGAGAGACTTTCACCTGTGTGGTGGAACATCCAACCTTTGTTTCTCCCGTCACAAAGAAAATTTCCAAGACCAGAGGTAAGGAGGAAGTGACACTGTTCTCCCTCATGGGGACTAACAGACTTATTTTCATTTGTGCCAGGAATGTCTGTAAGGACAAAGCTCTGTAACAGATGACGTGTAGTGCACGTTTGGAGACCTGAAAAGGGGTGGCATCAACAATCCAAATATTAGGTGGATAACCACACCAGGTTAACAAAATTCACACTTGGCTTGGCACAACATAGGCCTTTAGTCACAGAACAGCCTGTAAACCATGGTTCAGGGATATAAATGAACAATGGGTTTGCTCAATAAACAATGGCTAAAGGAACCACCGTTTAGCAAGAGGGATAAACCATTCATTGCTGCCACTGATTTGTCTTATCTTTCATTGTTGTGTTTTCTTTCTTCAAACTTCACAAAGGCAAACACAGTGCACCCAAGGTCTATGTCTTCCCGCCTCATCAAGAGGAGCTCAACCCAGGCAGATCGGTGTCGCTTACCTGCTTGGTAACTGGGTTTTTCCCAGGGCCTGCTGATGTCCAGTGGCTGGAGGATCACAATCCCCTGTCAGAGGACAACTCTGTGACTACTCCACCTATGAAGAATAAGCATGAGGATTCCTACTTTGTCTACAGCAAACTTACTGTCCCCAGGACTGATTGGAATACCAAAACATTCACTTGTATGGTGGTCCATGAAGACCTCCCCATGAAGTTCACCCAGAGGAACATCTCAAGAACCCAGGGTAAAAAATGAATCAGCTGCTCCATTTCAATCCGCCCTAGATGTGCCTCTAGCACTGTCAAACCAAATTGTTAATGATTTGTATGCTCACGCATTTCACATCTGGATGAATAAAAGCAAACCATCTCAGAAACCCCTCAGGTTCCCTTGTTTGCTCCTTTAGGCACAAGATGTAGAAGGGGAAAGGGGATAATCTGTCTGAAAAAGCAAAGTCAAGGCTTAAGCCTGGCTTATTGTATTGATTGATTAATTCTGATTTCTACAGCCTCCCACCTCAGCAAATGAATCTGGGCGGGTCACAGTTCTGATAATCCAACATAATGGAGTCCATCGTGTTTCTGTATGAATCCCACAGAGGGCCAATGGATTTAGCTGGGTTACACACAGGTACCCCAAATTAGCCTCACTGCAGTGCTGTGCTGTGAGAAAAGAATGGAATAGGTGCATCTAATCCAATCTGCTGAGCTTCAGGGTTCAATGAATATTTGAACCCATCAAGTTCAAGGACAATGATCCTTTACTGTCTGCTCCATATGAACTTTCCTATATTGTTAAGTGCCCTTCTCTGTAGGTTGTCCACTTAGCCCAAGAGCAAAGAGTCAAAATATCTGAAATACATATGATTGTAATTATTTATCGAAAAATGTCCCATCAACTTAGATCCATCTACATCCCTTGGCCTCTGAGCCACAGTTTCTCCATGGACCAATCATTTGGAGCAAAGTGGCACTGATCTCTAATCTATAATTGGCCTATAATCAATAATAATTTCAATATCAAGGACTCATATCTAATACAAAAAGAGCCAGAGAATTCAAGGGAGAGAGGGGGGAAATTAAATTCAAATTACTAAACACAATAGGTTGAGCAATAAGGGAAATTTAATCAGGATGAGCATTCAATTCTCAAGATATCCACATTCAGAAATGCAAAGCTACATGGTAGAGAAACAATTGTTCTCCAAAAACACTTCCCAAACATACTGATAATCAGAACAAATTAAAAAGAAAAAAAAAGAAAAGCAATCACTTTTGTCCTTAAAAGCTCTATTAAAATCCACTGATTGGTTATTCAAAATTCCATAGACCTATATTATACTATATTAACCTACGGTATACTATATTAACACAAAAAAGATGTTTTCTCAAAATCTGTATTAACACAAACAAGAGACATTGCCTCAAAACCTTTAACATTTCAGATGTCATCTGAAGAGAGAATGACAAAGTTCAAAGGACCTTGAAGGTCTTCTAACCCAACCTCCTTCTCAGGCAGGACACCCTATACCATTTCAGACAAATGGTTGTCCAATCTCTTCTTGAAAGGCTCCAGTGTTGGAGCACCCACAACTTCTGCAGGCAAGCTGTTCCACTGATTAATTGTTCTCAATGTCAGGAAATTTCTCCTTAGTTCTAGGTTGCTTCTCTCCTTGATTAGTTTCCATCCGTTGCTTCTTGTCCTGCTTTGGAGAATAGCTGGACGCCCTCTTCTTTGTAGTAGCCCTTCCAATATTGAAACACTGCTATCATATCACCTCTAGTCCTTCTTTTCACTAAAGTAGACATACCCAGTTCCTGCAACCGTTCTTCACGTTTTCGCCTCCAGTCCCCTAATCAGTGCAGAGATGAGAAAGAGAGATTAGGCAGCACCCAAGAATAATTCAACTGTAGAAATTAAATAGTAAGATCTCTCCGTTTGGACATCCATTTGCAAATTGAAATATTAACAATCACATTTCATCATATTGATCAACATCGGGACACATCTAATATTTTTCCGATTATTTTTTTTTTAGAATTTTCGCAGACTTTGATTCATTAAACTTTCAGACAAGGAGTTCAATGAAATATAAACATGTTAATTGAAACAAACTGATGTACAACAGACACTGAAAAAATACAACACAATATATCACCAAAAAAAAGAAACTTTATGGGCACAAGTGCCAAGAAATCTGGCAATCTTCATCTGATGAAGAATGCAAACATAACATTTTGATCATGAAAGTTGACAACCGATGCTAAGCTAAGAATTGGAGAAGTCCCACCTCAGTGAAGCAAGTCTAGCTATGTAAAACATTTTTTTAAAAAAAAATGACAAATAATAATTTGCTAAAAACAATAGAAAAAAAGGAGAAATAAACAATACCATGCCACACAAGCAGCGGAAAACACATATGAATATACAAAAACAAGGGTTTTTCCCCCCTCCTCCAGAAAATGCAAAATAAATAAAGGATACCACGATAATATAACTTGTGTGTAGAATAATAATATATCTCTATAAAAATTATTAATATTTTTAAATAAAAACATAACAGATGTAATATGCTTAATCTGACAAAAAAAATATGGGCGTTATTTAAAACGCAAATATTTATTTATTTAATCCCATTTATATCCTGACCTTCTCCGAAGACTCAGGGCAGCTTACAATTTAAAGCACAAATCAATGTGCTTAGCAATAGCCTTCATTCTATGTATATGCCTGCTTATTAGGGCTTTCAGGGCCCCGCCACAAGCGGCATTATTACAAAGTCAGCTTATTGCCCCCAACAATCTGGGTCCTCATTTTACCTACCTCGGAAGGATGGAAGGCTGAGTCAACCTTGAGCCTGGTGGGACTCGAACCTGCACTAATTGCAGGCAACTGGTGTTACTTAAGGAGGCATTAGCCCACTGCTCCACCAGGCAGTGGTAGGATTAAAAGAGAGATCTTGGGTTATGTGTCATCTTTTCCATTATGACTTATAGTATCTCTGGAGTTATGGACACAAGTGCCAAGGAATCTGTCAATCTTCTTCTGATGAAGAATGCAGGCCTAACATTTTGATCATGGAAGTTGACAACCGATGCTAAGCTAAGACATGGAGAAGCCCCACTTCAGTGGAGCGAGTCCAATTATATAAAAATTAAAGGAGATATCAGAAATGATGGTGAACAGACAACACACCATTCTGCACAAGCAGTCAAACCACATATAAATATACAAAAACTGGGGGGGGGAGGATTCCTCTTTCAAAACAAGCAAAATAAATAAGAGGCAGACAAATCAATAGTTTTAAAATTCAATTATAGTATAACTCAATTTAAAAAATTATCATGGTAAAATAACAATTATAATTTATTAACAGTAAATAAATTGCATCAATCAGAGTAAAAAAATAGAATTCAAAGTGAATGAAGGTCAGGAGCATCTAAAGAACCAGCAGATGTGATTTCTCATTGTTGTGAATATAATATATACCCTATTTCTCTACATAACTATTAAAATATTTTTAAATAAAAACGTAACAGATGTAATAATGCTCAAACTGAGTGAAATAGTACGGGCTTGAAATTATTTAGGCACCCAAATAAAACAGGACTAAAATGAGGCCTATGAGTGATTTCTCCTATGGTGACTTACCCTCTGGAATTAGCTGTTGTTCTCAAGATGTTGTACAGGTACTCCTCGGTTTACAACCGTTCATTTAGCGACCGTTCAAAGCTACTACAGCGCTGAAAAAAGTGGCTTATGAACAGTCCTCACACTATGACTGGCTCAGCACCCTCACAGTCACGTGATAAAAATGTGGGCGCTTAGCAACCGTCATGTATTTCTGATGGTGGCCGCATCATGTGATCACCCTTTGCAATTTCCACAGGTGGCCTCTGACCAGCAAACACAACGGGGCAGGCTGGATTTTCTTAACAACAGTGTGACTCACTTAATGGCATTGATTCGCTTAACAGCCATGGCAAGAAAGGTCATAAAATCACTCATGGCTCCCTTAACAACAGAAATTACTTAGCAACAGAAGTTCTGGTCTTACTTGTGATTATATATTGAAGATTACCTGTAAATCATCACTAAGAAAAATAGCTATGAACACAACCGAGGACTTACAAGACCCCTACAGATCATGTGATCAATTCTGACATTGCAAGAACAGAATCTAGTCTAAATCATAACCGAGGTAGACTTTGTTAAGTCTGTTCATATCCATATATTTTTGTAATCCATATTAAAATCAAATAATAAAAATGAATAGTACAGCACTTGTAGGCAAGCATTTGTTCGAGTGGCTGGTATTTTGTTGTTGTTGTTAGTTGTGAAGTCGTGTCCGACCCATTGCAACCCTATGGACAACGTTCCTCCAGGCCTTCCTGTCCTCTACCATCTTCTGGAGTCCATTGAAGCTCACGCCTCCTGCTTCAGTGACTCCATCCAGCCACCTCATTCTCTGTCGTCCCCTTCTTCTATTGCCCTCGATCTTTCCCAGCATTAGGCTCTTCTCCAGTGAGTCCTTCCTTCTCATTAGGTGGCCAAAGTATTTGAGTTTTAGCTTCAGGATCTGGCCTTCTAAAGAGCAGTCAGGGTTGATCTCCTCTAGGACTGACCGGTTTGATCGCCTTGCAGTCCGAGGAACTCGCAGGAGTCTTCTCCAGCACCACAGTTCAAAGGCCTCAATTCTTTGGCGCTCAGCCTTTCTTATGGTCCAACTTTCACAGCCATACATTGCAACTGGGAAGACCATAACCTTGACTATACGCACTTTTGTTGACAGGGTGATATCTCTGCTTTTTAGTGTGCTGTCTAGATTTGCCATTGCTTTCCTCCAAGGAGCAAGCGTCTTTTAATTTCTTGGCCACAGTCCCCATCTGCAGTGATCTTGGAGCCCAGGAAAATAAAATCTGTCACTACCTCCATTTCTTTCCCATCTATTTGCCAGGAGAGTGGCTTGTATATACAAGCCAATATCTTTAATGTATACACATTAACTAGAACATGACAGAATCATTTGGAGCAAATATAATCCATTGGGTCAAAGAGATTTTCTTTTAATACAAATCCATAATTCTGCAGAAAGAGCAGGATTTTCCATTTTGATTTGGGTGAATTTGTATGGTCTGATTCCAATATTATGCAAAATGCCTTCATAATCAGAAACTGGGGAAGAGAGAGGGATGGATCAATGGAGATTTTATGCTGGCAAATAATATGGAGCATGACATCTTTCTATTTTTCATTTCACAGGGGTACTTGTGATTGTGGAAAACAATTACAGCTTTGAGAAAGAGGAAGAGCTGGAGCATTTGTGGACCATCCTTTTTATTTTCTTCATTCTCTTCCTCCTCAGTGTGTGTTACAGTGCCACAATAACACTGTTCAAAGTAAGTGAGGATGAATAGCACAAAGAAAGGGGTTAACGTAGACCTCTCAGAAACAGACCAAGACAAAAGGGAGGATCAGGATGAAATATTGTTTCTTATCAATATTTGAGGTGGGCACATGCTATGAAGTTCATGCTCTTGTAATGGCCTTCTCAATGTCATAGAAGAGGCCGCACCATCTCAGCAGAACTCTAGACTAGAGACATCATTAGTAGAGCCCTTATGTTCTCATAAATGCTGAAACATCTACGTTTATTATGACACAGTGAGGGTTGAGTATGATCCTATGCAAGAATGTGCCTCTATCTCTGCTTATAAAAATGGCATCCTGTCAACTATTCCATTAAAATAGAAGAAAGCCATGTTTTTCTGAAAGAGGCCTCCACGTGTCCTTCAAATAATATGATAGGTCTGTGTTTCAATAGGTTTGTAAAACTGTGGTGTCCTTGGTCTCTGGGCTTGATTGTTTTCTTGTAGACATTTCATTACCCAACTAAGTAACATTAGCAGTGCTACAAGGCTGTGGGGTTTGCTCTTTTTATATATGAGTGGCTTTTCCTCCCAATATTGGTGAAAGTATTGCTGGTGGTTCCTTAATTCAGCTGTTTTTATGGTTAGATTTTTGTCTGAACTGGTAGCTCTTTGATTGGGACATTGTTTCCTTCTAGACCAGGGGTGTCAAACTCCTGGCCCACGGGCCGGACGCATCATGCAGAAGCCGCGCCCACCCCATTGCTGGCAATGGCAAAACTGTCCCGATAGGTTATGCAACGTCATGTGACATTGCGAGTTTGACATGACTAGACTATTGGACTAGTATTGACATTCACATAAATCTCTGCTTATTTGGGTGTTGATTGCTGGTGATGAGGTATTTTGGGCCTTTTCATTTCCTTTTTGGCTTCTTGATTGTCTCTTTTGAATAATATGTAGATGTTGTATACCTCTACGTGCCTGTTGATGGCTGATATCTCTGAGACCCAGACTTCTAAAAATTCTCTAGTGTTTTTGGACTTAGCTTGGTCTAGGATGCTATCCTAGCATTGATGATGTTACCTAGTTTAGTGATATAAATGTCTCCAAGGATACAAAAGAGCACCAAGATCCCCACAGTTCAACTCTGAGCTACAAATATTCCATTATATTGGTAAGTGTGTGAGTTTGGTTAAAAAAAAAGGAAAGGGTAGAGCTAAGATGAAAATTAAGCTTGATTTAATTTAAATACATTATAATTAATAAGATTATTCTCCATGTGCTTAATAATGTTCTCTTTTATCTTGGACACATCAGAGAACTTTATTAGTGTTTTGAAAGCAGAACCCAAAATTAGGCACAATGCATAGAGCTTAAGGTCCAGTTGAATTCTTTTTCTTTTCTTGCATATTCTGTTAAAAATAAAAAGAATGAGATGAAGAGAAGGAAACAGTTGGTCAAGTCAAGTAGGAAAAAAAAGAAAAATGGAGAAGAGAGAGTAAGAAAAAAAATAGAATAATGTAACCTTTTCTCCTATTCATTGCAAGAAAAGGGGAAAGAAAGAAGTATTAGTAACAAACAGAAACAATTATTCATGAGAGAACCTGTCAACTATTCTTCTCTACCAACTTTGAACCCATAATTTTCCATTCTCACTGCTTCCCAATAGGTACAATGGCTTTTTTCTACAATCACACAACTGAGGAAGAAACCAACATGCCCTAATTACAGGAACATAATCCAGTAGAAGACCAAAGGGAAGATTTGCTTGGTTCTACAACTCCATCTTCAAATAAAGACCTGGAGCCTCTCTCTCTGTCCTGGACTATCCAAGATCAATTTGTGGATCCATGGAGATGGAGAATGTTGCTAGAACCTGGAAGAAAAATACATTCTTGTAGACCATGTGTCATAAAAACAATTCGACTGAAGTAAACTTGTGGACATGCATTAAATTGTTTTCTAAAGAGCAGACAGGTCTCAGATCTAGATAGGCATGATAGAAAATGGAGGCCTAGCAAAAGCCAACCTAGTCTCTAGTGTCTGAAAGAGTTCATTCAGGTGTCTCTCTTTTCCACCCTGCCATTTCAGACATTCTGTTCCACATTTGTCCTCTTCTAAGCATTATTCCCACGAGCCAGTTTGCTTTAGTGATTTGTTTGTTTGCTTCTTTGCTTGCACTCAAGTCAGAAGCATCAAGGTGGTTGCAGGTTGCAAGGATTAGCCAGTGACATCATCGTTGCCCTGTGGATATTCAGTTCGGCTCCTTCCAAGTCCTTGGCAAGAGCTGGAATGAAGGACAAGTGCTCAACCCTTCCCCATGGTAGCTCTCGGGTCTCAAACACAGGCTTGCTAACCTCCTGCCCAGTCTTCCAACCACTTGACCCACCATGGTCCTGGTATAGTGGTTAAAGCATCAGACTAGAAACCAGGAGACCATTAGTTCAAGTCCGGCTTTAGGAACAAAGCCGGATGGATGAGTTTTGGGCCAGTCACTTTCTTCTCACCCTAAGAAGCAGGCAATGGCAAACCACTTCTGAAAATGTTGCCAAGAAAATCAGGGATTTGCCACTGGAGTTGCCAGGATTCAAGACTTCATTGAAGGTACACACTCGCACAAACAATACAGAATATCCTTCCTATTCTTCTAAAATATGGGCCCCAATTGAATGTAGCAGACTCATCAGTTCTGTGAACCTATTCCAGAGAACCCACCATATAAACACGGAAACATATAAACCTCATGTCTCCTTTAAATATGCAATATGTTTTGCCAACCGTACCCCTCTCGTCTCCCCCTCATCTGTCCTCACATTTTATAGACAAGAATGATAGTGAGAAAAATGCTGCTGCTGTAATATAGATGGCTTACTTTATTTTTGTTACTCTGATAGAAAATAAATGCACAAATAAAAACAAATGGACACTCTTTACGAGTCTTACTTTCTCTTTCAGATGTTTGCAAACATAAATCCTGTTCAAACTTCAGAATGGTGGGTTGCTTTTCTAAACCGCCTCCTGAGAAATTCACTCCTCTCATCCTCTGCCTCAGTTCATACATCCCACCACAGTTAACTGAACTGATCCCAATTGGAGGAGTTCATGCAGCAGGCTAAGCCATTATTGGTAGTCTTCCACTTAGAACTACAGTAAAGGTAAAGGTAAAGGTTCCCCCGCACATGCGTGCTAGTCGTTTCCGACTCTAGGGGGCGGTGCTCATCTCCGTTTCAAAGCCGAAGAGCCAGCACTTGTCCGAGAACGTCTCCATGGTCATGTGGCCGGCATGACTAGACGCCAAAGGGACAAGGAACGCTGTTACCTTCCCACCGTAGTGGTTCCTATTTTTCTACTTGCATTTTTACGTGCTTTCGAACTGCTAGGTTAGCAGAAGCTGGGATGAGTAACAGGCGCTCACTCTGTTATGCAGCACTCGGGATTCGACCCGCCAAACTGCTGACCTTCAGATCGACACACTCAGCGTCCTAACCCACTGAGCTACTGCGTCCCTAGAACTACAGTAGGGATCATCAAATTAGCAGTGGAAAACGTTTGTAGTCAGTCAGAGTAAACTTTATGTGAATTATACATCTTTTTAAAAAAGGGGAGGGGGACAGGCCCAGGAGACTACAGACCAATCAGTCTAACATCAATACCTGGGAAGATACTGGAAAAAATAATCAAAAAACAGATCTGCGAACAACTAGAAGCAAACAAAGTTATAACTAGAAGCCAGCATGGGTGTGTTAAAAACAGATCATGCCAAACCAATCTTAATTCATTCTTTGACAAAGTGACTAAATTAGCAGACCAGCAAAATGCTGTGGCCAAAGTATAGTTAGACTTCAGCAAGGCACTCAACAAAATAAACCACAACCTGTTTTTGTTGTTGTTGTTAGTTGCGAAGTCGTGTCCGACCCATCGCGACCCTATGGACAATGTTCCTCCAGGCCTTCCTGTCCTCTACCATCTTCTGGAGTCCATTTAAGCTCACACCTACTGCTTCAATGACTCCATCCAGCCACCTCATTCTCTGTCGTCCCCTTCTTCTCTTGCCCTCCACCTTTCCCAGCATTAAACCACAACCTACTTCTTGGTAAACTAGAAAAAGTGTGGGATAGACAGAATTACCACCAGATGGATTTGTAACAGGCTGACAAACTGTACTCAACAAGTACTCCTTAATGGTACTACATGGGGGGAAGCAAGCAGCAGGGTATCACAAAGCTCCATCTTAGGCCCAGTACTCTTTAATAGATGAGGGAATAGAAGGGGAACTCACCCAAATTTGCAGATGACACTACACTGGCGGGAATAGCCAACACCTCAGAAAACAAGCTGAGGATCCAAAAAGCTCCTGACAGACTTGAACAATGGGCCTTATCCAACAACATGAAATTTAATATGGAGAAAAGCAAGTCTTTACCCTTAGGCAGGAAAAACCAAAGGTACAAATACAGATTAGGACGAAACCTAGCTCAAAAACAGTAACTGTGAGAGGGACCTTGGAGTCCTCCTAGATCTTTATTTTTATTTTATTTTAATCCCATTTATATCCCGCCCTTCTCCGAAGACTCAGGGCGGCTTACAATTTTAAGCACAAACCAATGTGCTTAGCAATTGCCTTCATGCTATGTATATGCCTGCTTATTATTAGGGCTTTCGCCGCCCCCCCAAGCGGCATTATTACAAAGTCAGCTTATTGCCCCCAACAATCTGGGTCCTCATTTTACCTACCTCGGAAGGATGGAAGGCTGAGTCAACCTTGAGCCTGGTGGGACTCGAACCTGCACTAATTGCAGGCAGCTGGTGTTACTTAAGGAGGCATTAGCCCACTGCTCCACCAAGGCTTTAAGATCATCACTTAAATATGAGACAGCAGTGTCCCTGGTCCTTTGCTGACTGGAAGCGTTTGTGCTAGCCACAATAACACCAAAAGGAGTTTCTGTCCAGAGTAAAAAGACAGGCCTTGATAAAGAGGGGAAAGATCTGGTATCAAGACAATAAGTACATAACCATGGCTTAAGCGAAGATGAGCAGTCCAAAAACATCTCAGACACCCTGCTAATTCACATGAGTATAAAACAGGGGATGGGGAGCACATTCAGACCGTGTAAGATTTTGCTAAAACGAGCAATCTTAATAAAAGTAGCGTCAGGCCAAAATGGAGTTGGCTGTTGGTCTAGCATGCCTCGTAGATCTGCCTATCCAAACTTTTTTTGTCTGTCGTATCGACAATTGTTAAGTCGGGCATTTTTTGCTGCAAGTGCCTGGTTGTTGGAATTCTAAAGTCCCAGAGCGCTTTAGTGTCTTCATTTTATATTGTTTTTTTAACCATTCACTTGTGTCAGGCTCTTGGCAACTTCATAGGCAAGTACTCTCCATGCTACCATGTCAAGTGCAGCTTCTTTCAATTGTTGGATGGTTCATCTTTGTAGCAGCTTTGATGTAATCAAGCAAGGCATGTTCTTTGCTTGTTCCTTCCCCTTATTCTATTTTCTATCACTTTCTCAATTTCATTATTATGGTTTGAGATCATGTGGATTTTGGGAATAAGAAATCAGAGCTTATCTTGGGAGTTATAGTTCAAGGAGGTTCGAGAAGAATTATCTTGAGAATTCTCCTATCTCCTTGTCTTTTACATGGCACCATGTGTGCTCAATTTTCAACTCAATTTATTACAGTTGGAGACCAGTGCAGGTAATAGACAACTAGACAAAGATAACATGAGGTACTAATAAAAGGTAAAGGTAAAGGTTCCCCCGCACATGCGTGCTAGTCGTTTCCGACTCTAGGGGCCGGTGCTCATCTCCATTTCAAAGCCAAAGAGCCAGCGCTTGTCCGAAGACGTCTCCGTGGTCATGTGGCTGGCATGACTGGACGCCAAAGGCGCACAGAACGCTGTTACCTTCCCACCGTAGTGGTCCCTATTTTTCTACTTGCATTTTTACGTGCTTTCGAACTGCTAGGTTGGCAGAAGCTGGGATGAGTAACAGGCGCTCACTCTGTTATGCAGCACTCAGGATTCGACCCACTAAACTGCCGACCTTCTGATCGACAAGCTCAGCATCCTAACCCACTGAGCCACCACATCCCTGAGGTACTAATACCACTCTATAAAGCCTTAGTAAGACCATACCTAGACCGGTTTTGGTCACCACACTATAAAAAAGATGTTGAGACTCTAGAAAGAGTGCAAAGGAGAGCAACAAAGATGATGAGGGGACTGGAGGCTATAACAGAACAGTTGCAAGAATTGGGTATGTTTAGTCTAATGAAGAGAAGGATTAGGGTGACATGGTAACATCTTCCAATATTTGAGGGACTGCCACAAAGAAGAGAGGTCAACCTATTCTCCAAAGCACCTGAAGGCAGGACAAGAAGCAATGGATGGAAACTAATCAAGGAGAGATTCAACGTAGTAATAAGGAGAAATCTTCTGACAATGAGAACAATCAACCAATGGAACAGTTTGCCTTCAGATGTTGTGGGTGCTCCAACACTGGAAGCTTTCAAGAAAAGACTGGACAGCTATCTGTCAGAAATGGTATAGGGTCTCCTGCTTAAGGAGGAGATTGGACTAGATGACCTATAAGGTCCCTTCCAACTCTGTTATTCTATGTTCTATGTTCAAATAAAATTTAGGACCGAGTTAAAATACTACCGTATTTTCCGGCGTATAAGACGACCCGGCGTATAAGACGACCCCCCAACTTTTGAGAAGATTTTCAGGGGTTCAAAAGTCGTCTTATACACCGGAAAATACGGTAATTGTAAAATAACCCAACCAGCATCAAATATATAAAATATAAAATCCAGGATATAAACTATGTAGAAATGTAGTATAAATACTAATTTATAATAAGTATAATATCTAAGATTACACCAAAGTAAAAAAATATCTATTAATATCAGCAAAATATCTATGGAAATTCTCAGTTATCCAGGTCATGGTTGTCCCAAAGGTGCTTTTTTCAAAAGGCAACTGAACTTGTTTTTCCTTGAAAATATATATTCCTTGCAGTCATCTGGTCATTTGCACTCTTTCTGAGACTTGTTGAAGCCACTTGGAGGTTGCCTCAGGGTCATCTGAATACCAGTGTTACAACACAGTCCTTTCAGCAGTTCCAAGAAGCTTCCACACCCATTTGCACTATTCGGGTGACCCTGAGGGCACTGATAAACCTCCAAGTGGCCTCAACGACTCTCAGGGAGAGTGGTAATAACCAGGTGACTGCAAAGAACATACATCTTCAAGGAAAAACAGGTCCAGTTGCTTTTGAAAAAGCACAGTTGGGATTATCAACAAATTAGTATTATTTAAAATTTAAATAAATTATAGTTCCAGGGATGCATTGCAGGATAATGGCCCATCCGAGTTCGGCTCTGCTGTGCAAAACCTAACTACTTGCACTTTAACAAGGGGTAAAGGTAAACGTTTCCTCTGTCCAGCTGTGTCTGACTCTAGGGCAGGGGTGTCAAACTCAGTTTCATTGTTAGGGCTAAATTCATTTAATTTTACTTTTAACTTTTGTAAGTTGTATTTTATTGCCCTGTACACCACCCTGAGTCCTTTGGGAGAAGGGCGGTATAGAAATTCAATAAATAATAATAATAAAAGTTATTATTATTATTATTATTATTATTATTATTATTATTATTATTATTATTATTATTATTATTACTATTATTGAGGGCTGCATCAGGATTGCAGTTGCCCTCAGGAGGCCGGGCGGATATGGCCAGGGTGAGCGTGGCCTACTGGGTGGGCGTGGCTAGAGTGCGTATGGCCTACTGGGTGGGCGTGGCCAGCTCTACATCGTTCGCATCAAGGGTGCCTATGGGGGCCTGGGCAGGAGTGGGACAGATCTGAGGGTCTCTGGCAGAAGGAGGGTCTCTGGGCCAGGGCCAAGGCAGTGGGGGCCGTTCCCTCTCTGTTTCCAGGATGGCTTCGCAGGCCACATGAAACCACTTCGCGGGCCAGATCCGGCCCCTGGGCCTTGTGTTTGACATGTCTGCTCTAGGGGCTGGTGCTCATCAGTTCTTAGCCAAGGCAGCCAGCATTGTCTGAAGACTTTTCCGCAGTTATATGGTCAGAATGACTATACACCAAGGGGCACAGAATGCTGTTACTTGCCCACCAAATGGTACCTATTTATCTACTCACATCTGCATGCTTTTGAACTGCTGGGTGGGCAGGAGCTTACTTTACTAACACTAACTATTAGTTTACTAATAGTTAACTAACTATTAACTAACAGGTGAAGTATCAGTACCGCTTTATAAAACTTTAGTAAGGTCCACCCCTGGAACAATGCATCCACATTTTGATCACCACATTACAAAAAAGATATTGAGATTTCGAAAAAGTGCTGCAGAGAACAGCAATTAAGAGGATCAAAGGTCCAGAGACCAAAACATATGAAGAATGGTTGCAAGATGTGGGTTTGGCTAATCTAGAAAAAAGAAGGGCTTGGGGTGACATGATAGCAGAATTCCAGTATTTGAGAGGCTGCCACAAAGAAGAAGGGGTCAACTTGTTTCCCAAAAAACCAGAGGGCAGGACAAGAAACAATGGATGGAAACTAATCAAGGAGAGGAGCAAGTGGGAATTAAGGAGAAACTTCCTAACAGTGAGAACAGTTAACCCGTGGAACAGTTTGCCACCAGAAGCTGTGGGTGCTTCATCACTGGAGGTTTTTAAGAAAACACTTCACAGCAATTTTTCTCAAATTGTATAAGGTCTCCTACTTGAGCAGGCAATTGGACGAGAAGACCTTCCCAGTTCATTCCAGCTCTATTCTATTCTATTCTATTCTAATTCTATTCTATTCTAATTCTATTCTATTCTATTCTATTCTATTCTATTCTATTCTATTCTAATTCTATTCTATTCTATTATTATTTCTATTCTATTCTATTATTATTCTATTATTATTTCTATTCTATTCTATTATTATTCCTATTCTATTCTATTCTATTCTATTATTAATTCTATTGTATTCTATTATTAATTCTATTGTATTCTATTGTATTCTATTCTATTCTAATTCTATTCTATTCTATTTCTATTCTATTATTAATTTTATTCTATTCTATTATTATTTCTATTCTATTCTATTATTAATTCTATTCTATTCTATTTCCATTCTATTATTCCTATTCTATTCTATTCTATTATTTATTCTATTCTATTCTATTCTATTCTATTCTATTCTATTCTATTCTATTCTATTCTATTCTATTCTATTCTACGTATTTCTATTTCTATTTCTATTTCTATTCTATTATTATTTCTTCTATTCTATTCTATTATTATTTCTATTCTATTCTATTCTATTATTTCTATTCTATTCTATTATTAATTCTATTCTATTCTATTCTATTCTATTCTATTCTATTCTATTCAGAAGATGACTACGTCAACACCCCAGCCGTGAAGGAAAAGAGGGACGAGACCTACTTCCTCTATAACAAATTGTCAGTCTCTGAATCATCTTGGAATAACGGCGATACATTCAGCTGTATGGTGGTCCATGAGGCCCTTGAACAGAAGTTCACCCAGAGGAGAATAGCAAAAACATCGGGTAAACGTTGAAGACTCCCCTCAACATGCACTGTCCTCCTAGATTTGTCTCTCACAGTGTTGGATCCAAATCCTTATAAATACTTTACATGCTAATATGTTTTGCTGCTGGCTAAATAAAAGCAATCCAACTCAGAGGTCTCTTAGGTTGTGATCTCTTTTTTTTTCTCAACCAAATTGAAGACTGAGCAAAGTTGAGAGGTGCATTCTGGAATGAAGAGGAAATCGGCAAATTTCTCTGGATATTAGAACAAAGGTTTAAGGTTAATCCTGGGAGAAAAAGGGGTTCCACTCCCCCTATAGGTCCATATATGTGCAAGGAAGGCATCCATCCAGACTAACCACCTGAAGGTCATACTCCTCTGGTCAAACTCCTCCATACACCTCACTTGTTGCAATTTTGTACAGTATGTGCAATAAGACTACTTCCCCTTATCCATTGGCTGTGGTTTACTGTGCCTGTTACTTTTAAATAAGTCCTTAGACTGTCCAATGGTCTTAGTCCACCAGGAGAAAAAAGTGTTCCCATATCTGCATTTTAGTGATAGCAATGTAGGTACAGACTTGTTCCCTACCAAAAGTATTTTGTGAGTCTTACTCCTTTTATAATAATAATAATAATAATAATAATAATAATAATAATAATAATAATAATAATAATAATAATAATAATAATAATAATAATAATAATAATAATAATAATAATAATAATAATAATTTTATTTGTATACCGCCCTTCTCCTGAAGGACTCAGGGCGGTGAACAGGGCAATAGATACTAAAATGCAAAGATACAAAAATTAAGAAAATGGCTCCCTTTTCCCAAGGTTACACTGTTTGGATTCCAGATTGGAAGCACTGTTGCTGTTCTTTGTATTCTTTGTTCTTGCCATCCTCTCTGTATTTGCTAGAAAATGATAAAGAGAAACTGAAATAAAATGCAAACAAAAAAACCAAAATGTATCTGTGGGTAAAGTACAAGGGAACAACTGATGTCATGCACATCGGGCACAATCATTTAATTTTAAATCTTGTATCCTGTATTCTTATTTTTATTGCCCTGTACACTGCCCTGAGTCCTTCGGGAGAAGGGCGGTATATAAATCAAATAAATAAATAAATAAATAAATAAATAAATAAATAAATAAATTATAATGAAGTAATGATCTAATGATGTAATTGGTGATACACAAAGGCCCAAGTGCACTGGGTTCCAGAAAATTAGAGTGCAAGGTCCTTTCCCATGTGGTTCTCCCTCTGCTCACCATACTAGCATCCAATCTTTTGCACTCCCTGGATTGCTCCACTTCTGGCTGAGGCAGGAGCACCAACTTCCTTCTCCATGCAGTCCCAACATGGGTGCCCAGCAGTCTGCAAAAGAGACCTGGGGCAGGGCATCAAAAGTAGATGAGCATGGTGGCTTCAGAGACTAAGAACAGGAGGAGATAAACACATGGCAGCTAGGCTGAGAGGTTTTGAAGGGGTGGCTCATCCAGCTCATTTGCCAATTGTATCCAAGCTCCTGTCTGCCTTCCCAATGCCCTTTGCAGTTCAAGGTTGGTCTACATCCAACTTTGGTGCCTCCACTCCATTGCCTAATATCTTCAGCTAAGCATGGCAGTGTTGGCTGTGGATCTCCAGCAGTTGCAGTCCTGAGGGTCTTAAGGACATTGGTTTGGGAAAGGTTGGGAAGGTCATCATCATCAACATTAGCATCATCATTCTATAGATGTTAAGCTTAGTAGACATCAGTTAAGATGGCAACCCGGAAGCAGCCACCACTCATGCGAGTGCACCAAAATGGCAACTGCTTCCACGAGACAACTACATACCCCATGGGAAAATTTACCCTATTTTGCTTCATTTTAACATGCTCTGCACAGCCCTAGAGATAGCTTCTATAGCACCGTATAAGCCAGGTTAAGGAAGTGCCACAATTGATGGCCACTTCTGGGAGGCAGCAACATGGCCCAGGAAAACATGACTTGCCCTCTACTTCAAAATGTACGTGAGGAAGAGATAGTGGGGCCTGGTGGGGTGGGAATCAGGTCTGTGGTAATCTGGTGGGAGGGCCTGCGGGAACCCAAGGTTCAGGGTTCAAGAGCCACACCCACCTCTGGTGCATCCTGTGGTCCCCTTAACAATGCATGCATTCATTCAGTTGTCGCATCATGGAGAGTAGGGGTAGGGATCTTACGTGAGGCTATCTCACTTAACAACTATCACCACTTGTGACCATAATTGGCAGGCTCCGTTATGGTCATATCTGAAAGATTACCTGTAATTTATGTCTATCGAGATTCTCAGTCATCCAGGTCATAGTTGTCCCAAAGATGCTTTTTCACAAGGCAACTCGATTTGTTTTTCTTTTGGAGACATTTCGCTTCTCATCCAAGAAGCTTCTTCAGCTTAAAAAGAGATGTGAATTGATTATTGGAGGAGTTTGCACTCACTGTACAAACTAAGGAGAGCCATTTTATCCTAGACTTCCTAAAATGATCCAGGATGATCCCGCCTTTGTGAGATCATATGGATCTTAGTAATGAGATCTCAGATCTAGAGCTCATATCTATTTAATACAATTGAATAACTTGTCCTCACTGTTCAGATGAACCCAAATATGTAAATAAAATAAAAAAATAGGGACGATTAATTAACTGATTAATAAAAAGATATAAAAATGTGAAGTGAGTGATGCAAACAGGCAACATGCATAGGTACATGTCAGGAGATTGAACAGCACATGTCCAAATGAAGTCAGAGACACTGACACAAACTTGTAGTTTTATATAAATAAATAGATTTTACATCCATATTTACAGCGAAAAAAGGAACTTGGGGAAACAGGAGCATCATGAGGTAAATCAGAGAAGCATATAGGGCACACAAAAGAAAAAAGGCGGGAAAAAAGGGAAACTCCCCCTCCACACCTACAGCAACCAATCACAGCAGGGATTGCCTCATACAGGAGCCAGCATTCTCCAATCAATCAACCACAACTGTGTATTCTGGCTCATTGTACAACTCCACTTTTCCCACTGCAAAATTTAAATATCTTAACATCACTTACAATCTGTTAGGTTTGAGCTTTTTAATAACCTATGCAATAGATAAATAAATCACTGGTAAATGAAATAATTACACATATATATCACTACTGCCCATAAGATATACAGTATGCACATTTTAAGAAGACAGATTCAGTTTGTTTTATGCCCCAGAATGCCTTTACCTCTTATTCAGATAAAAACATAAATGTATTAGAATAGAATAGAATTCTTTATTGGCCAAATGTGATTGGACACACAAGGAATTGGTCTTCGGTGCATAAGCTCTCAGTGTACATAAAAATCATAAGTGATAAATCATAGTCATCGTAAACACACGTTCAACATAAATCATAAAATACAAGTTAGTCATAGTCATCGGATTTTTTAGTAAAGCATTATACAATAAACCATAACAACAAAAACAATTATCTGGAAATTTTTGTGGGTCAGATTAATGTCAGGTTCACTTTGACAGCTTTGCCTTGTCTAGTGATTAAACTTTTGGACTTTCAAAAAAAGTGTCTAAAGGAAGAAAATGGGGAAGTTTCTCTGTGGTTGATACTCTTTTGTCTGTTTTTAAGATGGCACCTTTTGGACCCCAAATATATCTCTTGGACCTCAGTGCTCTTGTTTTTTTCACACCTTCACGCCAACTCAAAGAATATGACCAGTTGGAAAATAACATCTTTTTGGGGACATTCTTTAAGAAGAAAGTGAGGGGAAAATTCTGAGACAGACTACAGATTGGCCCTGAGGTGAGGCTGGTACTTGGCTTGGTAAGTACAAAATTCATCAAAATTTGGGGCTTGGAGACATCAAAATGCAGAAGGTTAAGATAATTTGAGAATCTCTGTGGAGATTCTCAGTGATCCATGTTGTCCCCGAAGATCCTTTTTGAAAAGGTAACTGGAGTTTCTTTGTTGTTTCCTTATAGACATTTCGCTTCTCATCCAAGAAAAGTCAATTTGCCTCTTCAAAAAGCATCTTTGGGACAAGAATCATTTGAGGTTTCTCTACAGGTGCTGGATAGTAAAACTTGGTCTTCCATACATCCCAGTAGTGAAAGAAGCAATGGAATGGGATTCTTGCTATCAGGCTTAATACAGCTTTTAAAGGGATTGCAATCCATCACAATCCCTTAATCTCAGCTGAGCCTCGCAACTGGGAAGTGGGAAACTTGTAGTAGTAGCAGAAGTTAACGGTCCTCGTGTTCCAGCTTATGATCCAACTTCAGTTGAGTTTGGCAGGTAGCAACCCATTTACACTTACCTGCCATGTTCAGTTGGGAACTGAGGAAGAAGTTAGATAACAGGGGACGATGAAAATCTTTTTCTGTTTGTTGGCTTCTTCCAAGTTGCTTATCCACCCTCGTGCTCTATTTTAGCCTTAAGTAAAGGGATCTGAAATTAACTGTGTGGTTAAATCCTCATGTTTCAGATTATAGTCCAACTTCAGTTGGGTTTGGCAGATGCTCTCTCTCTCTCTCTCTCTCTCTCTCTCTCTCTCTCTCCTCTCTCTCTCTCTCTCTCTCTCTCTCTCTCTCTCTCTCTCTCTCTCTCTCTCTCTCTCTCTCTCTCTCTCTCTCTCTCTCTCTTTGTAAGATACTCAAAGATTTACTTAACAAGGAAGATCCTTGGGCTGGAGAGAGGTTTCAGAAAGCCTCAACCAAACTCAACTGAAATATGTTTTTAGAAGGAGACAAGCTGAAGGTGCAAGCTGAAGGTGCAGCACAGGATCACCTAAATAACCTCACATTCCAGATACTTAATTGGGAGATTTAGGCCTTACCAATCAACTCCAGGTTCTGCTCGTGAAAATCAAAGAAGAGAATTGGTAGCTTCAGATGAGAGCTAGTGTGAGCTAACTCAGCATCTGCTCCAGGCTCGATTCTCAAATGGTAGCATTTTTATCTCAAATTTGAATTCTAGGGTATGGGTGCCTTGAGGTAGCTCATGGGGGGGATCAGTTTCTTTTGAGTTAAGTGGTAACCATCCATGCTGGATGGTTCACTGTGCCATCTGTCATCCTAGCTGAATTCAGAAATTAGTCAAACTAGTGGGTGACTATACCCAGCCGGAATCCCAGCTATGATCTTCCTGATGAATGCTGGAGTTGAGAGAAAGTAGCAAGGAATAAGAATATTATCTGGTTGCCAAGCCTGCCTTCTCAGTTAGGAGAGGTGAGTTTGAAGGTGAAAGAATTGGAAAGAATGCGGCTTCAGCCTAAAAAGGTTCCAAGCCTAAAAAGCTCACCCTAGAAATTCTCCGCTTCTCAGTTGAGTAGGTAAAGAAACCTGCAAAGATGTCTCCTACAAACATTATACTCAGCTGTGTGATACAGAAGCTACAAAGCCCAGAGTTCAGCTCAGTTGGCAGGCAGAGGGAAGCTAACTGGGTACCTGCTTGGTGCCCTGGGCACATCCCAAAGATTTTTTGTACTTCTTTGGGTTTTGTGGTTTTTTTTTATTTTTTATAAGACAGCGAAGAGCAAAGAGGAAGCTTAGATGAATGTGCAATGCCTGCTCTCATCTGGGAGATCCTAAACGAAATGCCTAAACGCCCCATCCTTTGCTAACTTTAGGACTCATTCCCGGGGGTGCTTAGCTAGTCCTTCAAAGATGGTTCTGCCCAGATGAGCTGGAGGAAGTTCTGGATTGCTACTAAAAGTTTCTGTCCTCTCAGATAAATGTTAGGCTATAGTGAAGCTACTGGGCTGCAAAAAGAGGCAGCTCACATCTTGGCAAGTGGAAGAGGGAAGGAGACAGCAGGAGCTCGGATGGGAGTAGGTGGCAAGGATGCTTGTTATCAGGGTGATGCTTGGCTGGGAAACTTTTGTGCACAGTCTGCTGAATGTAAGCTCCAGGCCAAGTGCAAGACACCCTAACACCCATAATAATGAGGATCTTCCCTACTGCCAGATTAAAAACAGAACAGTTCTTCTAAATTGACCCTTTTCATTTATAATGGAACTTACTACCTAGAGCAGACTTCCCTAACCTGGAGCTTTGCAATTTATTGCACTGCAACTCCCATCATCCTGACCCTTTGCATGACCCTTGATAACAGGTACAAGGCACTGTTGTTTAGCATCCAGCTTGCCTTCAGAAATCATGGGCACTCCATCACTGCAGATTTTTAGAAAGAGACTGGACAGTCACTTGTCTGAAATGGCATAGGTTCTCCTGCTTGAGCAGGGGGCTGGACTAGAAGACCTCCAAGGCCCCTTCCAGCTCTATTCCTATTCGTATTCTCTTCTATTCTCTTCTATTCCATTCCATTCCTTTCCATTCCATTCTAAAATCACTAGAATTTAACCTTGCTATCCCAATCATGGCTATAAAATTCATTCTCTTTCTTGTTGTTGTTAATTGCGAAGTCGTGTCCGACCCATCGCGACCCTATGGACAACGTTCCTCCAGGCTTTCCTGTCCTCTACCATCTTCTGGAGTCCATTTAAGCTCATGCCTACTGCTTCAGTGACTCCATCCAGCCACCTCATTCTCTGTCGTCCCCTTCTTCTATTGCCCTCAATCTTTCCCACCATTAGGCTCTTCTCCAGTGAGTCCTTCCTTCTCATTAGGTGGCCAAAGTATTTGAGTTTCCGCTTCAGGATCTGACCTTCTGAAGAGCAGTCAGGGTTGATCTCCTCTAGGACTGACCGGTTTGATCGCCTTGCAGTCCAAGGGACTTGCAGGAGTCTTCTCCAGCACCATAGTTCAAAGGCTTCAATTCTTTGGCGCTCAGCCTTTCTTATGGTCCAGCTTTCACTGCCATACATTGCAACTGGGAAGACCATAGCCTTGACTATACGCACTTTTGTTGACAGGGTGATATCTCTGCTTTTTAGTGTGCTGTCTAGATTTGCCATGGCTTTCCTCCCCAGGAGCAAGCGTCTTTTAATTTCTTGGCTACAGTCCCCATCTGCAGTGATCTTGGAGCCCAGGAAAATAAAATCTGTCACTACCTCCATTTCTTCCCCATCTATTTGCCAGGAATTGAGAGGGACAGATGCCATGATCTTGGTTTTCTTAATGTTTAGTTTCAACCCAAGTTTTGGACTCTCCTTCTCCACTCACAAGGAGCTTTCTTAGGAATTGTTTATTGTTGGACTTGTGTAGTATCCACACGTTTGTAGCAACATGAGGTTAAGATAGGTTTTCTCTCTGCAGACTAGCCAAAGTCCCAATATTCTATGAAGCATAACATTTATTTCAGCCCCTTACTGTGGAAATATCAGCTACTACAGATAAATAAGGAGAATGGAATGAGAGAAACGTGGATAAAGATGTTGAAATTCAGGTTTCTGATGGAAAGTTAAATTCAAAAGTGCCAATTCCCTTTTTCATTTGTTCCTTTCTCTTTAGCTTCAGTTTGAATCCAGATGGCCTTTGATAGGCTTTCAGGTTGATCCCCAAGGCCCCAAACTAACCACTTGGTTGCTTGTATCCTGGCTAGTTGGCACACGTAGATGAAATTGTCTTGTTTTGGCAGGGGAAAGGTTTAAAATGGTACATCATCTATTGGGAAAGAGATATTGGTCAACATTCAGTGATAGTGATGGGGTCTCTGAACCCACCCACCCACCCACCCACCAAAGCTGACAGCACTCTGCAGAGAATCTTCCATTTCCTGAATTCAAAACAGAACAAATGGAAGTGGAATCTATCAATTAATCCATTTTACTGCAGATTTCTTGCATACAGTCTGATCCATGCTCCATTTTTTCCATTGCAACTTGCTTGCTTCTTTACTTAAATAATGGAAGGCTATGATAGTTAAAACTGGGGCTCAATAAGAGGAAGTAACGATTAGATTAGGTTAGATTAGATTAGATTAGATTAGATTAGATTAGATTAGATTAGATTAGATTAGATTAGATTAGATTAGGATTACATTAGGATTAGATTAGGATTAGATTAGATTATCTTTATTGTCATTTTTTTTCCTGTGGGCACAACGTCACACGTTAGAAATGAAATTTAGTAGCTCGTTCTCAAAGTGTACATATACATAACACACATTTAAAACATACTATATACAACTTATGTATAGACCTACACCTTTAGCCATAATTAAGTTTTGAAGACGGGACCTTATTTTGACTGCATTGAGTGGGGTTTCTTCTTTTTTGAGGGGGGGTCTTTGGTGCTCTCGAGCTTGTTTTCTTGCAGATGTTTCATTACCCAAACTAGGTAACAACATCAGTGCTAGTTTGCCCTCAGTTTAATTTCTGGTGGGTTGCCCTACCAGGATTTGCGAGAGTTATCTTGGGGATGATTAGGCTGTTTACTGTTGGCTTGTTTGGCAGTTCCTTGATTGGGGTATTGTTTATTTTGATTGTTGGTCTGTTGTTAAACTTGGAGTTAATCTGTGTTCTTCTGGGTGCTGATTGCTATTGGGGGGGCGGGGGTGTTTAGATCTTTTTGTTCCCTTTTCTTCTTCTAAGAAGGCCTTTTTGTATTGGTGCTCTGGGTCTTGATCTGTGGTATATGTAAACCAAAATGAACTATTTAATCCCATAGATGTTGTCTGCTTGTTATTGTGTGATCCTTTGTCTTGAATGGGCAGGACTGTTACCTCTTCCCAAAGAGCCATTTTCCAAGTGCCCAAATTTTGATCACATGATCTTGGGGATGCTGCAATGCCATAAGAGTGAAAAATGGTCTTGCATCACCTTTTTCAGTACCACTGTCACTTTGAATGGTCGCTAATTGAGCCATTGTATATCCAGGTCTACCAGTACCAGCATTTCAAGTTCTGAAATAAAGGCCTGAAAGAGGAACACGGATGTGAATATTCAGAAAATGAATAACCTCGGTTTTGCTTTACTTAAAACAGAATTCTACATCTCATAATATAAAAAAAATATGCTTGAGGTCTTCCCCTGTCCCATGCACTAATTAAATTTTATATTTCAGGTGATTCCGGATGGTGGATCTCTCCAATGGCACCATAGAGCTATTCCACATTTATCTCCCTAATGAAATCTATTTGAAGAATCAAATCAGAAGGGCAGGGCCACTGTTTCTGGAAAAATCTCTCTCCATAAACTCCCATGAACCATATGGAGCAGTGATTTTCCAACTTGGCAACTTTCAGATGTCTGGACAAACTTCCAGAATTTCCCAGCCAATGGAGAATTCTGGGAGTTGAAGTCCACCTATCTTAAAGTTGCCAAGTGTGGAAAAACGCAGGGTTAGAGTAATGTCTAGAAGCCCTCAGGTCCACTAGAGGATAGATCTACACCAGCTTCATCATCCTGTCTTTATTTTCCCCTGCAGATCCTCCCAAAGCCCCCTCTGTGTTCCCATTGACTCCTAGTCACGAAACCCGGGTGGCCAGGGCACTGTCCACTGCCTCCAATGTGACCATCGGTTGTCTCATCAAAAACTACTTTCCTAAACCAGCCACAGTGAAATGGAATTCAGGTGCCATCACCAGTGGAATTGACAATTTCCCTCCAGTTTTGCAAGCATCCGGTCTGTATACTCACACGAGCCTGCTCACCATCCCCTTCAACAACTGGGAATCCGAGACATTCCAGTGCAATGTCGAGCATGCAGCCACCAATACCAGAATCAACAAAAACGTTGAGCGTGAGTCCAGCAAAATTGCTCTTATGTTTGCTTTTCCTTTCAAAGGGCAGATGATGATGATGGATGATGATGATGATGATGATAATAGTAATAATAATAATAATAATAATAATAATAATAATAATAATAATAATAATAGAATTGGAAGAGATAATAATAATATACAAATTGATGGAGAAAAATTCAGATTGACTGGAGAGGAAGAGTATATACTCTAAGTCAGACATGTCAAACACAAGGCCCGGGCCCAGATCCGGCCCTCGAAGTGGTTTCATGCGGCCCATGAAGCCATCCTGGAAACAGTGAGGGAACGGCCCCCACTGCCTTGGCCCTGGCCCAGAGACCCTCAGATCTGTCCCACTCCTGCCAGGCCCCCATAGGCACCCTTGATGTGAATGATGTAGAGCTGGCCATGCCCACCCAGTAGGCCATACACACTCTAGCCACGCCCACCCAGTAGGCCACGCCCACCCAGGCCATATCCACCAGGCCCCCTGAGGGCAACTGCAATGCTGATGCGGCCCTCAATGAAATTGAGTTTGACACCCCTGCTCTAAGTGATTCTTCCTGCTCTGGTGTGCAAGGAAGAACAGAGCAGAACAGGAGCTGGAAGGGACCTTGGAGGTCATCTAGCCCAACCCCCTGCTCAGGCAGGAAACCCTATACCATTTCAGACAAATGGTTGTCCAATTTCTTCTTAAAAACTTCCCATGTTGGAGCATTCATCACTTCTGGAGGCAGGTTGTTCCACTGGTTAATTGTCTTCACTGTCAGGAAATTTCTGCTTAGTTCTATGTAGGTTGTTTCTCTCCTTGATGGCTTTCCATCCATTGCTTCTTGTTGATTAGGCAAAGACAAAATCAACCCCCTAAGTATGACAATAATGAGTTGGGGGGAAAGATATAGTATTCAGGATAATAGTAGATTTCTGCTTGGAACCAAAAGTCCTACAGTAGAAGAAAATAGCTCAACATGGGGTGTTCCCATTATGATTTGCAAGAACCAGACAACTGGTGTAAAGAGAAAAGATCTGGGACTTTCACATCTGGATAAGGGAGAATCCAGTTAAGCCATTTGAAATTTCAATAATGAGAGGTGCAGGTTTCCGCAAGCTTATTAAACTGCATGGAAGTCTGGAATGTTTTCTAAAATCCATGACGTATTTCAGTGCAATGCGTTTCTAAAGGTTTTATGGCTTTATTATCCTTGAAGGAGCTTCACCAATACGAAACTGCTGTCAAAAATACTGTCAAAAATGGCTGTACTATTATCTCATGCAGATGTGTTGCTGATGTTCCTCATACCATCAAAGTGGAACCAAATTGCTAGCTACAAATGACATTAATTGTAGTCTCCTTTTAAAAACAGCAGTTAAATTACCTCTTGTATGATGATCTATATTGCATCCTTAGGATCTAGCCTAAGATTCTTTAGCCACAGTAGATTTTTAAATAAAAGGACTCTTGCTTTCTCAAGTACTTTATCTGCAGTAATTAGGCAGTATGAAAGTGATCCAAGGCCTGGAGACTAAAACTTAAGAACAGCTGCAGGACTTGGGTTTGGCTAGTCCAGGGGTAGGCAACCTCGGCTCTTTTATGACTCATGGACTTCAACTCCCAGAATTCCTGAGTCAGTTGAGGTTGCCTACCCCTGGGCTAGTCTAAAGAAAAGAAGAAATAGGGGTCACATGATAGTAGTATTCCAGTATTTGAGAGGCTGCCACAAAAAAGAGTGGGTAAAATTATTCTCCAAAGCACCAGAGGGCAGGACAACAAACAATGGTTGGAAATTGACCAAAGAGAGAAGCAACCTGGAATTAAGGAGAAAGTTCCTAGCAGTGAGGACAATTAACCAGTGGAACAGTTTGCCACCAGAAATCGTGGGAGCTCCATCACTGGAGGTTTTTAAAAAGAGATTGGACAGTCGCCTGTCTGAAATGTTGTAGGTTCACCTGCTTGAACGGGGGGCTGGACTAGATGACCTCTAAGGTCCCTTCCAGCTCTACTCTATTCTATTCTATTCCATTCTAAAGTCACGTTTGATTTTGTTCAATTAGTTCAACTGGAATAGAGAAAAAAGTGAATTCTGTCATTTACTTATATTAAAGAAAATTGGTAAATAAGTGAAGTTCATAAACAGAAACGCAGTTTGTTAATGTGCTAAACATGAAGTTTGTTCTTGAATCAATGGTGTTTAGGATGAATATTGTTTGTCTTTTAAGCCAAATTGTGTCAGAGAATCGAATTAAGCCTTTGGCAGTTTAGGTCTTGGTATAACTTTTCTTTTCTTTTCTTGAATGGCTGAAATGAAGAAGGATCTGGAGGCAACATAGAAAAAAAAATGGAGGACATAAACCCCTTTCCTTCTTTTCTTGTACTGGAAGCAGCAAATCCAAACCTGGAGCTGTGGGGACAGGAAACCTCATGGTTTGAAAGGGATTCAGAGAGGATGAATCTTCATGAGAAATGTTGTTGTTAGCTGCGAAGTCGTGTCCGACCCATCGCGACCCCACGGACCACGTTCCTCCAGGCCTTCCTGTCCTCTACCATCTTCTGGAGTCCCTTTAAGCTCACGCCTCCTGCTTCAGTGACTCCATCCAGCCACCTCATTCTCTGTCATCCCCTTCTTCTCTTGCCCTCAACCTTTCCCAGCATTAGGCTCTTCTCCAGGGAGTCCTTCCTTCTCCTTAGGTGGCCAAAGTATTTGAGTTTTAGCTTCAGGATCTGGCCTTCTAAAGAGCAGTCAGGGTTGACCTCCTCTAGGACTGACCGGTTTGATCGCCTTGCAGTCCGAGGGACTCGCAGGAGTCTTCTCCAGCATGAGAAATAATGACCATTAAACCATGGGATCACAAAGCCAAAGGGCAAATAGGACAAGAATGGGTGAAGCAAAAGATATCAGTTAAGGGCTGTTTCATTTTAGAATCTGCTAATCAACTCAATCAATTCTTTCATTTCATTCTTTTTGCTCCTTTTATTGATCAGTATTTCTAAGAAGGTGAACTAAACTGGAACAGGCTTCAGGGAATAACAGGTAGGCTCTGCTTTAAGACTAAACGTCATTCCTATGCCCACAGGATGTGAAGACCAAGAACCGGTGTCTCCTGAGGTCCACCTGCTCCATTCCTCTTGCAACCCGAAAGGCAGTGATGGATTCATAGAGCTGGCATGCTTCGTTAAGGGTTTCTACCCCAAGGAGATTGAAGTTGAGTGGCTGGTGGGCAGCCACCATGGATTGCTGGCTCCTTACACAGAACCTGCCAGGCGTGATGTGAACAAGCACACTTTCAGTACGGTTAGCCGGGTCAACATCACTCAAGCAGATTGGTTGGAAGGAAATACTTACTACTGCCAGGTAACCCATGCGGCGTCACAAACCCAGGTGAAAGGCAGAGCCAGGAAATGTGAAGGTAATCATGATGGAATGCAGACTCTGGTTTGTATAATGGGGAATGGACAAAGAATCAGAAACCAAGGAGGAAGATAGCTAATCCCTTTATAAAGACCTTCGCTCATATAAAAATCCATACTATTTCCAAAGTTCATTGCTTGCTAATAGTTAGATATTCAAGAAAATCCAACATTGCTATTTTTCGGGGATAGCTGGAAGCAAGAATCATAGTTAAGACAGACCGACCTGTGGAATGCTATCCAGTGATAGGAACGGACATCTTAGCAATAAGTAAAATGATCTCAACCAGATCGTGAGACACACTGTTAGTACTAGTGGGCAACGGTTTCTTGCTACTTGATTATTGATATTGAAGTATACGTTTCTACTGATAACATGCTTTCTTCTTTTAAAAGATGATTCTGAGGGATCTTTGCTTTAGGTTTACCGTAACGACTAATCTTTGGAAAGACAGAAACCCTAACCCACAGTCCAGACAATAGGACAATTCACAAATAAAACAGGCAATGTTTTACCCGCATAAGCTCAAGAACTGATCTAGGAAGAAGAGAATAAATTAGATTAAGGGTCTATGGGGAAAAGGAGGGGGGATGTAAGGAATGATGTCAATTTTCTATCCGTAGATGCCAGCAGTCACTTCTCCACTGAGGTTACTGCCTACCTTCTGCCCCCACGGCCAAAAGATTTGTACATAAACAGAAATGCCAGGCTGGTTTGTGTGGTTGTCAATCTGCAACAGGAAGAGGGGTTGAAAATAAGCTGGTCACGTGAGAAGAAAGTTGCCATGCATCCAGAATTAGTGGCGGTGACTGAAGAAAACAATGGAACCTTTACAGCTGTTGGCCGCCTGCCTGTCTCTGCCCTTGACTGGGAATCGGGAGAGACTTTCACCTGTTCGGTAGAATATCCAGGTTTGCCTGGTCCCATCGTGAATACAATTTCCAGGAGCCCAGGTAAGGAGGAAGCAGAGTGGGTCTCCAAGCACAAATGTGATCATTTGCAATACACAATAGAAGTTCAGTTTTCATCACTTATCTCCAGCCATGGATCTTTCTTTAGTTACCTCCCTTGATATCACCACATCTGGGGCCACTGAGCTGCATCCCTTGCTTCTATGACAACTTTTCACAGCCATAATGTAGAATTGTGGCACTCCTAAGAGCTCTTGGGTGGTTAGTTAAGCTGACTTTGTAATAATGCCGCTTGGGGGCTGTATGAAAGCCCTAATAAGCAGGCATATACATAGAATGAAGGCTACTGCTAAGTTTGTAAAGCCGCCCTGAGTCTTCAGAGAAGGGCGGGATATAAATGGAATTAAAATAAATAAATAAATAAATAAATAAATAAATAGTGAATTTGGGACTGGGCTATTTTCATTATGTCCCGGATCCAAACCAAGCAGGTCATTAGGACAAAGTGAGATGTGGCTTTCCTGCGGGGCCACCACCCTCTAATATGAAAGGTCCCCAGTGTAGACTTTGGTTTCCTCTTGTTGCACTGGAGGATCTTATTGAAGGCCTGTGGGAAACCCTTATGCAGCTTTTGATTAAATAATCTTCCAAACACACACACAGAGAGCTGGTATTACAGGCACACCACTGACCAAAAGCGAGACGAACTGTGTGAAATGACGTGACCAGGTGGGTTTTTGGAGTTAAGCGCTTCCGAGGACTTGCATGTCCTGTCTTCCTAATATTAATTACTCCAATTTCCTGGGCTTTTTTTATCACGTTAAGTTCTATTTTGGCTTGGAGTGCTATCTGAACCCTGTGAAATTATAATTGTACCTAATCTGTTCAATCTCACAAATGAACCAGTCCTCACAGGCTGGCAATCTACAATACGTCATGACTTAATATGTGGAAACCCAGTCGCTGCTTCCATAACTTTATCCTAAACTAAACAATATGTGACTTTCTTTATCTTTTTCTTCCCATGTTCACAAAGGAAGGAGGAAGGCACCATCCGTTCACATCTACCCTCCCATCCCTGGCAATTCATTAATCCTCACCTGCTTTATTCGAGGCTTTTTCCCAGAAAATAGTGATGTCGAGTGGCTAAAGAATGGCAATACCATTTCAGAAGATGACTACGTCAACACCCCAGCCGTGAAGGAAAAGAGGGACGAGACCTACTTCATCTATAGCAAATTGTTAGTCTCTGAATTATCTTGGAATAGGGGCGATAAATACAGCTGTATGGCTGTCCATGAGGCCCTTGAACAGAAGTTCACCCAGAGGAGCATAGCAAAAACATCGGGTAAACGTTGAAGACTCCCCTCAACATGCATTGTCCTCCTAGATTTGACTCTCACAGTGTTTGATCCAAATCCTTGCAAATAGTTTACATGCTAATATGTTTTGCTGCTGGCTAAATAAAAGCAATCCAACTCAGACGTCTCTTAGGTTTTGCTCTCTTTTTTTCAACCAAATTGAAGACTGAGCAAACTTGAGGGGTGCATTCTGGAATGAAGAGGAAATCGGCAAATTTCTCTGGATATTAGAACAAAGGATCAGGGTTGAGGCTGGGAGAAAAATTGGTTTTATTCTTCTCTTATCAGTATCAGTTTGAGAGCCATAGATTGGGTCCATACTACTTCTACTCAGAGTTCTTGCACAGCTTCATACCTGTCTAAAGATTTATCAAAATCCTCCACACTTATTCCCAATTGCTTGTGCAAAGAAGACCACTTCTGTTTCTACATGGACTGCAACCTTCTGGGTGCATTTCATTTAACTATCATTATTTACAATTTCCCAATAAGTTTCTCTATAACTCTTGGTCCCTCCATCCTAAATATTTCAACTAGGTACCACCCAATCCGACCCAAATGGAGGTAATAAGTAATCTTTCCAACATCCTTGTAATTGATCTCATAACTCAGACATGTCAAACACAAGGCCCGGGGGCTGGATGCGGCCCACGAAATGGTTTCATGTGGCCCGCGAAGCCATCCTGGAAACAGTGAGGGAACGGCCCCCACTGCCTTGGCCCTGGCCCAGAGACCCTCCTTCTGCCAGAGACCCTCAGATCTGTCCCACTCCTGTCCAGGCCCCCATAGGCACCCTTGATGCGAATGATGTAGAGCTGGCCACGCCCACCCAGTAGGCCACACACACTCTAGCCACGCCCACCCACTAGGCCATGCCCACCCTGGCCATACCCACCTGGCCCCCTGAGGGCAACCACAATGCTGATGCGGCCCTCAATGAAATTGAGTTTGACACCCCTGTCATAACTGCTATAATCAGTGGGAGTTATCATGGCTGGCTAAACCCTAGGCAGTTTACAACCTTGCAATAAAGCAATGTATAAATTAAAGAAAAGGCAACAAAATTAAACCCATTTACTGGAATGCCACATCAAAGGAATCCTAAATCTAAGAAACAGTAATGAATCGCATAATGCACGAGAATACACACAAAATATACTAGCTGAAGTATCTCCCTCCATTTTGCTTCACCTTGAATAGATCATTCAGAAACTACATAAAGACACTACCTAACATGCCAGAACCTAAATAGTAATTCCAAGAACCAATTAAATGGTGATCCTGACCTTGCTTTTTTTCCCATTTCTTTTAAACTTAATCGTTAGGAGGAAAAGAATGTTTTGACAAGCCCAATGTGTAATGATAAGAGAAATATACACCATTTTTTTCCTCATGACTGTGCTCTGGGGACAAGGCATTCATTGCTGAATCCACAAATCCATCTAGGAATCTCTAAGACGGCAACTGTCCTACAGAAACAGTGGGGTAGAAAGTCTGTTCCAAAGATGGCCCACAAACCACAGCTACAAAATAATTTCTGAGGAGTGTGGTTCCAGTTTAACATGATAATTTCCTATGCGCAACTTAAAAAAGCAGAAATGGAAGGAAGGACCATATTCTCAAATTATTCCATGGACTTCTCACATATTGTAGCATGAAGGACTAACAGAATAACAGACTTGAAAGGGACATTGGAGATCTTCTAGACCAACCCCCTGCTCAATTAGGAGACCTTATACCATTTCAGATAAATACTTGTCCAGTCTCTTGTTAAAAACCTCCAGGGTTGGAGCACCCACAACTTCTGGAGGAAAGTCGTTCCTCTGATTAATTGTTCTCAGTGTCAGGAAATTTCTCCTTAGTTCTAAGGTTGCTTTTCTCCTTGGTTAGTTTCCATCCGTTGCTTCTTCTCCTGCCTTCAGGCACTTTGGAGAATAGGTTTCTCCCCTTTGGTAGTTTGACAATATTTGGACTTCGGTTCCCAGCGGCTGACGCGAGAAACACTAACATACACAATACACAAACTTTGGCCTAATCAGGATCTTTATTTTCATAATATAAATTAGATGGAAGAAAACAAATGCTTGAGGATCCTAACCGTGCAATCAAGACTCAAAAAAAAAACCCAAAATAAAACCTTTAAGACTAATTGCCTCAAAGATTACATAAGATTTATTCAGACAAACATCAGAAAATGCTCTAAACCTCTCTGACATTTCAAGTGTTATTCTTCAAAATCAAGAAACCACAAATCTTATTTCTAAGCACATTATAACCAACACTCATAATTTTGGGGGGGAAACAAACATTAAGACTTCTCAGACAGTGCAAATTAATTTAAAAACATCTGAATTTGTCAGATTCCCTAAAATAATCTCCCCCCCCCAATCTTTCTAAGAATCTGTTCTCTGATAGCTGAGGAACAGCACAGAAGAAACATAGAAACAAAGAACGCCAAACGATGAAAACCTTTCAATACATATGCCAAATATTTTTGGAATTTTGGCATTCAGATTTTGAATTTGATGAAGATGATTCTAGTACGACTTACAACAATTTGTTTGGTGACCGTACAGTTACAACGGCGCTGACATACTGTATGATTGTTTTTTCAAAGTTACGACTGTTGCAGCATCCCCATGATGAAGGGATCAAAATTCGGATGCTTGGCAACTGGTTCATATTTATAATGGTTGCAGTGTCCTGGGATCACGTGATCCCCCTTTTGTGACCTTCTGACAAGCAAAGTCAACAACCAATGGGTGTTTTTTTGCTGTAAACCAGAAGCAAACCAAAGATTCTGACAAAAAAAATTCCTGAAAATCGTAGTCACACGTTCGTGGGCCATTGCAAAAGGTAGAGGTAAAGGTTCCCCCGCACATGCGTGCTAGTCGTTTCCGACTCTAGGGACCGGTGCTCATCTCCGTTTCAAAGCTGAAGAGCCAGCGCTTGTCCGAGGACGTCTCCGTGGTCATGTGGCCGGCATGACTAGACGCCAAAGGCGCATGGAACACTGTTACCTTCCCACCGGAGTGGTTCCTATTTTTCTACTTGCATTTTTACGTGCTTTCGAACTGCTAGGTTGGCAGAAGCTGGGATGAGTAACAGGTGCTCACTCTGTTACACGGCAAAGGACAGGGCCAGATACAGGGACTTATAAATGGGGAATAAGGTCCGTTCTGACTTTGAATGGGGCTAAGCCACTGGTTGTAAGTCGGGGACTATTAGAAAGAAAACTTCCCCAGATCTGCTTTAATAGCACAATATCAACTTATACAAATTGATGGAGAAGAATTCAGATTGACTGGAAAGGAAGAGGATATACTCTAAGTGATTTCTCCTGCTTTGGTGTGCAAGGAAGAACTGAAATAACAGAACAGAGCAGAACAGAACAGAACAGGAGCTGGAAGGGATCTTGGAGGTCTCTTAGTCCAGCCCCATGCTCAAGCAGGAAAACCCATACCATTTCAGATAAGTGACTAGTCTCTTCTTAAAAAACCTCCAGTGATGGAACACCCAGAATTTCTTGAGGCAAGCTGTTCCACTGGTTAGGGTGTCTTCGCTGTCAGGAAGTTTCTCCTTAATTCCAGGTTGCTTTTCTCCTTGATTCATTTCCAACCATTGTTTCTTGTCCTGCCCTCTATTGCTTTGGAGAATAATTTGACCCCCTCTTCTTTGTGGCAGCCCCTCAAATACTGGAAGACTGCTATCATGTCACCCCTGTTTCTTCTTTTCTTTAGACTAGCCAAATCCAAATCTTGCATCCATTCTTCACATGTTTTAGTCTCCAGGCCTTTGATCATCTCAGCTGCTCTTCTCTGAACTTTTTCCAAAATCTCAACATCTTTTTTGTAGTATGCTGACCAAAATGGGTTGCAGTATTCCAAGTGTGGTCTTGAATAACTAAATTGTTGATACTTCAGAGAACAATCCCATAACTAAAAAAAATATATTGCACATTAGACAGTGCATGCTCCACTTTTCACCGGACATCAATCCATCTCTATTGGATAAGCAGGTTCACTGTGGAATTCTATCTTTTCATTGTATTTATGGATGTAAAGGAACCGGGCTTATGATGAATCAGTCATAGCACTAATTGATGGGGAAGCGGATGTTAGATATTTTGCGTTGATGAAAAACCCAGGACTCACATCACTTTCTCATTTCACAGAGGTAACCGTGTCGGTCGAGAACAATTACAGTATAAAGAAGGAAGCAGAGATTAAGCATTTATGGACGACTATTGTGATTTTCTACATTTTCTTTCTGCTCAGTGTATGTTACGGTGCCATTATAACGTTGTTCAAAGTAAGTAAAGATAACTGTTGCAAAATGCATTTGTTTTCATCCCAGCGATAGGGTGGACACAGGCTGACATAAATATTTTGTGAAGAGAAAGTAAGAAAAAAAAAGAAAATGGGGGTGGACTGAGTGGTCCTTATGGTTTGCAATGACTCCAAGAGCCAGTAGGGAGATGGAAGGGGAATGCTTGGAAGATCTGGAGGACAAGGGTTGGAGTGAAGACAACTTTTAGTTATTGTTCTGTACCAGCCTGCTACCGGCCCTGCAGAAAAGGCAACCCCTTTACAAACGGCAAGAGGCTGGAATTACGTCTGCCAAATTTATTACTACAAAAACAAACAAGACACGAACAAAGATACAGGAGCTTTGAAACACTATCTGAGAGGTTGCTTTCAGCAAACCAGCCCTCCCCACACATTCCCCTTATAAAGAGTTCAGGGTGTGGCTTCTCTCTGCCTCCTTCCGAGAAGCCCCATTACCTTCCTCTGTTTACTCCTACTTGACTGCCTCCTGCGTCGAGCGTCCTTGAACAGGGCCAGCTGTGGGTCATCTTCATCCACACTGTCAGGCTCACACAGCTGGGTCTCCATGGTGACCAAGTGGGAGGGGCCTGCCTGAGGGCTATCATCAGCAAGATCTTCAACCCCCTCAGCAAGGTCTTCAACACCCCCCTCCTCCTCTGAGTCGTCCGACCCAACTGCCGAACCCACAGGCTGACCCTGAATCACAACAGTTATCTCAACTGAACTACTTAATCACCATTTGGCCAGTCAGGTGGCCTCACGGTCGATAGTCTTTGTCTCAGGTTGCCACTGGCAAGAGCAAGTCCATGACTTGGTTGTGAATAATTGAACACCACAATGTATTACCAAACCCTGTTTGGGTAAGCATGGAGCAGTTGCCTTGTCTGAGATATAATCTCATGTTTGTGATCCTTCACCCAACATCATCCCAAGTTAGTGGAGGAAGAGTGGCAATGGTCTTCTGAGATATTCTGGGGCTGATGATGCAACTTGCTATAGATACGATGGATTGTCAGTGCAATCCCAGATTGTTACCTTCTGGGAGGGGGCTTCGTGGTATCCGAAGCAGAACATCCAGGTTCAGTCACACTTTGTTCCATACAGTATCAACCTTGTGAACTCTCAAACTTCCTCTTTCCGCTACGTATTCAAGATGGACAGAGATTAATATTCATATGTTATTTATATGTAAGGGTGTAGGTAGATACATATGTTGTACATAGCAGGTTTATATGTGTGTTATGTATGTTTAAACTTTTGAGAGCAGGCAACAGAATTTCATTTTTAATGTGTGCCAGTCTGCCCACACTTAAAAAATGACAGTAAAGATTATCTATCTACAGTGTCTTCAAATCTCGTTTAGCCACCACAAAGCTGTCACTAAGGGAAGCCCCAACCATGCTCGTGATCTTACATCAGCTTACATCCTTGGCTTTATAGACCTGCAAAGGTCATAAATACAAGGAATGGTTGTAAAGTTAGGATGTAACAGGGAGGGAAAGAATAAATAATCACCAATTTCATGAATAGGCCTATCCTTTATTTTCTATGCTTTCATTTGACTTATATTTGCTAAGATAATCTTATTATTGTGTTTTTCCTACCTCTTCTACACAGGTCCAATGGATTGCTTCTGCTCTTAAGAAACTGAAGAAGAATAAGAAGAAGCCAGTAGGCCCCCACTACAAGAATATAATCTATCAACGTACATAGTAACAATTTCTGGAGGGTCCGTTCCATGTCTTTCGATCCCACCCTTCTCCTTGACCTGCCAGTACTCTTTCTTTTGAGTTGGAGATGATGTCCTGGGGGAGGAGAGGGCACCTTGCTGGAATCCATTTTCCAAGCTTATTTCTGTTTAATATCAACTGAAAGAGTCACCTTGCAAAAGGAAAACATGATCTTCTCTAAACAACAATCGGGTTTGGAGATAAAAGTCCCTGCAGAAAGCAAATGATCTAAGGAGGCTTCTAAACTTGTAATAACTTCTCCAAATGTTTCAACTCCCGAGCCCACTCTGGAGATTCAAGTCTTCATTTTATCTCAAGGTCTTCTAAGCTAGTTTATCTCTTTTAATATGTCCTCAGGCTGTCTGATGGTCTTAGGCTACCAGGAAAAAATATGTTCTCTTATCTATATTTTACTAATAGCAGCTTAGGCATAATCTTGTCCCTAATATTTTGTGGCTCTTTTTCCTCCATTCTCTCCCAAACTATTTGTTTCCCAGAATGGAAGCACTGATTCTATTCTTCATAATCTATGTTTTTGTCATCTTTGTTATATTTGCTAGAAAATAATAAAGAGAACATGAAATGAAATAAAAGCCTTCCTAACATGGGTTTCTCGTGGTGGGATGAAGGGAGCAAGTAAATGTAGGATCCAATCTGGGTCACTCACCAAGACCAGAGTTTTAGTCTTCCAAGTTTTTGGATTCGTGCTAGAGCCCATCGTCAGGGAAATTCTCTCTCTCCATTCTGGTAAGGGTGAAATTCCCTGAGGTTGGATTCCAGCATGAGTCCAAAATTTCAAAAGGTTAAACCTCTGGTCCCGATTACTGACCAAGATTGGATCTTGCAACATTATCTTGGGACACTTATATTTGCCTTCAGTTGGGAGCAAATGAAGTGAAGTATCAATACCATCGTCAACACTGCAAACGAACTTGGCTGAAGCCATTTTTTCTTCATTTTTGGTTGCCACAGAGTTGGGAGGGGGGATGAGCATTTTTTCTAGTTTAATCAAAAACAAATTGTTCTGTGGGAACCAAGGTCATTGCTGTTTGAGTTTTAGCAGGCTGAAGCTTTCATTAGAAAGCCCGCCAAAGTAGTTTATTGGGGAATGTGATTTATGATACATTGCTGGGGGGTGGGAAAATCAACTTTGTAATATTGTAACCTTTGGAGGGGGGGGACTTCAGTCTTGGTTTCACTTATGAATGTGCTGATATTTTGTAGCCAATAAATATGCTCTTTAAGGAAACTTTTGCCTTGGAGTTCTCTTCTTATTGATCTCATCTATTGGAACCATGACATTAAACGAAGAGTCAAACTTATTTTAACAACATGTGGTCCTGAGCCCCAGTCGCCTACCCAAACCTTAGGGAGGACAACAAAGACTCAGGGAAGAAGCAAAAATGGAATAGAAGGCGGAATCGGCTGCAAGCCTCAGCGCAGCAGTGGCAGATGGACTACAGGTGCAAGCCCAGGTGGAGAGTGCAGCTCCTCCAGCCAGTATGAGACAAAAAAACCAAGAGATCCCACCAGAGATGTTGATGCAGCAAGAAGGAACATGGCAGAACATGTTAAATTAGTGTGTGAGGTACTCAAAAAACTGCTGAACGCTAAAAATCTATGCAAAGCTCTCAAAATGTGAATTCCATCAAATGCACCTGGACTACCTAGGATATAGGATTTCCAGGGAAGGCATTGAAATGGATCCCACCAAAGTGAAGGCAGTAATAGAATGGCAACCCCCATGGACCCGTAAACAACTCTAAAGTTTTTGGGGGGGATTCGCGAATTTTTACTGGCAGTTTATCCCCTCTTTTGCAGGTAATTGCTTTACCAATTACCGAACTGTTAAAGGCGGGGAAAACTGGGGGTAAGCCACAACCCTCTCAGCCCCTGCCATGGTCTACGGAAAGCCAAACAGCTTTTGAGAACTTGAAAAGACTGATTGCTACTGAACCTGTTCTCAAATACCCAACCCAGAGCAGCAGTTCATCATCCAAGCCAACACTAGCAATGTGGCTGTGGGGGCAGTCCTCTTTCAAAGAAACCAAAAGTGAGATTTACAACCCTGTGCCTACACTTCCCAAAAATTAACAGACGCTGAGCAAAGGTGGGCTATTTGGGAGAAGGAGGCTTTTGCTGTGAGGTAGGCCCTACTAACTTGGTGTCAATTCCTCGAGGGGGCAAGGTGCCTTTCGAAGTGTGGACTGATCATAAAAATTTAGAGGCAATGAAAACCCCCTGTAAGTTATCTCCTAAAGAAGTTCAATGGGCGCAATATTTTAATCGTTTTAATTTTATGCTAAAGTATATCCCAGGGAGGGAAAATGTTTTGGTTGATGCCCTATCCAGATTGCCCCAGTAAAAAAGCTGCCATGAGGACATTGTGAACTCCATCATTCCACAATCATAGTCAATCTCTCAGATAAATCCAGGGAGACAACAACAAACAAACCCACTGAGCCAGACAGCCCATTAACAAAAAAGCTAAAGGAGCAATTGAAAACTGATTCCTGGTTTCAGGAAGACAAGATCATACTGACTTATCGAGATGGGCTAACCTGCCAGAAACACTCAGAGTTCCGGCACTCCAGTGCAGCCAAGATACCAAACAGGCTGGCCATTTTGGATATCTTAAGACATTTGTTCCGGAGGCAGTTTTGGTGGCCAGGTTTGAAAAAAGACTTTGAAAATTTTGTAAAAAGGTATGCAATATGTGCAACAATGAAGAAATGCTCTGGAAAAACCCCTGGATTGTTGCAACAAGTTGCAGACCCTTCCCAACCCTGGGAAGAAATTGCCATTAACTTTATTGTGGAATTATCAGAAAGTAGGAGAAATATGGTAATACGGACTGCCATTGACCTGTTCTCAAAGCAAGCTCACCTCATAGACTGTTCCAGTCTCCCCTCCACTCGGAATTAGCCAAAATGTTTCTCAAGCATATCTACTGGCTCCACAGAGCACTAAAACAGATTATTTCAGATAGGGGGGTTCAGTTTACTGCAAGATTTTTGAGGGATTTCCGTAAACTAATTGGATCCACACAAGGGCTATCATCGGCTTTTCATCCATCTACGAATAGAGCAGCTGAAAGAGAGAACACAATGGTGGAGCAATACATTAGATGAGGTGGCTTATAATAACACGGTACATAGCAGCACTGGATTCACTACTTTCAAAATAGCTACTGGCAAAGAGTTCATTCCCATGCCTGAATACCCACAAGACCATCCAGCCTCTCAAACCCTAGACCAGTGAGTAACCTCCAGGAAAACTGTTTCGGACAATGCAAAAAAGGCTTTAGCAAAAGTCACAAAGGTTTACAAAGAGCAGGCTGATAAAAAAAGGACTCCTCCAAAACCATTGCATGTGGGGAGAAAGGTTTATCTCACTACAACGTATTTAAGACTCAAACTGCCTGGTAAAAAATTGGGACTGAAATTCCTTGGATCTTTCCCCATAGTTTGAATTATAAACCAAGTCACAGTAGAATTAAAACCCCTCGCCTTTTGGGAAAGATCCATCCTGTTTTTCACTGCAGTCTATTGAAAACTTTCAGAGAGTCATCCTTAAGACTTACTCCCAAACAAGCACCTCGTGTCCTTGTGGTAGAAGGGGAGATCATTATGAAATCAAATGATTCTAGACTGTAAAAGTGGAAATTACAGTATTTGGTACAGTGGAAAGGATACCCTTTGTCAGAAGCCACTTGGGTTAAAAGCACTGATGTTAAAGCTGATAGATGAATACATAGATTTTTTGATAAGCATCCAAATAAGCCTCGGGGAGATTCCTAACTCTAACTCTTCTTCATCTACAGGATTTCTCTTTTTCTAGAGGATTTGACTGTCAATGCTGCAAATGAACTTGGCTGAAACCATTTTTTCTTCATTTTGGTTGCCACAGAGTTGGGAGGGGGGAATGAGCATTTTTTCTAGTTTAGTCAAAATAATAAATTGTTCTGTGGGAACCAAGGTCATTGCTGTTTGAGTTTTGATGGGCTGAAGCTTTTGTTAGAAAGCCCGCCAAAGTAGTTTATTGGGGAATGTGATTTATGACACATTACTGGGGGTGGGGAAATCAACTTTGTAAAATTGTAACTTTTGGAGGGGAATTTCAGTCTTGGTTTCACTTATAAACGTGCTGATGTTTTGTAGCCAATAAATATGTTCTTTAAGGAACCTTTTGCCTTGGAGTTCTCTTCTTATTGGTCTCATCTATCGGAACCATGACTATCACTTTATAACACACACTTGATAAGATGCACTTGGTAAGACACACTTTGTAAGATGCACTAGGAATACTGCATCCAGTTTTCGTCACCACATTACAAAAAAGGTGTTGATACTTTGGAAAAAGTGCCGAGAAGAGCAACTAAGATGAGTAAAGGTCTGGAGACAAAACGGATGCAGGATTTGGGTTTGGCTAGTCTAGAGAAAAGAAGGGGTGACATGAGAGCAGTATTCCAGTATTTGAGAGGCTGCCACAAAGAAGTGGGGGTCAACCTATTCTGCAAAGCACCTGACAAGAAGCAATGGATGGAAACTAATCAAGGAAAAGAGCAACCTAAAATTCAGGAGAAATTTTCTGACAGTGAGAACAATTTATCAGCTGCTTCCAGAGGTTTTAAATGCTCCATGAGATTGGACACACAAGGAATTGGTCTTCGGTGCATAAGCTCTCAGTGTACATAAAAATCATAAGTGATAAATCATAGTCATCGTAAACACACGTTCAACATAAATCATAAAATACAAGTTAGTCATAGTCATCGGATTTTTTAGTAAAGCATTATACAATAAACCATAACAACAAAAACAATTATCTGGAAATTTTTGTGGGTCAGATTAATGTCAGGTTCACTTTGACAGCTTTGCCTTGTCTAGTGATTAAACTTTTGGACTTTCAAAAAAAGTGTCTAAAGGAAGAAAATGGGGAAGTTTCTCTGTGGTTGATACTCTTTTGTCTGTTTTTAAGATGGCACCTTTTGGACCCCAAATATATCTCTTGGACCTCAGTGCTCTTGTTTTTTTCACACCTTCACGCCAACTCAAAGAATATGACCAGTTGGAAAATAACATCTTTTTGGGGACATTCTTTAAGAAGAAAGTGAGGGGAAAATTCTGAGACAGACTACAGATTGGCCCTGAGGTGAGGCTGGCACTTGGCTTGGTAAGTACAAAATTCATCAAAATTTGGGGCTTGGAGACATCAAAATGCAGAAGGTTAAGATAATTTGAGAATCTCTGTGGAGATTCTCAGTGATCCATGTTGTCCCCGAAGATCCTTTTTGAAAAGGTAACTGGAGTTTCTTTGTTGTTTCCTTATAGACATTTCGCTTCTCATCCAAGAAAAGTCAATTTGCCTCTTCAAAAAGCATCTTTGGGACAAGAATCATTTGAGGTTTCTCTACAGGTGCTGGATAGTAAAACTTGGTCTTCCATACATCCCAGTAGTGAAAGAAGCAATGGAATGGGATTCTTGCTATCAGGCTTAATACAGCTTTTAAAGGGATTGCAATCCATCACAATCCCTTAATCTCAGCTGAGCCTCGCAACTGGGAAGTGGGCAACTTGTAGTAGTAGCAGAAGTTAACTGTGCGGTCCTCATGTTCCAGCTTATGATCGAACTTCAGTTGGGTTTGGCAGGTAGCAACCCATTTACACTTACCTGCAATGTTCAGTTGGGAACTGAGGAAGAAGTTGGATAACAGGGGACGATGAAAATCTTTTTCTGTTTGTTGGCTTCTTCCAAGTTGCTTATCCAACCTCGTGCTCTATTTTAGCCTTAAGTAAAGGGATCTGAAATTAACTGTGTGGTTAAATCCTCATGTTTCAGATTATAGTCCAACTTCAGTTGGGTTTGGCAGATGCTCTCTCTCTCTGTCTCTCTCTCTCTCTGTCTCTCTCTCTGTCTCTCTCTCTCTCTCTCTCTCTCAGTCTCTCTCTCTCTCTGTCTCTCTCTGTCTCTCTCTGTCTCTCTCTGTCTCTCTCTGTCTCTCTGTCTCTCTCTCTCTCTCTCTCTCTCTCTCTCTCTCTCTCTCTCTCTCTCTCTCTCTCTCTCTCTCTCTCTTTATTTGTAAGATACTCAAAGATTTACTTAACAAGGAAGATCCTGGGGCTGGAGAGAGGTTTCAGAAAGCCTCAACCAAACTCAACTGAAAGGAGACAAGCTGAAGGTGCAAGCTGAAGGTGCAGCACAGGATCGCCTAAATAACTTCACATTCCAGATACTTAATTGGGAGATTTAGGCCTTACCAATCAACTCCAGGTTCTGCTCGTGAAAATCAAAGGAGAGAATTGGTAGCTTCAGATGAGAGCTAGCGTGAGCTAACTCAGCATCTGCTCCAGGCTCGATTCTCAACTGGTAGCATTTTTATCTCAAATTTGAATTCTAGGGTATGGGTGCCTTGAGGTAGCTCATGGGGGGATGAGTTTCTTTTGAGTTAAGTGGTAACCATCCATGCTGGATGGTTCACTGTGCCATCTGTCATCCTAGCTGAATTCAGAAATTAGTCAAGCTAGTGGGTAGAAACAGGCTGCGTGGGTGTCTATACCCAGCCAGAATCCCAGCTATGATCTTCCTGATGAATGCTGGAGTTGAGAGAAAGTAGCAAGGAATAAGAATATTATCTGGTTGCCAAGCCTGCCTTCTCAGTTAGGAGAGGTGGGTTTGAAGGTGAAAGAATTGGAAAGAATGGGGCTTCAGCCTAAAAAGCTCACCCTAGAAATTATCCGCTTCTCAGTTGAGTAGGTAAAGAAACCTGAAAAGATGTCTCCTACAAACAGTATACTCAGCTGTGTGATACAGAAGCTACAAAGCCCAGAGTTCAACTCAGTTGGCAGGCAGAGGGAAGCTAACTGGGTACCTGCTTGGTGCCCTGGGCACATCCCAAAGTTTTTTTGTACTTCTATGGGTTTTGTGTATGTTTTTTTTATGGTTCAAATAAGACAGCGAAGAGCAAAGAGGAAGCTTAGATGAATGTGCAATGCCTGCTCTCATCTGGGAGATCCTAAACGAAATGCCTAAACGCCCCATCCTTTGCTAACTTTAGGACTCATTCCCGGGGGTGCTTTGCTAGTCCTTCAAAGATTGTTCTGCCCAGATGAGCTGGAGGAAGTTCTGGATTGCTACTAAAAGTTTCTGTCCTCTCAGATAAATGTTAGGCTATAGTGAAGCTACTGGGCTGCAAAAAGAGGCAGCTCACATCTTGGCAAGTGGAAGAGGGAAGGAGACAGCAGGAGCTCAGATGGAAGTAGGTTGCAAGGATGCTTGTTATCAGGGTGATGCTTGGCTGGGAAACTTTTGTGCACCGTCTGCTGAATGTAAGCTCCAGGCCAAGTGCAAGAGGACCAAGGACCTTCTTGAAACTTTGTGCCAGGGCAAGACTTCATTGAGGAGATCTCTAATCTCCCAGATGATTAACTGGGCTCAAGAAGATGGAGGGAAGGCAATTAGGTCTTGCTTCTATTTAGGATTGCCACTTAAATGAGAAATAAATCGTAATTCAGACTGCTCCTCTGCCTGTAGCAGCAGGAACGGCGGCAGCCAATGGCTTTTGAAAGAGGAACGTTCATGGGAAGATTCAAATTCAGAATAGAGATGGACGGGACCTTGGAGGTCTTCTAGTCCAACCCCCTGCTCAAGCAGCAAGCCCCGTATCATTCCGGACAAATGGCTGTTCAGTCTCTTCTTTAAAACCTCAAATGCAGGACCACAACTTCTCATGGCAAGCTATCCCACTGGTTAATTGTTCTCACTGTTAGGAAGTTTCTCCTTAATTTCAGGTTGCTGCTCTCTTCGATTAGATCCATCCATTCTTTCTTGTCCTACTAATAGATGGCTAGCTAAGGCCTGCAGAGAGGCATGGATGGTTAACAAAGGTGATTAGCAATCCTGGTTCCTGTCCACATTTAGGAATGAAAGTGTATAAGAAAGCTTGAAAGAGACTGGGGAGATCTAACACATTACGTTGGTGCTTTTGTTACTGGCACATCTCAGATTCTAAATCTGACTCCGGTAGGTTATGGACTAGATTGTACCATGGAGCTTGAAGACCAAAGGGGAATTTTGCACATCGGAGGAGTTGAGCCCTGCCTGAAAGGCAAATCTCTAACACAGTGGTGGGATTCAAGTATGTGAACAACCGGTTCTCTGTGTGGATGCCGCTTCCAGAATTCCGTTCTGGGCATAGGGAACAAAAAATTAGCTACCGGTTCTGCCGAACTGGTGCAAACCAGCTGAATCCCATCACTGCTCTAACACCCATAATAATGAGGATCTTCCCTACTGCCAGATTAAAAACAGAACAGTTCTTCTAAATTGACCCTTTTCACTTATAATGGAACTTACTACCTAGAGCAGACTTCCCTAACCTGGAGTTTTGCAATTTATTGCACTGCAACTCCCATCATCCTTACCCTTTGCATGACCCTTGATAACAGGTACAAGGCACTGTTGTTTAGCATCCAGCTTGCCTTCAAATCATGGGCACTCCATCACTGCAGATTTTTAGAAAGAGACTGGACAGTCACTTGTCTGAAATGGCATAGGTTCTTCTGCTTGAGCAGGGGGCTGGACTAGAAGACCTCCAAGGCCCCTTCCAGCTCTATTCCTATTCGTATTCTCTTCTATTCTCTTCTATTCTCTTCTATTCCATTCCATTCCTTTCCATTCCATTCTAAAATCACTAGAATTTAACCTTGCTATCCCAATCATGGCTATAAAAATCATTCTCTTTCTTAGGAATTGTTTGTTGTTGGACTTGTGTAGTATCCACACGTTTTGTAGCAACATGAGGTTAAGATAGGTTTTCTCTCTGCAGACTAGCCAAAGTCCCAATATTCTGTGAAGCCTAACATTTATTTCAGCCCCTTACTGTGGAAATATCAGCTACTACAGATAAATAAGGAGGGTAGAATGGAATGAGAGAAACGTGGATAAAGATGTTGAAATTCAGGTTTCTGATGGAAAGTTAAATTCAGGAGTGCCAATTCCCTTTTTCATTTGTTCCTTTGTCTTTAGCTTCAGTTTGAATCCAGATGGCCTTTGATAGGCTTTCAGGTTGATCCCCAAGGCCCCAAACTAACCACCTGGTTGCTTGTATCCTGGCTAGTTGGCACACGTAGATGAAATTGTCTTGTTTTGGCAGGGGAAAGGTTTAAAATGGTACATCATCTATTGGAAAAGAGATATTGGTCAACATTCAGTGATAGTGATGGGGTCTCTGAACCCACCCACCCACCAAAGCTGACAGCACTCTGCAGAGAATCTTCCATTTCCTGAATTCAAAACAGAACAAATGGAACTGGAATCTATCAATTAATCCATTTTGCTGCAGATTTCTTGCATACAGTCTGATCCATGCTCCATTTTTTCCATTGCAACTTGCTTGCTTCTTTACTTAAATAATGGAAGGCTATGATAGTTAAAACTCAATAAGAGGAAGTAACGATTAGATTAGATTAGATTAGATTAGATTAGATTAGATTAGGATTAGGATTAGGATTAGGATTAGGATTAGGATTAGATTAGATTATCTTTATTGTCATTTTTTTTCCTGCGGGCACAACGTCACACGTTAAAAATGAAATTTAGTTGCTCGTTCTCAAAGTGTACATATACATAACACACATTTAAAACATACTATATACAACTTGTGTATAGACCTACACCCTTAGCCATAATTAAGTTTTGAAGACGGGACCTTATTTTGAGATGCATTGACTGCATTGAGTGGGGTTTCTTCTTTTTTGAGGGGGGGTCTTTGGTGCTCTCTGAGCTTGTTTTCTTGCAGATGTTTCATTACCCAAACTAGGTAACAACATCAGTGCTAGTTTGCCCTCAGTTTAATTTCTGGAGGGTTGCCCTACCAGGATTTGCGAGAGTTATCTTGGGGATGATTAGGCTGTTTACTGTTGGCTTGTTTGGCAGTTCCTTGATTGGGGTATTGTTTATTTTGATTGTTGGTCTGTTGTTAAACTTGCAGTTAATGCGTGTTCTTCTGGGTGCTGATTGCTATTGGGGGGGCGGGGGTTTTGTTCCCTTTTCTTCTTCTAAGAAGGCCTTTTTGTGTGGGTGCTCTGGGTCTTGATCTGTGGTATATGTAAACCAAAAATGAACTATTTAATCCCATAGATGTTGTCTGCTTGTTATTGTGTGATCCTTTGTCTTGAATGGGCAGGACTGTTACCTCTTCCCAAAGAGCCATTTTCCAAGTGCCCAAATTTTGATCACATGATCTTGGGGATGCTGCAATGCCATAAGAGTGAAAAATGGTCTTACATCATCTTTTTCAGTACCACTGTCACTTCGAATGGTCGCTAACTGAGCCATTGTATATCCAGGTACCAGCATTTCAAGTTCTGAAATAAAGGCCTGAAAGAGGAACACGGATGTGAATACTTTGCAAATTCAGAAAATGAATAACCTCGGTTTTGCTTTACTTAAAACAGAATTCTACATCTCATAATATAAAAAAAATACGCTTGAGGTCTTCCCCTGTCCCATGCACTAATTAAATTTTATATTTCAGGTGATTCCGGATGGTGGATCTCTCCAATGGCACCATAGAGCTATTCCACATTTATCTCCCTAATGAAATCTATTTGAAGAATCAAATCAGAAGGGCAGGGCCACTGTTTCTGGAAAAATCTCTCTCCATAAACTCCCATGAACCGTATGGAGCAGTGATTTTCCAACTTGGCAACTTTCAGATGTCTGGACAAACTTCCAGAATTTCCCAGCCAATGGAGAATTCTGGGAGTTGAAGTCCACCCATCTTAAAGTTGCCAAGTGTGGAAAAACGCAGGGGTAGAGTAATGTCTAGAAGCCCTCAGGTCCACTAGAGGATAGATCTACACCAGCTTCATCGTCCTGTCTTTATTTTCCCCTGCAGATCCTCCCAAAGCCCCCTCTGTGTTCCCATTGACTCCTAGTCACGAAACCCGGGTGGCCAGGGCACTGTCCACTGCCTCCAATGTGACCATCGGTTGTCTCATCAAAAACTACTTTCCTAAACCAGCCACAGTGAAATGGAATTCAGGTGCCATCACCAGTGGAATTGACAATTTCCCTCCAGTTTTGCAAGCATCCGGTCTGTATACTCACACGAGCCTGCTCACCATCCCCTTCAACAACTGGGAATCCGAGACATTCCAGTGCAATGTCGAGCATGCAGCCACCAATACCAGAATCAACAAAAACGTTGAGCGTGAGTCCAGCAAAATTGCTCTTATGTTTGCTTTTCCTTTCAAAGGGCAGATGATGATGATGATGATGATGATGATGATGATGATAATAATGATAATGATAATAATAATAATAATAATAATAATAATAATAATAATAATAATAATAATAATAGAATTGGAAGAGATAATAATAATATACAAATTGATGGAGAAAAATTCAGATTGACTGGAGAGGAAGAGAATATACTCTAAGTGATTCTTCCTGCTCTGGTGTGCAAGGAAGAACAGAGCAGAACAGGGACCTTGGAGGTCATCTAGCCCAACCCCCTGCTCAGGCAGGAAACCCTATACCATTTCAGACAAATGGTTGTCCAATCTCTTCTTAAAAACTTCCCGTGTTGGAGCATTCATCACTTCTGGAGGCAGGTTGTTCCACTGGTTAATTGTCTTCACTGTCAGGAAATTTCTGCTTAGTTCTATGTAGGTGGTTTCTCTCCTTGATGGCTTTCCATCCATTGCTTCTTGTTGATTAGGCAAAGACAAAATCAACCCCCTAAGTATGACAATAATAAGTTGGGGGAAAAGATATAGTATTCAGGATAATAGTAGATTTCTGCTTGGAACCAAAAGTCCTACAGTAGAAGAAAATAGCTCAACATGGGGTGTTCCCATTATGATTTGCAAGAACCAGACAACTGGTGTAAAGAGAAAAGATCTGGGGCTTTCGCATCTGGATAAGGGAGAATCCAGTTAAGCCATTTGAAATTTCAATAATGAGAGGTGCAGGTTTCCGCAAGCTTATTAAAACGCATGGAAGTCTGGAATGTTTTCTAAAATCCATGACGTATTTCAGTGCAATGCATTTCTAAAGGTTTTATGGCTTTATTATCCTTGAAGGAGCTTCACCAATATGAAGCTGCTGTCAAAAATACTCCCTTGATATCACCACATCTGGGGCCACTGAGCTGCATCCCTTGCTTCTATGACAACTTTTCACAGCCATAATGTAGAATTGTGGCACTCCTAAGAGCTCTTGGGTGGTTAGTGAATTCAGGACTGGGCTATTTTCAGTATGTCCCAGATCCAAACCAAGCAGGTCGTTAGGACAAAGTGAGATGTGGCTTTCCTGCAGGGCCACCACCCTCTAATATGAAAGGTCCCCAGTGTAGACTTTGGTTTCCTCTTGTTGCACTGGAGGATCTTATTGAAGGCCTGTGGGAAACCCTTATGCAGCTTTTGATTAAATAATCTTCCAAACACACACACCACTGACCAAAAGCGAGACGAACTATGTGAAGTGACGTGGCCAGGTGGGTTTTTGGAGTTAAGCGCTTCCGAGGACTTGCATGTCCTGTCTTCCTAATATTAATTACTCCAATTTCCTGGGCTTTTTTTATCACGTTAAGTTCTATTTTGGCTTGGAGTGCTATCTGAACCCTCTGAAATTATAATTGTACCTAATCTGTTCAATCTCACAAATGAACCAGTCCTCACAGGCTGGCAATCTACAATACGTCATGACTTAATATGTGGAAACCCAGTCGCTGCTTCCATAACTTTATCCTAAACTAAACAATATGTGACTTTCTTTATCTTTTTCTTCCCATGTTCACAAAGGAAGGAGGAAGGCACCATCCGTTCACATCTACCCTCCCATCCCTGGCAATTCATTAATCCTCACCTGCTTTATTCGAGGCTTTTTCCCAGAAAATAGTGATGTCGAGTGGCTAAAGAATGGCAATGCCATTTCAGAAGATGACTACGTCAACACCCCAGCCGTGAAGGAAAAGAGGGACGAGACCTACTTCCGCTATAGCAAATTGTCAATCTCTGAATCATCTTGGAATGACGGCGATATATTCAGCTGTATGGTTGTCCATGAGGCCCTTGAACAGAAGTTCACCCAGAGGAGCATAGCAAAAACATTGGGTAAACGTTGAAGACTCCCCTCAACATGCATTGTCCTCCTAGATTTGACTCTCACAGTGTTTGATCCAAATCCTTGCAAATAGTTTACATGCTAATATGTTTTGCTGCTGGCTAAATAAAAGCAATCCAACTCAGATGGCTCTTAGGTTTTGCTCTCTTTTTTTTTCAACCAAATTGAAGACTGAGCAAACCTGAGGGGTGCATTCTGGAATGAAGAAGAAATCGGCAAATTTCTCTGGATATTCGAACAAAGGATCAGGGTTGAGGCTGGGAGAAAAATTGGTTTTATTCTTCTCTTATCAGTATCAATTTGAGAGCGATCGATTGGGTCCATACTACTTCTACTCAGAGTTCTTGCACAACTTCATACCTGTCTAAAGATTTATCAAAATCCTCCACACTTATTCCCAATTGCTTGTGCAAAGAAGACCACTTCTGTTTCTACATGGACTGCAACCTTCTGGGTGCATTTCATTTAACTATCATTATTTACAATTTCCCAATAAGTTTCTCTATAACTCTTGGTCCCTCCATCCTAAATATTTCAACTAGGCACCACCCAATCCGACCCGAATGGAGGTAATAAGTAATCTTTCCAACATCCTTGTAATTGATCTCATACCTCAGACATGTCAAACACAAGGCCCGGGGGCCGGATGCGGCCCGCAAAATGGGTTCATGCAGCCCGCGAAGCCATCCTGGAAACAGTGAGGGAACGGCCCCCACTGCCTTGGCCCTGGCCCAGAGACCCTCCTTCTGCCAGAGACCCTCAGATCTGTCCCACTCCTGCCCAGGCCCACGCCCACCCAGTAGGCCACACACACTCTAGCCACGCCCACCCAGTAGGCCACACCCACCCTGGCTATACCCACCCGGCCCCCTGAGGGCAACCGCAATGCCGATGCGGTCCTCAATGAAATTGAGTTTGACACCCCTGTCATAACTGCTATAATCAGTGGGAGTTATCATGGCTGGCTAAACCCTAGGCAGTTTACAACCTACCTAACATGCCAGAACCTAAATAGTAATTCCAAGAACCAATTAAATGGTGATTCTGACCTTGTTTTTTTCCCATTTCTTTTAAACTTAATCGTTAGGAGGAAAAGAATGTTTTGACAAGCCCAATGTGTAATGATAAGAGAAATATACACCATTTTTTTCCTCATGACTGTGCTCTGGGGACAAGGCATTCATTGCTAAATCCACAAATCCATCTAGGAATCTCTAAGACGGCAACTGTCCTACAGAAACAGTGGGGTAGAAGGTCTCTTCCAAAGATGGCCCACAAACCACAGCTACAAAATAATTTCTGAGGAGTGTGGTTCCAGTTTAACATGATAATTTCCTATGCGCAACTTAAAAAAGCAGAAATGGAAGGAAGGACCATATTCTCAAATTATTCCAGGGACTTCTCACATATTGTAGCATGAAGGACTAACAGAATAACAGACTTGAAAGGGACATTGGAGATCTTCTAGACCAACCCCCTGCTCAATTAGGAGACCTTATAACATTTCAGATAAATACTTGTCCAGTTTCTTGTTAAAAACCTCCAGGGTTGGAGCACCCACAACTTCTGGAGGAAAGTCGTTCCTCTGATTAATTGTTCTCAGTGTCAGGAAATTTCTCCTTAGTTCTAAGGTTGCTTTTCTCCTTGGTTAGTTTCCATCCGTTGCTTCTTCTCCTGCCTTCAGGCACTTTGGAGAATAGGTTTCTCCCCTTTGGTAGTTTGACAATATTTGGACTTCGGTTCCCAGCGGCTGACGCGAGAAACACTAACATACACAATACACAAACTTTGGCCTAATCAGGATCTTTATTTTCATAATATAAATTAGATGGAAGAAAACAAATGCTTGAGGATCCTAACCGTGCAATCAAGACTCAAAAAAAAAACCCAAAATAAAACCTTTAAGACTAATTGCCTCAAAGATTACATAAGATTTATTCAGACAAACATCAGAAAATGCTCTAAACCTCTCTGACATTTCAAGTGTTATTCTTCAAAATCAAGAAACCACAAATCTTATTTCTAAGCACATTATAACCAACACTCATAATTTTGGGGGGGAAACAAACATTAAGACTTCTCAGACAGTGCAAATTAATTTAAAAACATCTGAATTTGTCAGATTCCCTAAAATAATCTCCCCCCCCAATCTTTCTAAGAATCTGTTCTCTGATAGCTGAGGAACAGCACAGAAGAAACATAGAAACAAAGAACGCCAAACGATGAAAACCTTTCAATACATATGCCAAATATTTTTGGAATTTTGGCATTCAGATTTTGAATTTGATGAAGATGATTCTAGTACGACTTACAACAATTTGTTTGGTGACCGTACAGTTACAACGGCGCTGACATACTGTATGATTGTTTTTTCAAAGTTACGACTGTTGCAGCATCCCCATGATGAAGGGATCAAAATTCGGATGCTTGGCAACTGGTTCATATTTATAATGGTTGCAGTGTCCTGGGATCACGTGATCCCCCTTTTGTGACCTTCTGACAAGCAAAGTCAACAACCAATGGGTGTTTTTTTGCTGTAAACCAGAAGCAAACCAAAGATTCTGACAAAAAAAATTCCTGAAAATCGTAGTCACACGTTCGTGGGCCATTGCAAAAGGTAGAGGTAAAGGTTCCCCCGCACATGCGTGCTAGTCGTTTCCGACTCTAGGGACCGGTGCTCATCTCCGTTTCAAAGCTGAAGAGCCAACGCTTGTCCGAGGACGTCTCCGTGGTCATGTGGCCGGCATGACTAGACGCCAAAGGCGCATGGAACACTGTTACCTTCCCACCGGAGTGGTTCCTATTTTTCTACTTGCATTTTTACGTGCTTTCGAACTGCTAGGTTGGCAGAAGCTGGGATGAGTAACAGGTGCTCACTCTGTTACACGGCAAAGGACAGGGCCAGATACAGGGACTTATAAATGGGGAATAAGGTCCGTTCTGACTTTGAATGGGGCTAAGCCACTGGTTGTAAGTCGGGGACTATTCGTAGAAAACTTCCCCAGATCTGCTTTAATAGCACAATATCAACTTATACAAATTGATGGAGAAGAATTCAGATTGACTGGAAAGGAAGAGGATATACTCTAAGTGATTTCTCCTGCTTTGGTGTGCAAGGAAGAACTGAAATAACAGAACAGAGCAGAACAGAACAGAACAGGAGCTGGAAGGGATCTTGGAGGTCTCTTAGTCCAGCCCCATGCTCAAGCAGGAAAACCCATACCATTTCAGATAAGTGACTAGTCTCTTCTTAAAAAACCTCCAGTGATGGAACACCCACAATTTCTTGAGGCAAGCTGTTCCACTGGTTAGGGTGTCTTCGCTGTCAGGAAGTTTCTCCTTAATTCCAGGTTGCTTTTCTCCTTGATTCATTTCCAACCATTGTTTCTTGTCCTGCCCTCTATTGCTTTGGAGAATAATTTGACCCCCTCTTCTTTGTGGCAGCCCCTCAAATACTGGAAGACTGCTATCATGTCACCCCTGTTTCTTCTTTTCTTTAGACTAGCCAAATCCAAATCTTGCATCCATTCTTCACATGTTTTAGTCTCCAGGCCTTTGATCATCTCAGCTGCTCTTCTCTGAACTTTTTCCAAAATCTCAACATCTTTTTTGTAGTATGCTGACCAAAATGGGTTGCAGTATTCCAAGTGTGGTCTTGAATAACTAAATTGTTGATACTTCAGAGAACAATCCCATAACTAAAAAAAATATATTGCACATTAGACAGTGCATGCTCCACTTTTCACCGGACATCAATCCATCTCTATTGGATAAGCAGGTTCACTGTGGAATTCTATCTTTTCATTGTATTTATGGATGTAAAGGAACCGGGCTTATGATGAATCAGTCATAGCACTAATTGATGGGGAAGCGGATGTTAGATATTTTGCGTTGATGAAAAACCCAGGACTCACATCACTTTCTCATTTCACAGAGGTAACCGTGTCGGTCGAGAACAATTACAGTATAAAGAAGGAAGCAGAGATTAAGCATTTATGGACGACTATTGTGATTTTCTACATTTTCTTTCTGCTCAGTGTATGTTACGGTGCCATTATAACGTTGTTCAAAGTAAGTAAAGATAACTGTTGCAAAATGCATTTGTTTTCATCCCAGCGATAGGGTGGACACAGGCTGACATAAATATTTTGTGAAGAGAAAGTAAGAAAAAAAAAGAAAATGGGGGTGGACTGAGTGGTCCTTATGGTTTGCAATGACTCCAAGAGCCAGTAGGGAGATGGAAGGGGAATGCTTGGAAGATCTGGAGGACAAGGGTTGGAGTGAAGACAACTTTTAGTTATTGTTCTGTACCAGCCTGCTACCGGCCCTGCAGAAAAGGCAACCCCTTTACAAACGGCAAGAGGCTGGAATTACGTCTGCCAAATTTATTACTACAAAAACAAACAAGACACGAACAAAGATACAGTAGCTTTGAAACACTATCTGAGAGGTTGCTTTCAGCAAACCAGCCCTCCCCACACATTCCCCTTATAAAGAGTTCAGGGTGTGGCTTCTCTCTGCCTCCTTCCGAGAAGCCCCATTACCTTCCTCTGTTTACTCCTACTTGACTGCCTCCTGCGTCGAGCGTCCTTGAACAGGGCCAGCTGTGGGTCATCTTCATCCACACTGTCAGGCTCACACAGCTGGGTCTCCATGGTGACCAAGTGGGAGGGGCCTGCCTGAGGGCTATCATCAGCAAGATCTTCAACCCCCTCAGCAAGGTCTTCAACACCCCCCTCCTCCTCTGAGTCGTCCAACCCAACTGCCGAACCCACAGGCTGACCCTGAATCACAACAGTTATCTCAACTGAACTACTTAATCACCATTTGGCCAGTCAGGTGGCCTCACGGTCGATAGTCTTTGTCTCAGGTTGCCACTGGCAAGAGCAAGTCCATGACTTGGTTGTGAATAATTGAACACCACAATGTATTACCAAACCCTGTTTGGGTAAGCATGGAGCAGTTGCCTTGTCTGAGATATAATCTCATGTTTGTGATCCTTCACCCAACATCATCCCAAGTTAGTGGAGGAAGAGTGGCAATGGTCTTCTGAGATATTCTGGGGCTGATGATGCAACTTGCTATAGATACGATGGATTGTCAGTGCAATCCCAGATTGTTACCTTCTGGGAGGGGGCTTCGTGGTATCCGAAGCAGAACATCCAGGTTCAGTCACACTTTGTTCCATACAGTATCAACCTTGTGAACTCTCAAACTTCCTCTTTCCGCTACGTATTCAAGATGGACAGAGATTAATATTCATATGTTATTTATATGTAAGGGTGTAGGTAGATACATATGTTGTACATAGCAGGTTTATATGTGTGTTATGTATGTTTAAACTTTTGAGAGCAGGCAACAGAATTTCATTTTTAATGTGTGCCAGTCTGCCCACACTTAAAAAATGACAGTAAAGATTATCTATCTACAGTGTCTTCAAATCTCGTTTAGCCACCACAAAGCTGTCACTAAGGGAAGCCCCAACCATGCTCGTGATCTTACATCAGCTTACATCCTTGGCTTTATAGACCTGCAAAGGTCATAAATACAAGGAATGGTTGTAAAGTTAGGATGTAACAGGGAGGGAAAGAATAAATAATCACCAATTTCATGAATAGGCCTATCCTTTATTTTCTATGCTTTCATTTGACTTATATTTGCTAAGATAATCTTATTATTGTGTTTTTCCTACCTCTTCTACACAGGTCCAATGGATTGCTTCTGCTCTTAAGAAACTGAAGAAGAATAAGAAGAAGCCAGTAGGCCCCCACTACAAGAATATAATCTATCAACGTACATAGTAACAATTTCTGGAGGGTCCGTTCCATGTCTTTCGATCCCACCCTTCTCTTTGACCTGCCAGTACTCTTTCTTTTGAGTTGGAGATGATGTCCTGGGGGAGGAGAGGGCACCTTGCTGGAATCCATTTTCCAAGCTTATTTCTGTTTAATATCAACTGAAAGAGTCACCTTGCAAAAGGAAAACATGATCTTCTCTAAACAACAATCGGGTTTGGAGATAAAAGTCCCTGCAGAAAGCAAATGATCTAAGGAGGCTTCTAAACTTGTAATAACTTCTCCAAATGTTTCAACTCCCGAGCCCACTCTGGAGATTCAAGTCTTCATTTTATCTCAAGGTCTTCTAAGCTAGTTTATCTCTTTTAATATGTCCTCAGGCTGTCTGATGGTCTTAGGCTACCAGGAAAAAATATGTTCTCTTATCTATATTTTACTAATAGCAGCTTAGGCATAATCTTGTCCCTAATATTTTGTGGCTCTTTTTCCTCCATTCTCTCCCAAACTATTTGTTTCCCAGAATGGAAGCACTGATTCTATTCTTCATAATCTATGTTTTTGTCATCTTTGTTATATTTGCTAGAAAATAATAAAGAGAACATGAAATGAAATAAAAGCCTTCCTAACATGGGTTTCTCGTGGTGGGATGAAGGGAGCAAGTAAATGTAGGATCCAATCTGGGTCACTCACCAAGACCAGAGTTTTAGTCTTCCAAGTTTTTGGATTCGTGCTAGAGCCCATCGTCAGGGAAATTCTCTCTCTCCATTCTGGTAAGGGTGAAATTCCCTGAGGTTGGATTCCAGCATGAGTCCAAAATTTCAAAAGGTTAAACCTCTGGTCCCGATTACTGACCAAGATTGGATCTTGCAACATTATCTTGGGACACTTATATTTGCCTTCAGTTGGGAGCAAATGAAGTGAAGTATCAATACCATCGTCAACACTGCAAACGAACTTGGCTGAAGCCATTTTTTCTTCATTTTTGGTTGCCACAGAGTTGGGAGGGGGGATGAGCATTTTTTCTAGTTTAATCAAAAACAAATTGTTCTGTGGGAACCAAGGTCATTGCTGTTTGAGTTTTAGCAGGCTGAAGCTTTCATTAGAAAGCCCGCCAAAGTAGTTTATTGGGGAATGTGATTTATGATACATTGCTGGGGGGTGGGAAAATCAACTTTGTAATATTGTAACCTTTGGAGGGGGGGGACTTCAGTCTTGGTTTCACTTATGAATGTGCTGATATTTTGTAGCCAATAAATATGCTCTTTAAGGAAACTTTTGCCTTGGAGTTCTCTTCTTATTGATCTCATCTATTGGAACCATGACATTAAACGAAGAGTCAAACTTATTTTAACAACATGTGGTCCTGAGCCCCAGTCGCCTACCCAAACCTTAGGGAGGACAACAAAGACTCAGGGAAGAAGCAAAAATGGAATAGAAGGTGGAATCGGCTGCAAGCCTCAGCGCAGCAGTGGCAGATGGACTACAGGTGCAAGCCCAGGTGGAGAGTGCAGCTCCTCCAGCCAGTATGAGACAAAAAAACCAAGAGATCCCACCAGAGATGTTGATGCAGCAAGAAGGAACATGGCAGAACATGTTAAATTAGTGTGTGAGGTACTCAATAAACTGCTGAACGCTAAAAATCTATGCAAAGCTCTCAAAATGTGAATTCCATCAAATGCACCTGGACTACCTAGGATATAGGATTTCCAGGGAAGGCATTGAAATGGATCCCACCAAAGTGAAGGCAGTAATAGAATGGCAACCCCCATGGACCCGTAAACAACTCTAAAGTTTTTGGGGGGGATTCGCGAATTTTTACTGGCAGTTTATCCCCTCTTTTGCAGGTAATTGCTTTACCAATTACCGAACTGTTAAAGGCGGGGAAAACTGGGGGTAAGCCACAACCCTCTCAGCCCCTGCCATGGTCTACGGAAAGCCAAACAGCTTTTGAGAACTTGAAAAGACTGATTGCTACTGAACCTGTTCTCATATACCCAACCCAGAGCAGCAGTTCATCATCCAAGCCAACACTAGCAATGTGGCTGTGGGGGCAGTCCTCTTTCAAAGAAACCAAAAGTGAGATTTACAACCCTGTGCCTACACTTCCCAAAAATTAACAGACGCTGAGCAAAGGTGGGCTATTTGGGAGAAGGAGGCTTTTGCTGTCAGGTAGGCCCTACTAACTTGGTGTCAATTCCTCGAGGGGGCAAGGTGCCTTTCGAAGTGTGGACTGATCATAAAAATTTAGAGGCAATGAAAACCCCCTGTAAGTTATCTCCTAAAGAAGTTCAATGGGCGCAATATTTTAATCGTTTTAATTTTATGCTAAAGTATATCCCAGGGAGGGAAAATGTTTTGGTTGATGCCCTATCCAGATTGCCCCAGTAAAAAAGCTGCCATGAGGACATTGTGAACTCCATCATTCCACAATCATAGTCAATCTCTCAGATAAATCCAGGGAGACAACAACAAACAAACCCACTGAGCCAGACAGCCCATTAACAAAAAAGCTAAAGGAGCAATTGAAAACTGATTCCTGGTTTCAGGAAGACAAGATCATACTGACTTATCGAGATGGGCTAACCTGCCAGAAACACTCAGAGTTCCGGCACTCCAGTGCAGCCAAGATACCAAACAGGCTGGCCATTTTGGATATCTTAAGACATTTGTTCCGGAGGCAGTTTTGGTGGCCAGGTTTGAAAAAAGACTTTGAAAATTTTGTAAAAAGGTATGCAATATGTGCAACAATGAAGAAATGCTCTGGAAAAACCCCTGGATTGTTGCAACAAGTTGCAGACCCTTCCCAACCCTGGGAAGAAATTGCCATTAACTTTATTGTGGAATTATCAGAAAGTAGGAGAAATATGGTAATACGGACTGCCATTGACCTGTTCTCAAAGCAAGCTCACCTCATAGACTGTTCCAGTCTCCCCTCCACTCGGAATTAGCCAAAATGTTTCTCAAGCATATCTACTGGCTCCACAGAGCACTAAAACAGATTATTTCAGATAGGGGGGTTCAGTTTACTGCAAGATTTTTGAGGGATTTCCGTAAACTAATTGGATCCACACAAGGGCTATCATCGGCTTTTCATCCATCTACGAATAGAGCAGCTGAAAGAGAGAACACAATGGTGGAGCAATACATTAGATGAGGTGGCTTATAATAACACGGTACATAGCAGCACTGGATTCACTACTTTCAAAATAGCTACTGGCAAAGAGTTCATTCCCATGCCTGAATACCCACAAGACCATCCAGCCTCTCAAACCCTAGACCAGTGAGTAACCTCCTGGAAAACTGTTTCGGACAATGCAAAAAAGGCTTTAGCAAAAGTCACAAAGGTTTACAAAGAGCAGGCTGATAAAAAAAAGGACTCCTCCAAAACCATTGCATGTGGGGAGAAAGGTTTATCTCACTACAACGTATTTAAGACTCAAACTGCCTGGTAAAAAATTGGGACTGAAATTCCTTGGATCTTTCCCCATAGTTTGAATTATAAACCAAGTCACAGTAGAATTAAAACCCCTCGCCTTTTGGGAAAGATCCATCCTGTTTTTCACTGCAGTCTATTGAAAACTTTCAGAGAGTCATCCTTAAGACTTACTCCCAAACAAGCACCTCGTGTCCTTGTGGTAGAAGGGGAGATCATTATGAAATCAAATGATTCTAGACTGTAAAAGTGGAAATTACAGTATTTGGTACAGTGGAAAGGATACCCTTTGTCAGAAGCCACTTGGGTTAAAAGCACTGATGTTAAAGCTGATAGATGAATACATAGATTTTTTGATAAGCATCCAAATAAGCCTCGGGGAGATTCCTAACTCTAACTCTTCTTCATCTACAGGATTTCTCTTTTTCTAGAGGATTTGACTGTCAATGCTGCAAATGAACTTGGCTGAAACCATTTTTTCTTCATTTTGGTTGCCACAGAGTTGGGAGGGGGGAATGAGCATTTTTTCTAGTTTAGTCAAAATAATAAATTGTTCTGTGGGAACCAAGGTCATTGCTGTTTGAGTTTTGATGGGCTGAAGCTTTTGTTAGAAAGCCCGCCAAAGTAGTTTATTGGGGAATGTGATTTATGACACATTACTGGGGGTGGGGAAATCAACTTTGTAAAATTGTAACTTTTGGAGGGGAATTTCAGTCTTGGTTTCACTTATAAACGTGCTGATGTTTTGTAGCCAATAAATATGTTCTTTAAGGAACCTTTTGCCTTGGAGTTCTCTTCTTATTGGTCTCATCTATCGGAACCATGACTATCACTTTATAACACACACTTGATAAGATGCACTTGGTAAGACACACTTTGTAAGATGCACTAGGAATACTGCATCCAGTTTTCGTCACCACATTACAAAAAAGGTGTTGATACTTTGGAAATAGTGCCGAGAAGAGCAACTAAGATGAGTAAAGGTCTGGAGACAAAACGGTTGCAGGATTTGGGTTTGGCTAGTCTAGAGAAAAGAAGGGGTGACATGAGAGCAGTATTCCGTTATTTGAGAGGCTGCCACAAAGAAGTGGGGGTCAACCTATTCTCCAAAGCACCTGACAAGAAGCAATGGATGGAAACTAATCAAGGAAAAGAGCAACCTAAAATTCAGGAGAAATTTTCTGACAGTGAGAATGATTTATCAGCTGCTTCCAGAGGTTTTAAATGCTCCATGTGATTGGACACACAAGGAATTGGTCTTCGGTGCATAAGCTCTCAGTCTACATAAAAATCATAAGTGATAAATCATAGTCATCGTAAACACACGTTCAACATAAATCATAAAATACAAGTTAGTCATAGTCATCGGATTTTTTAGTAAAGCATTATACAATAAACCATAACAACAAAAACAATTATCTGGAAATTTTTGTGGGTCAGATTAATGTCAGGTTCACTTTGACAGCTTTGCCTTGTCTAGTGATTAAACTTTTGGACTTTCAAAAAAAGCGTCTAAAGGAAGAAAATGGGGAAGTTTCTCTGTGGTTGATACTCTTTTGTCTGTTTTTAAGATGGCACCTTTTGGACCCCAAATATATCTCTTGGACCTCAGTGCTCTTGTTTTTTTCACACCTTCACGCCAACTCAAAGAATATGACCAGTTGGAAAATAACATCTTTTGGGGGACATTCTTTAAGAAGAAAGTGAGGGGAAAATTCTGAGACAGACTACAGATTGGCCCTGAGGTGAGGCTGGCACTTGGCTTGGTAAGTACAAAATTCATCAAAATTTGGGGCTTGGAGACATCAAAATGCAGAAGGTTAAGATAATTTGAGAATCTCTGTGGAGATTCTCAGAGATCCATGTTGTCCCCGAAGATGCTTTTTCAAAAGGTAACTGGAGTTTCTTTGTTGTTTCCTTATAGACATTTCGCTTCTCATCCAAGAAAAGTCAATTTGCCTCTTCAAAAAGCATCTTTGGGACAAGAATCCTTTGAGGTTTCTCTACAGGTGCTGAATAGTAAAACTTGGTCTTCCATACATCCCAGTATTGAAAGAAGCAATGGAGTGGGATTCTTGGTATCAGGCTTAATACAGCTTTTAAAGGGATTGCAATCTATCACAATCCCTTAATCTCAGCTGAGCCTCGCAACTGGGAAGTGGGAAACTTGTAGTAGTAGCAGAAGTTAACGGTCCTCGTGTTCCAGCTTATGATCCAACTTCAGTTGAGTTTGGCAGGTAGCAACCCATTTACACTTACCTGCCATGTTCAGTTGGGAACTGAGGAAGAGGTTAGATAACGGGAGGATGAAAATCTTTTTCTGTTTGTTGGCTTCTTCCAAGTTGCTTATCCAACCTCGTGCTCTATTTTAGCCTTAAGTAAAGGGATCTGAAATTAACTGTGTGGTTAAATCCTCATGTTTCAGATTATAGTCCAACTTCAGTTGGGTTTGGCAGATGCTCTCTCTCTCTCTCTCTCTCTCTCTCTCTCTCTCTCTCTCTCTCTCTCTCTCTCTCTCTCTCTCTCTCTCTCTCTCTCTCTCTCTCTCTCTCTCTGTAAGATACTCAAAGATTTATTTAACAAGGAAGATCCTGGGGCTGGAGAGAGGTTTCAGAAAGCCTCAACCAAACTGAACTGAAAGGAGACAAGCTGAAGTTGCAAGCTGAAGGTGCAGCACAGGATCACCTAAATAACTTCACATTCCAGATACTTAATTGGGAGATTTAGGCCTTACCAATCAACTCCAGGTTCTGCTAATGAAAATCAAAGGAGAGAATTGGTAGCTTCAGATGAGAGCTAGCGTGAGCTAACTCAGCATCTGCTCCAGGCTCGATTCTCCTGGTAGCATTTTTATCTCAAATTTGAATTCTAGGGTATGGGTGCCTTGAGGTAGCTCATGTGGGGGATCAGTTTCTTTTGAGTTAAGTGGTAACCATCCATGCTGGATGGTTCACTGTGCCATCTGTCATCCTAGCTGAATTCAGAAATTAGACAAGCTAGTGGGTAGAAACAGGCTACGTGGGTGTCTATACCCAGCCGGAATCCCAGCTATGATCTTCCTGATGAATGCTGGAGTTGAGAGAAAGTAGCAAGGAATAAGAATATTATCTGGTTGCCAAGCCTGCCTTCTCAGTTAGGAGAGGTGGGTTTGAAGGTGAAAGAATTGGAAAGAATGGGGCTTCAGCCTAAAAAGCTCACCCTAGAAATTCTCCGCTTCTCAGTTGAGTAGGTAAAGAAACCTGCAAAGATGTCTCCTACAAACAGTATACTCAGCTGTGTGATACAGAAGCTACAAAGCCCAGAGTTCAGCTCAGTTGGCAGGCAGAGGGAAGCTAACTGGGTACCTGCTTGGTGCCCTGGGCACATCCCAAAGTTTTTTTGTACTTCTATGGGTTTTGTGGGGTTTTTTTATTTTCTATAAGACAGCGAAGAGCAAAGAGGAAGCTTAGATGAATGTGCAATGCCTGCTCTCATCTGGGAGATCCTAAAGGAAATGCCTAAACACCCCATCCTTTGCTAACTTTAGGACTCATTCCCGGGGGTGCTTTGCTAGTCCTTCAAAGATGGTTCTGCCCAGATGAGCTGGAGGAAGTTCTGGATTGCTACTAAAAGTTTCTGTCCTCTCAGATAAATATTAGGCTATAGTGAAGCTACTGGGCTGCAAAAAGAGGCAGCTCACATCTTGGCAAGTGGAAGAGGGAAGGAGACAGCAGGAGCTCGGATGGGAGTAGGTGGCAAGGATGCTTGTTATCAGGGTGATGCTTGGCTGGGAAACTTTTGTGCACCGTCTGCTGAATGTAAGCTCCAGGCCAAGTGCAAGAGGACCAAGGACCTTCTTGAAACTTTGTGCCAGGGCAAGACTTCATTGAGGAGATCTCTAATCTCCCAGATGATTAACTGGGCTCAAGAAGATGGAGGGAAGGCAATTAGGTCTTGCTTCTATTTAGGATTGCCACTTAAATGAGAAATAAATCGTAATTCAGACTGCTCCTCTGCCTGTAGCAGCAGGAACGGCGGCAGCCAATGGCTTTTGAAAGAGGAACGTTCATGGGAAGATTCAAATTCAGAATAGAGATGGACGGGACCTTGGAGGTCTTCTAGTCCAACCCCCTGCTCAAGCAGCAAGCCCCGTATCATTCCGGACAAATGGCTGTTCAGTCTCTTCTTTAAAACCTCAAATGCAGGACCACAACTTCTCATGGCAAGCTATCCCACTGGTTAATTGTTCTCACTGTTAGGAAGTTTCTCCTTAATTTCAGGTTGCTGCTCTCTTCGATTAGATCCATCCATTCTTTCTTGTCCTACTAATAGATGGCTAGCTAAGGCCTGCAGAGAGGCATGGATGGTTAACAAAGGTGATTAGCAATCCTGGTTCCTGTCCACATTTAGGAATGAAAGTGTATAAGAAAGCTTGAAAGAGACTGGGGAGATCTAACACATTACGTTGGTGCTTTTGTTACTGGCACATCTCAGATTCTAAATCTGACTCCGGTAGGTTATGGACTAGATTGTACCATGGAGCTTGAAGACCAAAGGGGAATTTTGCACATCGGAGGAGTTGAGCCCTGCCTGAAAGGCAAATCTCTAACACAGTGGTGGGATTCAAGTATGTGAACAACCAGTTCTCTGTGTGGATGCCGCTTCCAGAATTCCGTTCTGGGCATAGGGAACAAAAAATTAGCTACCGGTTCTGCCGAACTGGTGCAAACCAGCTGAATCCCATCACTGCTCTAACACCCGTAATAATGAGGATCTTCCCTACTGCCAGATTAAAAACAGAACAGTTCTTCTAAATTGACCCTTTTCACTTATAATGGAACTTACTGCCTAGAGCAGACTTCCCTAACCTGGAGCTTTGCAATTTATTGCACTGCAACTCCCATCATCCTTACCCTTTGCATGACCCTTGATAACAGGTACAAGGCACTGTTGTTTAGCATCCAGCTTGCCTTCAGAAATCATGGGCACTCCATCACTGCAGATTTTTACAAAGAGACTGGACAGTCACTTGTCTGAAATGGCATAGGTTCTCCTGCTTGAGCAGGGGGCTGGACTAGAAGACCTCCAAGGCCCCTTCCAGCTCTATTCCTATTCGTATTCTTTTCTATTCTCTTCTATTCCATTCCATTCCTTTCCATTCCATTCTAAAATCACTAGAATTTAACCTTGCTATCCCAATCATGGCTATAAAAATCATTCTCTTTCTTAGGAATTGTTTATTGTTGGACTTGTGTAGTATCCACACGTTTTGTAGCAACATGAGGTTAAGATGGGTTTTCTCTCTGCAGACTAGCCAAAGTCCCAATATTCTGTGAAGCCTAACATTTATTTCAGCCCCTTACTGTGGAAATATCAGCTACTACAGATAAATAAGGAGGGTAGAATGGAATGAGAGAAACGTGGATAAAGATGTTGAAATTCAGGTTTCTGATGGAAAGTTAAATTCAGGAGTGCCAATTCCCTTTTTCATTTGTTCCTTTGTCTTTAGCTTCAGTTTGAATCCAGATGGCCTTTGGTAGGCTGTCAGATTGATCCCCAAGGCCCCAAACTAACCACCTGGATGCTTGTATCCTGGCTAGTTGGCACACGTAGATGAAATTGTCTTGTTTTGGCAGGGGAAAGGTTTAAAATGGTACATCATCTATTGGGAAAGAGATATTGGTCAACATTCAGTGATAGTGATGGGGTCTCTGAACCCACCCACCCACCCACCAAAGCTGACAGCACTCTGCAGAGAATCTTCCATTTCCTGAATTCAAAACAGAATAAATGGAACTGGAATCTATCAATTAATCCATTTTGCTGCAGATTTCTTGCATACAGTCTGATCCATGCTCCATTTTTTCCATTGCAACTTGCTTGCTTCTTTACTTAAATAATGGAAGGCTATGATAGTTAAAACTGGGGCTCAATAAGAGGAAGTAACGATTAGATTAGGTTAGATTAGATTAGGATTAGATTAGGATTAGATTAGGATTAGATTAGGATTAGATTAGATTATCTTTATTGTCATTTTTTTTCCTGCGGGCACAACGTCACACGTTAGAAATGAAATTTAGTAGCTCGTTCTCAAAGTGTACATATACATAACACACATTTAAAACATACTATATACAACTTATGTATAGACCTACACCCTTAGCCATAATTAAGTTTTGAAGATGGGACCTTATTTTGACTGCATTGAGTGGGGTTTCTTCTTTTTTGACGGGGGGTCTTTGGTGCTCTCTGAGCTTGTTTTCTTGCAGATGTTTCATTACCCAAACTAGGTAACAACATCAGTGCTAGTTTGCCCTCAGTTTAATTTCTGGTGGGTTGCCCTACCAGGATTTGCGAGAGTTATCTTGGGGGTGATTAGGCTGTTTACTGTTGGCTTGTTTGGCAGTTCCTTGATTGGGGTATTGTTTATTTTGATTGTTGGTCTGTTGTTAAACTTGGAGTTAATCCGTGTTCTTCTGGGTGCTGATTGCTATTCGGGGGGCGGGGGTGTTTGTTCCCTTTTTTTCTTCTAAGAAGGCCTTTTTGTGTGGGTGCTCTGGGTCTTGATCTGTGGTATATGTAAACCAAAATGAACTATTTAATCCTATAGATTTTGTCTGCTTGTTATTGTGTGATCCTTTGTCTTGAATGGGCAGGACTGTTACCTCTTCCCAAAGAGCCATTTTCCAAGTGCCCAAATTTTGATCACATGATCTTGGGGATGCTGCAATGCCATAAGAGTGAAAAATGGTCTTGCATCACCTTTTTCAGTACCACTGTCACTTTGAATGGTCGCTAATTGAGCCATTGTATATCCAGGTCTACCAGTACCAGCATTTCAAGTTCTGAAATAAAGGCCTGAAAGAGGAACACGGATGTGAATATTCAGAAAATGAATAACCTCGGTTTTGCTTTACTTAAAACAGAATTCTACATCTCATAATATAAAAAAATATGCCTGAGGTCTTCCCCTGTCCCATGCACTAATTAAATTTTATATTTCAGGTGATTCCGGATGGTGGATCTCTCCAATGGCACCATAGAGCTATTCCACATTTATCTCCCTAATGAAATCTATTTGAAGAATCAAATCAGAAGGGCAGGGCCACTGTTTCTGGAAAAATCTCTCTCCATAAACTCCCATGAACCGTATGGAGCAGTGATTTTCCAACTTGGCAACTTTCAGATGTCTGGACAAACTTCCAGAATTTTCCAGCCAATGGAGAATTCTGGGAGTTGAAGTCCACCCATCTTAAAGTTGCCAAGTGTGGAAAAACGCAGGGGTAGAGTAATGTCTAGAAGCCCTCAGGTCCACTAGAGGATAGATCTACACCAGCTTCATCATCCTGTCTTTATTTTCCCCTGCAGATCCTCCCAAAGCCCCCTCTGTGTTCCCATTGACTCCTAGTCACGAAACCCGGGTGGCCAGGGCACTGTCCACTGCCTCCAATGTGACCATCGGTTGTCTCATCAAAAACTACTTTCCTAAACCAGCCACAGTGAAATGGAATTCAGGTGCCATCACCAGTGGAATTGACAATTTCCCTCCAGTTTTGCAAGCATCCGGTCTGTATACTCACACGAGCCTGCTCACCATCCCCTTCAACAACTGGGAATCCGAGACATTCCAGTGCAATGTCGAGCATGCAGCCACCAATACCAGAATCAACAAAAACGTTGAGCGTGAGTCCAGCAAATTTGCTCTTATGTTTGCTTTTCCTTTCAAAGGGCAGATGATGATGATGATGATGATGATGATGATGATGATGATGATGATGATGATGATAATGATAATAATAATAGTAATAATAATAATAATAATAATAATAATAATAATAATAATAATAATAACAGAATTGGAAGAGATAATAATAATATACAAATTGATGGAGAAAAATTCAGATTGACTGGAGAGGAAGAGAATATACTCTAAGTGATTCTTCCTGCTCTGGTGTGCAAGGAAGAACAGAGCAGAACAGGGACCTTGGACGTCATCTAGCCCAACCCCCTGCTCAGGCAGGAAACCCTATACCATTTCAGACAAATGGTTGTCCAATCTCTTCTTAAAAACTTCCCGTGTTGGAGCATTCATCACTTCTGGAGGCAGGTTGTTCCACTGGTTAATTGTCTTCACTGTCAGGAAATTTCTGCTTAGTTCTATGTAGGTTGTTTCTCTCCTTGATGGCTTTCCATCCATTGCTTCTTGTTGATTAGGCAAAGACAAAATCAACCCCCTAAGTATGACAATAATGAGTTGGGGGAAAAGATATAGTATTCAGGATAATAGTAGATTTCTGCTTGGAACCAAAAGTCCTACAGTAGAAGAAAATAGCTCAACATGGGGTGTTCCCATTATGATTTGCAAGAACCAGACAACTGGTGTAAAGAGAAAAGATCTGGGGCTTTCGCATCTGGATAAGGGAGAATCCAGTTAAGCCATTTGAAATTTCAATAATGAGAGGTGCAGGTTTCCGCAAGCTTATTAAAACGCATGGAAGTCTGGAATGTTTTCTAAAATCCATGACGTATTTCAGTGCAATGCATTTCTAAAGGTTTTATGGCTTTATTATCCTTGAAGGAGCTTCACCAATATGAAGCTGCTGTCAAAAATACTCCCTTGATATCACCACATCTGGGGCCACTGAGCTGCATCCCTTGCTTCTATGACAACGTTTCACAGCCATAATGTAGAATTGTGGCACTCCTAAGAGCTCTTGGGTGGTTAGTGAATTCAGGACTGGGCTATTTTCAGTATGTCCCGGATCCAAACCAAGCAGGTCGTTAGGACAAAGTGAGATGTGGCTTTCCTGCAGGGCCACCACCCTCTAATATGAAAGGTCCCCAGTGTAGACTTTGGTTTCCTCTTGTTGCACTGGAGGATCTTATTGAAGGCCTGTGGGAAACCCTTATGCAGCTTTTGATTAAATAATCTTCCAAACACACACACCACTGACCAAAAGCGAGACAAACTATGTGAAGTGACGTGGCCAGGTGGGTTTTTGGAGTTAAGCGCTTCCGAGGACTTGCATGTCCTGTCTTCCTAATATTAATTACTCCAATTTCCTGGGCTTTTTTTATCACGTTAAGTTCTATTTTGGCTTGGAGTGCTATCTGAACCCTCTGAAATTATAATTGTACCTAATCTGTTCAATCTCACAAATGAACCAGTCCTCACAGGCTGGCAATCTACAATACGTCATGACTTAATATGTGGAAACCCAGTCGCTGCTTCCATAACTTTATCCTAAACTAAACAATATGTGACTTTCTTTATCTTTTTCTTCCCATGTTCACAAAGGAAGGAGGAAGGCACCATCCGTTCACATCTACCCTCCCATCCCTGGCAATTCATTAATCCTCACCTGCTTTATTCGAGGCTTTTTCCCAGAAAATAGTGATGTCGAGTGGCTAAAGAATGGCAATGCCATTTCAGAAGATGACTACGTCAACACCCCAGCCGTGAAGGAAAAGAGGGACGAGACCTACTTCCGCTATAGCAAATTGTCAATCTCTGAATCATCTTGGAATGACGGCGATATATTCAGCTGTATGGTTGTCCATGAGGCCCTTGAACAGAAGTTCACCCAGAGGAGCATAGCAAAAACATTGGGTAAACGTTGAAGACTCCCCTCAACATGCATTGTCCTCCTAGATTTGACTCTCACAGTGTTTGATCCAAATCCTTGCAAATAGTTTACATGCTAATATGTTTTGCTGCTGGCTAAATAAAAGCAATCCAACTCAGATGGCTCTTAGGTTTTGCTCTCTTTTTTTTTCAACCAAATTGAAGACTGAGCAAACCTGAGGGGTGCATTCTGGAATGAAGAAGAAATCGGCAAATTTCTCTGGATATTCGAACAAAGGATCAGGGTTGAGGCTGGGAGAAAAATTGGTTTTATTCTTCTCTTATCAGTATCAATTTGAGAGCGATCGATTGGGTCCATACTACTTCTACTCAGAGTTCTTGCACAACTTCATACCTGTCTAAAGATTTATCAAAATCCTCCACACTTATTCCCAATTGCTTGTGCAAAGAAGACCACTTCTGTTTCTACATGGACTGCAACCTTCTGGGTGCATTTCATTTAACTATCATTATTTACAATTTCCCAATAGGTTTCTCTATAACTCTTGGTCCCTCCATCCTAAATATTTCAACTAGGCACCACCCAATCCGACCCGAATGGAGGTAATAAGTAATCTTTCCAACATCCTTGTAATTGATCTCATACCTCAGACATGTCAAACACAAGGCCCGGGGGCCGGATGCGGCCCGCAAAATGGGTTCATGCAGCCCGCGAAGCCAACCTGGAAACAGTGAGGGAACGGCCCCCACTGCCTTGGCCCTGGCCCAGAGACCCTCCTTCTGCCAGAGACCCTCAGATCTGTCCCACTCCTGCCCAGACCCACGCCCACCCAGTAGGCCACACACACTCTAGCCACGCCCACCCAGTAGGCCACACCCACCCTGGCTATACCCACCCGGCCCCCTGAGGGCAACCGCAATGCCGATGCGGTCCTCAATGAAATTGAGTTTGACACCCCTGTCATAACTGCTATAATCAGTGGGAGTTATCATGGCTGGCTAAACCCTAGGCAGTTTACAACCTACCTAACATGCCAGAACCTAAATAGTAATTCCAAGAACCAATTAAATGGTGATTCTGACCTTGTTTTTTTCCCATTTCTTTTAAACTTAATCGTTAGGAGGAAAAGAATGTTTTGACAAGCCCAATGTGTAATGATAAGAGAAATATACACCATTTTTTTCCTCATGACTGTGCTCTGGGGACAAGGCATTCATTGCTAAATCCACAAATCCATCTAGGAATCTCTAAGACGGCAACTGTCCTACAGAAACAGTGGGGTAGAAGGTCTCTTCCAAAGATGGCCCACAAACCACAGCTACAAAATAATTTCTGAGGAGTGTGGTTCCAGTTTAACATGATAATTTCCTATGCGCAACTTAAAAAAGCAGAAATGGAAGGAAGGACCATATTCTCAAATTATTCCAGGGACTTCTCACATATTGTAGCATGAAGGACTAACAGAATAACAGACTTGAAAGGGACATTGGAGATCTTCTAGACCAACCCCCTGCTCAATTAGGAGACCTTATAACATTTCAGATAAATACTTGTCCAGTTTCTTGTTAAAAACCTCCAGGGTTGGAGCACCCACAACTTCTGGAGGAAAGTCGTTCCTCTGATTAATTGTTCTCAGTGTCAGGAAATTTCTCCTTAGTTCTAAGGTTGCTTTTCTCCTTGGTTAGTTTCCATCCGTTGCTTCTTCTCCTGCCTTCAGGCACTTTGGAGAATAGGTTTCTCCCCTTTGGTAGTTTGACAATATTTGGACTTCGGTTCCCAGCGGCTGACGCGAGAAACACTAACATACACAATACACAAACTTTGGCCTAATCAGGATCTTTATTTTCATAATATAAATTAGATGGAAGAAAACAAATGCTTGAGGATCCTAACCGTGCAATCAAGACTCAAAAAAAAAACCCAAAATAAAACCTTTAAGACTAATTGCCTCAAAGATTACATAAGATTTATTCAGACAAACATCAGAAAATGCTCTAAACCTCTCTGACATTTCAAGTGTTATTCTTCAAAATCAAGAAACCACAAATCTTATTTCTAAGCACATTATAACCAACACTCATAATTTTGGGGGGGAAACAAACATTAAGACTTCTCAGACAGTGCAAATTAATTTAAAAACATCTGAATTTGTCAGATTCCCTAAAATAATCTCCCCCCCCAATCTTTCTAAGAATCTGTTCTCTGATAGCTGAGGAACAGCACAGAAGAAACATAGAAACAAAGAACGCCAAACGATGAAAACCTTTCAATACATATGCCAAATATTTTTGGAATTTTGGCATTCAGATTTTGAATTTGATGAAGATGATTCTAGTACGACTTACAACAATTTGTTTGGTGACCGTACAGTTACAACGGCGCTGACATACTGTATGATTGTTTTTTCAAAGTTACGACTGTTGCAGCATCCCCATGATGAAGGGATCAAAATTCGGATGCTTGGCAACTGGTTCATATTTATAATGGTTGCAGTGTCCTGGGATCACGTGATCCCCCTTTTGTGACCTTCTGACAAGCAAAGTCAACAACCAATGGGTGTTTTTTTGCTGTAAACCAGAAGCAAACCAAAGATTCTGACAAAAAAAATTCCTGAAAATCGTAGTCACACGTTCGTGGGCCATTGCAAAAGGTAGAGGTAAAGGTTCCCCCGCACATGCGTGCTAGTCGTTTCCGACTCTAGGGACCGGTGCTCATCTCCGTTTCAAAGCTGAAGAGCCAGCGCTTGTCCGAGGACGTCTCCGTGGTCATGTGGCCGGCATGACTAGACGCCAAAGGCGCATGGAACACTGTTACCTTCCCACCGGAGTGGTTCCTATTTTTCTACTTGCATTTTTACGTGCTTTCGAACTGCTAGGTTGGCAGAAGCTGGGATGAGTAACAGGTGCTCACTCTGTTACACGGCAAAGGACAGGGCCAGATACAGGGACTTATAAATGGGGAATAAGGTCCGTTCTGACTTTGAATGGGGCTAAGCCACTGGTTGTAAGTCGGGGACTATTAGAAAGAAAACTTCCCCAGATCTGCTTTAATAGCACAATATCAACTTATACAAATTGATGGAGAAGAATTCAGATTGACTGGAAAGGAAGAGGATATACTCTAAGTGATTTCTCCTGCTTTGGTGTGCAAGGAAGAACTGAAATAACAGAACAGAGCAGAACAGAACAGAACAGGAGCTGGAAGGGATCTTGGAGGTCTCTTAGTCCAGCCCCATGCTCAAGCAGGAAAACCCATACCATTTCAGATAAGTGACTAGTCTCTTCTTAAAAAACCTCCAGTGATGGAACACCCACAATTTCTTGAGGCAAGCTGTTCCACTGGTTAGGGTGTCTTCGCTGTCAGGAAGTTTCTCCTTAATTCCAGGTTGCTTTTCTCCTTGATTCATTTCCAACCATTGTTTCTTGTCCTGCCCTCTATTGCTTTGGAGAATAATTTGACCCCCTCTTCTTTGTGGCAGCCCCTCAAATACTGGAAGACTGCTATCATGTCACCCCTGTTTCTTCTTTTCTTTAGACTAGCCAAATCCAAATCTTGCATCCATTCTTCACATGTTTTAGTCTCCAGGCCTTTGATCATCTCAGCTGCTCTTCTCTGAACTTTTTCCAAAATCTCAACATCTTTTTTGTAGTATGCTGACCAAAATGGGTTGCAGTATTCCAAGTGTGGTCTTGAATAACTAAATTGTTGATACTTCAGAGAACAATCCCATAACTAAAAAAAATATATTGCACATTAGACAGTGCATGCTCCACTTTTCACCGGACATCAATCCATCTCTATTGGATAAGCAGGTTCACTGTGGAATTCTATCTTTTCATTGTATTTATGGATGTAAAGGAACCGGGCTTATGATGAATCAGTCATAGCACTAATTGATGGGGAAGCGGATGTTAGATATTTTGCGTTGATGAAAAACCCAGGACTCACATCACTTTCTCATTTCACAGAGGTAACCGTGTCGGTCGAGAACAATTACAGTATAAAGAAGGAAGCAGAGATTAAGCATTTATGGACGACTATTGTGATTTTCTACATTTTCTTTCTGCTCAGTGTATGTTACGGTGCCATTATAACGTTGTTCAAAGTAAGTAAAGATAACTGTTGCAAAATGCATTTGTTTTCATCCCAGCGATAGGGTGGACACAGGCTGACATAAATATTTTGTGAAGAGAAAGTAAGAAAAAAAAAGAAAATGGGGGTGGACTGAGTGGTCCTTATGGTTTGCAATGACTCCAAGAGCCAGTAGGGAGATGGAAGGGGAATGCTTGGAAGATCTGGAGGACAAGGGTTGGAGAGAAGACAACTTTTAGTTATTGTTCTGTACCAGCCTGCTACCGGCCCTGCAGAAAAGGCAACCCCTTTACAAACGGCAAGAGGCTGGAATTACGTCTGCCAAATTTATTACTACAAAAACAAACAAGACACGAACAAAGATACAGGAGCTTTGAAACACTATCTGAGAGGTTGCTTTCAGCAAACCAGCCCTCCCCACACATTCCCCTTATAAAGAGTTCAGGGTGTGGCTTCTCTCTGCCTCCTTCCGAGAAGCCCCATTACCTTCCTCTGTTTACTCCTACTTGACTGCCTCCTGCGTCGAGCGTCCTTGAACAGGGCCAGCTGTGGGTCATCTTCATCCACACTGTCAGGCTCACACAGCTGGGTCTCCATGGTGACCAAGTGGGAGGGGCCTGCCTGAGGGCTATCATCAGCAAGATCTTCAACCCCCTCAGCAAGGTCTTCAACACCCCCCTCCTCCTCTGAGTCGTCCGACCCAACTGCCGAACCCACAGGCTGACCCTGAATCACAACAGTTATCTCAACTGAACTACTTAATCACCATTTGGCCAGTCAGGTGGCCTCACGGTCGATAGTCTTTGTCTCAGGTTGCCACTGGCAAGAGCAAGTCCATGACTTGGTTGTGAATAATTGAACACCACAATGTATTACCAAACCCTGTTTGGGTAAGCATGGAGCAGTTGCCTTGTCTGAGATATAATCTCATGTTTGTGATCCTTCACCCAACATCATCCCAAGTTAGTGGAGGAAGAGTGGCAATGGTCTTCTGAGATATTCTGGGGCTGATGATGCAACTTGCTATAGATACGATGGATTGTCAGTGCAATCCCAGATTGTTACCTTCTGGGAGGGGGCTTCGTGGTATCCGAAGCAGAACATCCAGGTTCAGTCACACTTTGTTCCATACAGTATCAACCTTGTGAACTCTCAAACTTCCTCTTTCCGCTACGTATTCAAGATGGACAGAGATTAATATTCATATGTTATTTATATGTAAGGGTGTAGGTAGATACATATGTTGTACATAGCAGGTTTATATGTGTGTTATGTATGTTTAAACTTTTGAGAGCAGGCAACAGAATTTCATTTTTAATGTGTGCCAGTCTGCCCACACTTAAAAAATGACAGTAAAGATTATCTATCTACAGTGTCTTCAAATCTCGTTTAGCCACCACAAAGCTGTCACTAAGGGAAGCCCCAACCATGCTCGTGATCTTACATCAGCTTACATCCTTGGCTTTATAGACCTGCAAAGGTCATAAATACAAGGAATGGTTGTAAAGTTAGGATGTAACAGGGAGGGAAAGAATAAATAATCACCAATTTCATGAATAGGCCTATCCTTTATTTTCTATGCTTTCATTTGACTTATATTTGCTAAGATAATCTTATTATTGTGTTTTTCCTACCTCTTCTACACAGGTCCAATGGATTGCTTCTGCTCTTAAGAAACTGAAGAAGAATAAGAAGAAGCCAGTAGGCCCCCACTACAAGAATATAATCTATCAACGTACATAGTAACAATTTCTGGAGGGTCCGTTCCATGTCTTTCGATCCCACCCTTCTCCTTGACCTGCCAGTACTCTTTCTTTTGAGTTGGAGATGATGTCCTGGGGGAGGAGAGGGCACCTTGCTGGAATCCATTTTCCAAGCTTATTTCTGTTTAATATCAACTGAAAGAGTCACCTTGCAAAAGGAAAACATGATCTTCTCTAAACAACAATCGGGTTTGGAGATAAAAGTCCCTGCAGAAAGCAAATGATCTAAGGAGGCTTCTAAACTTGTAATAACTTCTCCAAATGTTTCAACTCCCGAGCCCACTCTGGAGATTCAAGTCTTCATTTTATCTCAAGGTCTTCTAAGCTAGTTTATCTCTTTTAATATGTCCTCAGGCTGTCTGATGGTCTTAGGCTACCAGGAAAAAATATGTTCTCTTATCTATATTTTACTAATAGCAACTTAGGCATAATCTTGTCCCTAATATTTTGTGGCTCTTTTTCCTCCATTCTCTCCCAAACTATTTGTTTCCCAGAATGGAAGCACTGATGCTATTCTTCATAATCTATGTTTTTGTCATCTTTGTTATATTTGCTAGAAAATAATAAAGAGAACATGAAATGAAATAAAAGCCTTCCTACATGGGTTTCTCGTGGTGGGATGAAGGGAGCAAGTAAATGTAGGATCCAATCTGGGTCACTCACCAAGACCAGAGTTTTAGTCTTCCAAGTTTTTGGATTCGTGCTAGAGCCCATCCTCAGGGAAATTCTCTCTCTCCATTCTGGTAAGGGTGAAGTTCCCTGAGGTTGGATTCCAGCATGAGTCCAAAATTTCAAAAGGTTAAACCTCTGGTCCCGATTACTGACCCAGATTGGATCTTGCAACATTATCTTGGGACACATATATTTGCCTTCAGTTGGGAGCAAATGAAGTGAAGTATGAATACCATCGTCAACACTGCAAACGAACTTGGCTGAAGCCATTTTTTTTTCGTTTTCAGTTGCCACAGAGTTGGGAGTGGGGATGAGCAATTTTCTAGTTTAATCAAAAACAATAAATTGTTCTGTGGGAACCAAGGTCATTGCTGTTTGAGTTTTGGCAGGCTGAAGCTTTCGTTAGAAAGCCCGCCAAAGAAGTTTTTTGGGGAATGTGATTTATGATACATTGCTGGGGGTGGGAAAATCAACTTTGTAATATTGTAACCTTGGGGGGGGAACTTCAGTCTTGGTTTCACTTAAGAATGTGCTGATATTTTGTAGCCAATAAATATGCTCTTTAAGGAAACTTTTGCCTTGGAGTTCTCTTCTTATTGATCTCATCTATCGGAACCATGACATTAAACCAAGACTCAAACTTATTTTAACAACATGTGGTCCTGAGCCCCAGTCGCCTACCCAAACCTTAGGGAGGACAACAAAGACTCAGGGAAGAAGCAAAAATGGAAAAGAAGGCGGAATCGGCTGCAAGCCTCAGCACAGCAGTGGCAGATGGACTGCAGGTGCAAGCCCAGGTGGAGAGTGCAGCTCCTCCAGCCAGTATGAGACAAAAAACCCAAGAGGTCCCACCAGAGATGTTGATGCAGCAAGAAGAAACATTGGCCCTCAGAGGGACCTGGTGGTCAGAGGCTGCCCCACCACAGAAGAGTACTGTGAAGGCAGTGGAGGCTGAGTCCCCATTGATTTCATCCCACGGATCTCATTTGCCAGTGTCGAGAAAGGCAAAGTGACCAGTTGCTTGGGATGAATCAGGGGGATGGAAGTACCTGACCACCATCCACAGCCATTCCATCGAACGCTTGAGAGAGAACTGTGAAGGACTGGAGATGGGAGAAGGAGAGCCGATCACCCACCAGATGCTCTCTAGTGAGCAAGAGGAGAGGCATCCCCATGATTGTCCACCACCACAGTGAAGTCCCATCCCCATAGCGATGACTCGGGCCGCCTCCCCACTGTCTAGACCAGCCTTAACTTCGAGCCCAGTGCATTGGCAGAGCCCTGACCATCATCAATGTTGAGCCATTCCTGACCGTTATCAGTGCTATGCCAGCCCTGATCGTCACCAACGTCCCATCAGTCCCAACCATCTCCTGCACCATGCCAGCCCTTACCGTCAGCAGCATTATTCCAGCCCCAATTGGTACTGATGTCCTGCCAGTCCCAACCATCATCAGTACTGTGCCAGCCCTAACCGACGCTATGCCAGCCCTGACTGTTACCAACATCATGACAGCCCTGACCATCACCAACACCACATCAGCCCTGACTGTTACCAGCACCATGTCAGCCCTGACCATTGTTGACGGCCTGCCAGTACAGGGCCCCAACCAAAGGTTCTACACAGGGTAGGCCTTCAGCAACACCGATGCCAAACAGCTGGCATACTGCAAGCTCTCTGGGAGCAGCGACCTGTGGACCCACCTCCAATCAAGCCCACCTTGGATGGAGATCTCAAGAAGCTATCTTTATTCCTGAACCAAGTGTGGACTCACATGAATTGTTATGCTCGTGCTTACCCAGACACAGCCAGAATGGTTGAATTTAGAAGGTGAGACAGCAGAGTGGGTAGTTTTGGGATTGGCCTGGCTTGACAAGTGGCAGCCTATGATTTGGTGGGAGAACGGAGTGAGGAATTTAGGTTAGCAACGGAACCTTCACCGCCCACTCCCGCCAGCAACAGAAGTGAAAGCCGCAAGCAATCTCTTGAAACACTGAAAACTGCCATTAACTCCCCCGCCTGGCTTGCTGCTCATCCCAAGTGAATACCAAAACTTAGCTGATGTATTCAGCGAGATGGAGTGTGACATCCTGCCCCTCCCACCGAGCAACTGATTCCGCAATTGAGATTTTGCTGAGAGCCAAACTGCCCAAGCTGAAAATGTACTCAATGACACACACACCACAAATTAAAAGAGCTGACAGGGTACATTGACAAGAACTTAGCCAGAGGGTTCATTCAGCCAGCAAAATCCCAAGTAGCTGTACCTGTGCTTTTTAAAGAAGAGAAAGATGGGTGGCTGAGGCTGTGCATTGATTTTAAAGGGTTAAACGGGGTCAGCATGGAGAATATGTACCCCTTCCCTGTAATGGAAGACATGTTAGCCCATTTAGCAAAAGGAAAGTTTTTTACCAAACTAGACCTAAGAGAAGGGACGCGGTGGCTCAGTGGGTTAGACGCTGAGCTTGTCGATCAGAAGGTCGGCAGTTTGCCGGGTCAAATCTCGAGTGCTGCGTAACAGAGTGAGCGCCTGTTCCTCGTCCCAGCTTCTGCCAACCTAGCAGTTCGAAAGCACGTAAAAATGCAAGTAGAAAAATAGGGACCACTACGGTGGGAAGGTAACAGCGTTCCATGCGCCTTTGGCGTCTAGTCATGCAGGCCACATGACCACGGAGACGTCCTCGGACAAGCACTGGCTCTTCGGCTTTGAAATGGAGATGAGCACCGGCCCCTAGAGTTGGAAACGACTAGCACGCATGTGCGAGGGAACCTTTACCTTTACCTAATCTAGTGAAAAGAAGAAGTAGGGGTGACATGATAGCCGTTTTCTAATATTTGAGGAGCTGCTACAAAGAGGAGGGGAGTGTCAACCTATTCTCCAAAGCACAAGGGCAAGACAAGAAGCAATGGATGGAAATTAATCAAGGAGAAAAGCAGCCTAGAACTAAGGAGAAAATTCCTAATGGTGAAAACAACCAATGGCATGTCTTGCCTTCAGAAGTCTTCCCTTCCATCCATTGTTTGTTGTCTTGGCTTCTGGTGCTTTGCTAAATAAGTTGACCCCGTCCCTCTTCTTTGTAGCAGTTCCTCAAATACTGGAACATGGCTATCATGTCACCCTTAAAGTCCTTCTTTTCTCCAGATTGGCCATCTCCAATTTTTTTTTAATCCCATTTATATCCCACCCTTCTCCGAAGACTCAGGGCGGCTTACAATCTAAAGCACAAACCAATGTGCTTAGCAATAGCCTTCATTCTATGTATATGCCTGCTTATTAGGGCTTTCGGCCTCCCCCAAGCGGCATTATTTACAAAGTCAGCTTATTGCCCCCAACAATCTGGGTCCTCATTTTACCTACCTCAGAAGGATGGAAGGCTGAGTCAACCTTGAGCCTGGTGGGACTCGAACCTGCACTAATTGCAGGCAGCTGGTGTTACTTAAGGAGGCATTAGCCCACTGCTCCACTGCTCCACCAATCCTGCAACTGTTCTTCCTATGTTTAAGTCTCCTGGCCTTTAATCATCTTTGTTGCTCTTCTCTGAACTTGTTCCAAAGTCTCAACATCTCATCAATGTGGTGACCAAAACTGGATGTAGTATTACAGACGTGATCTTATTAAGTTTTTATAAAGCAGTTCTAGTACTTTACATGATTTGATTTTGTTTATGCAATCAAGGATTGTATAAGATCTTCACAGAAAGGCCAGACAACCATTTTCCTAAGATGGTTGAAAATAGATTCTTGCCCTAAACAGAGACTGCACTTAACAGCTTTCCAGTACTGACAACCCATCTGAGAGTGCACCAAGGACTGATTGTTTTATCCAGGTTGCACAGACCTAGTGTGCATGTGTATAAGACATTTTTTAAAGCTACTATGTACAACTCATCTTAAATTCAATGTGATTTCAAGCTTAGTGGGTTTCAGTTCTCTCCTGGAGTTCTGTAGAAACATTTCTTTCCATACCCCACTGGATAATTTTGTCGTCACAATGGGGAAGAAGCTAAAATATAGTCCCTCTAAAATAGACATCTTTTCTGAATGTTCAGATCTTGATTTGGTTTTATGTGGGTCTCAGACATGTTTCCCCTATGGAAAAAATATGTTAATTTGTAAACTCAACTCCATCTTCCACTAGCAGACTATTAAGCTTGACCATTTTGATGTTCAGAGGTTCTCTGATTAATTCTTAGCTCCCTTTCAACAGGAAAGTTAGCTTAAGGTGGGTCAGAGCAAGTGGTTTTTGAGAAATATGGATGTTGCGACTGAGATCAGACGTCATAAATAATTTGACTTCAGGAGAACTGAAGAAGCTTCTTGGATGAGAAGCAGAACATCTTTGAGGAGAAACAAAAAGTCCAGTTGGCTTTTGAAAAAGCACCATTGAGACAACCAGGACTAGAAGAGTTCTCATCAAGAACTCTAGGTGTTCTAGAAGTTCTAGGCTGCATTAACAGAGGGATAGAATCAAGATAATTTAAATTGTTAATCCCATTTTACAATGCCTTGGTAAGGCCACACTTGAATACTGCATCCAGTTTTCGTCAGCATGATGTAAAAAAGATGTTGAGACTCTAGAAAGAGTACAGAGAAGAGCACTAAAGATGATTAGGGGTCTGGAGGCTAAAACATATAAAGAATGTTTGGTGGAATTGGGTATATCTAGTTTGATGAAGAGAAAGACAAGGGGTGACATGATAGCAGTTTTCCAATATCTCAGGGGTTGCCACAAAGAAGTGGGAGTCAAGCTATTCTTCAAAGCACCTGAAGGCAGAACAAGAAGCAATGGATGGAAACTAATCAAGGAGAGAAGCAACCTAGAACTAAGGAGAAACTTCCTGACAGTGAGAACAATTAACCAGTGGAACAACTTGCCTCCAGAAGTTGTGAATGCTCCAACACTGGAGGTTTTTAAGAAGAGATTGGACAACCGTTTGTCTGATGTGGTGTAGGGTTTCCTGCCTGAGCATGGGGTTGGATTAGAAGACCTCCAAGGTGCCTTCCAACTCTGTTATTCTATTTCTATTAACTATCAATGTTTTCCAAGATTGTTCCATGGTGACAGCAAAGATTTTCTCTACTAGAGGTTGCAAGGGTTAAGTGGGAGAGGACAGTTTATGGATCTTCTGCTTAGAATTCCTTGTAGAGTTTATGTTAATAAATGTGCAGGGGACACACAAAAAGTCAAACAACTATGTTGTCTCTCAGGGAGCAAAGGTCCTCTAATGGGGATCTAGCTCAAACACGTAAAATAGAATCTAATATATTTAAGAAAAGGGGTTCCAGACTGCTGTCCTTTATTCTCAAGACAGAATGTTAGACGCCATATTAAGCCACGAGGGGAATTCGAGCTTTAAAAACAGATGTGTTTCTTAGCACATATGAAAGGGAGAACACCTGGGTTTTTTCTTTATCTATAGAGGAAGATGTTGTGTTGGGTATTTTTAGGTTCTGCTTTGATGGACAGATAAGGGACGCAGTGGCTCAGTGGGTTAGGACACTGAGCTTGTCGATCAGAAGGTCGGCAGTTTGGTGGGTCGAATCCCGAGTGCCGCGTAGCAGAGTGAGCGCCTGTTACGCATCCCAGCTTCTGCCAACCTAGCAGTTCGAAAGCAGGTAAAAATGCAAGTAGAAAAATAGGGACCACTACGGTGGGAAGGTAACAGCAATAGATAGCCAATCAGGAATGTTAGCTATCTAAAAATAAATTCTTTTAAGACATAAGGCCCAAGATCCTCTGGAATTGAAGTCTTCCTCAACCTCAAAGCTAAATGAGGCTTTGAAGTAGATCTGTATAGAGGTAATTATTAAGAATGGGAGACTTAATATCCTATAGGCACTTTCATCAAACTTGCAACCTTCCTTCATTTCTGAACCACTGTCTATAAGTGGAATCTTTATGGAGATTCTCAGTCATCCAGGTCATGATTGTCTCCAAGGTGCTACAGAACTAAGGAAGCTTCTTTTAAAAAAAAAATAGATACGTTTTATTAATTTTTAACATACACCTTAATATTTGATAAAGAACAAGCTGTCTGGGTTAAGTGTTTAAAAAGCAATCAATAGCAATCAATTTCTATAATTCTACAGTCCATATGATAGCTTTACTTCATTTCCTCTTCTTCCAATAATATTCTCTTTTGCCAATTTTAAATTGATACGGTTCTTATTTAAATGAATGACAACTAAATATAAACATTTTTCTTATGTTTCCGCAAATAATAACCACATCAGTATAAAGCTTCTTTTCACTGATCATCTTGATTGCCTCATCATAAATCCTGTTTGTGTTCTTATTTAAATTTGTTTTCCCCACAATAAATGTGATGGCTTGTATGAGGGGGGGAAAAAGACTTAAATACTTAAGTGGAACTAACTTTGACAAAATCTCAACCAGTAAGAATGTTTTGAATATTGTGGGGGGGAAAGAACAGAAGAAGCTTCTTGAATGAGCAACAAACTGTCTTCAAGGGAAAACAAAGAAAATCCAATTCTCTCTTGGAAAAAGCACCTCTGGGAGATCCAAGTTTTTGGAGAGCATGATATTGGAGAAGGCTACAGTAGAGTTTTTTGCCCTCACTTTCATTAAACAAAGTTTTTTTTCAAACTTGGTAACTTTAAACCCCATTACAGTAACTTCTTTTTTTTCTGCTCTGTATCCCCATGATATCATCATCTCATTCCCCATTCAGAAGTGATGGAAGTCACCCTTAAGTGTAGTGAAGTAGCGCTTCTACCCCCTATTCTGTTTGCAGCCAAAAGCAGGTTCAAGGTTTGGAAATTCAGTTAGGACCTAAGAAAAGAGACAAGACTTCAACGGTACATCTGCAGCGGCCATCTTGACTTTTGTGAATTACACACACACACACACACACACTAAAGAATACTTCTGCTTCATTTGTAAACATAACTTCATTATATCCTGTGGGGAAAGCTGCCATTAATGATTTTTTCTAATGGGGAGCACATCAGTCAAGAAACTATTTCTTGGTGGAGCAGTGGGCTAATGCCTCCCTAAGTAACACCAGCTGCCTGCAATTAGTGCAGGTTCGAGTCCCACCAGGCTCAAGGTTGACTCAGCCTTCCATCCTTCCGAGGTAGGTAAAATGAGGACCCAGATTGTTGGGGACAATTAAGCTGATTTGGAATAATGCCGCTTGGGGGTGTGTGAAAGCCCTAATAAGCAGGCATATACATAGAATGAAGGCTACCGCTAAGCTTGTAAGCCGCCCTGAGTCTTCGGAGAAGGGCGGGATATAAATGGAATAAAAATAAATAATAAATAAATAAATAAATAAATAAATAAATAAATAAATAAATTTTGTCCACGTTGCAAAAATCTTATTATGGATTTCGTTTTCTATTTTCTTTTCTCCCTTACATTTTAGGCTACTGTGGCTTTAAGAGGAAATGTCACTTCTCGTTTCCCCTTGTTCTCTACTCATGACCGTTGTGAGTTTTAGGAAAGGACAAGTCTCCCTCCCTATTTTCTCCCATTTTATTTCTCTACCCTTGAATTTTTCTTCCCGCTTTTCCACTGTTATTCCAATAAAGCTCAGCATTACAGGAACATTCCCCCACCATTGAAGAGATCAATCTCTCCAGTGGATTCAGTTAAAAATGATCCTCTGATCACAAGTATACAGAATTCTTCCTGTTTACTCTCCTCGAAACTTTTGTTAAATGCCTCAGTCTCGACAAGTTTGACCTAGTGGTTAAGGTGCTGGCCTAGAAACCAGGAGACGGCGAGTTCTAGTTCTGCTTTAGGCATGAAAGTCAGCTGGGTGATTTTGGGCCAATCACCAGGAGACAGTGAGTTCTAGTTCTGCCTTAGGTATGAAAACCGGCTGGGTGTCTTTAGGCCAATCACCAGGAGACTATGAGTTCTAGTCCCGCCTCAGGCATGAAAGACTAGCTGGGCGACTTTGGGCCAATCACTCTCTCTCAGCCCAACCCGCCTCACAAGGTTGTTGTTATGGATAAAATAGGAGGAGGAAGGAATGTTATGTATGTTCACCTCATTGATTTACTTATAAGAGCCTTGGTGGAGCAGTGGGCTAATGCCTCCCTAAGTAACACCAGCTGCCTGCAATTAGTGCAGGTTCGAGTCCCACCAGGCTCAAGGTTGACTCAGCCTTTCATCCTTCCAAGGTAGGTATAATGAGGACCCAGATTGTTGGGGGCAATAAGCTGACTTTGTAATAATGCTGCTTGGGGGGGGGCGAAAGCCCTAATAAGCAGGCATATACATAGAATGAAGGCTATTGCTAAGCACATTTGATTTGTGCTTAGATTGTAAGCCGCCCTGAGTCTTCGGAGAAGGGCGGGATATAAATGGGATTAAAATAAAATTTAAAAAAAATATAATACAGGCAGAATAAAAAAAATCTCATACATTTTCAGTATGACAATAGTTGTGTCTAACACTCTCCTTAATGTCTTGGTCAATAAATCTCAGTGTTCAATAGCAATTTATCATGCCTTGGAAAGACCACACTTGGAATATTGCATCCAGTAATGGTCGCCACAATATAAAAAAGATGTTGAGACTCCAGAAAGAGTACAGAGAAGAGCAAAAGAGAAGATTAGGGGCCTGGAGGCTGAAACATATGAAGAATGGTTGCAGGATTTTGGGTATATCTAGTTTAATGAAAAGAAGGACAAAGGGTGACATGATAGCAGTCTTCCAATATCTCAGGGGCTGCCACAAAGAAGAGTGGGGTCAATGTGTTCTCCAAAGCACCTGATGGAAACTAATCAAGGAGAGACGCAACCTAGGAGAAATTTCCTGACAGTCAGAACAATTAACCAGTGAAACGACTTGGCTCCAAAAGTTGTAGTCCTGCATTTGAGATTTTTGAGAAGTCAACCATTTTTTTGAAATAGGTTGCCTGCTTGAACAGGAGGTTGAACTAAAAGGCCTCCAAGGTCCCTTCCACCTCTGTTACTCTGTTATTCATTGGAATGATACTTCCTTCATTGCACCTATATTTCTTCTCCTTGGTTTGCGTGTTTTAACATTCAGCGTACAAGAACATTATTAAAAGCACAAGAGATGTGTAAGAACCTTATATGAAGACAGGAAAGAAAGCATAATGAAGGGAAGCAAGGGATGCCTGTGTTATAAAAAAGGTAAAGGTTCCCCCGCACATGTGTGCTAGTCGTTTCCAACTCTAGGGACCGGTGCTCATCTCCGTTTCAAAGCTGAAGAGCCAGCGCTTGTCCGAGGACGTCTCCATGGTCATGTGGCCGGCATGACTAGATGCCAAAGGCGCATGGTATGCTGTTACCTTCCCACCGGAGTGGTCCCTATTTTCCTACTTGCATTTTTTACGTGCTTTCGAACTGCTAGGTTGGCAGAAGCTGGGATGAGTAACAGGCGCTCACTTTGTTACGCGGCACTCGGGATTCGACCCGCCAAACTGCTGACCTTCTGATCGACAAGCTCAGCATCCTAACCCACTGAACCACCGCGACCCTTACCTGTGTTATACTTCTCCCAATTCTGGAATTTCAAATAAAGTATCACTGCAAACCTTACAAATTTCCTCAACAAGCCTACATCCAACAAGCCTACATCCATGAACCCTCTTACTCCTGGGTGGATGTCAGAGGCAAAGGAGAAATGGCAAAAAAAATATACTTTTGTAGGTGAATGGGAGAAAGAAAAGGAGAAAGGAGAAATTTCCCGAAAGTTAGAACAACTTGCCTCCAGATGTTGTGGATGATCTCACAGTGAAGGCTTTCAAAAAGAGACTGGTCAGCCATTTGTCTGAAATGGTATATAGGGTCTCCTGCTTGAGCAAAGGGTTGGACTAGAAGACCTCTAAGTGCCTTCCAGCTCTGTTATTCTGAACTAAAATGGGTACCACCTCCTGTAGCAGTAGCTTAACAAACAAAAAAGGATTAAAGGGATCATTTTTCCAGGTTAGAAATCACATAAGAGGGAAAAAACATGGTTTTTAATTTATGGCTTGGGAAACATAGTGTGTTTGAATGAACAATTGATTCATTTGTGGGCTGGTAAGGTTCTAACTTCATCCAGAGCGGTTGGGTTCCAGGTCCAAGTTTTGGCAAATGTAGGCAATTTGTTAAAACATGGTTGTGTTTAACAGTGGTTGGCACCTTGTGTGCCTTTCGTTTTGTGCTTAGAATAGAAGAAACGGCTGCTGTTTTTCACTGTACAGGAAGTGAAGCAGGATTAGCCCCTCTTTCGGTAACACTGAGTAATTGTTCGAAAGACTCATCTGTCAGTTTAAGAAAAGAAATAGCTGACAGCTTCGGTCTCTGGATGAATCCATCTTCCTATATGCAAGTGAAACTAGAAATGGGGGACTCACCTCTCCTTTTCACCCATAGCTCTTGTGGTGCAAAACTCACCTGAAACTAATCGGATCTGAGCAGGATCTACCTCCTGGCTCCAGAGTAACATGGTGGATCACTAAGCCAGAAAGATTGTGAAAGAGGAATGAATGAGGTTGAAGGCTAAGGTTACCCACGTCTCTTTATTATTGGTTATCTCATTCAGAAATCGTGGGCGCTCCATCACTGGAGATTTTTAAGAAGAGACTAGTCCAGGGGTAGGCAACCTTGGCTCTTTTATGACTCGTGGACTTCAACTCCCAGAATTCCTGAGCCAGCCATGCTGAGGGGAAAGAGAGAGGTTTCCAAGCTGAGCCATGCTGGCTCAGGAATTCTGGGAGTTGAAGTCCATGAGTCATGAAGGGGCCAAAATTTCCCTCATGCTGGCTCAGGAATTCTGGGAGTTGAAGTCCACGAGTCATAAATGAGCCAAGGTTGCCTACCCCTGGCTAGGCCTAGGCCACTTTATGATTAATGGACTTCAACTCCCAGAATTCCTGAGCCAGCCATGCTGAGGGGAAAGAGAGAGGTTTCCAAGCTGAGCCATGCTGACTCAGGAATTCTGGGAGTTGAAGTCCATGAGTCATAAAGGAGCCAAGGTTGCCTACTCCTGGACTAGACAGTCACTTGTCTGAAATGGTATAGGTTCTCCTGCTTGAGGAGGGGGCTAGACTAGAAGACCTCCAAGGTCCCTTCCAGCTCTGTTCTATTCTATTATTCTATTCATCTGTGTCACCAAGTTCCTTCTGCAAGTAAAGTCTCCCTGAGTCCAGATCTACCTCTTTGTGACTTAATCAATCAGAATAGACTAGATCTGGAACTTGGGAGGTGAACAGAGCTGGAAGGGACCCTGGAAATCTTCTAGTCCAAACTCCTCCTTAAGTAGGAGACTCTATATTATTTCAGAAAAATGACAGTCCAGTCTCTTCTTTAAAATCTCCAGTGATGGAGCACCCACAATTTCTGGTGGCAAGCCGTTCCACTGGTTAATTGTTCTCACTGTTAGGAAGTTTCTCCTTAGTTGTAGGTTGGTTCTCTCCTTGACTAGTTTCCATCCGTTGCTTCTTGTCCTGCCCTCTGGTGCTTTGGAAAATAAGTTGACCCCCCCCTCCTCTTTGTGGCAGCTTCTCAAATACTGGAATACTGCTATCATGCCCCTCTCCAGTCCTTCTTTTCTCTAGAGTAGGAGGTAAAGGTAAAGGTAAAGTTTCCCCCGCACATGCGTGCTAGTCGTTTCCGACTCTAGGGGCCGGTGCTCATCTCCATTTCAAAGCCAAAGAGCCAGCGCTTGTCCGAGGACGTCTCCGTGGTTATGTGGCCAGCATGACTAGACGCCAAAGGCGCATGGAACGCTGTTACCTTCCCACCGGAGTGGTCCCTATTTTTCTATTTACATTTTTATGTGCTTTCGAACTGCTAGGTTGGCAGAAGCTGGGACGTGTAACAGGCGCTCACTCTGCTACGCGGCACTCGGGATTCGACCCGCCCAACTGCCAACCTTCTGATCGACAAGCTCAGCGTCCTAACCCACTGAGCCACCGCATCCCTAGAGTAGGAAGTTTCTCCTTAATTGCTAGTCTTAATTAATAGACTCCTTGATTCCAGGTTGCTTCTCTCCTTGATTAGATTCCGTCCCTTGTTTTTTGTCCTGCCCTCTGGTTCAGATACTTTCCTGAAAATCATTCACAAATAGTTTGGCCCTACCATCCTCAGCTTCCTAGTCTACATCACAACACAGGGATTTCATAGTGGTCTCCCACTAAATACTAACCATCTCCAAGCTGTTTTTCCCCCCCAAGGTCAACCAAGGTTAGCTGGATGCCATCTCCAAACCTAGCATACAAAAATTAATCGGTTCATTTCTATATTCAGACCTTGATGGGGTAAAGTTAGACTAAATGGACAACCATGTGTCTGAAATGGTATGGGGTCTCCAGCTTGACCAGGGGGTTGGACTAGAAGACCTCCAAGGTCCCTTCCAAATCTGTTATTCCTCCTCCTCCTCCTTAAGAAGAGATTGGACAACCATTTGTCTGAAATGGTATAGGCTTACCCCTGCTTGAGAAGGGGGTTGGACTAGATGACCTCCAAGGTCCCTTCCAGCTCTATTCTGGTTCTGGTTCTGATTCACCTCCAAGGTCCCTTCCAGATCTAGTCTACTCTGATTGATTGAGTCCCCAGAGATTGAAACTATCAGCTACTTTTTTTCTCTCTTAAACTGATAACTGAGTCTTTCTAACAGTTACTCGGAGTTACCAAAAGATATAAATCATAAAAATCAGAATATAAAAAAGATGTTGAGACTGTAGAAAGAGTGCAGAGAAGAGCAACAAAGAAGATTAGGGGGCTGGAGGCTAAAATATATGAAGATCGGTTGCAGGAACTGGGCATGTTTAGTTTAATGAAAAGAAGGACTTGGGGTGGGGACACAATAGCAGTGTTCCAACATCTAGGGGACTGCCACAAAGAAAAGGGTCAACCTATTCTCCAAAGCATTTGAAGGCAGGACAAGAAGCCACGGATGGAAACTAATCAAGGAGAGAAGCAACCTAGAACTAAGGAGAAATTTCCTGACAGTCAGAACAATTCACCAGTGGAATGCCTTGCCTCCAGAAGTTGTGAATGTTCCAACACTGGAGCTTTTTAAGAAGAGACTGGGCAGCCATTTGTCTGAAATGGTATAGGGTTTCCTGCCTGAGCAGGGGGTTGGACTAGATGACCTCCAAGGTCCCTTCCAACTCTGTTACTCTATCCTTCTTTTATTCTGATTTCTCTCCCTTTCAGTTTTTCAGACATTTTTTCCACTTAAAACCTGGGGAAGCTCAGGCAATTGTGACTATACACAAAGTATTTATTCATTGTTACCTCAAAACTGTCAATGGTTTTCAGAGAACCTTCTCAATTTGTCAATAAAGTGGGGTCTGTTTTGAAATAAGCAGTATAAATTAATGATTTTATGCACATTCTGCCAACTGATGGTTTCCAGCTTTTTTTTTCTTCAATTTACCACAGGTTGGGCTTCATCCATTTTTTGTAAAAAAAAAAAAAAACCACACCCTTCGCTTCAAGGTTGAGTGACATCTGGCTACACAAGAATGGCAAACAGGATGTTTTAACCCCACAGCTGCAGATGATGTTACAAAATGAAGAAGTGAAAATCAAGCATGATAAAAACACAGGGCCCCTAATTTAGAGAAGTGGTCGGTCCAAAAAAATATATATATTATTTGAACAAAGAATCAGAATGAGAGCCAGGGTTTATCTTGGGTTGAGGTGTATTCCATGAAAAACATGTTTTGAAAACACACCGTGTTTTGACCTCAGTAAGAAGCTAGGTCAGGGGAAGGCAACTAGGCTCTTTTATGACTCATGGACTTCAACTCCCAGAATTCCTGAGCCAGCCATGCTGAGGAGAAATGGAGAGGATTCCAAGCTGAGCCATGCTGGCTCAGGAATTCTGGGAGTTGAAGTCCATGAGTCATAAAAGAGCCAAGGTTGCCTACCCCTGACCTAGGTGGACATTTTTTCCCTGAGCGTTTGACTCCTCTTCAAATAATCCTTGGGGATTTCCATTTTTAAAGCACATCCATATATCTTTGCAAAAATCCCCGAGCAAACTGAGTTTAAAGCAAGCAACCTCACCATACAGGACGTCTCCTGAAGTTTATCCTTGGGATGATGGACCCAGCCCTAAGACAATCAAAGCACTTATTTATTTATTAAAGTTGTTTTTGAGGTTTATCATATATACACTGTTGACTGATAAACTCCTTTGTCAGAATAATAGGCTTGCTTGAGTTCAGTAGGGATTCGACCTGTTCTCCAAAGCGCCTGAAGGCAGGAGAAGAAGCAACGGATGGAAACTAATCAAGGAGAGAAGCAACCTAGAACTAAGGAGAAACTTCCTGACAGTCAGAACAATTAATCAGTGGAACAGCTTGCCTCCATAACTTGTGAAGGCTCCAACACTGGAGCTTTTCAAGAAGAGATCGGACAACCATTTGTCTGAAATGGTATAGGGTCTCCTGTTTGAGCAGGGGGTTGGACTAGAAGACCTCCAAGGTCCCTCCCAACTCTGTTATTCTCTTATTCTCTTATTCCTTTTTTTGAAGTTTTTTATTGTTATTTTTTAATCTCTACGTACATATGTTAGTTTTTCAAACAACATGCGAACTGGGTTCATAACACGCTAATACATAGTCAGGTCCTACTCTTTGTTTCTCTCTTCTAACCATTTATAAAATAAATTCCAGCTTTGATAATATTCTGATTCTTCTTTGTCTTTTAGTCTCATAGTCAATCTGTCCATCTCTGCACATTCCAATATCTTCTTTATTATCTCTTCTTCTGACGGTATTTGTTCATTTTTCCAGCATTGCGCATAGCTTATTCTTGCTGCAGTTACAATATGTAAAACCAAGTATATATTTGGTTTGTTAGTCTTTTCTGGTACTACACCTAATAAAAAAAAATTCAGGATTAAATGCTACATGTTCTCCTAATATTTTTTCTAGCCAAGCGTGTATTTTTTTCCCAATAAGCCTTTACCTTATCACATGTCCACCAATTATGATAGTATGTACCTAGGTTATGTTTAAGTTTAAGTTTAAGTTTAAGTTTTATTTAATTTGTATACCGCCCTTCTCCTTGGTAGGGACTCAGGGCGGTTCACAGGGCATATATAAAAAGACAATACAAAAATTTAAAAAGATTAAACCCATGCCCAATTAAAACAGTAATACAAATCTAAAACAACAAATTAAAACCCATAATCCCCCGTCAGGCCAGACCAGCCATTTCAAATAGGTGGGTCTTCAGGCCACGACGGAAAGTTCGGAGGTCTGATGCCGTCCGGAGCTCTACCGGCAGTTGGTTCCATAATGCCGGAGCGCCCACAGAGAAGGCCCTCCCCCTGGGGGCCACCAGTTGGCATTCCTTGACTGGCGGCACCCTGAGGAGGCCCTCTCTGTGGGAACGCACAGGGCGGAGGGGAGTTGACGCCGGCAGCAGGTGGTCCCTGAGGTATCCCGGACCCATGCCATGTAGGGACTTAAAGATCGTAACCAAAACCTTGAACCTCACCCGAAAGACAACTGGTAACCAATGCAGCTCGCGGAGCAAAGGTGTAACATGGGAGTACCGGGAAACTCCCAAGACAACTCTCGCGGCCACATTCTGTACCAGTTGGAGCCTCCGAGTGGTCTTCAAGGGAAGCCCCATGTAGAGAGCATTACAGTAGTCAAGGCGAGAGGTCACGAGCGCATGAGTGACCGTACACAGGGCATCCCGGTTCAGATAGGGCCGCAACTGGCGCACCAGGCGAACCTGGGCGAAAGCCCCCCTAGTCACGGCCACTATATGATCTTCCAAGGTAAGCCGTGAATCTAGGAGGACTCCCAAGTTGTGAGCCCTATCCACGGGGGGTAAGAGCTCACCCCCCATAGAAAGAGATGGAACATTTTGAATGTCCCGGGATGCCGGAATGTACAGCCACTCAGTCTTGTCAGGGTTGAGTTGAAGTCTGTTCCTCCCCATCCAGACCCGAACCGCCTCCAGGCAACGGGACATCACAGCGAGGGCATCACTGGGGTGGTTTGGGGTCGAAAAGAAAAGTTGGGTATCATCAGCATATTGATGATACCCAACTCCAAAACCACGAATGATCTCACCCAGCGGTTTCATGTAGATGTTGAACAGGAGAGGCGAGAGAACCGACCCCTGAGGAACTCCACAAACGAGAGACCTAGGGGCCGATCTCTGCCCCCCTGCCAACACCGACTGCGAGCGTCCCAGGAGATAGGAGGAGAACCACTGAAGAACTGTGCCTCCCACTCCCAATCCCCTGAGACGCCGCAGCAGGATACCATGGTCGATGGTATCGAAAGCCGCCGAGAGGTCTAATAGGACTAGGACAGAGGAATATCCCCTATCCCGAGCCCTCCAGAGATCATTCACCAGAGCGACCAATGCCGTCTCCGTGCTGTACCCGGGCCTGAAACCCGATTGGTAGGGGTCCAGATAATCCGCTTCATCCAGGACCAGAGGGAGCTGATGCGCCACCACACTCTCGACAACCTTTGCAAGAAAGCGAAGGTTGGAGACTGGACGAAAGTTGTTCAAAACAGCTGGGTCCAAGGCAGGCTTCTTGAGGAGAGGTCTCACCACCGCCTCCTTCAAGACGGTGGGGAAATAACCCTCACTCAAAGAAGCAGATATAACCGCCTGGAGCCAGCCTCGGGTCCTCTCCCTAGCTGCATAAACCAGCCAGGAAGGGCACGGGTCCAACAAACATGTGGAGGAGCTCAGCCTCCCCATAATCCTGTCCACTTCATCAGGGGTCACAGAATCAAACTCTTCCCAGGTAACATTGACAAGACCGCCCGTGTCCTGATCGCCTGACTCTGCCCAGCTGGAGTCCAAACCGGTCCGAATCCGAGCGATTTTATCCGACAGATGTTGGCTAAATTCCTCGGCACGACCCTGCAAGGGATCCTCCCTCACCTCCTGATTAAGAAGTGAGCGAGTCACCCTAAACAAGGCGGCCGGGCGATTATCTGCGGACGCGATGAGGGTGGAGAAGTAATTGCACCTCGCCACCCTCATCGCTGCGAGATAAGACCTAATGTAGGTTCTTAACCGCAACCGGTTTACATTTCCAACATTTGCCTGATACATTTTTAAACGTTTTTTGCTAATCTAGCTGGAGGTAAATGCCATCTATAAAACATTTTAATCTTATTCTATTATTCCTAACTCTATAACTGGGATCAAGGAATTCACCTTAAGGCTGGTTAACTAGGGGATTTAATAGAATTCATACAAAGGGTGAGCATCTTGATCTCTCCTTCAAGCTCTCGGGGGAAATTTGGGATTGGTCTTTAGAAGAAGGGAAAAAAAGATGCCAGATCAACTGTCAATCAGAATAAGCAAGTATCATGCATGGACTTTTTATGCATATCCATATCTTAGAAAAGAATAAGGAACCTCTTGGATATCACCCTCCGTGTCTCCTTTGAGGTTTATTGTGCTCAAGGGTTTCCTGCAGAGACACTTTTGGAGAACATAGAGATTTCAGCCATGAATATTTGGTTTGGGAAGAATGGTTTTTAGATAAGATAAAAAATATAAGATGGGACTAAAAAGTTCCATCTAGCCCAGGGGTCTTCAAACTCGGCCCTTTCATGATTTGTGGACTTCAACTCCCAGAATTCCTCAGCAAGGCACGCTGGCTGAGGAATTCTGGGAATTGAAGTCCACAAGTCATAAAAGGGCTGAGTTTGAAGACCCCTGATCTAGCCTATGAATAAATTTTAGATTGTTATTATTACTAGTAGTTTATTATAGTGGATTTTTTATTAATTTTAATTATATGGTATTATTATTATTTTTAGTATTAGTATTGTTTAATAACTTGGATATTAATTTGTTTATGTTTTTATTATTATTATGTCTACTTTTATTTTGTTTGTATTTATGTTAAAGGGGAGTTAAAGCGCATTATGAACTTGGTTATCTATATAGTTGGTTAATGTTAGTTAGATTATGATTATTATATGTGTAACCCTGTACTCAGCTCTGGGAAGTGGGGGAGGGAGAGGGGGGTGGTTTGGGGTGGGTTGGTTTTGGGGATTATATTGTAACTTTTATAAAACTTTTTAATAAAAAAAAGAGGGTGGATTTGATCTAGCGCAGGATGAGGTGGTGGAAAGGGTGCTATTTTAGGCTGATGACACATTTCTTTTTAATTCTCAGCTCCCTGGGGTGAGGGGTGGGGGTGGGGAAAGAACTCACCCTGGGATTTCCACCAGGCAGAAATAATTAGCTGGATGGAATATCAAAAATTAATCTCTTTGCTGTGTAGTCTGAAGTCTACCCACCTCAACCCATGCTATTACAGTGATATCCTCCATGTTGATGAATAAAGGCACACTGTAGTGGAAGGTAGTCTGGATTCCCAGGAGGTAGGGGCTCATTTCAAGAGGGCAAAGAGGAGGCAAAGCTTGTAAAGTTTGTTGGCAGGAAGACGGTTAAAACAGCTCCTCCCAAGTTATTCTCAGAGTAGGTCTAAAGTTAGGCAAGTAGAATCAGAGGGCTGGAAGGAACCATGGAGGTCTTCTAGTCCAAACTCCTGCCCATGACAGGAATCCTTATACCATCCTGGACAAATAGTTGTCCAATCTTTTCTTCAAAACTTCCAGCAATGGAGAGGAGGAGGAGGAGGAGGAGGAGGAAAAGAAGAAGAAGAAGAAGAAGAAGAAGAAGAAGAAGAAGAAGAAGAAGAAGAAGAAGAAGAAGAAGAAGAAGAAGAAGAAGAAGAAGAAGAAGAAGAAGAAGAAGAAGAAGAAGTAGTTGGAAGGGACCTTGGAGGTCATCTAGTCCAATCCCCTGCTCAGGCAGGAACCCTATACCATTTCAGACAAATGGCTGGCCAGTGTCTTCTTAAAAACTTTCAGTGTTGGAGCATTCACCAGTTCTGGAGGCAGGTTGTTCCACTGGTTAGTTGTTCTAACTGTCAGGAAGTTTCTCCTTAGTTCTAAGTTGCTTCTCTCCTTGACTAGTTTCCATCTGTTGCTTCTTGTCCTGCTTTCAGGTGCTTTGGAGAATAGCTTGACTCCCTCTTCTTTGTGGCAGCCCCTGAGATATTGGAACAGTGCTATCATGTCACCCCTCACTCTTCTCTTCGTTAAACTACACATACCCAATTCCAGCAACCGTTTTTTATACGTTTTACCCTCCAGTCCCCTTATCATCTTCATTGCTCTTCTCTGCACTCTTTCTAGAGTCTCAACATCTTTTTTACATCATGGGGACCAAACCTGGATGCAGTATTCCAAGTGTGGCCTTACCAAGGCATTGCAAAGTGGAATTAACACTTCACGTGATCTTGATTCTGTCCCTCTGTTAATGCAGAGGGATAGAATCAAGATAGAATCAAGAGTTGCTTTAGTCTGGCAAGGTTTCTGCCTTCTATGTAAAGATCAATACAGGAAACTACTTGGATGTAATTCCATATGTCGTTTTTGGTTCGTGGGATCTGACACATAGCAGGAAAACCTTGTGAAGTTGATTGAGCTGAGAGAGAAGTCCCCAGTGACCTTCTATAATTAAAGATGGATTTGAACCAAGCCTCCCTTCTCATCCAAACCCTTCACCACTGTAAGACACTATAATAGCTCTCTCCTAAAAGAGAATGTGTGTCAATCTATTGAAGGGGGCTACAATTCCTTTGGGCTTCTAGCAAATATTTGTTTCTTTCAGAAGTTCAGCTTTTGTTGAGTGCCTCCATGGCCCGGTTCTCCCAAAGGTTTTTGTTTTTTTTTCAAGAGGCAACTGGACTCTCTTCATTTCTCCTTGAAGACATTTGCTTTTCACCCAAGAAGATTCCTCAATTCAGTCAGAACTGAAGAAGCTTCTTGGATGGGAAGCAAAACATCTTTGAGGAAAAACAAAGAAAGTCCAGTTGCCTCTTGAAAAAACACCTCCGGGACAACCGTGACTGGAATGATTGAGACCCTCCATAGACATGGAGACATGTTTAATGAAGAGAAGTATGAGGGGGGACATGACAGCAGTGTTCCAATATCTCAGGGGCTGCCCCAAAGAAGAGGGAGTCAAGCTATTCTCCAAAGCACCTGAAGGCAGGACAAGAAGCAATGGATGGAAACTAATCAAGGAGAGAAGCAACCTAGAACTAAGGAGAAACTTCCAGACAGTGAGAACAATTAATCAGTAGAACAACCTGCCTCCAGAAGCTGTGAATGCTCGAACACTGGAACTTTTCAAGAAGAGACTGAACAGCCATTTGTCTGAAATGGTATAGGGCAGGGGTCTGCAACCTTGACAACTTTTAAGACTTGTGGACTTCAGCTCCCAGAATTCCTCAGCCAGCATAGCATAGGAATTTTGGGAGCTGAAGTCCACAAGTCTTAAAACTGTCAAGGTTGAAGACCCCTGGTATAGGCTTTCCTGCCTGAGCAGGGGGTTGGACTAGATGATCTCCAAAGGTCCCTTCCAACTTTATTATTATTGTTGTTGTTCTTATGGCCTTTCTGAAGAGCTTAGAGGAATGTGGGAATTTTATCAGGGACAGACCAGCCTTTCTCTCAATCTCCATCTTCTCTTCTCTAGATTCAGACTCAGCATGTGACAAGAGGGTGACAGGACATCGTGATAAGGTTCAGTAGGAACAAAAGAGGAGGGTGACCCAGGCATTGCTCACAACTGGAAAAGATGTAGGAGGAAGAAGAAATGGCTTCTTTAGAAAAACACCTTGTTTTTCTGACAGCTATTCTCAGCACTTCTCACTTTCAAGCCTTGATGACCTGAAGCTATAATTAAGCTAAGTGTGAAACTGCAAAGGCAGAGCAGAGTTCAGAGTTTGGGAATGGTCCAACTTGGGCAGGGTTTCGCAGTTGATTTGCATGGCAAGGGCATCCATGCATGACAGAGCAAGTGGTGCTCAAAGCCGCAAGGAATTCTGGGTACTATGCTCAACTGAGTTAGAGATAGTCCCCATGACAGGGCTAGGGGAAAAAAATAACATTCATAAGCATTCACTAACATGGAGGAAAGTGTGCTATATTGATCCAAACCCGGAGATATTGAGGTGGAGGGTGCTACATAAAGACCCAAATCTATTCTGTTCTGTTCTGTTCTGTTCCGTTCAGTTCCATTCCATTCCATTCTATTCTATTCTAAATCCTCAGTTCCAAGATCGATTTATTTTCAGAGCAGCTACCGTCACAATCAGGAAGGTATGTTTTGGTTAAATATCCCGTTACTAATTCCATCATCAATATTCCAAGGGCTAACATCACAACAGGAGGAGATGTCACACTAAACAGGGAGGGGGGTCAACCTATTCTCCAAAGCACCTGAAGGCAGGACAAGAAGCAACGGATGAAAACTAATCAAGGAGAGAAGCAACCTGGAACTAAGGAGAAATTCTCTGACAGTGGGCACAATTAATCAATGGAACTTCAGAAGCTGTGGGTGCTCCAACACTGGAGATTTTAAGAAGAGATTGGACAACAATTGGTCTGAAATGGTATAGGGTCTCCTGCTTGACCAGGGGGTTGGACTAGAAGACACCCCCCCAAGGTCCTTCCCAGCTCTGTTATTCTGTTAAACATAAGCAAGGATGAACCAATCAAATCCAAAATACTTGAACTTATTTCTTTCTAATGAGACGAATAAACCATCAATTAATTATGGTCCAAGACATTAGAATTCTAAACACTGGACCCATCTTCAAAAGCTAATCAGGGCCAGGAAGGGTTAGTCACTGAATGAGGTGCACCAAGACATTCCAGGACTGTGAATTAGAGTGGAAACATCTCCATGAAGTAGGTAATGGAAAAATCATGTCTATACTATGGGTAGAAAAACATAGATGGACCCATGATGATACCATTCCACCCTGATGGAGCCTTTCCTAAAGTCAAGTGTAGAAAAATCAGGAGTGGTCCACATGTAGAAGGACTTGTTGTTGTTGTTGTTGTTGTTGTTAGCTGCGAAGTCGTGTCCGACCCATCGTGACCCTATGGACAACATTCCTCCAGGCCTTCCTGTCCTCTACCATCTTCTGGAGTCCATTTAAGCTCACGCCTACTGCTTCAGTGACTCCATCCAGCCACCTCGTTCTCTGTCGTCCCCTTCTTCTCTTGCCCTCAATCTTTCCCAGCATTAGGCTCTTCTCCATTCAGTCCTTCCTTCTCATTAGGTGGCCAAAGTATTTGAGTTTCAGCTTCAGGATCTGGCCTTCTAAAGAGCAGTCAGAGTTGATCTCCTCTAGGACTGACCGGTTTGATCGCCTTGCAGTCCAGGACTGCAAGGACTACTATTTCCATAATCTCTCATGATGCTATCTGAGATGGATGAGAATTTTAAAGAACAGTATGTAAGGGATTATAAATTCCCAGTGTCAAAAGCCTCCTTCCATACTATCTTCTAGAACAGTGTTTCTCAATCTTGGCCACTCTAGGATTTGTTGGGGGAATCTTGGGAATCGAAGTCCACACAACTTAAAGTGGTCCAGGTTGAGAAACACTGCTCTAGAACACGTGTTGATGTGCTTCATCTATCTTACCAGTCTTGAGGATGAGACATTGCTTATCCTTGTTTCCTCCATTTTCCAATAATAATTCCAAGCCACATCAATCTTGGCCAAAATCTTACTTTGGCCTATGTCAGAGGTAGGCAACCTCGGCTCTTTTATGACTCGTGGACTTCAGCTCCCAGAATTCCTGAGCCAGCATGGCTCAGCTTGGAATCCTCTCCATTTCTCCTCAGCATGGCTGGCTCAGGAATTCTGGGAGTTGAAGTCCACGAGTCATAAAAGAGCCAAGGTTGCCTACCCCTGGCCTATGTACTGGAGACGTACCACACTTAAAACCTTAAAATTAAAAATCCTGAGCGTATGAATCATTTTTTCCCACATTGAAGTTGACACTTTAACCAAGACTGGTGACCAGCTACGTCAACTGAACCTCAAACGGTTTGCTGGGTTTGCAGAAAAACAGAGCTGGTAGCTTCCAATGGATAGTACCTTGGCTACAAGTTCTTGTTTAGCGGAATCCTGAATAACTTCTGTTTTAAGTTCATGTGACACAAGAAGCCCCAAAACATGATTAAAGAGCCACACACAAGGGTTAAAGTAACACCAAAAAAAAATCTTGAACTGCAATGTTCAGTTAGCATGTCAATGTGATCACTGCCTGTTGTGCACAAAGACAACAATCCTATTCATATTTTTTGGGGTGCAACCTCCATCCTGCCACATTCAACATGGGGAGCTCTCACTCAGCTCTGGCAAAAACAACTGCATGGACCTCTCTTTTTAGCCACCAGGAGCCGAGATTGATGTGAGGGACCACGATGACACCAACAACAATGGTTCCACCAAGTTTAGCTTTATGTCAGGGTTTCCGTATTTGAGCTGCAAAAATCCAGCCAGGCACCCGATGTCAGGAAAGGAAGAAAATAGATCTGAAGCATTTCTGACGTCCAAATTAATCCATCTGGGCCTTTGTAAACATGGAGCAAGTTTTAGCTGACAACATGTACAGGTGTTTTGTTTTGTTTGAATTCTAAAAATGCTCCTGTCTCAATTGTGCCTTCTAAACTTCACACAAAGTTTTTCTCTTCACACACTTCACTGTTTGTCCCTGGGCATTTACTTCAGTGTTGAAAAGGGGGGACAGAAAGAGAAATGGGACAGAAATGGGGGAGTAGAGATAGGGAGGGAGGGAGGGAGGGAGTGGGAGATAGGGACAGAGAAAGCGAGAGAGGATAGAGGGAGAAGGAGAGAGAGAGAGAAGGAGAGAGGGAGAGAGGGAGGGGAAAGAAAAGGGAGAGAGAGAGATGGGAAGAGAGAGAGAGGAGAGAGAGAAAAGGAAAAAGAGAGAGGAAGGAAGACAGAAGGAGAGAGGGAGAGGGAGAGAGGGACAAAGGAGGAGAGCGAGGAGGGAGGGAGAAGGGGAGAGAGTGGAAGAGAGAGGGAGAGGGAGAAAAGGGGAGAGAGGGAGGGGAGACAGAGAGAAGAGAGAGAGAGAAGGAGAGAGGAAGGGAGAGAAAGGGAGGGGGAAAGAGGGAGGGGGAAAGAGGGATGAGGAGAGAGACCTTCACTCATTCCGCCGGGACCTGAAGACCTGGCTCTTCGAGCTTTCTGGCCTGGACTGAGAGTATTAACTGGGGTTTTAATTGTATTTTAATTGTAATTGGGGTTTTTAGTTCAAGGTTAGTGTAATCATTTTAATTGTTTTTTTAATTTTTGTAACTTCTTGTATTGTTTTTTAAAAAAAACCTTGTGAACCGCCCTGAGTCCTACGGGAGAAGGGCGGTATATAAGCCTAATAAAATAAAAATAAAAAAAAATAAATAAGAGAGAGGAAGAGAAGGGAGAGAAAGGGAGAGACAAGACCCAAAAGAGAGAAATGACATTAAGGTAGAAAAGAATATGAATGAAAAACAATTTTGACTAAATATTTTACCACTCTTTCAATTTTACAAGGCCAGGAACTTGTATATGTGAAAATCTGGATTGTTGTTTTTTTATTTGTTTGTGTGTTTGTTTGACTCCCAGAGACTCTGGGCAATCCACAGATAAAAACTCACAGAATAATAAAATGATTAAAAACAAAAAAAATCAAAAGAGGGCAAATAGCCAAAGCAAAACCAACCTCGCTCCGAAGGCTGATTTTAATTTCTGGACTGAAATTAATTTTAAATTCGGGATTGAATCCACAGAATGATCTGGATGAATATAAGGAAGTGAGCAGACCGAATAACAACAACCTAGTTTCTCAAGAAGGGTGCAATATCCCTCCTTCTCCAGAGGGTTTATTTGTCTTAAATTTGTGAGCCGCGGTTGTTTTGTTGTCCTTTGAGTTTTTGAAGTGTAAGGAGAAATCTGAGGCAATATTCTGTCCACCTAGTGGAGAAAATAAACCTGATGTCAATAAATATAAAAGCACTGCAGTTATGAGAGGGGGGGAGGAGAGAGAGTCAAAGAGAGAGATGATGGAAAAGGGAAAAAAAACAGAGACAGACTTAACCATAGTTTCAGTTGGGAAACTGTGACCATCCTAGACCGAGCTAAGCGCAAAAATGCCAGAGAATTCCCTGGAGCCTGGCACTCTGCCAGATTAGCCATCAACAGACACATAGGCATAAACAATATCTATACAGACTATGCAAAAAAGACACAATCAACAAGCCAAAAGGGGAACAAAAAGATCTGAACACCTCCCCACCAGCAATCAGCACCCAGATGAGCATGGATTAACTCCAAGATTAACATCAGACCAACAATCGAATAAACAATGCCCCAATTAAGGATCTGCCAAACAAGGCAACAGTAAATACCCCAACCAGAAAACCCACCAAGACATTCTCACAAACATTGATTGGGCAACCCACTAGAATATAAACTAAACCCAACTCCCTTCCAGCACTGATGATATAACCTAGTTGGGTCATGAAAGGTCTTCAAGAAAAGAAGCATGCTCAAAAAGCCCCAAGGACCCCAGACATGATGGTAGGTAGGTAGGTAGGTAGGTAGGTAGGTAAATAGATAGATAGATAGATAGATAGATAGATAGATAGATAGATAGATAGATGATAGACAGATAATGTATAACAACAGATAAAGAAGAAGAAGAAGAAGGAGAAAGAGAAGGAGAAGGAGAAGTAGTAGTAGTGGTAGTAGTAGTAGTAGTAGTAGTTGGAAGGGACCTTGGAGGTCATCTAGTCCAACCCCCTGCTCAGGCAGGAAACCCTATACCATTTCAAATGGCTGGCCAGTCTCTTCTTAAAAACTTCCAGTGTGGGAGCATTCACCACTTCTGGAGGCAGGTTGTTCCACTGGTTAGTTGTTCTAACTGATGGATAAATGTTAGGAAAAAGGAGATAGAAAGAAGAAGAAGAGATAGATAGATAGATAGATAGATAGATAGATAGATAGATAGATAGATAGACAGACAGACAGACAGACAGACAGACAGACAGAGACAGACAGATGATGTAGGTAGACACATTATATATAACAACAGATAATTTTTTTTATTTTAATCCCATTTATATCCCGCCCTTCTCCGAAGACTCAGGGCGGCTTACAATCTTAGAAGCACAAATCAATGTGCTTAGCAATAGCCTTCATTCTATGAGATGCCTGCTTATTAGGGCTTTCGGGGGCCCCAAGCGGCATTATTATTTTTTTTTTTTTTTTTTTTTGCCGGCTCTGAAGATGGCGGACGCGCTGGGGAGAGCTCCGTAGCCCCCAACAGTAAGGCGTCCCCCCAGGAGCCCCCCAGGGACGTCAATGGACCCCTGGGGTGGGGCAAGAATTTTGGGCAAATGAGCTGGGTAATTATGCCGCCCGCTGCCTCCCGAAACAACTGCAGGGGTGCCAGGACATCCCTGCCCCGCCGCCTGGGCCGCTGGCGACCGTTATAAACGGAGCCAGCACCCTCCGCCCTGCCTCTGCCGCTTGTCAACTGCCGAGCAAGGGCGGCGCCTCCGCCGATCAGCTGTGCGGCGGAGGCCCCGGCGGAAAGGATGGCAGCGGCTGCGGCGACGATTTTCAAGCCCCCAGGCTGGTCGTTGATCCAGGGAGCCTGGCAACGGCGATGGCGGTGGCGGCGGGGCGTCTCCAGGCCCCCCCCTGGCCATCCAGGAGGGGCCGGAGGCTCTGCTCTGCCCCGGCCCCCCCACCGGCTCCCGGGTGACGGCGGCGTCTCCAGGTTATCAGCGGAGACGCCGCGGACCAGCTGGACCAGCTGGGTGGCGGAGGCGGAGGCATCGGCGGCGCCGGAGGTGAGAGACCCGCCCCTGGACCACGACAGCCGTCGCAGCCATCCAGGAGGGGCCGGAGGCTCTGCTCTGCCTCGGCCCCCTGACCGGCTCCCGGGGACGGCGGCGTCTCCGGACTATCGACGGAGACGCCGCGGACCAGCTGGACCAGCTGGGTGGCGGAGGCGGCGGCATCGGCGTCGAGAGGCCCGCCCCTGGACCACGACAGCCCTGGACCACGGCAGCCCCCGCAGCCATACAGGAGGGGCCGAAGGCTCTGCTCTGCCCCTGACCGGCTCCCGGGTGGCGGCGGCATCTTCCGCGGTGAGAGCCCAGCGAGCCCTGGTCTGCGGTCTCCTCCGATGCCGATCACCGGGCAAGGGCGGCGTCTCCGCAGATCAGCTGTGCGGCGGAGGCGCCGGCAACGAAACCAACAGCAGCAACAACGGGCAGCGGCGGCGTCTCCGAGGATCAGAGGAGGCGCCGCGGATCAGCTGGGCGGTGGAAGAGGCGGCAGCGAAGACAACCGCGGCCGGGACTGCTTCTCCAGGCCTAGTCGTTCTCCACCCAGGGGCCTTGACAGCGGCGGTAGCACTGACGGCGTGGCATCTTCGACCCGCCCCCTGTACCGCTACGGCCGTTGCAACAATCCTCAAGGAGACGCCGCAGACCAGCTTTACAACGGTAGCGGCAGCAACGAAGACATGGGCGGTGAGGCAGCTGCTCTGGGCCCTGGTCGACCGTCCTCCGAGGGGCCTTGACAGAGGCCCTGACAGAGACGCTAGTAACAGCGGTGCGGCGTCTCGACCACCGTGGGCTGCCCCTGGACGGCGGTGCCTCCGAAAGATTCACACCAAAGGAGACGCTGGACAATGGAGGCGACGGCCCGAGCTACCTCCTCGAGACACCTTAATCGGAGACGGCAACACCATGGAACTGCGGCCGGGAACAACGCCCAGAGGATCAGGGAGGGAACTGTTTGGGGCGGCTGAACCACCGGAGCTGACGCCAATTAATGGATCCCTCCATCCTGCCTTCTGCCCACTCTCACCCATCTTTGCCCATTCTCTCCCCACAGGACATAACGGTCCTGGGTGCTAGCCACAGTGGCAGAGTGGCTGGGCCTTACACCTGCTACCCCATAGAGGTGAGAGCTCTATGGGGTATGCCTCACCCAGAGTACGTTCTGGACCACCTCCGGAAGCAGAGACACAACCCATCGTGAGAGGATGAGGATTGGCCTGCTTCTGGGGGTTCGCCCGGCCAAGTGGCAGTGGCAGGGCGACAATCCAGATACGCACCTACCCGACTCGACCCTCCTGCAAATTCACCATCCAGGGGACAGCCTTCCCGGAACCACCTATGACTATGCTTGTTCAATACTCTAGCATAGCACTGCACGCCCTCAGGGGTTCCCCACTCTCCTGGGTGCGACCCGCCTGCATCACATCCAATCTTGATGACGGGCCCAACCACTGGGCCTCCGAGAGATGGCCGGGCAGGGTCAGGGGCCTCCAGCATAAGCCCAACAAGAGGCCCCTGATTAAGTTCCTAGTTAAGTTTTTTGTGGGGTTAGGGAGGGGGGAGGGAGGAGACTATGGTTGCACGGGAAAGGCACGCCTTCCAGCCACCATAACGCATGCCAGGCCCACGGCCGTTCGCGACGGCGTACAACGAGGACCAGTCGCCGATAACACCCAGTGGCGTACTGACAAACGTCCCATCCCTAGGATGGTGGGGAATGGCAGAAGGTGCACAGACGCCTCAGGGGACTGGGAGTGGGAGGCACGGTTCTGCGTTGGTTCTCCTCCTTTCTCCAGGGTCGTTCGCAGTCGGTGCTGACAGGGGGACAGAGGTCGACCCCGAGGCCTCTCGCTTGCGGAGTCCCTCAGGGGTCGGCCCTCTCGCCTCTCCTGTTCAACATCTACATGAAACCGCTGGGTGAGATCATTCGCAGTTTTGGAGTAGGGTACCATCAGTATGCTGATGACACCCAGCTTTTTATCTCAACTCCTAACAATATCAGTGATGCCCTAGACGTGATGTCCCGCTGCCTGAAAGCGGTCCGGGAATGGATGGGGAGAAACAGGCTTCAACTGAACCCGGACAAGACTGAATGGCTGTACGTACCGGCAAGCCAGGAGATTCAGAACGTCCCACTGCTTAACATTGGGGACAAGTTACTTCCCCCTGTTGATAGGGCCCGCAACCTGGGTGTCCTCCTAGACTCGCAGCTCTCCCTGGAAGACCACATTGGAGCTGTGACCAAGGGGGCCTTCTCCCGGGTTCGACTAGTTCGCCAACTACGGCCTTATCTGGACCTGGATTCCTTACGTACAGTCACCCATGCCCTTGTGACATCTCGCCTAGACTATTGTAACGCTCTCTACATGGGGCTGCCCTTGAGATCCACTCGGAAGCTTCAACTGGTGCAAAGTGCGGCGGCACGGACACTCTTGGGAGCCTCCCGATACTCCCATATCACACCTCTCCTCCGTGCGCTGCACTGGCTTCCGGTTGCCTTCCGTGTGAAGTTCAAGGTGCTAACAATGACATTCAAAGCCCTACATGGCATGGGTCCGGACTACCTACGGGAGCACCTTCTGCCGATGTCAGCACCCCACCGTCCTGTGCGCTCCCACAGAGAGGGCCTCCTCAGGGTGCCACCGCTCAAGGAATGTCGGCTGGTGGCCCCCAGGGGGAGGGCATTCTCAGTGGGTGCGCCAGCCCTCTGGAACACCTTACCAACCGAAATCCGGATGGCCCCTGACCTCCGTACCTTCCGTCGCGACTTAAAAACTTTCCTGTTCCAGCAGGCTGGCCTGGCATGATAACGTTAATTGGGGTCCCAGTTTGTGTTCATTAGTGTTTCTTATTATTTTATTGTTCGGTCTGTATACCTTCCTTCCTCTGTACACCGCCCCGAGTCCCTCGGGAGAAGGGCGGTTTATAAAAACTAATAAATAAATAAATAAATAAATAAATTATTACAAAGTCAGCTTATTGCCCCCAACAATCTGGGTCCTCATTTTACCTACCTGGGAAGGATGGAAGGCTGAGTCAACCTTGAGCCTGGTGGGACGCGAACCTGCACTAATTGCAGGCAGCTGGTGTTAGTTAAGGAGGCATCAGCCCACTGCTCCACCAAGGTTCTTAATAAATGATGGATAAATGATAGAAAAATGGAGAGAGGAGGAGGAGGAGGAGGAGGAGGAGGAGGAGGAGGAGGAAGAGGAAGAGGAGGAGGAGGAAGAGGAAGAAAGATGATCAACAGATAGACAGAAAGACAAGAGAGGGTGGAGAAGAGACAGATCTAGGCAATTTTCCACTTTCCATACTGCCACTGACATTCAGTTTACAGATGTTAAATGTACAGTGTCTAATAATCTGAACCATTTTCAATTGAAACACATGAGAAGAAAAGTCTTTAGACAGATTAAAAACGCAGAGCCATGTCACATGTTCCAAGATGTCCCTTCCCTTCATTGCCCTCTGCAGGTCAACCAAGAGAGCACAGCAGCAAATTTATTCAGCCTGGATACAGTAGAGCGGGAAGCCTCAACTTACAACAGCTCACTTAGTGACCATTTAAAGTTACAACAGCACTGAAAAAGTGACTTGTGACCATTTTTCACACTTACGACCGTTGCAGCATTCCCCACGATCACATGATCAAAATTCAACCACTTGGCAACTGACTCGCATTTACGACGGTTGCAGTGTCCCCCGGAGTCACACGAAGCCCTTTTGCGACCTTCTGTCAAGCAAATTCAATGGGGGAAAGCCAGATTCACTTAACAACGGTGTTACCAGCTTAACAGCTGCAGTGATTCACTTAACAACTGTAGCAAGAAAGGTCGTAAAACGGGGCAAAAGCCACTTCACAAATGTCTCGCTTAGCAAAGGAAATTTGGGGCTCCACTGTGGTCGTAGGTTGAGGACTGCCCGTAATAATACCCATAAAAAGGGAAGTAAAGAAGATAGTAAGGAAGATAAATAATAATACTGCAGCCACGTGACATGGGTAAATATACATAGACAGCACTGTGAAAATTAAGTGTTTAGCAGAGTGATGGCATAAAGGAAAAACTGTGAAATGAACCTTTATTGTCAAAGTACAACTATGTGTACGTTGAGATTAGCTGAGCCTCCCTTTGTGCTCCCACCCGCCAACACACAGTGACAACAAACCCTCCATCTTACTACACCATGTGAACCAACTACACCACACACCGGCCTCCCAAGTCAATTCTGCATAAAGTTCACAAAAGTTATTTCTCATTCAAAAGCCTAACAGCCCAGGGATAAAAGCTGTTTTTCAGCCTGTTGGTGCGGCTGGCTATACTCCTATATCTCCTACCCGATGGTAGGAGAGTAAAGAGATACCGTCCAGGGTGTGAGTCATCCCTGAGGATTTTCCTCACTCTTCCAAGGCAGAGAGCCCTGGCGATGTCATCCAGTGGTGTCAGGGGACAGCCCACAATGTCTTGTGCTGTACTCACCACCCTCTGTAATGCTTTCCTATCCGCAGCTGTCAGACCAGCATACCAAACCACAATACCGTACGAGAGGACGCTCTCTATAGTAGACCGGTAAAAGAGGATGATTAGCTGTTGTTCTACCCTGTTCTTCTGCAAGACCCTGAGAAAGTGAAGCCTCTGTTGGGCCTTTCTGGCCACCTGGGTTGTATTAACTTTCCAGGTCAGATCTTCACAGAGGTAGACTCCCAGAAATTCAAAGGAGGAAATTTAAAGGAGTTGGCACCATCCAATCAGACCCCAATCTATGAGGTTCTCAAATGTATTCAGTTGTTGGCTTACTTTAGCCAAGATCCTGACCGATGTTCTTCTGCTCTTATTAGAGGAATATTCAGATTCTTAGTCAACAACCCTGGTACTAAATCTCCTTAAAAGAACCATGTCTTTTCCTTGGCCACAACGGTACACAAGCATTTCTCATACTTGGTCACTTGAACACGTGTGGACTTCAACTCCCAGAATTCCCCTCACCAGCCGGGCTGGCTGGGGAATTCTGGAAGTTGAAACCCACACATTAAGGAACACCATAGGAAACAAAGTCCGTACAAGATAAGAAATGGTCGATAACAGAGTAGCAGAATTGGGAGGGACCTTGGGGGGGGGGGTCTTCTCATCCAACCCCATGCTCAAGCAGGAAACCCCGTACCAAATGGTTGTCTAATCTCTTCTAAAAAAAAACTCCAGTGTTGGAACACCCACAACATCTGGAGGCAGGTCATTCCACTAATTAATTGTTCTCCTACTGTTAGGAAGTTTCTCCTTAATTCCAGGTTGCTTCTCTCCTTGATTACTTTCCATCCATCATTTCTTGTCCTGCCTTCTGGTGCTTTGGACAATAGCTTGACCCCCTCTTCTTTGTGGCAGCCCCTCAAATACTGGAATGCTGCTATCATGTCACCCCTAGTCCTCCTTTTCATTAGACATACCCAATTCTGAGCCCATTTGTATTCATGCATGACACATGCTTATTTACGTTTGATTTCTAATTTCCAACTGACCTCAGGCAGGCCAGACAAAAGGCCAGATGTGGCTCTGGGTCCATAAAATGCCCAGGAGGCCAAAATAGGAGCAGTATAAAGTAATATAAAGTATAAGGTAAAGGTAAAGGTTCCCCCGCACATGCGTGCTAGTTGTTTCCGACTCTAGGGGCCGGTGCTCATCTCCGTTTCAAAGCCGAAGTGCCAGCACTTGTCCGAGGACGTCTCCGTGGTCATGTGGCCGGCATGACTAGACGCCAAAGGCGCATGGAATGCTGTTACCTTCCCACCGTAGTGGTCCCTATTTTTCTACTTGCGTTTTTACGTTCTTTTGAAATGCTAGGTTGGCAGAAGCTGGGACGAGTAACAGGCGCTCACTCTGTTACGCGGCACTCGGGATTCGACCCGCCAAACTGCTGATCTTCTGATCGACAAGCTCAGTGTCCTAACCCACTGAGCCACCGCGTCCCTAATATAAAGTATAAAGTAGTATAAAGTCAGCTTTATATGCCACCTGCAGGTGAAAGAAAGAAAGAAAGAAAAGAAAAAAAAAGAAAAAAGTGTCTTCTTTTTTAAGAAGAGAATAGACAGTCACTTGTCTGAGATGGTAGAGATTCTCCTGCTTGAGTGGGGGGGGGGCTGGACTGGATGACCTCCAAGGTCCCTTTCTGTTGCATTCTATTTTAAAACAAGAACTAGGTGGGGGGGGGGGAAACCCAGCAACTTGAGGGATCATCAAACATGTGCTGCAAGAGTGTTTTCCCACCATATCAGAAGCATCTTGCCTACTTATATCTGAACCTTCCACACAGGGGGTTGGACTAGAAGATCTTCAAGGTCCCTTCCAACTCTGATATTCTCTCATCCTTATGGAATGAAAAAATTGAACCCAAATTGAAATAGTCCCTCCAGATCAAGCTGTGTTTCTGCCACCTGCAGGATAAGAAAGTAAGACTTCAGTCCACTTGAAATTTGGGGGAAGATCTGGAAATCAACCCTTAATCATTCTAGAGATGGACAGAGGCCTTTAGACGCTGGGGTTCAACCTGGTGCTCAGGTTGGGAATCTTTGTCTGATTGTTCTCTAGACTCACTTCCATCACATTCAACGAAGAGGAAGCCAACATTTCTCTTAGGATTCCACCAAAACTGATTTATTTTGGAGAGTTCAGAAGTAGAAAAACTCAACATTCCTTCTTTCTGTCGCACCTTTTCTGAGCATTGCTGGGTTCCAGTTTTTCCACGCAAACTCAAGAGTTAGGAGCGCTTGCCTTTCTCCGATAATAATTTACCCTTCCCCCATTCTGAATTGGTAACATCGTTCCTGATCCTCTGCTCCCACCATGTGGTCATTGTGGATATTGCTTTTTTAAAAAATCAGAATAAATAGAATAGAGCTGGAAGGGACCTCGGAGATAATAGAATAGAATAGAATAGAATAGAATAGAATAGAATAGAATAGAATAGAATAGAATAGAATAGAATAGAATAGAATAGAATAGAATAGAATAGAATAGAATAGAATAGAATAGAATAGAATAGAATAGAATAGAATAGAATAGAATAGAATAGAATAGAATAGAATAGCTGGAAGGGACCTTGGAGGTCTTCTAGTCCAGCCCCCTGCTCAAGCAGGAGAACCTATACCATCTCAGACAGGTGAATGTCTAATCTCTTTTTTAAACCTCCAGTGATGGAGCACCCACGATTTCTGGTAGCAAGCTGTTCCACTGGTTGATTGTCCTCACTGTCAGGAAGTTTCTCCTTAATTCCAGGTTGCTTCTCTCTTTGATCGGTTTCCAACCATTGTTTCTCGTCCTTCCCTCTGGTGCTTTGGTGAACATCCTGGCCCCCTTTGCCTTGTGGCAGCCCCTCAGATACTGGAACACTGCTATTATGTCTCCCCTATTTCTTCTTTTCTTTAGACTAGCCTTCTGGTCATCTTTTTTAAAAGCTGGGGTTGAACTTTATTTTTTTATTATTCTTGGCTTTATTGGTGATGTGTGTGTTTGCCTTCAAGTCAACGTTGACGCCTGGGAATTGCCTGGAGAAGCCACTGAAGCTTTCTTTGCCTCTTTCTTAGGGCTGAGAGAGAGGGAAAGGGCCAAGGTCACCTTTGTGCCTAAAGATAGGTCTAGAACAAATAGTGTCCCGGTTTCTAGATTGGTGCCTTAACCACTTCACCAAATTGGCTCTCATGCACCGGTGATATGGCCATCGTAAGTGGGCTTAAAAAAAAATCCAGAAGACCTCTAGATCAGGGGTGTCAAACTGCCGGCCCGCGGGCTGGATGCATCACCAGGAAACCACGCCCATCGCATTGCCGGCAAGGGTGAAAGAGCTCCCATACTTTGCGCGACGTCATATGATGTCGCGAGTTTGACATGTCTGCTCTAGATGGTTGCAAAGGGACACCGAAGCTGTCTTTGCTGGCATCTTGTGGCCACCTGGATTTGTGCAGCTCAGATATGTGAAGCATTATCAAGGCTGGAGAGATGTTGTCTAAAGATGGGCTTCCGCATGAGTCTGAAAGCTCAGAAAACAAAAGACGAAACCTCTGGGACACATATATTAACCTTCATTCAATATCAAGGATCAGGAAGTAAGCCAGCAATCCAATTTTATGTCATTTTGACTCTCTAAGCCCTGAACTGAGTATAGCAGTGATGTCACTGGAGGAAAGGGAAGTACGTTACAACTTCCAGATTTATTTATTTTTAAAGCAATTTCACGTGGAATTACTGTGTGGACTCTATGCACAATAGAAATGGAACTGAATGCCTTCCAAAGGTCTTCCCTATCATCTTCTGGAGATCAAGCTTATGGACCTCCAGAAATCAAGAATGTTAGCATCTGTGTTGATACAGTCACTAAAAACTTCTCCCTTTCTGCTTGGTTTAATTTATCTTCTTTGATTCTTTCCTGGTCATCTTCTGCCATCGTGTGGACATTGTCAACCCAGCAGGCATGTAAACACAAAACTCAAGCCTTCTTTTTTTTAAAAAAAAACTTTTAAAAATTCATTTGTCGCTTTCACAAGATGTGTTATTACAATCAGCATATCCTGTATGATCAAAACTGTAGCATGCTTGTTATTGTCTAGACTATCTTTGCAGTCAGGGACTGATTATAAACCAAGCTGAAATAGTCTGCGCAACAGTTAACTTCAGTTTTAAGTGACAGAATCTTAATTTTACATACTCTTCATTTTAAGTTCTTTTCAACTTTCCCAATCCTTTGCTGCCCTCATGTGGGTAGTTTTCTTAATGCAGCTTCTTAAGATCTTGTACTCCAACAGATGGAAGTTTTCTGATAATTGTTATGGTCTTATAAATCTTGTCCGTGGGGATTCTCAGTCATCCAGGTCTTGGTTGTCCCAAAGGAGCTTTTTCAGGAGACAACTGGACTTTCTTGGTTTTCTTTGAAGACGTTTCGCTTCTCATCCAAGAAGCTTCTTCAGCTCATCCAAGAAGCTTCTTCAGAGCTTAAAAAAAAATCTTCTTGGATGAGAAGCAAAACGTCTTCAAAGAAAAACAAGAAAGTCCGGTTGCCTCTTGAAAAAGCACCTTTGGGTCATATAATTTTATTTTAAGCCTTCCTTCCTTCCTTCCTTCCTTCCTTCCTTCCTTCCTTCCTTCCTTCCTTCCTTCCTAGATAGATAGATAGATAGATAGATAGATAGATAGATAGATAGATAGATAGATAGATAGATAGATAGATAGATAGATAGATAGATAGATAGATAGATAGATATGGATGGATAGATGAAAGATAGATAGATAGATAAATAGATAGATAGATAGATAGATAGATAGATAGATAGATAGATAGATAGATAGATGATAGATAGATAGATAGATAGATAGATAGATAGATAGATAGATAGATGATAGATAGATAGATGACAGATAGATAGATAATAGGATGGATGATAGATAGATAGATAGATAGATAGATAGATAGATGATAGATAGATAGATAGATAGATAGATTTGATGATAGATAGATAGATAGATGATAGATAGATAGATAGATAGATAGATAGATGATAGATGATTGATAGATAGATAGATAGATAGATAGATAGATGACAGATAGATAGATAATAGGATGGATGATAGATAGATAGATAGATAGATAGATAGATAGATAGATAGATAGATAGATTAGATGATAGATAGATAGATAGATAGATGATAGATAGATAGATAGATAGATAGATAGATAGATAGATAGATAGATAGATAGATGACAGATAGATAGATAGATAATAGGATGGATGATAGATAGATAGATAGATAGATGATAGATGATAGATAGATAGATAGATGATAGATAGATAGATAGATAGATAGATAGATAGATAGATAGATAGATAGATAGATAGATAGATAGATAGATAGATGATAGATAGATAGATAGATAGATGATAGATAGATAGATGACAGATAGATAGATAGATAATAGGATGGATGATAGATAGATAGATAGATAGATAGATGATAGATGATAGATAGATAGATAGATGATAGATAGATAGATAGATAGATAGATAGATAGATAGATAGATAGATAGATAGATAGATTATAGATAGATAGATAGATAGATAGATAGATAGATAGATAGATAGATGACAGATAGATAGATAGATAATAGTATGGATGATTGATAGATAGATAGATGATAGATGATAGATAAATAGATAGATAGATAGATAGATAGATAGATAGATAGATAGATAGATAGATAGATAGATAGATAGATAGATAGATAGAGATAGACGGACAGACACGATAGATGACATAGATGATAGGAAAATAGAGAGGGATGCTAGTCAGAGACAGATAGAAAGACTGATAACAGAAAGACAATAGAAAATAGAAAGACTGGAATCCACATTCATGTTTAAGCAAGAGACGAAATATGAAATTAAGGGCTGACTTTTTACAAGCTCCCTGATTGGTTGCAACTGCCTTCCTCAGCTGTTGCCCTGACAGATATGTTGACTTGTCCTTCCGAATCCCACAATGACAACTTCATCTGGAGCCACCCATGTAGATATCATAGAATCTTAGGGCTGGAAGGGACCTTAGAGGTCTTCCAGTCCAACCCCCGCTTGAGCAGGAGAGCCTATGCCATTTCAGAGAAGTGACTGTCCAGTCTCTTCTTAAAAACCTCCAGTGATGGATATCTAAAAAAACGTTAAATCCTGGCAACTGGACCAAAGTTTGTTAATCTGAAACATTGTGTTAGTCATCCAAGAAACCTCATCAGTCAAAATAAAAAAATTAGTCAGAAAGTCGTTGGAATGTACCAACTCTTGCCACCACGACTGCAGGGGTTTCCCGCCCAAAAGAAATTTCTCCAGTTTGGTGTCTCCAGTGAGGGAGTACACCCATAACTTCTGGAGGCAAGCTGTTCCACTGATTTATTGTTCTCACTATCAGGAAATTTCTCCCTAATTCTCCTTTCTTCTTAGACTAGAATGATTTTTATATAAAAGAGGGGAAAACATGTCTCAAAGCTTGAGGGGGGAAAAAAATACAACAGCTCCCACTCATATTATTCTCCACCTTCCCCCCAAAATAACTCCACGGTGTTATGTATGCAGGCACCTGCATAGCAACAGCCACCAGGGGGCGTTGGCCTGGACGGTTTCGGCGGGAAACCCAGTTTCGGCGGGAAACCTAGAGCCAACCCTGAGTAAGCCGCCCTGAGTCTTCGGAGAAGGGCGGGATATAAATGGAATTAAATAAATAAATAAATAAACCCCATTGGCTGTCCGCTTACCTGGCTAAGTATTTAATGAGGCCAGGTAGCCCTCATTCCCCAGTTCACTACCCCCCTTCAATAAAGAGCTGAACTCACACCCCGGCTGGCGTCTCTTCCTTGCGTCGGACCCACTACACTATACACGGGTCACAAGTAAAGGCTCTATCTACAGTTTTTCGTTCTGTGCATGTGCAAAGGAAAATGATTACACCACCATTTCTTAACCCCAAGTTTATTTCATATATGTTGTGTGACACAATATGGTTAAGTTAAAGCCAAAGTAGCTTTGCAATGTTTTTTTTTTGAAAGCTATAACCTATCACCCATGATGAAGCAGAAGACTGATGCTGGAATAGGTAAAACTTGAGAAGAAAGGTTTGAGAAATAAAATCCAGCCACCTTAAAAAGGAAAAAACTGGTCAAATCTTCTCAGAGGAAGTGGAATCGGAACAGTCCTCTTCATTGTCTTCAAACTTCCAGGTTGTCTGCATCGGTTGTGCGAAGATTGTTCTATTACACCGGTTGACGTACACATTCATGGAAGTGAGCAGGAGGTAGCGCGGGCTTGACTTCATGTGCAATGCGTCGATGGAGAAATGGAGGGAATATTCGTCAATGCACTTCCCCTTAATATTGTGGCGTATGGAGACTTCCTTCGTGGTCACGCTTTCTGAAGGAGATGTTTCATCTGGAGGATAAATGGAAAGCGGCGGAGAATCTCAGTTGCGTTTGTGCCATGGTGCCAAAGAGGAGAATTAAGTTCTAACAAACAGTGAACTGGAGCTGACTCTTCCTAAATTCCGTAGGGGCAGAGTTAAATTTAGTAAAAGGAACTAACAAGATGAATGGAAGAGAAGAGAATATTGATAGCTCTAGGGTTGAACTTGTGATGTGCTGGGTGCTGTCTGAGCTTGGTAGTTTTCTTGCAGATGTTTCATGACCCAACTAGGGAACATCATCAGTCCCAGAAGGGACTGGGGTTTGTGGGGAGGAAGAGGAGGGGGAGGGGAAGGAGGATGACTGTAGGGTCCTTGGTGATCTCTGAGCGTGGTGGTTTTCTTGCAGATGTTTCATGACCCAACTAGAGAACATCATCAGTCCCAGAAGGGACTGGGGTTTGTGGGGAGGAAGAGGAGAGGGAGGGGGAGGAGGATGACTGTAGGGTCCTTGGTGGTCTCTGAGCTTGGTGGTTTTCTTGCAGATGTTTCATGACCCAACTAGGGAACATCATCAGTGCTAAAAGGGAGTAGGAAGAGGAGGACTATGGATTCACTGATGGTCTCCTTGATGTTTGTGGGGAGGAGGAGGAGGAGAAGGAGAAGGAGAAGGAGAAGGAGAAGGAGGAGAAGGAGAAGGAGAAGGAGAAGGAGAAGGAGAAGGAGAAGGAGAAGGAGAAGGAGAAGGAGAAGGAGAAGGAGAAGGAGAAGGAGAAGGAGAAGGAGAAGGAGAAGGAGAAGGAGAAGGAGAAGGAGAAGGAAGGTTGTGTGGTCCTTCATGATCTCTGAGTTTGGTGGTTTTCTTGCAGACATTCCATGACCCAACTAGGGAACATCGTCAGTCCTAGAAAGGAGTGAGGTTTAGGGAGAGGAAGAGGAAGAGGAGGAGGAAGGGGAAGATGATGACTGTGGGGTCCTTGGTGGTCTCTGAGCTTGGTGGTTTTCTTGCAGATGTTTCATGACCCAAAGAGGGAACATCATCAGTGCTAGAAGGGAGCAGGGTTTGTAGAGAGGAGGAGGAGGAGGAGGAGAAGGAGGAGGAGGAGGAGGCAAAATAGGAAGACAAGGACTATGGACTTGCTGATGCTCTCCTTGATGTTTTCACTTGCAAGAAAACCACCAAGCTTGAAGAGCACCCAGGACCCCACAAGATGAATGGTGAATTCTCCCAAGGAAAGAAAGTGAAAAGTGAAGACTCACCTGGAGATTGCTTCTGGTAGGTCATGGGTATGCTGAGTCCAGAGACCAGGAAGGCCCAGAGGAGAAAGACGATGCTGGACTGCATTGTGGAATCGGTATGAAGGCCCATCAGCAGCCATGCCGTTTATATAGTCTCCCCAAGGAAGATGGGAGGGGATGTCCTAGAAGAGCTCCAGGGATCTACGTAAAATGTATGGGAAGAGACACATCACCTTGGGGAAATTCTGAGCATTCTTTTCATATTTTTAAACCTTAGTGGAGGGGTTAATAACCACCACCTCTTCTTTTAATTTATCCACGGCAAATGTCTTCTGCGCGAGGAGGAGAAAAAGGCAGTCATAATATAACTAATAAGATGAAACGTTTCGGGTTTCCAGTCAACCATGCCCTAAAGCAGATCGGCGGGGGGCGGGAGGAACGCAGAATGTCTTCCTAAGCAAACAATCCATAAAGTCATTTTCTTTTCACATCTTTTAAAAAAATTCTTCCTACAACCACAGCTGAACCCCCAAATTTTTGTCACTAAGCGAGGCAGTTGGGAAGGGAATTTTGCTCTCTTTTATGACCTTTCTTGCCACAGTTGTTAAGTGAATCTTCGCAGTAGTTATCTTAATCTCAAGGCTTGTTAAATGAATCTTAACTTCGCTGGTCAGAAGGTGGCCAGAGTTGATCACATGACCCCTGGATGCTGCGACCGTCATAAATATGAGTCAGTTGCTGAGTGCCTGAATTTTGATCACCAGACAATCCGTTGCCATCTGTCTTGTAAATTCGCAGGATTCTTTTTTCTTGTCGTGTATATGTATACATCCGAAGTAGAAACTGTGTTGTTTCTCTGTGTCATATATGTGTGTGTTTGTGGGTCATGTTTATGTAGTGTATATTGGAGGTGGTTACCGTTTGAAAGGGGACGCGGTGGCTCAGTGGGTTAGGACGCTGAGCTTGTCGATCTGAAGATCGGCAGTTTGGCGGGTCGAATCCCGAGTACCGCGTAGCAGAGTGAGCGCCTGTTACTTGTCCCAGCTTCTGCCAACCTAGCAGTTCGAAAGCACGTAAAAATGCAAGTAGAAAAATAGGGACCACTCCAGTGGGAAGGTAACAGCGTTCCGTGCGCCTTTGGCGTCTAGTCATGCTGGCCACATGACCACGGAGATGTCCTCGGACAAGCGCTGGCTCTTCGGCTTTGAAACGGAGATGAGCACCGGCCCCTAGAGTCGGAAACGACTAGCACGCATGTGCGGGGGAACCTTTACCTTTACCTTTTTACCGTTTGACAGCTGAATGCAACAAAATTTACTTTAATGTATGCTGATTAGTGTACATTCAAAGTGACAATAAAGTTATTGTTCTGTTTTGTTCTGTTGTGCTCTGTTCTCTTCTCTTCTCTTCTCTTCTATTCTATCCCATAATTCTCTTCTCTTCTATACTATTCTCTTCTATACTATTCTATTCTATCCCATAATTTTCTTCTCTTCTCTTCTCTTCTCTTCTCTTCTATTCTATTCTATTCTATTCTATTCTATTCTATTCTATTCTATTCTATTACCATGGGGATGCTGGAATGATTGTAAGAGTGAAAAATGGTCCTAAATCACTTTTTTCAGTACCATTGTAACTTCGAACAGACTCTAAATGAATAATAGTTTTATAGGTGGTTGCAGATATGTAATACTACAGATATTAACAGCAGCAATAATTGTATTTCCCCAACATTGGAAAAATAAAAACTTACCAACTAAAGAAGTACTAAGAAAATTCTATAGGGTTTCCTGCCTAGAAGACCTCTAAGGTCCCTTCCAACTGTGTTATTCTATTCTATTCTATTAATATTCTATTCTATTAATATTATTTCATTCTATTCTATTTTATTCTATTCTATCCCATAATTCTATTCTATTCTATCCCATAATTCTATTCTATTCTATTAATATTCTATTCTATTAATATTATTTCCTTCTATTCTATTCTATTCTATTCTATTCTGTTCTGTTCTGTTCTATTCTATTCTATTCTATTCTATTAATGTTATTTCATTCTGTTCTATTCTATTCCATTCTATTCTATTCTATTTCATAAGTGACAAAATAATGGTCAGGACACTCTGGCCAAATCAATAAATCAACATCATCTTCAGGACAAGCACAAGTATTCTTCCACTTAAAACCATTCTTTTAACCACCCTTCAAATTTACAATGTCATTGAAAATTGTGACTTGCCACTAGTCCTCGCACTTGCAACCAACGCAGCTGTGTGGCAAAAAAAAATGTGATGGCTTGACATCCGGCATTACAATGGTTGCAATGTCTTGGGGTGATGTGATCCTTTTAACTTCCCCTAGCTGGCTTCCAGCAAAGGAGAAAAGCTGGATTCATTTAAAGACCAAACGATTCACTTAACAACTGTAATGAATTCGTTTAACGGCCTTGGGAAAAAGTTTGTAAAAATGGGTGCGACTTACTTAATTGCTGCCTTGCTTAGCGACAGAAATTCTGGACTCAGCTATGATTCTAATTTGAGAACTATCTGTGATTGTCAGGACCCACCCCAAACCACGTCTTAGGAAGACAAAATTCTTGGAGTCAAATCTATTCCAAAAAGAATCTTTACTATGACATGCTTGGTTGTAGGAATACGAGACAGGACTTAATATTATTCCACGAAGTAAACCCTTATAAAGAGTTCCCGGTTTAACCCCCCTTAGCCCCATTTGGTCAGTCCCCCATCCTTTATCTCATATCATCCCTCTCGTGGGGAAAAGGAACTTAGGACCTTTCATGTTTATTGCTCTCTTCTGTGACACAAGCCAGATGCTAGCCCCCCCTTTTGTTTCCCCAGTTCAAAAGGCTTCTCCTTTCCTTTGAAATGCCTAATACCGGTTCAATACACATCCATTCTCTTCTCTTCGGGAGATGGCAGAATCCATGGAATAATGTTTGAAACATTCCATTTATGAATATGATATAAATGGATTCTGACAGTGATGCTTAACAGGTAGGAGATACTGTTCAACTGTTTCCCCTCAGGCAAGGTACTTGGGCAAACAACGCTGTCCCACATCACCTTCGGGATAGGATCTACTCTACAAATACTTTACAAATACTCTGCAGGTACTCGCCATGCCTTTGTTCTCGTCATTAAAGTCCACAAGTCTTCTTTCAAAAGAAATTTAATTTGATGAGAAGGGTCTTTTGATGGTGTAATTGCAAATACTGTTCCAGCCCTCGAGGGGAGAGACCTACAGTATATTAAAGAAACGATTTATATGTTTCTGATCTATAATTCCCCACACGGTGTAATCTGATTTGATCCATGAGAGGATTGTTTTGAGATTAGCACAAAGGAAGTCCTTTAAGCCTTGAATCATCACCCGGTACGTGGTGCGGCGTTCTCATAATTCCCAGGTTACCAGGAAATGGAAGGGTCCTTTAGTAAAAAAATTACTACCATTACTGCAACCCAGTTTGTATCTTAGGAGTGACATTTTAGCACTGTTCCAGGGACTGCCACAAAGAAGAGGGAGTCAAGCTATTCTTCAAAGCACCTGAAGGCAGGACAAGAAGCAACGGATGGAAACGATTCAAGGAGAGAAGCATCCTACAACTAAAGAGAAACTTCCTGACAGTGAGAACAATTAACCAGTGGAACAACTTGCCACCAGAAGTTGAGGTTGATCCAAAACTGGAAGTTTTTAAGAAAATATCGGACAACCATTTGTCTGAAATGGTGTAGGGCAGGGGTGTTCAAACTTGGCCCTTTTATAACTTGTGGATTTCAACTCCCAGAATTCCTCAGCCAGGTTCCTGGCTGAGGAATTCTGGGAATTGAAGTCCACAAGTCATAAAAGGGCCAAGTTTGAAGACCCCTGGTGTAGGGTTTCCTGCTTGAGAAGGGGGTTGGACTAGAAGACCTCCAAGGTCCCTTCCAATTCTGTTACTTTGTTATTCAACTCTTTCCCTACTAGGCATTCACTTTAGCTGTTGAAGAGCTTCATCTTTCTTCTGGATTGGTTCTGTAGCCCCCAGAAGCATCCTTCTCCCACAATTTCCTTCCCTCACACATTCTCCATCCATCACTTAGATTCTATTTCCTTCTTTCTGAAAACGTCTCTTCTCCTTTAACTACCAGTAAGAGAAGTATACTGGCGGGGTGGGTGGGGGGTGGAGAAGGATTTGGGAAATAGGTACTACATAACTCAGATTCGAGGAAATAAAGCCCTTCATATAGTCATTTGTGGCCCGGTCACCTCGTGACTTGACTACTGCAGTCTGTTCCATATGGGGCTGCCCTTGAAGACTACCCAGAAGCTTCAATTGATCCAGAATGCAGCAGGATGGGCAGTTTGAGCATCCCTCCAAATGTCCATGTAAAGTCTCTGTTTTGCATGAGGGGCATCTGACCTACGTTTAAAAAAGGAGCAGGACTCTGGTTGCTCAGTTCCTGTAGGGGGAAGAATGGCAGAATGTGGAGACAGAGTTAAAAGAGGAGTCAGCATAGAATCCCTACGTAGGCACAAGTGAACTAAGTCCAGCTCCCTTGAGTGCCATTGAACCTTAGCTAACTCTAAACAGGTGCTACTTGAGAAGATTCCCACGGCCAACTCGCCATGGACAACTCATTGCCAGACAAGTCACCACAACAAACTTGCCAACTTACCCTAGTATCAAAGAAATAGCGGAATAGAAATATTAAAGAAAAGGTGGAAGAGGAGGGACAGAATGAAATGTAAGTGGCAAAAAAATTAAAATATTTTTATTTATTTATTTAAAATAATTAAATAGAATCATTAAATTGTCACGCAACGAGCTGTCCTGCAGCATGGTGAGTTGGCTGTGGTGAATTGGCTGTGGCGAGTTGTGTTACTCCATTCCCATGCACACACTTTTAACAATGTTGTTGTTGTTAGTTGCGAAGTTGTGTCTGACCCATCGCAACCCCATGGACAACGTTCCTCCAGGCCTTCCTGTCCTGTACCATCTTCTGGAGTCCATTTAAGCTCACGCCTACTGCTTCAGTGACTCCATCCAGCCACCTCATTCTCTGTCATCCCCTTCTTCTCTTGCCCTCAACCTTTCCCAGCATGAGGCTCTTCTCCAGTGAGTCCTTCCTTCTCATTAGGTGGCCAAAGGATTTGAGTTTTAGCTTCAGGATCTGGCTGTTGTGATTCAGGGTCAGCCTGTGGGTTCGGGAGTTGGGTCGGACGACTCAGAGGAGGAGGAGGGGGGTGTTGAAGAGCTTGCTGAGGGGATTGGACAGCTTGATGAGAGCCCCCAGCAAGGCCCCTCTCATCTGGTCACGATGCAGACCCAGCTGTGTGAGCCTGACAGCGTGGATGAAGATGACCCACAGCTGGCCCTGTTCAAGGACGCCCGACGCAGGAGGCAGTCAGTCCGGAGTAAACAGAGGAAGGCAATGGGGCACCTCGGAAGGAGGCACAGAGAGGCCACGCCCTGAACTGTATTTAAGGGGAATGTGTGGGAGGGCTGGTTTGCTGAAGGCAACCGCTTGGATTGTTCCTGCTTCTTAGCTCGTGTTTTATGGTTGGTGTCTTGTCTTGCTCTGTTTTATGTGAATAAATTTGGCAGGCTTTATTCCAGCCTCTTGCCGTTTGTAAAGGGGTCGTCCCTGCTTTTGCTGCAGGGCCGGTAGCAGGCTGGTACAGAACACTGGCCTTCTAAAGAGCAGTCAGGGTGGATCTCCTCTAGGACTGACTGGTTTGATCACCTTGCAGTCCAAGGGACTCGCAGGAGTCTTCTCCAGCACCACAGTTCAAAGGCCTCGATTCTTTGGCACTCAGCCTTTTTTATGGTCCAGCTTTCACAGCCATACATTGCAACTGGGAAGACCATGGCCTTGACTATATGCACTTTTGTTGGCAGGGTGATGTCTCTGCTTTTTAGTGTGCTGTCTAGGTTTGCCATGGCTTTCCTCCCCAGGAGCAAGCATCTTTTGATTTCTTGGCTGCAGTCCCCATCTGCGGTGATGGGGACTTTTAACAATAAACCAGCTTAATTGAACCTTCACGTGTGTTCCTGATCTTTCACCACCTAACAGTTGTATCTGCCATTTGGAAGGTTATGACCATTTCTGTTGACACTCCATTGCAAAATCTGCTTACAGGTGGCCCTCAATTCGTGACCACTCATTCCGCAAACTCTTTGAACTTACAATGACGCTGAACAAGTGCTAGCTATGATCGGTTCTTGTACTTATGACTGTTGCAGCATCCTCCTGGTCACGTGATCACCATTTGTTGGCTTCCTGCAAGGTGCCAAAGACTGGTTCGCCTTTTCACCTAGATTTTTTCTTTTGCTCCTATCTTGACAATGGAATGCAAGGGTGGGAGGAATGGTGTCTAGGTGACCAAGAGCCCAAGGCCAGCTCTCGAAGGAGAAGTGGACTGTTTCCAGTGGGTTGGCGCGAGGGAATCTATTATTTAACTAAGTATGCTTTCACGTGGGAAAACAAGAGTTGGTTTTGCTTTCTTCTGTGCCAATGTAAATTTTCAGTAAAGTAGTATACTCTTGGTAAAATCCTGTCCCAGGAGTTTCTTTTACTGGAAATGCCTACTGGACAGTTGACATTAGGAAAATCAATGAAATTAGCTGGCAGAAAGTAACAAATGGCGACCACATGATCTCCTCGCTTAACAGCTGAAGCGCACATGACGCAGATTTTGTCATTTGTTAACTAACGCGGTTATTTTGTATTTTAAACGGATGTATTTTCTCTCTTTTAAAATAATGTTCAGGTTCATTACAGGTTGAAATGTGGGAAAACGTCTTATCCCGTGTCTGAATAGATTGATTAGATAGCTTTTAATATTCCTAAACTGAAAAGACGATTTACAGAAGGGTGTCTGGAATCTGTCTCCTGATAAGAAAAAGTTTCTTAGTGTCAACCGACATCTGGTTATCTAAATTCATACAAGCTTTGGGGTTGATTTACTGTGCAAGGTGGGGTTAGTCTTAACTTGTCCAACCAACTATCTTCTTTGGTTTTTCTTTATTGTGTTAACTCTGAAAAGGAATGTAACATGGGTCTGGTGGTTCTCTCTCTCCCCTTTTTCATAAAGAGATCCCATTTTATCAGGGTTCCCTAATAAACTGCTTTTAAATGATCTTCCGACTCGGTTGCTTATTGGAAAGGTAAACTGAGGCAGAACCTAGGTCCAGATTTGGCTATCACAACCCCTCAGTGATTCACTTAGCAATGGCAACCAGGAAGTTCCAGAGAACTTAAAAACTGGGTCACTGGGCGACATAAATCCGCTCCCGACGGCCATCATTAGGAGAGGACTACGTATACACATCTTCCTAATGAATCCCCTTGAGTGTTACGTGTTCTCCCCTACGCAACATTATATATATATATATATATATATATATATATATATATATATATATATATATGTGTGTGTGTGTGTGTGTGTGTGTGTGTGTATATATATATATAAAAAGGTAAAGGTTCCCCCGCACATGCGTGCTAGTCGTTTCCAACTCTAGGGGCCGGTGCTTGTCCGAGGACATCTCCGTGGTCATGTGGCCGGCATGACTAGACGCCAAAGGCGCACGGAACGCTGTTACCTTCCCACCGTAGTGGTCCCTATTTTTCTACTTGTATTTTTACCTGCTTTCGAACTGCTAGGTGGGCAGAAGCTGCTACGCGGCACTCACTGAGCCACCGTGTCCCTTCATATATATATATATATATATATATATATATATATATATATATATATATATATATATATATATATATATATATATCTGTGTTTTTCATTTTTTCTAGTCTCTGCGTATAATGAATGGCTTCCTTGATCTACTCTGGGAAACAGACTCGTTGAATACTCTCAGTTTAATTTAAATTACACGGCAACCTTGAAACTGCTCCTTGCTTCTTAAAGCAATTCCCCACCCTGAAAATGAATTTTAAAACATTGTTTTAATTGGGACCCGAAGAGTGGGTGAGAAAAGAATAAGGAAGAAGGTGTGCAAAACAGTATTTTTAATGGGGGACGCAGACATGCAATCATTTTAATTCTCTTGAACCTCCCAGCTCTGAGATGACTTTTTTAAAATGGGTGTTAGCAGGTGTACTCTTTGTTATTTCACATTGGCAATTTTCTCTGACAATGCACAGAGAAAAGGGGGAGGAAATACTTAGGAAGGCCAGAGACATTGTTCCTTCTCATGCTTTATGTCTTCCTGTTTATTATTAGGCAGCCAAAACTGGCAGGATTAGAGGTCTTCTTTTGTCTGTGGAGATTCTCAATTGTTGAAGGAAAAATCTTCCTCAAGGTCCAGTCCAAGCCGGAAATAAATAAACGTGGAGACTACTTTAAAAAGAAGGTTGTAGTTTATTGAAGAGGAGAGCCAGACAGAAAAATGGCTCTAGAAAAAAAAGAGAGCACATGTAGTAGGGAGTGAGGTTTTATACCTTCTTGGGCTTTTGTTTGGAGTTGTTCCTGTGTCATGAACTTTGATCTGAGTCTGAATGTGCCTTTCTGGTATTCTGATGGTGGTGGGTTAATCCTATTATGTCCCGTCTTAGAGTTTGGGTGGGGTATGTACTGTAGATTTTAAGGGTCTTCCTGATCTCTTCAACGTCTATCTGGAGGGCTCCAAACTTCCTGAATGGAGTATTGCATCTGCATGTCTAAAAGCTGGTTTCTGCTGAATTGTCTGGCTGGGGCGGGTTGTGTGGAGAAGTTTCTGCCTTTTTAAAGATCTTCTCCATTATTCCTTTGGGGAAACATATTCTGCCTTTTTAATATTCCCATATTTAATATTTCTTTCTCTGGATTATTCCCACACAATCATCCAGGTCATGATTGTCCCAAAGGCGCTTTTCCAAAAGGTATTTGGACTATGTTGATTTTTTTTTCCTTGAAAATGTTTTGCTTCTCATCCAAGAAGCTCCTTCAGAACTGATGAGAAGCTAAAACATTTTCAAGGGGGGAAAAATATCAGGAAAGTCCTGTTGCCTTTTGGAAAAAGCACCTTTGGGACAACCATGATCTGGATGACTGAGGATCTCCATAGACAAAGAAGATAATATTTTAGCTTTTGCAGTAGAATGTTCATCTTTCTTGAGCAGAAGCCCACGATGGGATAAGAAGATAACCACTGAACTCTAAATCTAGATTAAATGTGGTTGAAATCCTGACAGACATCCAAATCTCACATGAAATATATATCTCAAGAAGTTGAGGGCCTACAGAAGAGAGGGTCTACTTTGGGGGGGGGGGTTACACCAAAGACAAGAGAAATTATTTGATTATCATTACTACTCATAACTGTAGAAATTGTAGAATATGTAGAAACGCTTACAAGCAAAGTCAACAGGGAAAATGAGATTTGCCTCATTGTACAACTGGTTGTTTTTTTTTATTATTGAAAAGTTTTACAGTACAGTTTATTTTTAACAAAACAAAACAAAACCCCTCCCAACCCCCTCCCCTCTTCCCAACCCTCCCCAACACCTCCCTCCCTCCCCCTCCCCCCTCCCCGACTTCCCAGAGCTAAATACAAGGTATAAAAGTAGAAACAATCATAATCTACCATATGCAAACAACAATAAACTATTAAATCTATCGCACTTTAACTCTTATAAAATAACTACAAGCAATATAAATATCACATCAATACTTATTCAAATGCTAAGTGGAACTTTTTAGTCCCATATTTATTCTGAATATAATCAATCCATTTTTTCCACTCCACAATATATCTCTGTTGCGAATGGTCTTTCAAGTACGCTGAGATCTTTGCCATTTCCTCCAGGTTGGAAACTTTTAAAGTCCATTCTTCTAATGGATGGGGAGGAACAGGCTTCAACTGAACCCGGACAAGACTGAATGGCTGTACGTACCGGCAAGCCAGGATACTCAGAACATCCCATCCCTTAACATCGGAGACAAGTTACTACCCCCTGTTGATAGGGCCCGCAACCTGGGTGTCCTCCTTGACTCGCAGCTCTCCCTGGAAGATCACATAGGAGCTGTGACCAAGGGGGCCTTCTCCCGGGTTCGACTAGTTCGCCAATTACGGCCTTATCTGGACCTGGATGCCTTACGTACAGTCACCCATGCTCTTGTGACCTCTCGCCTAGACTATTGTAACGCTCTCTACATGGGGCTGCCCTTGAGATCCACTCGGAAGCTTCAACTGGTGCAAAGTGCAGCGGCACGGACACTCTTGGGAGCCTCCCGATACTCCCATATCACACATCTCCTCCATGCGCTGCACTGGCTTCCAGTTGCCTTCCGTGTGAAGTTCAAGGTGCTAACAATGACATACAAAGCCCTACATGGCACTACGGGAGCACCTTCTGCCAATGTCAGCACCCCACCGTCCTGTGCGCTCCCACAGAGAGGGCCTCCTCAGGGTGCCACCGCTCAAGGAATGTCGGCTGGTGGCCCCCAGGGGGAGGGCATTCTCAGTGGGTGCGCCAGCCCTCTGGAACAGCTTACCAACCGAAATCCGGATGGCCCCCGACCTCCGCACCTTCCGGCGCGAATTAAAAACTTACCTGTTCCAGCAGTCCGGCCTGGCCTGATAGCTCTAATTGGGGTCCCAGTTTGTATTTTACTATTGTTTTTTTCACTATTGTTCATTCTGTATGCCTACCTTATTCTGTACACCGCCCCGAGTCCCTCGGGAGAAGGGCGGTTTATAAAAACAAATAAATAAATAAATAAATAAATATAGTCGGCAGTTCTTCCTTCTTCCAATATTGCCCTACTAAAAGTCTTGCTGCCTTGTACAACTGATTGTTAAGCGAATCACTCTTGGTAACACCATTGTTGAGTGCATCTGGCTTCCCCATTGTCTTTGCTTGTCAGCAGGTCACAAAAGGATGTGGGAGGACAGCACACACACCCCGGAGAAAGAAATATTTTGGGGACATTAAAAAGGCAGACTATTATATTTCCAGCCCAGGACCCCCCCTCCTTGCAAAACAGCCCCAGACACGGGAGGGGCTTCGGGGGGGCCATTCCTGCTTTTGCAACTTTCAGGGGGCTGGGAGGGGATGCTGGCTCAGGAATTCTGGGAGTTGAATTCTGGAAGTCCACGAGTCATAAAAGAGCCAAGGTTGCCTATCCCTGGAGTAGACAATCTCGTCCTTGCTGGTTTGAACTCTGGATGAGGATCTCGGGATGGGTACCACCAAATTGCTGGCAAAGCAGAAATCCAAAGTACAGTGAAGAAATAAAAAACCAAGGTCAAAACTGCTCTTTTGGCTTCATTCTCCTAAGTGGCCACGGTGGGGAGCTGCTGTTGATCCTGCCTGTTGAATTGAATTACGTTCCTAAATTAGCTTTTTTAATATATAACATAAAAATAAAAATGAGCACGAATAACAAGAAAATAATGCATGCAGCAGCTCCCCGCCGTGGCCACTTGGCAGAAATGAAACCAAAGGAGTTACAGTAGTTAAGATCTTCTTAACCACTTTAAGAAGCGTAGACTGAGGAATTCTGGGAGTTGAAGTCTCCAAGACTCGAAGTCGCCAAGGTTGAAACGTATACATATATATCTATATCTGTATCTGTATCTATATCTATATCTATATATCTATATCTATCTATATATCTATATATCTATATATCTATATCTATCTATCTATCTATCTATCTATATATATATATAGATATATAGATATAGATGTATGTATATATATATATATATATATAGATAGATAGATATAGATGTATGTATGTATATATATATATATAGATAGATAGATATAGATGTATATATATATATATATATATATATATATATATATATATATATATATATATATATATATATATATATATATATATATATATATATATATATATATATATATATATATATATATATATATATATATATATATATATATATATATATATATATATATATATATATATATATATATATATATATATATATATATATATATATATATATATATATATATCCCCTTCATGGATTACTATATATACATACATGTATGTATGTATGTATGTATGTATAGCTAGACTGGGAGGGATGCCCTAAGCTATCATGGCAGCATCATTGCCCGTGAGAAATATGGCCGCGCTTCCTCTTCCGTCTAACCTCGACGGCAATAAACATGGCTTCGCTACGCCGAAAGGAAGGCTCGAAAGTGCCCGTGACAAACATGGCTACACTGGAGAAGTCTATCCTTCTCGACTCTCCGAGTCTTTTATTTTATTTCTTTTTTCCGCCAATCAACTCCGGGCCCCTAAAGAGGAACTCCTCGGGAGGTTAGGCGCCCTTCGCCTTAGAGGTCGCACGGGGGCGGGGGGGGAGAGAGCGAGACGCAAAGCCGCGTGCCCGTAACCAAGAGGGCCGCGGCGGCCTCAGAAGAGCGTCCACACGGCCCTTCCGGCCCACGCTCCGGTCACGTGACAAGGCAGCCGGGTCCTCCGCGGCGGTCAAGCCGGAGACCATGGCGGCTTTCGCGGCGCTGCGGCGAGCGTGGATCGCGGCGGGGAGGCTTCACCCTCAGGTGGGTATGCCCAGGAGGGGGCTCTGACGTCACACGCCCGTCGCCTGGTGGGAGATGTAGTCCGTCGGGCCCGCCTCAGGCCCGGCGCTGCTCGTCCTTGCAGGGGAGCCTGACCCAGGGGCGGATTCACCGTCGGGGATCGGATGGGGAGTCCCTACGACAGGGGCCTTCAAACTTGGCCCTTTGATGACTTGTGGACTTCAACTCCCAGAATTCCTCAGCCAGGGTGCCTGGCTGAGGAGTTTTAGCAGTTGAAGTTCAAGCAGGGGGTCTTCAAAGTTGGCCCTTTGATGACTTGTGGACTTCAATTCCCAGAATTCCTCAGCCAGAGTGAGGGAACTATGACCTTTTGATGACTTGTGGACTTCAGCTCCCAGAATTCCTGAGGCAGACACGCTGGCTGAGGAATTCTGGGAGTTGAAGTCCACAAGTCATCAAAGGGTCAAGTTTGAAGACCCCCTGCCCTAAGAGGAGCCTCCGCTTGGCCTCCTCCCCTCCAGATCCAGAACTTAGGCCCAAGCCTGGGGGGGGCTCATCTCAGCCGGTTCCCCCCCTGTTCATCGTGCCTCCTCGGCATGGCCTGCAAGGGGTCGCCCCCCCCCGAACGTTGCAAAAGCAGGAATGGCCCCCTTGAAGCCCCTCCCGAGTCTGGGGCTGTTTTGCAAGGAGGGGGTCCTGGGCTGGTGCTCCCTGAGCTGGGTTGCTTCCTGACAGGCGTCTCCTGACCAGACTGGGGGACATCATCAGTGCTAGAAGTATGTGGAGTTTGCAGAGAGGAGGAGGAGGAGGAGGAGGAAGAGAAGGACTCTGGGGTCCTGCGTGGTCCCTGAGCTGAGTTGCTTCCTGGCAGGCGTCTCCTGACCAGACTAGGTAACATCATCAGTGCTGGAAGCGTCTATGGAGATTCTCAGTCATCCAGGTGGTGGTTGTTCCAAAAGTGCTTTTTTTTTTTCAGGAGGCAACAGGACTTACTTGATTTTCTTTGAAGACGTTTCGCTTCTCATCCAGGGAGCTTCTTCAGCTCAAGCTTGCAGACAGCCGGCCATTTGCATTCTTCACTGTCTTCCAACAGTGAAGGCACACAGGGCAGAAAAACATCCCGCAGCCAAAAGGGCTCCACAGCCACTTGCACCACTCAGGGCACCCTGAGGACACAGGTAAACCTCCGAAGGGCCCCAAAGGAGGCAGCTGAGCAGCTGACCGCAAAAGGGGTATCAATCCTTCCACTCCCTGCCGTCTAAGTCAGAGCTGAGGAAGCTTCTTGGAGGAGAAGCGAAATGTCTTCGGAGAAAAACAAGGAAGTCCACCTTTGGGACATCAGTGCTAAGGGAACGGCACTTGCAATGAAGAGGAGGTTCTGGGGTCCTGGCTGCTCGCTTGAGCTGGGTTGTTTCCTCGCAGACATTTCATTACCGGACTGGGTAACATCATCTGTGCTGCAAGGGAATGGCGTTTGCAGGGAGAAGGAGGAGGAGGACTGTGGCATTGCAATTCCCGGTGTATTCAGATGCTTTTTGCCCCTTCCTTTGTAGGTTCACAGGACCTCTGTTCCTCTGAGGTGGTCCCAGGCCAGAACTTTCATTCCTCGGTTGAAGAGTTTTCCTCTCGCTCCTTGGAGACCCATAATCCGGAGTCAGAGCACTGCAGCCGTGGCAGGCATCCAGGTGGGGCAACTGCTTGGACTGTTCGAAGGGATGTAAAAGGAAAACCCATCCGGGAGTGACGTTTGCATGTGGGGACCGCCCTTACCTTCATTTATACCTTTCCCCTGGCAGGTTGCTCAAGGTGTATCCACCCTACCTCTGGAGGAAGTCATCCCTTTAGAGGAACTTGGTCAAGTAGTTTTGCAAGAACCGACTTTGGCTGAACTGGGCCTGGAAAGCTACACCCCGGTGGGCTTTATCCTGAAGCTTTTGGAATCTCTCCACATGGACCTGGGGCTGCCTTGGTGGGGAGCCATTGTGGCAGGTAAAGGGGATTATGGGATACTTATAAGCAGATGGGAACAGAAAAACCTGCTTATACGGGTAGTCCTCGACTTACGACCACAGTGGAGGGCAACATTTCTCTGGTTAAGCGAGACGTTTGTTAAGTGAGCTCTGCCCCATTGTACGACCTTTCTTGCCACAGCTGCTAAGGAAGTCACTGCGGTTGTTAATTTGGTAACACGGTCGTTAAGTGAATCTGGCTTCCCCCTATTGACTTTGCTTGCCAGTAGGTCGCCACAGGCGATCACGTGACTCCGGGACGCTGCAACCGTCATAAATGTGAGTTGGTTGCCCAGCGTCTGAATGTTGATCGCGTGACCGTGCAATGTCATAAACGTGGAAAAAAGGTCATAAGTCACTTTTTTTCAATGATGCTGTAGCTTCAATTACTAAATGGAACTGTTGCAAGTCGAGGACTGCGTGTATGCCAGTGGACAAGGAATTGCGCATTGTGACTAGGAACAGAAGTCAAATCACAACTGGCTGGTAAGCCAGGCCAAAATTGGTGGACAGAATTGTATATTCTATATGTTTTTTTTCATTCTCACAGGTGTCCCAAATCAGCAGAGTGAAGTCTTGAGTTGTTGTTTTTTTTAAAAAAAAAACTTTAAAAAAATAATTTTATTTTTGGGAAATGACCTCCCACCTTGTGTTCCTGTGGCTCATCACAGCCTCGCATCCAGCTATGGGCTTTCTGCATCTCTAGGGTAAATTCTTGAGGGCCTGAACCTTGTGTAGTTGCCCTGCAAAGTAATGCAATTCTTCTCTCCTGCCCAATTTCCAGGGACGGTATGTATACGCTGTCTGGTTTTCCCACTCATTGTAAAGAGCCAGCGAGACGCAGTCGAATTAAACAACCACATACCCCAAATTACTGCATTAACTGCTAGAATCAGCGAAGCCAAGAAGACTGGCAACAGACAACAGTGTGAGTTTAAAATGGGATCAAACCTGCGTGGGGTTAAAACAAAGCTTGGGGATCGATCAAAGTCTGCAACAGCAGCCGTTGAGATCAGGCTTAAGGAGGGCAAAGTGGATGGAAAGGTGATCTTCCACTAATATTCCCGACCTCTAAAATGCAGTACTATGGTTGAGGGAGAAAGGAATTGTAGTCCACTATCTGGAGGACAGGAAGTGTTCATAAGCAACACTTGCAAGGCAGATTTAGTTGTATCTTAGCATCACATTTCCTGTCTCTTTTGCTCCCAGTTTCGCAGGCCGTCATGGATCTGGAACACTATCAGAAGACCCATAATGTTAACCCCCTGCGAGGATTAATCACGCCTTTGGTCCAGGTCAGCTTCTATGGCGTGCTTGGAACTTGTTATCGTGTGCAAGGCTTACCGGCTTGACCTCTTCTCTTCTCGGTCTCAGGCACCCATTTTCATCTCGTTCTTCTTTGCCCTACGCAAAATGGCGGAGTGTCCTGTGCCCAGCATGCAGACAGGGGGACTCTGGTGGTTCACGGACCTCACAGCCTCGGATCCTTACTACATACTTCCCGTGATGGTGTCCGTCACCATGTGGATCGTTACAGAGGTACGATTTGGGCAATTTGAAAGTGAAGTCTGGTTAGCCACAGATTTTTGCTATTACTTAGCGCTCCCCCAAATCTCTTCCTCCACCTGTCAGGATTTTAAAAGACGTTGGTAGGTATGAGAGCACGCTTCTGGGGTGGACCATATAAAAATCTACCCAGATCTTGACTAAGGATTGAGTTGGCTCTCCATTTATCCGAAGCCTGGCTCTACCTGGATCTTGTAACCTTGTTTCCTGTCAGGCTGATTCTAAACCATCCTGGTGGTGTGAAATGAGGACTGGGGATAGGTACGTGAAGCAGGAAGAGTAGAAAATTGAGCAGTGGCCACTGGATAACACCTGTCTTTTCTTCAGACTGCAATGCAAGCGGGACCTCCAAACCCAAACCTGGACCTAATGAAAAAGGTTTTCCGAGTGATGCCTGTGCTCTTCCTTCCTTTCATAATTTCCTTTCCAACGGTAAGAGGGCATTTCGGCTGGGTTCTGCGGAAAACCCCACACAGATGTTTATTTATTGATCAAATTTATAGGCAGTCTTGTCTCACTGTCATTTGCAGATTGTAGTTGTGCAAGGCAAAGAGGTAGACATAACTTTCCTAAGTCTCATAGCTTCAAAGGTGGCACAGTTGGAAGCCTGCATGCTGTTCTGTCCCAGCCTACGTGACTCCTTGTGATGCTCACAAGGAGAAACCCCTCTTCCAAGAAACAGGCAGAAACCGCAACAAAAAAACCAACCCCTTTTATTCTCAGACCTGAATCAATGTCGAAGGCAAACAAAACAACAATCCACAGAAACTCAATCCTCAACATGAATGGTTGCCTTTGGCAACCAGCACTTTCCACACCTTCCCTTTTATAATTCAGCCAAGGCGTGGCTTCCTAACGCCTTCTCCTTTGCCTTTGGAGCCGCCCCATTGCATTCCTCTGTCCTACTCGCTTCTCTTGCCTGCGCATTCATGCGTCTGTGATTTGTCCCAGCTGTTCTTCATCACTGTCCAACTCAGGCTCCCAGCACAGCTGTTTCTCAGCCTGAGTGTGAGTAGAGGGGCCAGGCTCCTCGTCCGACTATAAGTCTTGGAGCTCCTCAGAGCCTTCCTCCGACTCTGATGTCACTCCAGGCCCCTCCTCTGATTCCTCAGACTCAGCTGCCGGATCCACTGGCTGGCGAGGAATCACAACACATACTTTCCACACTGAGTGACCTTTTTGTTCTACAAGTTATTTGTTCATTTATTTAATCATATTTGTATAGCCACTCGTCTCACACAGTGACTCTGGACAGCATGCGTAGTAATAATCTAGAGCGTATTAAAGCCATTAAAACAACGTATTTAATTAAATTAAGAAAAAAGTGGTGAAAAAAACATACAGGGTGTACTTTGGGCTAGTAGTTAAGGCTGCAGGCTGGACACCAGGAGACTTGAGTTCTAGTCCTGCCTTGAGCACGAAAGCCAACTAGGTGACTTTGGGCAAGTCACTCTTTCTCAGCCCAAGCGCTTCACAGGGTTGTCGTGGGGGGAAAATAGGAAGAGGATTAGGTATGTTTGCCACCTCAAGTTATTTACAAAAATAATAAAAGCAAGATTTTTTTTTAAAAAAAGTCATACAAGCATCTAACAGGCTCCATTCTACCAAGTGTTCCCCTACCAAGGGCTGGGATCTTATAGCAGAAAGGGCTTTTTTCCTAGCCCCAAATAAAACAGTCCCTGTCCCACAACGTGTCTCTCCTGCCAGGCCTGATAGGAATGGATATAACCAGGGAGAGGCAGTCGTTCAGATATCTCAATTCCATGCCACGTAGGGCTTTAAAAGGAGAAAAACACCTTGAATTGGACCCAGAAGCAAACTGGCAACCAGGGCACCTCACGTAGCAGAGTGTAGCAAGTGCAGATCTTGGAGCAGGCATTATTACTGCAGCAGCACCAACTGAAACCTCTGGATATTTTTTCCAAGGGTAGCCCCGCATAGAGTGCATTACAGTAGTCCATTCAGAAGGCGAATACGGCAGGAATGACAGAAAGTAGAGTCTCCTGACCCAAGAAAGGGCGCAGTTGGCACACTGCATGAAGCCGTGCAGAGGCCCTCCTGGCCACAGATCCCACCTACTCTTCAAGCAGGCGTCCTGACTCCAGAGGAACCCCCAAGCTGTGCACGAGGTTTGCTTGGGGCAGGGCAACCCCATCCAACACAAAGATGGTAAATCCCCCACATACAGAAGGCCTTAAAACCTAAAAGCCACTCAATTCAGCTAAAGCCTCTTCTTCCCCCACAACTTTCAGGCACTAAGGAAGGACTTCAGCAGCATCATGTAGCTCATCAGGGGCAGAGATGTAGAGCAGGTTATTATCAACTAAGCGTCTAGTCCATATAAGGTAGGACTGCATCCACTCTGTCATTTCTGGTTTTCAGTGGTGCAGGGAGAGATCACCTAATAATTTCAATAAAGAATATACCTAGCTCAGTGTTGGATTCCTGGTGTGAGCTTAGTTTTCCTGCAGACATTTCTATACCAGGCTAGATAACAACATCAGTGCAGGAAGGAGCGAAGCAAACCTAGAACCCAGCAGATCATCTGATGTTCCGTGCTCTCTTTCTCCCATGCAGGCCGTCTTTACCTACTGGCTGACATCCAACTTATTCTCTATTATGCAAATATTACTGTTTCGTTTACCTGCCACTCGTACTTTTTTTCACATTCCTGAGAGGGTGACACACAATCCTACGAGCTTAACCCCGCAGGAAGATTTTCTGAAGAGCATCAAGGAAGGTGAGTTGAGAGATAATAGCTGAAGGCAGGAATGGGTTGACCAGATTCACATGGTCATGCAAGCTTGGCTGCCTCCTGCTCTAATCTCTCCTAGGATGGCAGAATATCCAGATGGCTCATCAGCTAGACGAAAGACAGAGGTACCTCAAAAAACAACTGGATTCGACACACAAAGGTAAGCCTCTTTCACTGTTACTTGCTGCCATCCATGATCACAAATGCTTGTATTTTGCATTTCAGAAAGGGGAGGTCTGATCCTCCAGACGTTGCTGAACTACAACGTCATCATAGGTCCTGGTATAGGATGCTGGGAATTGTAGTTCAGCAGCATCCAGAGAAAGTCTACCTACAGCCTTTTAAAACATCTGGTTTGTAAATGTGAGATTCAGGCTGCTAAGCCTAATAGATTTTTACAAGATCCAAACGATCTTTTTTTTCAGCTTGATTGCAGAAGTTGCTTGGAGTGGGGGGGCAGGGATATACAAGGTGGTTTTTACTTTGAAAAAAATACACAGAAGCTATATTGTTGTGCTCTCTTTCATTCACAGGGTCACTCCACCAAACCTTTTCCCATAAAACCTCACAGCGTCCAAGCAAACCATCGCCACAAAAGAGAGATTTAGGATGAATGCTACCAAGCTGTGTTCAAGGCAAAAATGTTTTCCCACCTCCCTCATCCTTTTGCTCTAGTTTAAACTATTAATTTTGTTTTCCATTTGCTCTGAGAGCATGTGTGTAAATGTGTCTGTAAATTTATTACATAAAATTATGCTTTGAATTAACAAATCTTTCCAAATTAAATATTTTGCAAAAAAAAGAAAAGGTCGGTATATCAGGAGCATGAGGTCAGAAATAACATGTAATGTATGCAACTCACCCTCAAAAGGATGTTCACATAATTATATCAAGTTGATGTTGTCCACCCTGATGGTTGGTCTGCAATAACAAGAAATCCCACATTGGGCATTATTAGTGGATTGTAAGGCTATTGATTTATTCCATAAATGCATATGGCACCCCATTTGAGCAAAGCACGAAACAAAAATTACAGATAAAAACAGTACAACAAATAACAAAGATGGCACATAACAGTAATCCATTTCTCAAGTAATGCAATAAATACAGAAACCAGGCTCCAATGACTATTCTGTCCTTATGTCTAATGAAAGAGCCAGGTTTTAAAGGCGTTACCAAAAGCCAACAAAGAAAAGGCATCTTGGTGACTGGGTAGGCTGATTCAAAGGGCAGGTACCAGGACGGAGAAGACACATTTTGTAGATTCTCTAAATGACATTGTCTTGCACAAAGATTCTAGAGCATATCCACCCTACCAGACATCCAATGGAAGGTGTCTCGGATTTCCGGGCCCCATATTATGAAGGGATTTAAAAGTGATAACCAGAATATTTAACTGCATCCAGAAATCTAATGGAAGCCAATGCAGTTCACATAGTGGCGGTAAAGGTAAAGGTTCCCCCGCACATGTGTGCTAGTCGTTTCCAACTCTAGGGGCTGGTGCTCATCTCCGCTTCAAAGCCGAAGAGCCAGCACTTGTCCGAGGACGTCTCCGTGGTCATGTGGCCGGCATGACTAGACGCCAAAGGTGCACGGAACGCTGTTACCTTCCCACCGTAGTGGTCCCTATTTTTTGAACTGCTAGGTTGGCAGAAGCTGGGACGAGTAACAGGCACTCACTGTTACACGGCACTCGGGATTCGACCTGCCAAACTACCGACCTGATCGACAAGCTCAGCGTCCTAACCCACTGAGCCACTGCGTCCTTATAGTGGCGTTAAAGGTAAAGGTTCCCCCGCACATGTGTGCTAGTCGTTTCCGACTCTAGGGGCCGGCGCTCATCTCCGTTTCAAAGCCGAAGAGCCAGCGCTTGTCCGAGGACATCTCCGTGGTCATGTGGCCGGCATGACTAGACACCAAAAGCACACGGAACGCTGTTACCTTCCCACCGTAGTGGTCCCTATTTTTCTACTTGCATTTTTACGTGCTTTCGAACTGCTACGTTGGCAGAAGCTGGGACGAGTAACAGGCGCTCACTCTGTTACGCGGCGCTCGGGATTCGACCCGCCAAACTGCCGACCTTCTGATCGACAAGCTCAGCGTCTTAACCCACTGAGCCACCGCGTCCCTAAGAATAGTGGCGTTATGCGGGGATAAATATGGTCTCCAAACTACAGACACTGCCACCTTCTGGAGCAGCTGCAATTTCCAAATGTTTTCAAGGGCAGCCCCATATAGAAATACATTGCAAAAGCCCAACCAGGAAATCACTTAAGGCACAAATGCCCAGATTGTCCAGAATCAGGAACAACACAATTGACACATGAGGTAGATACAAAGGCATTTCTTGCTGGGAGGATCTCCAGTTTGTGCATTAACTTGATTTGAGGAAATGGTACCCTATCAAGAAGTCAGCCTCCGTATCAAGGGTAGTGAGAAGTATTAAATGCCAGTCACTGCATTGCTGGCGGCAACCTGTTCCGCCTAACCAGCTGCGTCAAAAAGGCAAGAATTTTCCTCAGCAAACTACGTCAGGCCCTCCAGAGACCAAAACGCCCCCATAATGAACCGCCTCAGGCGACAAGCCCGCCAAAATGCTCGCTCTGCCTTGTTGCTACGCAAGAGAGTCTCTCTCATTGGTGGAGGCTCGCCAGCCAATCGGAAGGAGGAGTGGGTGGCAAGCCAATCAGAACGAGGACGCTCCAACCGGCGCAGGAGACGCGTTGTCTTCCAAGTTGCCAAAGCGGAAAAATATTAAGCTGGGAAGACTTGCCCGAACCTATCGTGGAAGCATCCGTGCCCGCGAGAAAGATGGTCGCGCTTCCGCTTCCGTATCGCCTCGACAGGCACCAGGAAGCCCAAAGGAAATATCCGAAGTGCCCGTGACAAATATGGCCACGATGGATAATATCTTAACCTTTATCCTTTTTGCCCGGCGGCTTTTCACTCTCAAAGTCGTTATTTTATTTGGGGGGTTTATATTCCGCCCATCAACGCCGGCCCCCCTCGCGAGAAAAGTCGCCCTTCGCCTTAGAGGTCGCACGGGGGGGGGGGGGAGAGAGAGAGAGAGAGAGACACGCAAAGCCGCGTGCCCTTAACCAAGAGGGCCGCGGCGGCCTCGGAAGAGCGTCCACACGGCTTTTCCGGCCCACGCTCCGGTCACGTGACAAGGCAGCCGGGTCCTCCGCGGCGGTCAAGCCGGAGACCATGGCGGCTTTCGCGGCGCTGCGGCGAGCGTGGATCGCGGCGGGGGGGCTTCACCCTCAGGTGGGTATGCCCGGGGGGGGGGAAGGGGCGCTGTGACGTCACGCGCCCGTCGCGCGGTGGGAGATTGTAGTCCGTCGGGCCCGCCTCAGGCCTGGCGCTGCTTGTCCTTGCAGGGGAGCCTGACCCAGCGGCGGGTTAACCGTCGGGGAGCGGATGGGGAGTCCCTTCAAACTTGGCCCTTTGATGACTTGTGGACTTCAACTCCCAGAATTCCTCAGCCAGGGATGCTGGCTGAGGAATTCTGGGAGTTGAAGTCCTTAGATCAGGGGCCTTCAAACTTGGCCCTTTGATGACTTGTGGACTTCAACTTCCAGAATTCCTCAGCCAGGGATGCTGGCTGAGGAATTCTGGGAGTTGAAATCCACAAGAAGGGGTCTTCAAACTTGGCCCTTTGATGACTTGTGGACTTCAACTTCCAGAATTCCTCAGCCAGGGATGCTGGCTGAGGAATTCTGGGAGTTGAAATCCACAAGAAGGGGTCTTCAAACTTGGCCCTTTTATGACTTGTGGACTTCAACTCCCAGGATTCCTCAGCCAGGCATGCTGGCTGAGGAATTCTGGGAGTTGAAGTCCACAAGCAGGGGCCTTCAAACTTGGCCCTTTGATGACTTGTGGACTTCAACTCCCAGGATTCCTCAGCCAGGCATGCTGGCTGAGGAATTCTGGGAGTTGAAGTCCACAAGCAGGGGCCTTCAAACTTGGCCCTTTGATGACTTGTGGACTTCAACTCCCAGGATTCCTCAGCCAGGCATGCTGGCTGAGGAATTCTGGGAGTTGAAGTCCAGAAATTATAAAAGGGCCAAGTTTGAAGACCCCCTGCTTGTGGGCTCCAACTCCCAGAATTCCTCAGCCAGGCGTGCCAGGAATTCTGGGAGTTGAAGTCCACAAGTCATCAAAGGGCCAGGTTTGAAGACTCACCCACCCCCCACCCTAGGAGAAGCCTCCGCTTGGCCTCCTCCTCCCCTCTGGATCCTGAACTTAGGCCGAAACCGGGGGGGGGGGGGCGGGGGGGGTCATGTCAGCCGGTTTCTCCTCCCCCCCCCCCCCCGTTCATGGTGCCTCCTCGGCATCACCTACAAGGGGTTCCCCTCCCAGCCCCCTGAAAGTTGCAAAAGCAGGAATGGCCCCCTTGAAGCCCCTCCCGAGTCTGGGGCTGTTTTGCAAGGAGGGGGTCCTGGGCTGGTGCTCCCTGAGCTGGGTTGCTTCCTGACAGGCGTCTCATGACCAGACTGGGGGACATCATCAGTGCTAGAAGTATGTGGAGTTTGCAGAGAGGAGGAGGAGGAGGAGGAGGAAGAGAAGGACTCTGGGGTCCTGGGTGGTCCCTGAGCTGAGTTGCTTCCTGGCAGGCATCTCCTGACCAGACTGGGGAACAGTACAGAATAGAAAATAAGAGTATCTTTATTGTCATTGTGTGACTCACAAGGAAATTAAGTGCCGTCCACTCTACACCCATGTCAAAACCACAAATTAGAAGATACATTGTATGCACGCATCTTTCATTAGATAGACAGACAGACAGACAGATGATATACAGATAACAGATAAATGATAGTTGTCGGTTGGATGGATAAATGGACAGATGGACACACATAGACAGAAGGCAGATAGATACAGTAGGTAGGTAGGTAGACAGACAGACAGACAGATAGATAGATAGGAATGGATGGATAGATAGATAGATAGATAGATAGATAGATAGATAGATAGATAGATAGATAGATAACCTTTATTGTCATTTTTACTGTGGGCGCAATGGCACACATTAAAAATGAAATTTTTTTGTTGTTGTTAGCTGCGAAGTCGTGTCCAACCCATCGCGACCCCATGGACAACATTCCTCCAGGCCTTCCTGTCCTCTACCATCTTCTGGAGTCCATTTAAGCTCACGCCTCCTGCTTCAGTGACTCCATCCAGCCACCTCCTTCTCTGTCCTAAAAATGAAATTTAGTGAATGAAATTCTATGCACCATTGCGCTGCCCCCTAATATTGCACTTCAGCATTGCACTACATACAGTAGTATTTAATATGGTTGCAGCTCTGGGATTAAAAACCATTTTTTCAGCCTGTTTGTCTTTGTTTTTATTATCCTGTCCCGTCTGCCAGACAATGTCTGGGATAAGATGAGTCTTTAAGAATCTTTTGAGCTTTCCTAAGACAACGGGAACTGTACAGTTCGTCCTGGGGACGGGGGGAGGGGGGGCGGAGGAGGAAGAGGACAGCCAATAATCCTCTGGGTGATGGTAATGACCCTCTGGAGTGCTTTCCTATCTGCTACTCTGCAGCAAGCAAACCACACACAAATGCAATAGGTTCGAATGCTCTCTGTGGAGCAACGGTAGAAGGTCACCAGCAGTCACCATCGTCGGTGCTAAAGCGTGTGGAGTTTGCAGAGAGGAGGAAGAGGAGGAGTGTGATGTCCTTTGGGCTCTCTGAATTTGGCTGGGGTTTTTTGTGGGTTGTGTTTTTTTTGCGACGTCTCATGACCCAACTAGGTAACATAATCAATGCTAGAAATATTGTGGAGTTTGCAGAGATGAGGAGGAGAAGGGCTGTAGGGTCGTTGGAGTTCCCTTGAGCTGGATTGTTTTCGTACAAACATTTCATGACCCAACTCAGTAATATCAATCAGTCAGGAGATCTTCTAGTCCAACCTCCTCTTCAAGCAAGGAGAGCTGATATCGTTTCTACCAAGTGCCGGTGGTAACTTTGGTCGCTAAACGAACCGTTGTAAATCGAGGACTACCCGTACAGCAAGGTACCTTTTGAAGCCGCGCTCCGTAAAATTTGCCGCGTACAAAAGGTGAAGAGGTTTGCTGCAGATTAAGAAAAATCTGTCTTGTACTTCGGTGCCATAGCTGGGCAGTGAAACAGAAGTAGAAAAAGGAACTCTTTTAAGTTGGAAGGGACCTTGGAGGTCATCCAGTCCAACCCTCTGCCCACGCAGGAGACCCTGTAGCATTCCAGAAAAAACTGGATGTCCGGTTTCTTCTTAAAGACCTCCAGTGTTGGAGCACCCACAACGTCCGGTGGCAAGCTGTTCCACTGGTTAATTGTCCTCACCGTCAGAATTTTTTTTTTTCCTTAATTCCAAGTTGCTTTTCTCCTTGATTAGTTTCCACCCATTGCTTCTTCTCTTCCCTTCTGCCGTTTTGGGAAATAAGTTGATCCCCTCCTCCTTGTGGCAGCCCCTCAAATATTGGAAGACTGCTATCCTGCCTTTCTGTCCCCCCTTCCCCCCCCCCCCCAGTCTTTCTTTTCTCTCGACGGCAACCGTTCGTCATATTATTTTGCCTCCAGGCCTTTAATCCCCTTAGTTGCTCTTCTTTGTAGGGACTGAGGTTTGTGGATTGAGGGAAGAAGGGGGGTTTGTGGGGTTCTTCTGAGTTTGGTTGCTTTCTTGCAGACGTTTCATGACCCAGCTAGGTAACGTCATCAATCTGGAGTTGGGTTTGTGGAGTGGAGGAGGAAGAAGAACAGGAAGAGGAGGGCTGTGGGGTCCTTGGTGCGCTCCGAGCTGGCTTGTTTTCTTGCAGAGGTTTCATTACTCAAGCTATTTAGCGGCATCTTCACGGTTGCTAAGTGAGTCACTGCAGTTGGTTCGTTAGTAAAATGGCTGCTAAGCGAATCTCTGCTCGCCCCTTGTCTTTCCTCGTCGGAAAAGGTCGGATCCCAGGACCCCGGGACACTGCAACTGTCGTAAGTCCATGCCAGTTGCCGAGCCTCCGAATTTTAATCGCGTGACCCTGGGGACGTTGCACAGGCCGTGCGAAAAAAAAACGGCCAGACGTCCCTTTCTTCGGCGCCTTTGCAAACCTGAGCAGTTGCGACAATAACGGCTGTAACTCGAGGACTACCTGCGTAAGCGATGCCGTTGGGTGACGTCTTGCTTTACAACCGCATCGCTTAGTGATACTTGTCCGGCATTGCTGTCGTAACCCGAGGACAAATTTGTATAAGCCTGTTCTTTTTCACAAACGTCGCTAGTGGCACACTGGTTAGCGTGCAGTATTGCAGGCTAAACTCGCTGCCCACAGCCAGGAGTTCGATCCTGACTGGCTCAAGGTGGACTCAGCTTTCCATCCTTCCGAGGTGGATAAAATGAGGACCCAGATATTTTTTTGGGGGGAGGGGGGGCAAACAGGCTGACTGTGAACCGCTTAGAGAGGGCTGTAAAGCCCTGTGCAGCGGTATGTAAGTCTAAATGCTATTGCTACTGCCATTCTCTACATGGGGCTACCCTTGAAGACCACTCGGAGGCTCCAACTGGTACAGAATGCAGCCGCGAGAGTTGTGTTGGGAGTTTCCCGACACTCCCATGTCACACCTTTGCTCCGCGAGCTGCATTGGCTTCCAGTTGTCTTCCGGGTGAGGTTCAAGGTGTTAGGAATGACCTACAAAGCCCTACATGGCATGGGTCCGGAATACCTTGGGGAGCACCTGCGGCCGGCGTCAACTTCCCTCCGCCCAGTACGCTCCCACAGAGAGGGCCTCCTCAGGGTGCCACCGGTCAAAGAATGCCGACTGGTGGCCCCCAGGGGGAGAGCGTTCTCTGTGGGCGCACCGGATTTATGGAACCATCTTCCGGTCGAGCTCCGGATGGCGCCTGATCTCCGCTCCTTCCGGCGCGATCTTAAAACCCACCTTTATGAACAAGCCGGCCTGACCTGATGGGATGGGGTTGGGTTTTATAAATTGGTCTTAACTTTTAATCTGTACTAATTTATTACGGGCATCGCTGTTTAATTACTTTTTAATAATTTTTAATTTTTGTATCTTGTTTTTATTATGTATTGCCCTGTTCACCGCCCTGAGTCCTTCGGGAGAAAGGTGGTATACAAAATAAATAAATAAATAAATAAATAAATAAATAAATAAATAAATTCCTTCCCTCCCTCTCTCCTTCCTTCCTTCCTGTTTCCTTCCTGCTTTTCATTTTCTTCCTGCTTTTTTGTTTCCTTCCTCTTTTCATTTCCTTCCTGCTTTTTTCCTTCCTGCCTTTTCATTTCCTTCCTTCCTTCCTTCCTTCCTTCCTTCCTTCCTTCCTTCCTTCCTTCCTTCCTTCCTAGTGATTAGAATGCACTATTGCAGGCCAACTCACTGCTCACTGCCAGGAGTTCGATTCTGACCGGCTCAAGGTGGACTCGGCCGTCCATCCTTCCGAGGTGGATAAAACAAGGACTCAGATTGTTGGGAGCAATAGGCTGACTCTGTGAACCGCTCAGACAGAGCTGTAAAACACTGCGAAGCGGTATATAAGTCTAACTCCTATTGCAACTGCCCTTCCGTCCTCCCTTTTTGTGTCCCTTTGTTTCCTTCCTTCTTTCCCAGTGGTTAGAACCCAGTACTGCAGGCTGACGCTGCTGACCGCCCCCCCCCCAGTTCGATCCCGACCTGCTTGAGGTGGACTCAGCCTTCCAACCTTCCGAGGTGGATAAAATGAGAACCCGGATTGTTCTTGTGGTTTTTTGTTTGTTTGGGGGGGGGGCAAGATGCTGACTCTTCAAACCGCTCAGAGAGTGTTGCGAAGCGGCATATAAGTCTCGAGTGCCGTGGCTCTTCCTTTCCAGGTTCACGGGACACCCACCCCTCTGAGATGGTGCCAGGTCAAAAGCCGGTTAGCTTCTCCGCAGCATTCTCCGAATTGCGCCGTCGTGCTTTTCAGGCCCGCAATCCGACACCAGAGCACCGCAGGGGCAGCGGCGGCGGCAGGCACGCAGGTAAGGAGAACACGCCTGCGAGCTTGGAAAGCAACGCCAGGTCAAGGGAGACGTACGACTCGGGGGGGGGGGATATCCCACACCACCTATAAACCGCCCTGAGTCCTTCGGGAAAGGGCGGTATATAAATCTAATAATAAATAAATAATAAATAATCAGGGCGTGTTCCTCTTTCTTGGCCCCCACCCCCCCGTCTCTCTTTCAGGTTGCTCAAGCTGCAGCAACTGCGCCGGTAGAGACCGTCGTTCCTTTAGAGGAACTTAGCCAAGTTGCGGGAGACTCGACTTTGGCCGAACTGGGTCTGGGAGGCTTCAGCCCAGTGGGTCTAATCATGAAGATTTTGGAGTCTCTTCACCTGGACGTGGGGCTGCCTTGGTGGGGAGCCATCGTCGGAGGTAAAGAGGACTGCTGGGGTTGTTAAGCAGATTGGAACAGGCAGGCATTTTTACCTCCTAGATAGGGAAATAATAATAATAATAATTAATAATAATAATAATATAATAATAATAATAATAATAATAATAATAATAATAATAATAATAATAATAATAATAAAGGTTCGCCCACTGGAGAATCCCGTTAAAAAGATATCCTTGGAAGTTTATGCGGGGGGGCGGGGGAATCCTTCTCTCTTATTTATTTATCTAGCATAAGGCACTTTCAACACACCGTGCAGTCACGGGTAGACCACGCTAACAACACATCACCTAACGCACGAGCACAAATATAAGTTTAAATAAAGGGTCACGTACTTGAATGTTTACACAGGAATATTTCAAGTAAAATATTTCTTTTACCGGTCTACTATAGAGAGCGTCCTCTCGTATGGTATTGTGGTTTGGTATGCTGGTCTGACAGCCGCGGATAGGAAAGTATTACAGAGGGTAGTGAGCACAGCAACAAGACTTTGAGGGCTGTTCCCTGACACCACTGGATGACCTCGCCAGGGCTCGTTGCCTTGGAAGAGTGAGGAAGATTCTCAGGGATGACTCACACCCTGGACGGTATCTCTTTACTCTCCTACCACCAGATATAGGAATATAGCCAGCCGTACCAACAGGCTGAAAAATAGCTTTTATCCGTGGGCTGTTAGGCTTTTAAATGGGACATAATCTTATGCAGAATTGACTTGGGAGGCCGGTGTGTGGTGTAGTTGGTTCACATAGTGTGGTGGGATGGAGGGTTTGTTGTCACTGTGTGTTGGGGGGAGAGAGCACGGGGGGGGGGAGGCTCAGCTAATCTCAATGTACACATGTTGTACTTTGACAATAAAAGGTTTATTATTTAGACGTCGACATAAAATGGTCCACCCCGGGAGCTTTTTAAGAAGAGATTGGACAACCATTTGTCTGAAATGGTGTAGGGCAGGGGTCCTCAAACTTGGCCCTTTTATGACTTGTGGACTTCAACTCCCAGAATTCCTCAGCCAGGCGTGCCTGGCTGAGGAGTTCTGGGAGTTGAAGTCCACAAGTCATAAAAGGGCCAAGTTTAAAGAGCCCTGGTGTAGGGTTTCCTGCTTGAGAAGGGGGTTGGACTAGAAGACCTCCAAGGTCCCTTCCAACTCTTGTTATTCTGTTATCATCAAATCCATATATATGTAAAATAAGAGGTCAGCACAATGCACAAGATAAAGTATTAAATTAAGGTAAAATTCTTCATCCTGCAGGATCCTGACCAGGGAGGATTAAGATAGTATGTTTGCTTTTATTGAATCCAACTTAATGGAATAAAAAAAAAATCAGGGTTTCAGATTACTGTTGTTGAACCTAGATACCAGTTGACAGTGAGTTCTAGTCCTGCCTTAGGCATGAAAGCCAGCTGGGTGACTTTGGGCCAATCGCCAGGAGGTGGTGAATTCTAGTCCCGCCTTAGCTATGAAAGCCAGCTGGGTGAATTTGGGCCAATCACCATGAGGCGATAAATTCTAGTCCTGCTTTAGCTAGGTGACTTTGGGCCAATCATGAGGAGGTGGTAAGTTCTAATCCCGCCTTAGCTGTGAAAGCCAGCTGGGTGATTTTGGGCCAGTCACAAGGAGGTGGTGAGTTCTAGTCCTGCCTTAGGCATGAAAGCCAGCTGGGTGACTTTGGGCCAATCACCATGAGGCGATAAGTTCTAGTCCTGCCTTAGCTATGAAAGCCAACTAGGTGACTTTGGGCCAATCACGAGGAGGTGGTGAGTTCTAGTCCCGCCTTAGCTGTGAAAGCCAGCTGGGTGACTGGACCAGTCGCCAGGCGATGGTGAGTTCCAGTCCCCCTTACCCATGGAAACGGGCTGGGTGACCTAGTGCCACTCACTCTCAGCTCAAGTTACCTCACACGGATACTGTTGCATTGTGGGTAATTTTCAACCTGCTGGTCCTCCTGAAAATAATCAAAGTCTTCTCTCCGTCTCAAATTTTTAGGAACAGTCGTGGCCCGCTGTTTGGTCTTCCCCCTGATTGTGAAAAGCCAGCGACAGGCAGTCCTCCTCAATAACCATTATCCCCAAATGAGCGAGATAAATTCCAGAATCACTGACGCCAGGAAATCGGGGAATCGGAAAGAATGTACGTTTAGAGTGTGGTTAAAAACCCGAGGACCCAAGAGATGCTTGGATTGAATTGAGGATTTGATTAAATGGAGGGGGGAGGGAGGAAGGAAGGAAGGAAGAAGAAGAGAGAGAAAGGGAAGGAAGGAGGGAGAGGGAGGCTGAGCGAGAAGGAGGAGAGAGGGAGAGAGAAGGAAAGAAAGAAGTAAAATTAGCGATGTTTTTTTCAACATTGCTCATCCTGAAACTATTTCTCCTTTAATCTCCCAGTTGTGAGGGCTTACACGGAAATGAACCAATATCAGAAACAGCACAATCTTAATCCTAAAGCAGGATTCATCGCACCCTTGATCCAGGTCTGTTTCCACAAAATTCCACTTGACCCCTTAACATGTTTGGAATTTGTATTAGCTCTACAGCTTACCAGCCTGACCTGTTCTCTTCTCTGTCTCAGGCACCCATTTTTATCTCGTTCTTCTTTGCCCTACGCAAAATGGCGGAGTGTCCTGTGCCCAGCATGCAGACAGGGGGACTGTGGTGGTTTACAGACCTCACAACCCCGGATCCGTACTACGCTCTACCCCTGATAACAACTGTCACCATGTGGGCTGTTCTGGAGGTAGGACTTGGTTATGATGCTAGGCCAGAAACCAGGATACTGGGAATTCTAGTTCCACCGTAAGCATGAAAACTGGCTGGGTGAATTTGAGCCAATTGCCAGGTGACAAGGAGTTCTAGTCCAGCCTTAAGCCTGCAAAGTGACTCGGTGACTTTGGGCCAATCGCCAGGCAACAGGGAGTTCTAGTCCCACCTTAGGCATGAAAACCGACTAGATGACTGGGTGATTTTGGTCCAGTCACCAGGAAATGTGGGGGTTCTAATCTAGCCTTAAGCACGAAAAGTGACTCGGTGACTTTGCGCCAGGCAACAGGGAGTTCTAGTTTTGCCTTAGACACGAAAACTAGCTGGTAGCCAATTTCCGGACAACAAGGAGTTCTAGTCCCGCCTTAAGTATGAAAGCTGACTGGGTGACTGGGCCAAACACCAGGCAACAGGGAGTTCTAGTCCCGCCTTAGGCATGAAAACTGGGTGATTTTGGGCCAATCGCCAGTAGACGGGAGGCGGGTTGATTCTAGTCTAGCCTGAAGCACAAAAAATGACTGGACAATTTTGGGCCAAACACCAGGCAACAGGGAGTTCTAGTTCTGCCTTAGCCATGAAAACTGAGTTACTTTCAGCCAATTGCCAGGCAACAAGGCGTTCTAGTCCCGCCTTTAGCATGAAAACTGGGTGACTGGGCCAAACACCAGGCAACAGGGAGTTCTAGTCCCGCCTTAGGCATGAAAACTGGGTGATTTTGGGCCAATCGCCAGTAGACGGGAGGCGGGTTGATTCTAGTCTAGCCTGAAGCACAAAAAATGACTGGACAATTTTGGGCCAAACACCAGGCAACAGGGAGTTCTAGTTCTGCCTTAGCCATGAAAACTGAGTTACTTTCAGCCAATTGCCAGGCAACAAGGCGTTCTAGTCCCGCCTTTAGCATGAAAACTGGGTGACTTTGGGCCAATTGCCAGACAACAGGGAGTTCTAGTCCTGCCTTAGGCACGACTAGACTGGTTGGCTTTGATCCAGTCGCCAGAAGACGGGGACTTCCCGTCTTCCTTTAGGCATGAAAGTTGACTGACTAACTTGGGACCAATCAGCACGAGGCCACGGGTTCTAGTCCTGCCTTAGGCATGAAAGCCGGTTGGGGGACTTTGGGGCCACTCCCTTTCTCTCTCAGCCCACCCCACCTCACAGGGCTGTTGTTTGGGGAGAAAGAGGAGGAAGAAGCAGTTTTAGGCGTGTTCACGCCCTGATTTAGAAAAATAATAAAGGTGGAATAAAATCTTCTTTTTAAAAGTGAGTCGAAACTCCTTGATTTTAGTCACCACTTAAGAGTGGCCACAACGCTTGGATCTGAGATGGAAATTGTAATGGCCAGCCCCAAATTTCAGAATGATTCCCTTTAAGGGAAAATTCGGAGCTGGGGTGGTTGGGGGGGGGACAGATGTGAAAAGAGGAATTTGAAGAACAAGATGTCCAAAGCTGAGTGACTTTTGAAGACCTGTGGACTTCAGCTCCCAGAATTCCCCAGCCAGCACGTGCTGGCTGGGGAATTCTGGGAGCTGAAGTCCACAGGTCTTCAAAAGTCACCAAGACCCTGTTGTAGAAGGTCAAACACTACCCAGTAATGACAGCAGCCGTCTCTCTCCTCTGCAGTTTGGGGCAGAAACGGGAGTCTCCAATCCGAGTTACCACGTGATGAAAACAGTTTTCCGGGTGATGCCTCTGGTGTTGTTGCCGATTACGATCAACTTCCCAACGGTGAGCAAGGAAGAGCCTCTTCCTTCGTGGCGACATCGTACCAAAGGCCACCGATTGCTTGCAGGCACAACAAACAGCTCAGCCTTGGCCTGATTTGAAACCTGCACATTTTCTGGACATCGGTTTATTTGGGTTTGTCAGGGAGAAATGCTCGGATGACGCTCTAGGAGCTAGGCAGAGGGGGGGGGGAGTTTGCTGACATTAGGAGGAGGAGGAGGAGACTACAATCCTCTTGTCATGGTCAAACAGATTTTTCTTAGAGGAAAAATCATTCTATGGGTCTGGTTCAATAGACAAAACTCTATTGTCAAGCTATCTTCTTCTTATGGAAATTTCTGTTGAGTTGGACTCTTTGTACAGTGATCTAGTTGTACAATCTATTGAATTGTGCTTTTCAATCTATTGAATCTATTGAGAGAGATAGAATCGAGATCATGTGAAGTGTTACTACTGCTTTAGTACTTGGAATACTGCACCCAGTTTTGGTCGCCACAATATATAAAAAATGTTGAGATGCTGGAAGGAGTGCAGAGAAGGGGAACAAAGATGATTGGCGAGGGGCTGAAAAACATATGAAGAATGATTGCAGGAATTGGATATGTCTAGTTTAGTGAAAAGAAGGGCTAGGTGTGACATGATAGCATGTTCCAATACCTGAGTGGCTGCCACAAATAAGAGATTAAAGCAGCAGAAGGCAAGACAAGAAGCTCTGATTGGAAACTAACCAAGGAGAGAAGCAACCTAGAACTAAATAGAAATTTCCTGACAGTAACATAACTAATTAATATAATTATTACTATAATATGATATACAGTAACTATATAATAAAACTCTCCTTGGTTAGTAACCTACCAAGGAGAGAAGTACCTAGGACTAAGGAGAAATGTTCTAATGGTGAGACCAATCAACCCATGGAACAGCTTGCTTTCACAAGTTGTGGGTGCTCCATCACTGGAGGCTTTCAAAGAGAGACTGGACAACCATTTGTTTGCTTTCACAAGTTGTGGGTGCTCCATCACTGGAGGCTTTCAAAGAGAGACTGGACAACCATTTGTCTGAAATGGTATAGGGCAGGGGTAGGCAACCTTGGCTCTTTTATGACTCATGGACTTCAACTCCCAGAATTCCTGAGTCAGCATAGCTGACTCAGGAATTCTGGGAGTTGAAGTCCATGAGTCATAAAAGAGCCAAGGTTGCCTACCCCTGGTATAGGGCCTCCTGCTTCAGCAGGCGGTTGGACTAGAATACCTTCAAGATGTCTTCCAACAGAAGGAGGAGGAGGAGGAGGAGGAGGAAGAAGAAGAAGAAGAAGAAGAAGAAGAAGAAGAAGAAGAAGAAGAAGAAGAAGAAGAAGAAGAAGAAGAAGAAGAAGAAGAAGAAGAATTCTTTTTTTGCAGACGTCTCATGACCCAACTAGGGAACATCATCAGTGCTAGAAGTATGTAGAGTTTGCAGAGACGAGGAGGACTGTGGGTTCCTTGGTGCTCTCTGAGCTTGGTTGCTTTCTTGCAGACGTTTCATCACCAAACTGAGCAACATCAACAGTGCTAGATAACAAACTAGGCAACGTCATCAGGAACATTACTTTGTGGAGTGGAGTGAAGAAGAGGGGGGAGGGGGAGGAGAAGAAGCACCGGGGGGGAGTCCTCTATGCTTTATTGTTTTCCTCCAGACGTCTCATAACCCAGCTGGGGAACCTCATCAGTGCTAGAAAAGAGTGGGATTTGTGGAGGAGAGGAGAAGAAGGGAGAAAGGGGGGAAGGTCGAAAAGAGGGAGAGGAAAGGAAGAGAGAGGGGGAGGACCGGGGGAATCCTCTGAGCTCGGTGGTTTCCCTGCAGACCGTTTCACGACCCAGCTAGCTAACATCGTCAGTTGTTTACGTTTGTTGCCCCGTTTGTGTGAGTTCGGACTTCCTTGACTGCGAATTTGTGCACGGTATCGTACTGCACCTGAGCGCTGTTGTGAAACCCTTCGTTTCCTTTATCTCGGCTGGGCTACCAAAACGAGTCCCTCGTTCGCGAAGGTCTCCAACTGCGGAAAAACAGCTCGCTTTTTCGCCAGCGCCCTTGGAACTTTGAACGGTCGCTAAACGGACGGTTGTAAACCGAGGACTAACCTGGTTTTGACCTCTCTTTTTTTGGTAGGGGGGAGCTCAGTGGGTTAGGATGCTGAGCTTGTCGATCAGAAGATCGGCAGTTTGGCGGGTCGAATCCCGAGTGCCGCGTAGCAGAGTGAGCACCTGTTAACTCGTCCCAGCTTCTGCCAACCTAGCAGTTCGAAAGCACATAAAAATGCAAGCAGAAAAATAGGGACCACTACGGTGGGAAGGTAACAGCGTTCCGTGCGCCTTTGGCGTCTAGTCATGCTGGCCACATGACCACAGAGACGTCCTCGGACAAGCGCTGGCTCTTCGGCTTTGAAACGGAGATGAGCACCGGCCCCTAGAGTCGGAAACGACTAGCACGCATGTGCAGGGGAACCTTTACCTTTACCTTTACCTTCCATGCAGGCCATCTTCACCTACTGGTTGACGTCCAACCTGTACTCGCTGGGACAAGTGTTACTGTTACGTTCGCCCACCGTCCGAGCCTTTCTCCACATGCCTACACCGGAGATTCACAAGCCTGCAGCGGGACAGGCCCCGAAAGGCTTAATTGACAGTTTCAAAACGGGTGAGTTGAGAAAAGGGGTTCGAAGGCTGGGAGGGGTTTATGTCCTTCATAAGGTCCAGCGTGCTGAGCGGCCTCGGCGTCCCTTCTCCTCTGCTCTCTCCTAGGATGGGAGAGCCTCCAGGCCAAAAAACGATTGCAGGAACGAGAGGACCGCATCAAAAATCACCTGACGATAGCAGCGTCGGGTAAGTCGCTCGGATGGGTAGCCCTCACTGTTAACGGCCGTTCATATAGCGACCACGCTAGGTTACGATGACACTGGAGAAAAGTGACTTGCAACCAGTGCTGACATGTACAGCCATCGCAGCATCTCTGTAGTTCAACCTGAGCAAAATTCGGGGCATTTGGCCACCAGCTTGCACGGGTTAGTCCCCAAGTTACAACAGTTCGTTTACTGACCGTTCAGAGTTACAACGGCACTGAAAAACAGACTTAGGGCCATTTTTCCAGAGTTACAAACTTTGCAGCATTCTCCCTGATCACGTGATCGAAATTCAAATGCTTGGCAGTTGGTTCACATTTATGACGGTTGCGGTGTCCCAAGGTCACGTGATCCCCTTTTGTGATGCCAGATTCACTTAACAACCGTGTTCCTGATTTGATAACTGCAGTGATTTCCCTTAACTGTGGCCAGAAAGGTCATAAAATGGGCCAAAAAAAACCCTTAACAGATGTCTCACTTAGCGACATACATTTTCGGCTGTTGTGTTTGTTAAGTCGAGGACTGCCCGTATTTAATGCTTCAAAGTCTGGGCAAGGAAGGCAGGTTGCTCGCCTTGGGGAGGAATGCTTATTTTTTCACGATTGAAGGCGAACGTAGCTGTCCCAGGATAATGTGGCAGGATCCAATCTGGGTCGGTCACCGGGAACAAAGGTTTTGTCTTCTGAGTTTTTGGACTTGTGCTGGGGCCCATCCTCAGGGAACTAGACTACATCAGAGTGGATTGGGAATTGGGAACAGGGAATAGAATAGAATAGAATAGAATAGAATAGAATAGAATAGAATAGAATAGAATAGAATAGAATAGAATAGAATAGAATAGAATAGAATAGAATAGAATAGAATAGAATAGAATAGAATAGAAAATAGGAATGGAATGGAATGGAATGGAATGGAATGGAATAAGAAATAGAATGGAATATAGAATAGAATAGAATAGAATAGAATAGAATAGAATAGAATAGAATAGAATAGAATAGAATAGAATAGAATAGAATAATAGAATAGAATAGAATAGAATAGAATAGAATAGAATAGAATAGAATAGAATAGAATAAGAAATAGAATGGAAAATAGAATAGAATGGAATGGAATAAGAAATAGAATGGAATATAGAATAGAATTAGAATTAGAATAGAATAGAACAGGAAATAGAATGGAATATAGAATAGAATAGAATAAGAAATGGAATGGAATATAGAAATAGAATGGAATATAGAATAGAATAAGAAATTAGAATAATAGAACAGAATAGAATAGAATAGAATAGAAGAATAGAATAGAATAGAATAGAATAGAATAGAATAGAATAGAATAGAATAGAATAGAATAGAAAATAGAAATAGAAATAGAAATAGAAATAGAAATAGGAATGGAATGGAATGGAATGGAATGGAATAGAATAGAATAAGAAATAGAATGGAATGGAATGGAATAAGAAAGAATAGAATAGAATAGAATAGAATAGAATAGAATAGAATAGAATAGAATAGAATAGAATAGAATAGAATAGAATAAGAAATAGAATGGAAAAATAGAATAGAATGGAATGGAATGGAATAAGAAATAGAATGGAATATAGAATAGAATAGAATAAGAAATAGAATGGAATATAGAAATAGAATGGAATATAGAATAGAATAAGAAATTAGAATAACAGAACAGAACAGAACAGAATAGAATAGAATAGAATAGAATAGAATAGAATAGAATAGAATAGAATAGAAGAATGGAATATAATGGAGTAGAATAGAACAGAATAGGAATGGAGAATGGAATGGAGTGGAATGGAATGAAATAGAAATAGGATTTGGAAGGGACCTCAAAGGTCTTCTAGTAGAACCCCCTTCTCAGGCAGGAAACGCGACGCCATTCCAGACAACTGGCTCTCCAGTCTCTTCTGAAAATCCTCCAGGGATGGAGCACCCACAACTTCTAGAGTCGTTCCACCGATTAATTGTTCCGTCAGGAAATTCCTCCTTAGTTCTAGGTTGCTTCTCTCTTTGGTGGGTTTCCTTCCGTGGCTTCTTCTCCTGCCTTGAGGCGCTTTGGAGAATAGCTTGACCCCCCTCTACTTTGGGGCAACTTCTCTCCAGCCTTCTCTCTCTGACCAGGGAGAAGTTGCCTGAAGAAGGGTGGGGGGTGGGCTCCAGCACAAGTCCCAAAGCTCAGAAGACAAAAAAAAAAAGCCTCTGGTCCTCGGCGACCAGCCCAGATTGCATCCTGCAATTCTTATTTTTCTTTGCTCGCAGGGCCGCTGCGTCAGACCTTTGCCGAGAACCCTTTGAAGGATCTGCAGCTCGACTCTAGCAAGACCACGACGACGACGAAAAAGAGACCCTGGGAAGACACCTTAATCTGAAGGCAACAGGACTGCATTTCCTCTCGAGTTCCGTATCCCCTCGTCTCATAGTTCAGAGGTCCCCGACCCCGGAGCCATAGACCGCTACCGGGCCGCCACATGCCAGAAACCGGGCCATGCAAAAAAGCGAAGCTCCATCCGTGGGATGCAGGCAGTACACAAAACTGCTATGCTCCGGTCCGTGAGGGAAAAAACTCCTCGGAAGAAGTGGTCCCCGGAGCCCCAAAGGTTGGGGGGCCACTGTCATTGTTCCATTCATCACTAATAAAGGATGCTCTCTTTGGTGTTGTTCCTGCCTGCTGTTGCCAGCTTAAAGAGTCTAAAAGAAGTACAGGTAGTCCTCGACTTTAACGACCGTACGCTCAGTGACCGTTGGAAATTACTCGGGATACGAGCTTCCTTCCTCCAGCCCAGCCTGCCGGTTCCCTTCCCTGCTGCGTGCAGGTCGTCAGGTAGTCAACTTAACGACCGTTCGCTGAGCGGCCGCTCAAAGATAAGAACGGCACTGACAAAAGGGACTGGTGACCGTTTTTCACACACCGTGGATGCAACCGTGGCAGCATCCCCGGGATCACCTGGTCAAAATTCAGAGGCTTGGCAACTGACTCGTATTTATGACGGTCGCGGGCTCACGTGATCCCCTTTTGCGACCTTCTGACAAGCAAAGTCAGTGGCAACAACCGTGTCGCCAACTTAAAACAACTGCATCAATCCACTTGACAACAGGGGCAAGAAAGGTCGTACGATAGGCAAAAGTCATTTAGCAACCTGAATTTTGAGTACAGTTGCCGTCGTTGAGGACTAACTGTACTGGAAAATTTGGACAACCACACCTCGGAGGGACCGGATAGCAGTCGTTGAGCGAGGCAATCAACGTGGGCGTCTTGCTTCACGTGTCATGGTTCTGACTAATGAGACAGATCAGAGAACATTCCAGCATTGTTTATTCTAAAAAGTCCAGAATAATGAAAACGAAGCATCAGCACCCAAAATCTGAATTCTCCTCCCCTGAACACATCGTATCAGACACAATTCCCTCCCTTATTTGAACGCCATAAATCACATTCTCCAGTTAGCTTAAAATGCAAGCTTCACTTCTGTTATCTAGCCCACCATTCCTTATTTTATTTAAACATCCGGGTTAGCATTCTCCTCCTCCCCTGTCCCCAGCTTCATTTTATTCAGAGCAAACATTTAAAGAAAAAGGCTGCCTCTTATATTGTCAGAGCAAAAACATCCAGTGTTTGCAGCATTGACATCAGATTGGCAACAACTTATAGTATTCGGCAGGCTCCATTAAAGGTCGTAAGTCGGGGACTACCACTATACCCACGTACTGCTGTAACCCTCAGCTACCGACTGCCTGAAAAGCTCATAGATCAGAGGTCCCCAACCTTCTGGGCACCAGGGACCGGTTCTGTGGAGAAAGGCTTTTCCGCAGACCGGAGAGCGCGTGGTTATGTGTGCGGCCTGCATCCCACGGATGGGGCTTTGCTTGTTTGTGCGGATTGGTTGCTGGCATGTCGCAGCCCGGTACCGGTCCAAAGACCGGGGATTGGAGACCCCGGTCAGAGAGGAAATGAAAAAGGCACTGCTTTTTCCACAACGTTTTTAGAAATAATGTGTCACTGCCTTCCTCACTGTCTCCTTGCTTGGGTCAAGAGATGATTGGTTCAGCGTTGGGCCGAAGGTAGAAAGTGTCACGGTCTCCCCTTTTCTAGCTTGGCGTGCTTAATAGCTACACCAGTTTTTAATTGCTAGTGTCTTGCACCGGGTACAAACTTGGCAATGGTTCAGAATTCAATTCTAGATGTGATCAGATCGTATTTGAGGTCTCCTTGGATGCAGGAGTTCGACCCTATTAGGTCCTCAAGGAGAACAGTCTTCATTTTTTAGGCACCACGGAGAGGTCCCCGACATTTTGGGCACCAGGGACTGGTTCCGTGGAGAGAGGTTTGTCTGTGGACTGGAGGGGGCCTGGTTTTGTGTACTGCCTGCATCTCGCGGATGGGGCTTTGCTTGTTTGTGCGGACCGGTTGCTGGCACGCCGCAGCCCACTACTGGTCCACGGGCTGCCTTAATACCCCTGTCCTACCGTCTCCCTTGGCCCATGTTCAGGTAGCCCTCGATTCAGGACGAGAATTGAGCCCAACTTTTCTGCTTTTTAAGTGAGACGCCCCATTTTACAACTTTTCTTGTCACCTTTAAGTGAATCATTGCAGTGGTTAAGTTAGTAACAACGGTTGTTAAGTTGACCCGGCTCCAGCCATTGACTTTGCTCAGAAGGTGGCCAAAGGGGATCACGTGACCCCCCCCCAGGATATTGTGACGGTCACAGAACAGGTCGGAGGCCAAGCATGTGGATTTTGGTCATGGGAATCCCTCGACGGTCACAAGTGTAAAAAATGTAAGTCACATTTTCCAGCGCTCTGGTTAACTTTGAACAGTCACGAAATGAACTGTTTGTAAGTTGAGACTTACCTGTACGTTCAGGAAGGGTGGGGGGGAAAGGAGGGTGTGGGTGAATATATCTCGGCAGAAACAAGGAAGAAAGGGGTTTTAATAGTAACCCTACATCGGCTCGGGCCCTCCAAATGTTTTGCATCGTAGCTTCCGTAAACGGCAGGATGTGAAGATATGGAAGACATTTAGACGGCACAACCGTGGATTGCGGTTTTGAAAATAAAAACGGCAAAAGTTGTATTGGGAGAGAGGCGTGGCAAAAATTACGGAGACGTTGCATACCAAAGACCTTTTTTTAAATAATAATAATAATAATGGGAATTTGTGGAATGCTGAGCATTTACTGGGCTTGGCTCCCAAGGACAGGCCCACTCTGCCCCATAACAGCCACCGCGCGCACACGCACGCACACAAACACACAAAAAAAATCCCTGTAGTAAGTACAATACTCCCGATGAAGAGGTATCAAATAATAAATTAGAAGGAGTCCATTGCAGGGGGACGACGGGAGAAGCCGGCCTCTCTCGGATGGTGGTCATCACTGAGACTTAATTTCGGGATCCATCTCGGTCAGGACAGACAGGGACACTAACTGGATAAGGCGGGTCAGGCGAGCTGGGAAGGAAAAAAAAGATCGGTCAGCATTAGGGGAAGGCTGGCAATGAAGAACGATTCAACTAAGAAAGAAATGGTCCCAGGAGGAAAGCCACTAAGGATTTCTAGCAGGAAGCTGGTTCTAACAAACGCCCTACTTTCCCGAAGTGATCCGTTATATGTACGTGATAACAGTATTCAAAACTTTGGGGCTGCCCCAAAGAAGAGGCAGTCAAGCTGTTCTCCGAAGCACCTGAAGGCAGGACAAGAAGCAACGGATGGAAACTAATGAAGGACAGAAGCAACCTGGAACCAAGGAGGAATTTTCTGACAGGGAAGACAGTTAACCAATGGAACAGCCTGCCTCCAGATGTTGTGAGTGCTCCAATGCTGGAGGCTTTTGAGGAGAGACTGGACAGCCACTTGCCTGGAATGGTATAGGGCCGTGGTGGCGAACCTATGACACACGTGCCACAGGTGGCACGCAGAGCCCTCTCTGTGGGCACGTGCGCTATCACCCCAGCTGGGTTTTATAAAACCTTTTCGCTTTTAGGCCTCCACCGCCATATGCAAAAAAAGAAAAAAGGTTCAATCAATCAGTTGGTGGAGCAGTGGGCTAATGCCTCCTTAAGTAACACCAGCTGCCTGCAATTAGTGCAGGTTCGAGTCCCACCAGGCTCAAGGTTGACTCAGCCTTCCATCCTTCCGAGGTAGGTAAAATGAGGACCCAGATTGTTGGGGGCAATTAAGCTGACTTTGTGATAATGCCGCTGGGGGGGCCCCAAAAGCCCTAATAAGCAGGCATATCCATAGAATGAAGGCTATTGCTAAGCACATTGATTTGTGCTTCTTAGATTGTAAGCTGCCCTGAGTCTTTGGAGAAGGGCGGGATATAAAAGGGATTTTAAAAAAATTCAACTTCTCACGGGTAAAAAAAAAGATCTTGCAGAGTTGGAATTGCTTGATTGAACTTTTTAGTCCCACCCAGTCTGCCGTTACCACCATGGCCACACCCACCCAACTGGCCACACCCAGCCAATTGACCATGCCCACCCAATGGGCCATGCCCACCCGGCACCCGACGATACATAAGTGGATTTTGGGTTGCAGTTTGGGCACTCGGTCTCTAAAAGGATCGCCATCACTGGTCTAGGGTCTTCTGCTTGTGCTGGGGGTTGGACTAGAAGACCTCCAAGGTCCCTTTCCAACTCTTTGGTATTTTCAAATTAAGAGTTCAGGATACTGTCCTGAAGACTTTGGGGCTAAATTAAACAATTCCTCTTTATTAACTCCCCCCTCATTCTAAATTGTAAATCCCAAGTTGGAAGATTTTTCTATGGTGTTACTTATTCGGTGGAATTCTTCCACCTCCTGCAAAGGGAGATGTTCTTTGGAATATCTGGAAGTCTGGGAAAAGGGGCAAAAAAAAAAATTGCTACCCAATCTGTTTATTCTCATTTTCCCAGCTTCTTCCCTTGGTTAGTCGTCGGGTCAGTTCTACACCAGTCCTCGACTTACAACAGTTTGTTTAATGGCCATTCGAAGTTACAACTTGCGACCCATTTTTTTCACGCAACCATTGCGGCATCCCCGTGGTCAACGTGATCAAAATTTGAACGCTTGACAACGGGCTGATATTTATGACGGTCGCAGCGCCCCGGGGGGGTGTCATGTGATCCCCTTTTGTGACCACCTCACAAGCAAAAATCAACGAGGAAGCCAGATTCACTTAACGACCGCGTTACTGCAGCGATTCGCTTTTTTCACAGCTGTGGCAAGAAAGGCCGTGTAAAATGGGAGGAAACTCCTCTTACCTCTGCCTCGCTTAGCAGCAGAAATTTTGGTCTTTATCTGTGGGCCTTAAGCGGAGAACTCTCTGTACCGGGGGCTCACTGAAGAGACACCTCAAAAATCCCAGCTCCGGTTCACTCACCCGTCACTCGCCGTAAGCAGCATGGTCTTTTCTGGTCTGGGACCCTCACCACCAGGAAGTAGACCGGAAGTCCAGAGGCCGCTATGGCAATGCCGATGGCCGAATTGATGGGGTCGGTATAGAGCGGTACAGCCACCAGGAAGATGGTGCACAGGCAAAAAATGATGGGGAAAACGATCGTCAACTAAAGGAAACGGAAGTAAGAATTGGTTGAGGTCTCACGACCGACACCATCCATCACGCGACGCTCTCAAACCAAATTTCAGACTGGAGCACCAAGAACTTTTGGAGGCAAGGCGTTCCCCCGGTGAATTGTTCTCACTGTCGGGGAAATCCGCCCTTTTGTCTAATTTCAGTACGGCAACAACTCGCCACAGCCTACTCGCCGCGGCCAGTTCAGCACAACCAACTCGCCATATATAGGACCGCTTGCTGCGGGAGAAGTCAACAATTCGATTTGGTGACTTAAAATAATTGAAACATAATTTTAATTTTTTGGCATTTGCATTTTGTTGCACCCCCTGCTTTGGCATCCTTTTTTAATGATTCCGTTCCACTATTTCTTCAATATTAGTGTAGCTCTCGTCCCGCAGCGAGTTGCCTGCGGTGAGTTGGCTGCGCCAAGTTGGCCATGGAAAGTTGTCGTAGACCAGGGGTGTCAAACTGCCAGCCCGCAGGCCGGATGCATCACTGGGAAACCACACCCACCCCATTGCCGGCAATGGCGAAAAAGCTCCGATACGTTGCACGATGTCATGTGACATCGTGAGTTTGACATGTCTGTCGTAGACCCTTCTCCACCTTGAGCTGTTTATAAAAAATCATAATGGCGAGATAAATACAAATAAGATTCAAGTGCTGTATTTGTCATCATTTTTTTTAAATGTCCTAATATTCTGAAATTAAGAAGCCTGGGTCTAGATCAGAGGTCCCCAAACTTTTGGGCACCAGGGACCAAATCCTTGGAGAGAGATTTTTCCACGGACCGGAGAGTGCGTCATTTTGTGTGCTGCCTGCATCTCGTGGATGGGGCTTTGCTTGTTTTTGTGGACCGGTTGCTGGCATTCCACGGCCCGGTACTGGTCCATGGACCAGGCGTTGGGGACCCCTGGTCGAGATCAGAGGTCTCCAACCTTTCTGGGTTGGTAGCCCAGTGGGAGGCGGAGTGGAAGGCGCCTTATACGCACATGCACAAACATGAATGTCATACATGTGTCTGCGTGTACAAACAGGCTGCGAGCATGCTTGCCATTCAAATGGGGCTGCGAACATCCACACAAGGTAACAGCGGCGCCTGTGAGGCTTGTGGCGCCGATGCTGCCAGGCTCGTGGCGATAGTCCACCAATGTGAGGATCGCACCGGGGCCCGCAGAGATGCCGCCCCTGTACAAGGTTCGTGCCGTGGCCCATAGCAATGCTAACCCGGTGCGAGGCTCGTGCCGTGGCCCACCTGCCACTTGCGGCGCTGACGCCGCCTGCACAAGGTTTGTGGCAATGCTGCCACCTGCATGTGGCACACTGCTGCCCACCTGCCACTCACGGCACTGCCTCCCCACATGCAAGGTTCAGGTCAATGCCGCCGCCCGCGCGATACTAGCAATGCTACCACCGCCCACACAACACTTGCGGCAACGGTGGCATGAGGGGGAGTGAGCACGCGCACACATGTGTGCACTGCCCAGCTACTCACGCGTCCCATTGGACGAGAGGCTGTGGCCCGGTAGTGAGCCATAGCTCATAGGTTGGGCACCTCTAGTCTAGATTTCATAATCAATTTAAGGATTTACTGAATTTTACATTCTGTATAAAACTGAATGGATTTTATTTTTTTAAAACAGTTTTTTTTTCTTTAGGGAGATTCATCTAGGTCACAGTTGTCCCAAAGGCGCTTTTTTTTCCTCGAGGCTACTGGACTTTCTTGAAGTCGTTTCGCTTCCCATCCAAGAAGCTTCTTCGGCTCTGACTGGATGGTGGGGAAATGGAAGGATTTATACTCCTTGCAGGCAGCTGGTCATTTGCAATCTTTCAGAGAGTCGTTGAGGCCATCTGGATGCCACCTCTATGTCAAAAATGAACAACCCTTTTTCAACAAAGGGGGATGGGATACGACACCATCTATCCCCAGTCTACCACACAGCAGTTCCAAGAAGGCTCCACACCCATTTGCACCACTCAGGTGAATCTGAAGACAGAGATAAACCTCCAGGTGGCCTCAACGACCCTCTAAAAGAAGGCAAACGACCGTGTCTGCAAGGAGTATAAATCCTTCCATTCCCCACCATTCAGTCAGAGCTGAAGAAGCTCCTTGGATGAGAAGCTAAACGTCTTCAAAGAAAAACAAGAAAGTCTAGTTGCCTCGTGGAAAAAGCACCTTTGGGACAACCATGACTTGGAAAGTGGAAAATCTCCAAAGGCATCTTGTGCCAATTGCAGCTATAAATCAGGAACTACCTGGATACTGATAGTCCTGGACTTTAAAACCATTCATTTAGTGCAGGGGGGTGTTTCTTCAAAACTGGCCCTTTTATGACTTGTGGACTTCAACTCCCAGAATTCCCCAGCCAGGCACTGCCTGGCTGAGGAATTCTGGGAGTTGAAGTCCACAAGTCATAAAAGGGGCAAGTTTGAAGACCCCCTGATTTACTGACCGGAGTTACAACAGCGCTGAAAACAGTGACTTCTGACCAGTTTTCACATGGCTGTTGCCGCATCCCCATAGTCATGTGATCAAAATTTACGCTTGGCAACTGACATGTACTTTACGACGGTTGCAGCGTCCCGGAGTCACGTGATCCCCTTTCGCGACCTTCCCAGCCAGCTTCAGACCAAGCAAAAGTCATTGAGGGAAGCCAGGTTCGCTTAACGGCCGTGCGGTTCACTGAACAACTGCCACAATTCGCTTAACATCCGTGGCCCAAAAAAAAAAGTCACAAAGTGGGGCAAAATTTACTTACCGTCGGCAAATGCTCAATTGGGCTCGATTGTGTTGCTGAGTCGAGGGCAACCCTGTACAGTTGGCTTTGCCAGTTTAACGGTGAGCTGAGGCCACGGAGTTTTTAAACATTACACAACTAAGGCTAGCAGATCCCTCTACCTTGAGTGGACGTTCTCTAGATGGTTCCTTCCAGCGAAGGTACAGTTGCCCCGCGATGGACAGGCCCACAAAGAACCAGTAGCTGAAGCTGTAGTAGTTGATGAGTTGAAAGATGTCTTCCACGCAAAGATACACCAAAGCCATGGCTCCCTGCAACAAACAGACATGACACCGGGATGAAGCCGCGTTCATCACCGTTAGCCAAATGACGTTTCGGTTTTCCAGCAACTTCCCGTCCACCCACGTGTCTCCCAAAAAACAACAACCAATCCAAGGAGCAGAGTTCAAGACAACCAGCTCTGCCTACATCTGTCCCAAGGCACCGCAGAGACCTCCATGACGGGGGACTCGGATCGTTTGGTATCCCTCTCGCTTCCTGGAGCTGAATTTGTGGTTTCTCACATAGCTGCCTGCTGACAGCTCACACCTACTCTTCCCGCCCGATGCAGGAATTGGGTGGGGTGGGACGGAGGGGTGGAGTGGGGCAGGGCAGGAGCGGTTTTGGGGCACTCGCTCTCTAAAAGGTTGGCCATCACTGTCCAAGGATCATCCCTCCCATTGCCAATCGCACGCTGCCCCTGCTGCGCCATTGCTTCTGCCTGCCACCCGCTTGGCTGGGGGCTATTTGTCCTGTGCAGCCAAAGGCCCGGGCCAAACGGGGCCTGGGTGGGAGGGCCAGGGACCCACCAGCCTTGGAGAATGGCCGGAGGAGGGCCAGTGGAGGAGAAAAGCAAGCTGTAAATCGGCTGAGATGGGTGGCTGGGGGCGAAAGGGGCGCGGCAAAGAGCCAGCGCCTAAGCATCCCATTCCGTAGCTGGAGTCCATCAGATGCCAAGTTCAACAGGTAGGGAAAGACGATTGCTCCTTGTATCGGGCAAATCACTCAAGATCGCTAGAGAAAAGGGACGGGGGAATTTAAGGCCGATTCCTTTCTCTCCGTCCCGCCAAGCGGATCCCTGCACTCATTCGCTTCACACGATACCCGTGGGCGTACGTTAAAAAGCAAGGCTGGCACAGGGGTGAACCGTTCGACGTGGATCATGCAGATGGCGTCTGGCAGGTGTCCCTCCCGGGAGCCCACGAAAAACAATCTGTGGAGAAAGAGCGAGTAAGCCTCTTACGTGGCCCGCCGGCCGATTCAGAAGGCAAAGATGCACGACTCCTAAAAGATACGGAGAAGGGTTGCAGGGATTGGGTAGGTCTAGTCTAATGAAAAGAAGCGCCAGGGAGGACATGGTGGCAGCGTTTCAATATCTAAGGGGCTGTCAGAAAGAAGAGGGCGGGGTGTCAGCCTCATCTCCAAAATACCCGAAGGGAGGACAAGAAGCAACGGATGGAAGTTAATCAAGGAGAGAAGCGACCCAGAACTAAAGAGAAATTTCCTGACAATTAGAACAATTAATCAGTGGAACTGCTTGCCTTCAGAAGTTGTGGATGCTCCAACACTGGAAGTTTTTAAGAAGAGTTTGGACAACTATTTGAAATGGTGTAGAGTCTAGAGCAAGGGGTTGGACTAGAAGACCTCCAAGGTCCCTTCCAACTCTTTATTATTCTGTTATTCCTTAGGTCTGGAGGCTAAATTGTAGTATGAATAGCTAAGGGATCTCGATATGCTTAGTCTAATAAGGAGAAGACTTAGGGGAGACCTGATAGACATCTTCTAATACAGGTGTCTTCAAACTTGGCCCTTTCATGAATTGTGGACTTCATCTCCCAGAATTCCTCAACCGGGCACGCCAGCTGAGGGATTCTGGGAGTTGAAGTCCACAAGTCATGAAAGGGCCAAGTTTGAAGACCGCTGCTTGTGGACTTCAACTCCCAGAATTCCTCAGCCAGGCACGCCAGCTGAGGGATTCTGGGAGTTGAAGTCCACAAGTCATGAAAGGGCCAAGTTTGAAGACCGCTGCTTGTGGACTTCAACTCCCAGAATTCCTCAGCCAGGCACGCCAGCTGAGGGATTCTGGGAGTTGAAGTCCACAAGTCATGAAAGGGCCACGTTTGAAGACCCCTGTTCTAATACTTGAAGGGTATCACAGGGAAGAGGGCACCGACTGGTTCGTCATAGCACCTGAGGGCAGGATAAGAAGCAACGGGTGGAAACGCATCGGAATAGTGAACATTTTTGATTTTCAGAGGATTATTCCCCTGCAAAGCAGAAGTTTAAACATGAATTTGGGAAGCTTCTTGAGCAGTGAAGAGAACATACGTCTAATGGCGTACCTGGAAGCAGCTAGAATAGAAGCATTAAGGCCTCCGAAGCAGGATAGAGCCACAGCAAGGGGGATGGTCCAACTCATCACTCCAAAAACTTGATCACCAAAAGTCTAAAAAAAGAGAGAGAGAGAGAGTCTTCGATAAGCTGCTGGCGCTGACTTTATGCGAGAGCAGGAGTGGACAATTATGGCAAGTTTATGATCGGTGGACTTCAATTCCCAGAATTCCTGGCTGGCTGGGGAATTCTGGGAGTCGAAGTCCAGAGGACCTAAAGTCGCCCAGGTTGAACCATCCTGGCCGGTATGGCTGGCTGGGGAATTCTGGGAGTCGCAGTCCAGAGGACTTAAAGTTGCCCAGGTTGAACCATCCTGGCCGGTATGGCTGGCTGGGGAATTCTGGGAGTCGCAGTCCAGAGGACTTAAAGTCGCCCAGGTTGAACCATCCTGCTCTAAGGGCCAGTCAGCTGCTGGATTCCACTAATGTGCCTGAGGAATGGGAAGGGCTGAGCTCACTAACCACAGCCACCGCATCGCTCGAAAGGATCTCCGTCTTGCTCAGGACCGTGTAGTAGGCCACGTTGGTCATGATGTAGATCACCGTGACGATCGGCATGGAGATGCCGATGGAGAGGGGAAGGTTCCTGCAGAGGAGCAGAAAGAGAACATTGTCACGTTCGGGCTCTCTGCTCTGGCTATTCCGCATACTCTGTGATTTGGCTAACACCCGTTTCAGAGCAGCCCAGGCTAGGAGAGGCAGCTTGAGAAACCAAATGTATTTATTTGATTTGACTTTTCTTTTGGTTTATTTCTATAAACAACTCAAGCCGGTGGAAAATATCGAATGCTCCTTCTTCCTCCATCTTCCCCCACGATAACAACAACCCTGTGAGGTGGGTTGGGCTGAGGGAGAATGATTGGCCCAAAGACACACCCCACACACACCCCAAGCTGGCTTTCATGCCCAAGGTGGGACTAGAATTCCCCGTCACCTGGTGATTGTTTTAAAGTCGCCCAGCTGGCTTTCATGGCTAACGTCTCCTGGTTTCTAGGCCAGCACCTTAACTACTACACCAAACCAGCTTTGGCTAAATTTCTTGGCTAAGCTCTCCCGTTCCCTTCACTTCTAGCGGCAATGAGTTCTCCTGGCTTTCCTTTCATTTCATAAAAGGACGGGGAGAAACTCCCAACACCGGGGTTGAGAATTCGTTTTTTCCTTCAATTTAAAAGAAAAAAAATCCCAGCTCAGTGGGAAAATCTGGTGCTTCCTTCCATTTCATCATCAAACTTTCTAGTCTTGCAAGAGACCTCATTGGGGGTGAAAGACTGCTTTTGGGGGGGGTGGAATTGCAGGATTTCTCCCTGCTTTTGCTTTCTCTGGGAAATCCATCTTAGCAGAACTTTTCAGACTTCAAAGCCTTCCGCCAACTTGTTAAGAGCCAGGCTGCAATGCCTACCTTTGCCCAATAGGTGGCGCCTGCTCTCCACCTCATTCCATCCAAATAAACCCTCCCAGGAATTTCAATTAAGGAAAGAACAAAGCTTGGGTACTTCATAGAATCAGAGGGCTGGAAGGGACCTCAGAGGTCTTCTAGTCTAACCCCCTGCCTAAGGGGCAGTCTCTTTACCCAGGGCACTTTAGAGAATCCAAGATAGATAGATAGATAGATAGATAGATAGATAGATAGATAGATAGATAGATAGATAGATAGATAGATAGATAGATAGATAGATAGATAGATAGATAGATAGATAGATAGATAGATAGATAGATGATATATAGATGATAGATAGATGATAGATAGATAGATAGATGATAGATAGATGATAGATAGATAGATAGATAGATAGATAGATAGATAGATAGACAAACAGACAGACAGATAGATAGACAGACTGACTGACTGACAGAGACAGACAGACAGATAGACAGACAGACAGACAGACAGACAGACAGACAGATAGATAGATAGATAGACAGATGATAGATAGATAGATAGATAGATACATAGATAGATAGATAGATAAATGATAGACAGACAGACAGACTGACAGACAGACAGACAGATAGACAGACAACAATCGCAGCCGAGCTACAATACAGATAGTCCTTCTATTACCGCCACAACTGAGCCCAAAACTTCAGGCTGTTAGGTGAGACAGTTGTTAAGGGAGTTTTGCCCCATTTGAGACCTTGTTTGCCACCGTTGTTAAGGAAATCCGTGCAGATGTTCAGTTAGCAACACGGTTATTAAGTGAATCTGACTTCCCCAGTGACTTTACTTATTGTCAGAAGGTCTCAAAAAGGGGATCGCCTCAGCCCCCGGATGCTGCAACCGTCAATAATAACAATAACAATAACAACAATGGAAGGGACCTTGGAGGTCATCTAGTCCAACCCCCTGCTCAGGCAGGAAACCCTACACCATTTCAGACAAATGGCTGTCCAGTCTCTTCTTAAAAACCTCCAGTGTTGGAGCATCCACCGCTTCTGGTGGCAAGCTGTTCCACTGGCTAATTGTCTTCACTGTGAGAAAATTCCTCCTCAGTTCCAGGTTGCTTCTCTCCTTGACTAGTTTCCATCTGTTGCTTCTTGTCCTGCCTTCGGGTGCTTTGGAGAATAGCTTGGCTCCCTCTTCTTTGGGGCAGCCCCTGAGATATTGGGACACTGCTATCCTGTCCCACCTCGTCTTTCTCTTCATTAAATTAGACATCCCCAATTCCTGCAACCGTTCCTTATATGTTTTAGCCTCCAGTCCCCCGATGATCTTTGTTGCTGTTCTCTGCACTCTTTCTAGAGTCTCCACATCTTTTTTACATCGTGGGGATCCAGACCTGGATGCCGTGTTCCGAGTATATGAGCCATTTGCCAAGCATCCAAATTTTGATCCTGAGACGAGCGGTGGAGGGATGCTGCAACAGTCATTCGTGTGAAAAAGTCGTCAGTTGCTTTTCCCAGTGCCGTCGTAACTTTGAACGGTCACCAAACGATTAAGCCGAGGCTTACCTGTAGTTTTAACAGAGGAGAGCGCTCGTGTTTCTCAACTTGGGCGACTTTGAGATAGTTGGACGTCAAGTCCCCTGCTTCAATTTCAACTTCAGTTCACGCCAATTCAAAATTCAGTCCCCGTGCTGGCTGGGGAATTCTGGGAGTTGAAGTCCACCTCCCTCAAAGTCACCCAGGTTGAGAAACACCTGGGTCTAGGCCAAAAACAAAAAAAAACAAATTGGGGGGGGGAAAAATTGGAACGTTGATCTTATATACGTTGACGGCAGCAAGGCTACCGCGTGCACAAAAATGGAAGGACGGTTCGCTCCCCGCCGTGGACGAAAGGCTACAGAAGCTGATGGAGTTGGCAGAGAGGGCTAAAGTGACAAGTGTTGATTTAAAAAAAAAAAAGAATATAAGTACTTTGGTTTCTACATGGAGACCTCTTCAGGACTTTGGGGTTGGGGAAAAAACAACAACGAAGCTTGGATTTTGGGTTTTACTGATTAGATTGATTTGTTGCTACAGAAAGGGCTACTTTTAGACTATGGTGGAAAAGTAAAAAGTTGAGGCTAGATGTTAATGCTTTATTCTACTGCAACAGAGAAAGTAGGAAGTTAATGTCTTTTTTTTCCTTTTTTTCCCCTCTCCCCCTCCCTTTCCTTTCCCTTTCCCTTCCCTATTGTGCTATTTGCTTTGTATTTTGTATTTTACTCTATAATGTAATAAAATGGAGAGAGAGAGGAGAGAGAGAGAGAGAGAGAGAGAGAGAGAGAGAGAGAGAGAAACAAGGGGCTAGACCATGTGAATTCCAGCAGCCAAGAAAAAGAAGGATCCTTCAGCCGAACAAGGATTCCTGCCAGCTTAATCTCCAGCGAGGAATTTATGGACTGAAGACAAAGTCTGAAGAACAAGGAAGGGCCAGTTAATCAAGGTTCAACAACCTCCTCCTCCGATTTGCCCCTTCGGGAGGTCAGCATAAAATCCTAAAGTCCTTCCAGGGAAACAGGGGTGGGGAAGCAACATTGCCCTTATCCTCCTGGACGTGGAATGGGAACACGCCAAGCCCAGTGATCTCAACAAACCGGGAAGGATCCCACGTTTTCTTTTTTCTTTTTTTCCCCCTCCGAAAACGTTTTCCCTCCAGCCATTTGGCAAGGCTGACCTTTCGGGGTTCTTGATTTCCTCCGTGACAAAATTAAGGGTGTCCCATCCCGAGTAGGAGAAGAGCGCGGAGTAGAGAGCCAGGGCGATGTTGCCCACGTCCCACGCCGATCCCTCGAAAGCGTCGGCCAAATTCTCCGAATGTCCTGCAGGAGGAAAAACAAAAAAAAAAGGTTTTGCCCAAAATGCACAGCACACGGGTAATCCTGGGCTTCTGGACCGCCGACGGAGCCCAAAGTTTCCGTCGCCAAGCAAGACACTTGTTCGAGTGAGTTTTGCCCCCGTTTTGCGACTTTTCCTGCCGCCGTTGTTAAGTCGATCCGCCGTTAGGTCTCCAGTTGGTAGCGTGGGTTTTTAAGCGAATCGGGCTTTTTCCCCACCCCCACCCCCGTCGACTTTGCTTGTCGGGGGGGTCACAAAAAGGGGGGAATCGCAGGACGCTGTGACGTTGCGACCGTCACAAAAACGGATCCGTTGCTAATTGTCTGAATTTTGATCCGGGGATGCTGCAACGTTCATAAATGTGAAAGATGGTCGTAAGTGCCTTTGTCGCTTTGAAGGGTCCCTAAATGAACTGTTGTAAGTCGAGGACTACCTGTTAGAATAATAGGATTGGAAGGGACCGTGGAGGTTTTCTAGTCCAACTCTCTGCCCGTGACAGGAGATCCTATATCAGGGCTTTTCAACTGGTGGTACGTGTACCGCTGGTGGTACTTTAGCACCTGGCAGGTGGTACGCCAACCCTAGGCAAGTGTAGTGGCTGAAGGAATGAGTTAAAGAGGTGCCACACAGACCTGGAGGAGATCAGCTGGAGCTGCAGGGTGCCCCAGGATCTGCGCGTGCAGCTGCATGCTGATTAGAGCTTCCAGTGCACCCAGAAGAGAAAAGGAGGAAGAGGAGGCAGAGAGAGGAAAAGCTATAAAAGGAGCAGGTTTTGTGGGAGAGGGAGAGAAAAGAAAAATACATGGAGAAAGAGAGAAAAGAGAAGAGGCTTTTGTTAGCAAAGCAGTGAGAGAGAGAGAGAGAGAGAGAGAGGCCTTTGCGTGCAAAGAGTGAGTGAAAGAGCGAGAGGCTTTTGCAAGCAAAGGGAGAGAGAGAGAGAGAGAGAGAGAGAGAGAGCGGCTTTTGCAAGCAAAGTGTGCGTGAGTGAGAGCGAGAGCGAGGGGCTTTGGGGAGCAAAGTGAGTGAATGAGAGAGAGAGTGGCCTTTGCAAGCAAAGTGTGCATGAGTGAGAGCGAGAGGGAGGGGCTTTTGGGAGCAAAGTGAGTGAATGAGAAAGAGAGAGAGTGGCCTTTGCGAGCAAAGTGTGAGTGAGTGAGTGAGTGAGACAGCGAGAGAGTGAGGGCCTTTTGCGAGCCAAGGGTGAGAGAAAAAGAGAAAAGTGAGGGGGGGGAGGGAAAAAAGAAAAGGCGTTGACTTCTGACCTCCTCGGTTGCAGTAGAAAGAAGCATTAACACTCAACACCAACTTTTTACTTTTCCATAATATTATAAACTAGCCATTTCTATCACGACAAATGAATCTAACCAGTAAAGCCCAAAAATCCCCCCCCCTTTTTTTTTTAGTCATTAAGTTTTTGACACCTTGCTGAACACTGGTGGTCCTCGAATGTCATGTCCTAAAAGTGGTATGATCTTCGAGAAGGTTGAAAAGCTCTGTCTTATATCATCCTGGACAAATGGCTGTCCAGTCTCTTCTTCAAAGGCTCCAGCGATGGAGCGCCCACAACTTCTGGTGGCAAGGCGTTCCACTGGTTACTATGTCTCACCGTTGAGAGCTTTCTCTTTAGTTCTAAGGTTAGATCAGCACCAGGATCAGCGCCCGGCTCCAGCTGGAGCAGTTGTCAGAAGGGAGGGGGATAAGCAGAGAGGAGGAAGAAGAGGAAGAGCTGGAGGGTGGCCGTGGGGTCCTTGGTGCCCTCTGAGCTTGCTTGTTTTCTTGAGGACGTTTCATGACCCAACTAGGGGACGTCACCAGTGCAAGAATGGAGGGGGATAAGCAGGGAGGAGGAGGAGGAGGAGGAGGAGGAGGAGGAGGAGGAGGAGGAGGAGGACTGTGGGGTCCTTGGTGCTCTCTGAGCTTGGTTGTTTTCTTGCAGACGTTTCATGACCCAACTAGGGGACGTCATCAGTGCAAGAATGGAGGGGGATAAGTGAGGAGGAGGAGGAGGAGGAGGAGGACTGTGGGGTCCTTTGTGCTCTCTGAGCTTGCTTGTTTTCTTGCGGACATTTCATGACCCAACTAGGGGACATCATCAGTGCAAGAATGGAGGGGGATAAGCAGGGAGGAGGAGGAGGAGGAGGAGGAGGAGGACTGTGGGGTCCTTGGTGGTCTCTGAGCTTGGTTGCTTTCTTGCAGACGTTTCGTGACTCAGCTAGGTAACATCATCAGTGTTAGGGAGGTTTATGAGGGAGGAGTGGGGGAGGGCAACGACTGTGGGGTCCTTGGTGCTCTTTGAGCTTGCTTGTTTTCTTGCAGACGTTTCACGACCCTAACTAGGTAACATCATCAGTGCTAACAAGCAAGCTCAGAGAACACCAAGGACCCCTCACCAGTAGGAAACTTGGTTTCAACTCAGTTTGAATCTGACCCCTGACAGGGACTCAAATTTGATCAATTGGGGTGGAAGTACCCCAGCTTCCCGGACCCAGGGGGTATGAGAATTAAAAAGCCCGCAGCCAGTGTTTCAGTACCTTGTCCAATGCGGACGATGCCTGCAATGATCACAACAATGAGGGCTAGCACCTTGGCATAGGTGGACAGGTCCTGGACTCGGGTTCCCCACTTCACGTAGGCACAGTTCACAAAAGTCAGGAAGCCTGAAATCAAGAGAAGTGGGGGGGGTCACGAGTCATAGAAGAGCCAAGATTGCCTACCATGAAATGGCAGCAGTTGCTTGCAAGCCTAAGAGCCTGCAAGAGTCTGTTTTTCCCCAAAGCAGCTCTTGAATCTGAAACCGTGATGTCTTTGCTTTGCTCAAAAATCAAAAATGGATGGAAGCTACTGGGGATGCAAAGGTGGGGGGGGCTTCATCCTGGCCAGAGAGTCCCCGGAGATATATATATATATATATATGTTTTCTGAGGTTTTTGCGGGTGTTTGTATGTAGATCTTTGGTCATTCGAGTTTTTTCCCCACGTAGAATTGAAGGTATAAGAGCAACGTTTCGACGAAATCTCATCCGTCATCCTCATATAAAAGGTAAAGGTAAAGTCGTTTCCAACTCTAGGGGCCGGTGCTCGTCTCCATTTCAAAGCCGAAGAGCCAGCACTTGTCCGAGGACGTCTCCGTGGTCATGTGGCCGGCATGACTAGACGCCAAAGGCACACGGAACGCTGTTACCTTCCCACCGTAGTGGTCCCTATTTTTCTACTTGCATTTTTACGTGCTTTCGAACTGCTAGGTTGGCAGAAGCTGGGACAAGCAACAGGCGCTCACTCTGTTACGCGGCACTCGGGATTTGACTATATATATATATATGTTGGGATTAATAATAAATTAATAATAATAAATAAATAAATAAATAAATAAATAAATAAAATGTTTGTTAAGCATTCAGAATACACTTGCTTAGTCCCAGACATGGGACAAATCTTATTTTCTGTTTCAGCCTATCCCAAGGCCATCTACAGGCAGTAGCCACAGCAGTGGCAGCTCTTCGTGGCTGGTAGACAGTCTCCCTTTATTCTTTGTTAGCAAGCCAAAATTTTTTTTACATATATATATATATATATATATATTTCATGCTTTAGGTACAGGGGATTCCTTACATGAAACGAGCACAGTAAGGGGAGGGGGGGAAGGAGTTGTGGTGGAGCCTTGGTTGTTGTTGTGTATGAGTCATCATCTAGGAATTATTTTTCAGTTTGGTTCCTAGTGCCAAGGCCAGATCTCTTTGTTCTGGAAAGGTATAAAAGGTGGAAGACATCTTTGCTGGTTGTTGCCTTCATCTCTCTACCGGCCACGAAGAGAGATGTGGCCACTCACCTCTGTGTTGATCAAAAATAAAAGTTGTTTGCTTGCCGAAACCTCGGCTCAGGAATTTCTATTGGCTCTTTTAAATTCCTGAGTAATGCTGGGGCAATTGTGAGGCTAAGTGTAAAACCTTACAACTTTGAGTTATGAAGCAATCCCACAGCAAAGACAGGGAGCTGAATTGTTAACCAGCTAACTGGGAGGGCTGGATGGACTGGGAGAGATAACGGGGTAGGTCGGGGTGATAAGACACAAAGTCCTAGATAAGAGATTTATTTATTTATTTATTTCTCAAGCATGCAGCACTTATCCACCCTGGGGCTTTCTCCATGCCTGGGGAGTACAAATCCCATCACTCGCAGCCAACCACCAAGCCAATCTCGCAGGGCTGCTGGGAAAAGCTTCCAAGAGGTCGGGGAGAAAAGATTGCAGCATTTTTCTCCCCTGTTCTCGGAACTAGGGTAGAAATCAGCCCTGGAGTTTTGGAATTAATCGAAAGGGGGGGGCGAGGTTTCACCCCTACACGTTGTGGCCCGCAGGCAGTCCTCGAACGTTACGGCCACGGTTGCTAAGCGAGACAGACGCTCAGCAACTTTTGTCCCACGCGACGGGCTTTCTTGCCACCATTGTTACGTGAATCGGAGGTCGCAAAAGGGGATTCCGTGTCACACACACACACACACACACACACACAGACACACACACCCTGGGACGTTGCAACCGTCATAAAGATGAGCCAGTTGCCAAGCGTCCGGATTTTGATCACATGATCGTGGGGAATGTTGCAACGGTCGTTAGCTGTGAAAAAGGGTGATAGGTCACATTTTTTCAGTGCCGTTCTAACTTCGTACAGTCACTAAATGAATTGTTGTAAGTCAAGGACTGCCTGTATTGGGGAGAGAACCTCCTTTTTTTCCTCATCTATTCAAGCCGCTAGGAATAGAATAGAATAGAATAGAATAATATTAAGAATAGAATAGAATAGAATAGAATAGAATAGAATAGAATAGAATAGAATAGAATAGAATAGAATAGAATAGAATAGAATAGAATAGAATAGAATAATATTAATAGGATAGGATAGGATAGGCTAGGATAGGATTATGGGATGGAATAGAATAGAATAGAACAGAATTTGGAAGAGCCGGACAGCTGGCTGGCAAGTCAGTTTCCAGCATTTTAATCATTACTCTTCTCTGCAAGAGAAGTTATTCGAGCTTGCCGGCCTGGACTGAGTGGATTGGGGTTTTAAATTTCATAATTTAATTTATTTAATAAATAATTTATTATTTTTTTTTGGGGGGGGGGCTAAATTTAATTTCATCTGTTTTTAACTTTTGTATGTATGTCATCTTTTAATTGCCCTGTACACCACCCTGAGTCCCTCGGGAGAAGGGCGGTATATAAATCTAATAAATAAATAAATAACTAAATAAATAAACAAACAGCCCCTTCCCCCAAATACCCAACACCTGGATGCAAAGAACTCTCCAGATGTTGACTGCTGCCTCTGCTCCTTTTCCCAACCTGTGCCCAGCTCCCTGAATCCCACCCCACCCCCGAGACACCAGCTGCCAGACAGCCGTGGCCAGTAAAGCCGCCGAGAAGTTAAATCCAGGTGGAAGGCGCTAGATAGAATGATCCTCCTGGATTCCACCCAAAGTTCAAAGAGGAGGCAAGGAAGCTGACTTGTTTATCCAGCTCTTCTTGCTTTTTTATGTTCTGCGCCTCTAACCTTGATCTTTATCCCAAGGAACAGGTTGTTGTGCCTGGGGAAGGCTGTGGGAGAGCTGGCTTGGCTCCAAAGGGCCAATCCCATCCCATCACCAAGACATAACCAGGACAAGGAAGAGACCGGCGTTGAGCAAATGGCCACCCTCCAGGCGGCGTTTCAAGTTCAAAACACGACTTTCCAGCTGCAGAAGGTGGGATTCGGGATGCCTTCTGATCAAGCCTTTTTCTTTTCATAAACAAGGCAATAAATTCCACTTCGCTATTATAGATCCTTGGAACAGGCCTGAATCTGAGCGAGCCCAACGGCACCACCTGTTCTCCAGCGGGAGCTGGCACAGGTAGTTCTGCCAGGTTTTCTAACAATGCCTTTCTCTCTGGTGCCAAACTCCCGTGCTTCGGTTCGAAGGGAACAGTGGTCAGCTGGGAGCTGGAGTGTGGGGTCCTTGGTGCTCGCTGAGCTGGGAGTGGGGTTTGGGAGGAGGAGGAGGAGGAGGACTGTGGGGTCCTTGGTGCTCTCTGAGCTTGGTGATTTTCTTGCAGACATTTCATGACCCAACTAGGTAGCATCATCAGTGCTAGAAGGGAGTGGGGATTGCGGGGAAGAGGAGGAGGAGGAGAAGGAGGAGGAGGAGGAGGAGGAGGAGGAGGAGGAGGAGGAGGAGGACTGTGGGGTCCTTGGTGCTCTATGAGCTTGTTCGTTTTCTTGCAGACATTTCATGACCCAACTAGGTAGCATCATCAGTGCTAGAAAGGAGTGGAGTTTAGAAAGAGGAGGAGGAGGAGGAGGAGGAGGAGGAGGAGGAGGAGGAGGAGGAGGAACGTGTGCTTCTTGGTGCTCTCTGATCTTTGTGATTTTCTTGCAGACGTCACATCAGCAGTGCTAGAAGGGAATGGGGATTTGCTCTCTGTTTATGTACCATATATGTATGTATGTGTATGTGTGTGTACACACACACACACACACACACACACACACACACACACACACACACGTAAATTATTCAAATTGCTAATAAAGAATTAGGGAGGCTGATATGGCCATTTCGAACTTATTTTGTTCTCATCAGTCAGTCATACCCTTTATCTGAGATTCGAACCTGGGCTAATTATATATTAGGCAGTTGTTTTAACCCCTAGGCCACAGGCTCTTTCTCTCTTTATTAGCTAGGAAGCAAGGGAGCCATCAAGAAACTCCCACCCACGCTGACAAGGCAAGCCCTGGGTCTCTAAACGGGGCGCAAAGCCCGCTCCCTTCCAGCACCGATGATGTGACCTAGATGGCTAATGAAACGTCTGCAAGAAAAAGAAGGAACTCCAAGAGAGCACCAAGGCTCTCCCCCCCCCCTTACACAAGACCCAGCCTTGTACTCCAACCTCGCTGAGGGTTGTGCGGGGGGGGGGGAGGGAGTTGTGAGCAGAGGGCTTCGGCCTTCGTCTTCAGCTTGGACCGAAGAACTAAGAGCGGGCCAGCTTGAGGTTTGCCCTGCGTTAAATTCCTAGACGGGCCTCATCCAGGGTCCTGAGTGACATGGCTCCAGAGGTCAGCATGGAGGAGACGTTCAAAACATGAGCTCAGGGTTGTCTCAGGTGAAGCCGGGTGGGGGGGGGGGAGGTGGGGAGAAAAAAAGATCTTTGGCTCCATCTTGGCAGCTTCCAAAGAGAGCCTCCTGAGCTCGGCCTCCAGTTTGGTATCTCTGATAAAGGGATCGGTCTGCTTTTCAGAGCCGGGTCAGGGACGTGGGTTGCTTTAGAAGAGATGGAGAGATGTTTGCTGGCTGGCCTCCACTCTGGCCTTCGCCCCGCACACACTTTCCTGCCGCCCCAGCCCCAGCTCTGAGCATCCTTCCTTTTCAATCAATCAATCAGTCAATCAATCAATCAGAATAGAGCTGAAAGGGACCTTGGGGGGGGGTCTTCTAGTCTAACCCTCTGCTGGAGGAAGAGAAGAGAAGAGAAGAGAAGAGAAGAGAAGAGAAGAGAAGAGAAGAGAAGAGAAGAGAAGAGAAGAGAAGAGAAGAGAAGAGAAGAGAAGAGAAGAGAAGAGAAGGAGAAGAGAAAGAGAAGAGAAGAGAAGAATAATAGAAATAAGGAAGAGAAAAGAGAAGAGAAGAGAAGAGAAGAGAAGAGAAGAGAAGAGAAGAGAAGAGAAGTACAGAATAATAGAAATAAGGAATAGAATAGAATAGAATAATAGAATAGAATAGAATAGAATAGAATAGAATAGAAAATATAGAATAGAATAGAATAGAATAGAATAGAATAGAATAGAATAGAAGAATAGAATAGAATAGAAAATATGGAATAGAATAGAATAGAATAGAATAGAATAGAATAGAATAGAATAGAATAGAATAGAATAGAATAGAATAGAATAGAATAGAATAGAAAATATGGAATAGAATAGAATAGAATAGAATAGAATAGAATAGAATAGAATAGAATAGAATAGAATAGAATAGAATAGAATAGAATAGAATATATGGAATAGAATAGAATAGAATAGAATAGAATAGAATAGAATAGAATAGAATAGAATAGAATAGAATAGAATAGAATAGAATAGAATAGAAAATATGGAATAGAATAGAATAGAATAGAATAGAATAGAATAGAATAGAATAGAATAGAATAGAATAGAATAGAAAATATGGAATAAAATAATAGAATAGAATAGAATAGAATAGAATAGAATAGAATAGAATAGAATAGAATAGAATAGAATAGAATAGGAATGGAGAATGGAGAATGGAGAATGGAATGGAACGGAGTGAACAGAACAGAACAGAATAGAATAGAATAGAAAATATGGAATGGAATGGAATGGAATGGAATGGAATGGAATAGAATAGAATAGAATAGAATAGAATAGAATAGAATAGAATAGAATAGAATAGAAAATAAGGAATGCAATAGAATAGAATTATAGAATACAAAAAGAATAGAATAGAATAGAAATAAGGAATGAATAGAATTTCTTTCTTTCTTTCTTTCTTTCTTTCTTTCTTTCTTTCTTTCTTTCTTTCTTTCTTTCTTTCTTTCTTTCTTTGGGTTGCGTTACTTTAGAAGAGACAAGATCCTTCAGCCCCACGGGCAGTTCGCTGCCCTCCCAGCCCCCATCTCCCAGCATCCACCCTTCCCCTTCCTCCCACCCTGAGAAGGTTTTTTTTTCCTGCCTAACCCCCCCCCCCCACACACACACAGACAGACACCCACACAGGCCCAGGCTGCCGTTTCCCCCCCCTCCCCGGCACATCTCTGTGTTGCAACCGAGTGGGGTTTTTTTCAGACGGGCCTGACGCTGCACTTCTCGTGGGCTGCTTGAGACAGAAGCGCTTGCCGAGTCAGCAAGGCTGCTTTGGCCATCAGCTGAAGTCGCCGGCTTCCCAGAAAACAAAACCCAGAATTAACCGCTGGTTAAAGAGGGGAAGAGGAGCACAAGCAGCAGAAAAGAGCTGGAAAGTCACCAGACCTTGAGTCATGATGCCCTAAATGCCTTATTAGCAAAAAAAAAAAACTCTGGAGGAGATTAGGACTAACAAACTTAACCCAAAAGACGTACACTTTCGGGATCCTTCAGATTCCCTGAACACGGAGAGCGAGTCTATTTTTCTCTCTCTCTCTGTGAAGACTCAGATTCAGAATAGCGCTGGAAGGGACATTGGAGGTGGAATGGAATGGAATGGAATGGAATGGAATGGAATGGAATGGAATGGAATAGAATAGAATAGAATAGAATAGAATAGAATAGAATAGAATAGAATAGAATAGAATAGAATAGAATAGAATAGAATAGAATAGAATAGAATAGAATAGAATAGAACAGTAAAATATGGAATAGGCTAGACTAGACTAGAATAGAATAGACTATTGGATAGAGTAGAGTAGAGTAGAGTAGAGTAGAGTAGAGTAGAGTAGAGTAGAATAGAATAGAATAGAATAGAATAGAATAATGAAATAAGGAATAGAATAGAATAGAATAATGAAATAAGGAATAGAATAGAATAGAAAAGAATAGAATAGAATAGAATAGAATAGAATAGAATAGAATAGAATAGAATAGAATAGAATAGGAATAGAATAGAATAGAATAGAATAGAATAGAATAGAATAGAATAGAATAGAATAGAATAGAATAGAATAGAATAGAATAGAATAGAATAATGAAATAAGGAATAGAATGTTGTTGTTGTTAGTTGCGAAGTCGTGTCCGACCCATCGCGACCCTATGGACAATGTTCCTCCAGGCTTTCCTGTCCTCTACCATCTTCTGGAGTCCATTTAAGCTCACGCCTACCGCTTCAGTGACTCCATCCAGCCACCTCATTCTCTGTCGTCCCCTTCTTCTATTGCCCTCGATCTTTCCCAGCATTAGGCTCTTCTCCAGTGAGTCCTTCCTTCTCATTAGGTGGCCAAAGTATTTGAGTTTTAGCTTCAGGATCTGGCCTTCTAAAGAGCAGTCAGGGTTGATCTCCTCTAGGACTGACCGGTTTGATCGCCTTGCAGTCCAAGGGACTCGCAGGAGTCTTCTCCAGCACCAGAGTTCAAAGGCCTCAATTCTTTTGCGCTCAGCCTTTCTTATGGTCCAACTTTCACTGCCATACATTGCAACTGGGAAGACCATAGCCTTGACTATATGCACTTTTGTTGACAGGGTGATGTCTCTGCTTTTTAGTGTGCTGTCTAGATTTGCCATGGCTTTCCTCCCGAGGAGCAAGCGTCTTTTAATTTCTTGACTACAGTCCCCATCTGCAGTGATCTTGGAGCCCAGGAAAATAAAATCTGTCACTACCTCCATTTCTTCCCCATCTATTTGCCAGGAATTGAGAGGGCCGGATGCCATGATCTTGGTTTTCTTAATGTTTAGTTTCAACCCATGTTTTGCACTCTCCTTCTTCACTCGCAACAAGAGGCTCTTTAGTTCCTCTTCACTTTCTGCCATTAGAGTGGTATCATCTGCATATCTTAGGTTGTTGATATTTCTTCCAGCAATCTTAATTCCAACTTTTGACTCCTCTAGCCCTGCCTTTCTCATGATGTGCTCTGCATATAAGTTAAATAGGCAAGGCGACAGTATACAGCCTTGCCGGACACCTTTCCCAATTTGGAACCAATCAGTGGTTCCGTGTCCAGTTCTCACTGTTGCTTCTTGGCCCGCATATAGGTTTCTCAAGAGACAAATAAGATGTTCTGGTACTCCCATCTCTTTAAGAACTTGCCACAGTTTGTTATGATCCACACAGAATAGAATAGAATAGAATAGAATAGAATAGAATAGAATAGAATAGAATAGAATAGAATAGAATAGAATAGAATAGAATAGAATAGTGAAATAAGGAATAGAATAGAATAGAATAGAATAGAATAGAATAGAATAGAATAGAATAGAATAGAATAGAATAGAATAGAATAGAATAGAATAGAATAATGAAATAAGGAATAGAATAGAATAGAATAATGAAATAAGGAATAGAATAGAATAGAATAGAATAGAATAGAATAGAATAGAATAGAATAGAATAGAATAGAATAGAATAGAATAGAATAGAATAGAATAGAATAGAATAATGAAATAAGGAATAGAATAGAATAGAATAGAATAGAATAGAATAGAATAGAATAGAATAGAATAGAATAGAAGAGAAGAGAAGAGAAGAGAAGAGAAGAGAAGAGAAGATGGAAGGGACCTTGGAGGTCTTCTAGTCAAGCCCTCTGCTCAAGTAGGAGAACCTATGCCATCTCAGACAAGTGGCTGTCCAGTCTCTTCTTAAAACTCTCCAGTGATGGAGCGCTCATGATTTCCGGTGGCAAGATGTTCCTCTAGTTAATTGTCCTCTCTCAAATACTGGAACACTGCTGTCATGTCACCCCTATTTCTTCTTTTCTTTAGACTAGCCAAAGTCAAGTTCTGCAGCCCTTCTTCATACGTTTTAAAAGTCTCCAGGCCTTGGATCATCTTAGTTGCTCTTCTCTTGATTTTTTTTTTCCCAAACTCTCGACACCTTTTTTGTGATATGGTGACCAAAATTGGCTGCAGCATTCCAGGTGTGGCCTCGCTAGGGTTTTATACAGCGGTACCAATACCTTGCGTGATCTTGATTCTATGCCTCTGTTTATACAACCCAGGATTGTTATTAGCTTTTTTTTTTGGCTGCTGGCTCAGGTTTTAAGTGATCATCCACTAGGTCCTTCTCACAGTTGCTGTTTTTGAGCCAGGTTTCGCCTAACCTGAACCTGCACCTTTGGTTGTTGTTGTTTTTCCCCCCACCAAGGTGTAAAACCTTAGGAGAGATCCTCACCAGGAGAGACAATGTGTCATCTTCTCCTGATCAACCTCCAAGCCACATGCAGAGACATCCAAGCTGGGATTAAGCCTCTTGGAAGAGGTCACCCATTGAAAGATTAAGCTCCAGGTAAGCTTGTACAGACAAGTCTGCCCGCGGTATGCCTCCGGCTGCGTTTTTTTTTCCTGCCAGAATGAGGGTGGAGCGGAGCGTCAGGAGCTCTGGATCCTGCGGGGAGAGCCGTGGCACCGGAAAATGAGCCCCAGAAGTGGAGCAAAAGAGAAGAAAAAAAGTCGTGCTCCTCTCCCGTTCAGCCAGAGCAACAAAGAGAGTTAGGGGACCGGAGGTTCAAACCTATACAGAACGGTTGCAGGAATCGGGTAGTAGTTTAAGGAAAAGAAGGATTGGGGTGACATGATTGCTGTGTTCCAATATTTGAGGGGCTGCCACAAAGAAGGGGGGGGTGTTTTCCACCTATTCTCCAAAGCTTGATGAGAAGCGATGGAGGGAAACTCATCAGAATCAGAATAAATAAAGAGTTGGAAGGGACCTTGTAGGTCATCTAGTCCAACACACACACCCCCGCACAAGCAGGAAACCCTACACCATTTTTGGCAGGTGGCAGTCCAGTCTCTTCTTGAAAGCTTCCGGTGACGGAGCTCCCACAACATCTGGAGGCAACTTCTGTTCCATTGGTTGGTTGTTCTCACTGTCAGACAACTTCTCCTTATTTCTGGGTTGAATCTCTCCTTGATCTGTTTCCGTCTTTTATTCCTTGTCCGGACCTTGGGGTGCTTTGGAAAATAGGTTGAACACCACCACCTCGCTCCTCTCTGTGGCAGCCCCTCAAATATTGGAAGACGGCTATCGTGTCTCCCCTGGTCCTTCTTTTCACTAGACTAGCCATGCCCAGTTCCAGCAACCGTTCTTCGTATGCTTTAGCCTCCAGCCCCCACCAAGACCCTTGGTGGAGCAGTGGGCTAATGCCTCCTTAAGTAACACCAGCTGCCTGCAATTAGTGGAGGTTCGAGTCCCACCAGGCTCAAGGTTGACTCAGCCTTCCATCCTTCCGAGGTAGGTAAAATTGGGGGCAATAAGCTGACTTTGTAATAATGCCGCTTGGGAAGGGGCGAAAGCCCTAATAAGCAGGCATATACATAGAATGAAGGCTATTGCTAAGCACATTGATTTGTGCTTAGATTGTAAGCCGCCCTGAGTCTTCGGAGAAGGGCGGGATATAAATGGGATTAAAATAAAATAAAAATAAAAATGGTCTTTGTTGCTCTTCTCTGCACTCTGCAAGTCTGAACATCTTTTTTTTATAGTGTGGAGACCAAAACCGGCTGCGCTATTCTAGCTTGTGGCCTTACTAAGGCTTTACAGAGCGGTGATCTTGATTGAATCCCTCGGTTCATGCAACTTAGGATTGCCTTGGCTCGGGAGGAATTTCCTGACCGTGAGAACCGTTCAATCAGCGGAGCCTCCAGAAGTTGTGAAGGCTCCAACACTGGACGTTTTTTTTTTAGGAAGAGATGGGGCAACCAGTGGTCTGAAATGGTGTAGGTTAGGGTTTCCTGCCTGAGCAGAGGGCTGGACTAGAAGGCCTCTAAGGTCCCTTCCAACTCTGTGATTCTCTCATTCAGAAATCCAAGCGGTCACAGGGGGGTTTTTTTGGTTGTGTTTTTTTTTTTGAGCTTGAAACTTTCAAAGGAGGAACCCTATCAGACCGAACTGTCCCCGAATCCGGGAGTAATCAAAGAAAGGCGCAAACATGCCTTATCGCGGGATGCCTGACTCATAGGCCAACCAGGAGAATGGGATCCCGATAAGGGGGGCAAATAAAAACAGGCCCTCTCTGAGAATAACCTTCATATTGTAAAGAGGCGAGATAACTACGGTTCTATCCCAGCTGCCACCCCCACCCACCCACCCCAAAATGCAGGAAAAGCGGGGGGGGGGAGGGAAACGGCGTTAAGATGCAACTCCGGGAAGCTCCAGTTGCAAACAGAAGCCAGTGTGGGCAAAGGTGGCATCTGAACAGCTTTCAGGATTCGACCACGTCTCAACTGAGGGAGTTGTTGCGGAGAATGAGAAGGAAGGTCAGGGCGAGATAAGAGCAGAGAAAGAGATTAGATACCCGGAGCAGCGATCTGCCCTTCGCCCGGGCTTGAATCAAGCTTTGGCAGAAGAGCTTTAGATTCTACCCAAAAGGCCCGCCGAGCAAAGGAACGGTCGGGGTCCCCACGCTTGGGAAGCTCAGAAACCTTTTCAAAACGGTTTCCCCTCTCAGATCAGGGCCGGAGAAGTCCACTTCGAGGAGAGCGCCGTGTCCTGGCCGCGACCTCAACCGACCCCCTCGCGCCGAAGCCCTTCCCCGACGGTACTCACAGACGCAGACGGCAGCCAACAGACGGCCGGCCAGGTAGGGCGCCTCGCAGGAGGAGAAAAAGGGTTGCACCAGGTAGTTGGCGAACGTGATGGCGATGACGGCTTGGCTGGTGGGCTCGATGATGAGCAGAGAGGTCCACAGGCGGATGAAGGCCGGCAGCGGCCCAAAGGCTTCCAGGATGTAGGCGTAGCTGGCCCCCGATTTTTTGATGGTGGTGCCCAGCTCAGCGTAGCAGAGGGCCCCGAACACAGAGAAAAGGCCCCCCAGGGCCCAGATGACAAGGGACAGTCCGTACGACGCGCTGTAGGCCAGCACCCCCTTGGGTGAAACGAAGATGCCCGAACCGATCATGTTGCCCACAATCAAGCAGACGCCGTTGAGCAGCGAGATTTCCTTCTTCAACTGCATAGCCTCCTCGGAGGATGAGCTGGACACCGGCAGCTTCCCATTAGCAGTGGTCTTAGCCGGGGTTTCATCTTGAGTGGCCGCCACCACATACTGGCCGGACCTGGTCATGGCTGGGCAAGAGAGAAAATAACTCAGTTAGCGCCATGGCTGGAAGGGACACCACCACCACCCCTGCATCCCAAAAGGTGGGTTGGGTTTTTTTTTCCCCTCCTTGGGAAGCGAGTCAGACAATGTCTCGTTAGCTTCCCCAACCTGGAGCCCTTCAGAATCGGAATAGAAGCTGCAAGGGACCTTGGAGGTCTTCTAGTCCAACCCCCCCTGCTCAAGCCAGAGATGCTATACCATTTCAGGCAAGTGACTGTCCAGTCTCTTCTTAAAAGCCTCCAGGGATGAAGCACCCGCAATGTCAAATGTGCTCCCGTTTAGCCCTTACTTAATAAGGCGAGGATCCATCCCGGACCCAATTTGAGGGACGTGGTATCCAAACAAGCTTTGCCGATCTAAACTCAGCTTGGCTTGTCTCTACGGAAGCGAAGTGCACCAAGCCTGGATGCAGAGTCTGTTTTGGTACACTGCAGCGCACCTAAAGGTGGTTTACTAACTAAATCGCAGTTGGCCGGTTCACACAGGCTAAGCTAAGCCCGGATCCAAATAAACCATAATCTGACTGAGTACAGTGAAAAGCTAGTCTCTTGTCTAACCAGGGGAGCGACGACTGGGAAGGCTGAAAGACATATTTCTTTGCTTCCCGCGGACCTGGCTTTTTTTTCTTTCTTTTTCTTTTTTGCTAGATCCAGGGAAGAAAGCTCTAAATTAAATTGATTTATTTTTTAAAAAAATCCAATCCAATCCAATCCAATCTGGAAGAATAAAATCAAATGGGCAGGCGCAAGACGGGTCCAGCATTCAGGTGGCTGGCGGATTCTCTACATGACAGAAATGCTACAGAAAGTCACATTTGGATATCCTAAAATAATAATAATAATAATAAGCTTTGAGTGAAAGGGACAGGACTCTCGCAAGTGGAATCCAAGCAACGATAAGAAGGCAAAACGTGGGTTACTTGTTTTCCTCAGGGCAAATGTCCCAGCCATGGTTGGAAACCAGGATTCTAATCCCTTCCAGCAGGGGATGGGGGGGGGGTGGAAAGGGACCAGGATGAAGAAGAAGCTGCTGCCCTAAGGGATGGATCGAGTAGGACTCACCAGATCTGGCCTTAGCTCTCCCCTGTCGGAACTGCCTGCCTGTCCCCGGACCGGCTTAAGAATAAAAGAATTGAAAGCTGTCAGGACAGCACTTTTAACTTGAGGAACTAAGCAGGGTGGCTGGGGGAGGAGTGAGGAGGGGGGGGTGAGCCATGGAGTCCAAGGTCCGTCTGGTGCCAGGTGGGGGCAGGGACAGCCTACCTCATCCTTTGGGAGATAAAGGACTGCCAGTTCCTGCAATATTTTTTTTTCTCGCAATCATGCCCAAGAAGAGTAGCAGAGATTTCCTGAGGAGAGCTTAGGCCACGTCCGTAACCCGGCTGCGATTTCCTGTATCTGCTGTCTGCATCCACTCTTCTACAAAGTCTCTCTCTCTCCCCCCCCCCGCCGCCAGTTGCGCCCAGCTCTGGAGGAAAAGGGGGCTTCCGCAAATCAAAGATTTGGGCCACCTCTCGGCTTCACCTTGATAAGGGGTCCACCTGTCCTCTGAAGCCCCTGAAGGCAGGAGAAGAAGCAACGGGATGGAAACTAATCCAAACCTTAGGACTAAGGAGGCATAGCCTGGTGGGTGAGGACAATTAACCAGCGGAACGACTTGCCACCAGAAGTGGTGAATGCCCCAACCCTGGAGGTTTTCAAGAAGAGACTGGACAGCCGTTTGTCTGAATTGGTAGAGGGTTGAAACGATAGAAAAAAGACTTGTAGCTCTGGTTTTAGATGCTGGCACTTGTTTGCTCTCCAAGCTTGTTTCAATTTAGTTTCCGAAGGCTTCATTACCAGACAAGAGTCTCTTTGTCTCCTGTGGAGATATATACAAAGTATATACCTCATATGTACCCAAGACATACATAAAGAGTCTCTGTGTCTCATGTGGAGAGATGTACAATGTATATACCTCATATGTACGCAAGACATACATAATCATAATCATAATAGTAAAGTTGGAAGGGACCTTGGAGGTCATCTAGTCCAACCCCCTGCTCAGGCAGGAAACCCTATACCATTTCAGACAAATGGCTGTCCAGTCTCTTCTTAAAAACTTCCAGTGTTGGAGCATTCCCAGCTTCTGGAGGCAGGTTGTTCCACTGGTTAATTGTTCTACATACAGAGTCTCTGTGCCTCGTGTGGAGAGATGTACAATGTATATATCTCATATGTACACAAGAGATACATACAGTCTCTGTCTCATGTGGAGAGATGTACAATGTATATATCTCATATGTACACAAGACATACATAGTCTCTCTCATGTGGAGAGATGTACAATGTATATATCATATGTACACAAGACACAGTCTGTGTCTGATGTGAAGATACATATACTGTAATGTATATACCTCATATGTACATGACATACATACAGTCTCCGTGTCTCATGTGGAGATATGTACAAAGTATATACCTCATGTGTACACAAGACGTAAAGAATCTCCGTGTCTCGTGTGGAGATATGTACAATGTACATACCTCACATGTACACAAGACATACATAATCTCCGTGTCTCGTGTGGAGATATGTACAACATATATACCTCATATGTACACAAGACATACATAGAGTCTCTGTGTTGTATGGAGATATGTACAATGCATATACTTCATATGTACACAAGACATACACAGAGTCTCTGTGTCTCATGTGGAGATATGTACAATGTATATGCCTCGTATGTACACAAGACATACACAAAGAGTCTCCGTGTCTCATGTGGAGATATGTACAATGTATATGCCTCGTATGTACACAAGACATACACAAAGAGTCTCCGTGTCTCGTGTGGAGATATGTACAATGTATATGCCTCGTATGTACACAAGACATACATAAAGAGTCTCCGTGTCTCATGTGGAGATATGTACAATGTATATGCCTCGTATGTACACAAGACATACACAAAGAGTCTCCGTGTCTCGTGTGGAGATATGTACACTGTATATACCTCATATTATATATCTCCACACAAAACATATATAAACTAAAAGGGACTAGGACAAGAAAATGGGGTTACCTAGTCTGGTAACTAAACATTCATAAACCAAACTTGGAGCTTGGAGAGTAAACCAATGCCAAAACGATATATAGGGTTTCCTGCCTGAGCAGGGGGTTGGACTAGAAGACCTCCAAGGTCCCTTCCAACTTGGTTATCCTGTTAATAGCTTCCCAGTCCAAAGGCTCAGTCCCAGAGATAGCACCAGACTGTTTTGATACCAAGAGAAGAGAATCTCCGTAGCTGAGGGTTGAACCGTGGGGTCCTTGGTGCGCGCTGAGCGTGACGGTTTCTTTGCAGGCGCTTCATGACCCAACTGTACCCACTAGGTTAGCACCAGCGTGTACTGCGATTAAGTAAACATGTTTTCAGCAGAAAATCCTTCTCATTTCCTCTTTGTGGCACTGAGGGTTCTCAAGCACGGGTCAACCTTAAAAGAAGAAGAAGAAGGGGGTGGGGAAGAGATAAAATATAAGACAAGTCAGAATCGAAAGTAGTTCCGGAACTTTTATTTTAGCCAACTGAACACAAATCAATCTGTTGCGTAGAAACGCAGCTCGGCCATAACGAACCCTTTGTTTTTGTTATTTTCATTTTCATTTTTTTAATTTGTGACTATTTTTGTCCAATAAAGAATTCTGGAAAATTTCGGCAGCTTAGGTCCCCTTTTCATATGTACTTTCCACGTTTAAATTTATTATTTATTAATTAAAATTTACACACCACCCATCTCATTGTTTAAGTGACTCTGGGCGGTTTAAAAGGAAAACGACGATAGAATCCACATTAAAAAAAAAACTGTACATGCTAACCTGACCGAGCCAGGTCTTAAATGCTCTTCCAGAAATTGGGGGCCAAGATATGCCATACTGAGAGAGAGAGAGAAAGGTGAAAGTGACTGGCTGAAAGAGAACTGTAGTCAGTCACTTTCTCTCAGCTCTAGGAAGGAGGTTTTACTTTGGAAAAACCTTGCCAATAAAATTGTAAGGACTTGTCCAGGTAGTCTCTGACAAGCGGACATAAGTGAATGAGAAAAGATATATCATACACATTTGTATATATGCCACCTATATGTCTGTCTGTCTATCTATTTATGCCACCTATAGTACAGTATATATGCCATAAACCTATATGTATGCCACATGTAGTTATGTATATGCCACACATATTATAATTATTATATGCCACAAAGTTGTGTGTGTGTGTGTATATACAGTATATATGTGTGTGTGTATGTATGTATAAAATATAGTGTGCACATATACACACACATACTATTCTATACTATACTACATGCTATATATATACTATATATACTATATATGCTATGTGTGTGTGTATATTATATTGTGCTTTACTATTATCGTGAGCCACCCAGAGCCCAGATTTGGTTGATAGTGAAATGAGCACTATATGAATTTAATAAAATCAAATATAGTACACACACAAACACACACAGAGAGACAGAGGAAAAGACCCTTTTTCTTGGGAAAAAAAAGAGAAGAAAGTGAAGTAAGTGAGGCCTTTTCCCATCTGACGCTCTGGGGCTGGGCAAATGATCCACCTCGCATCACATCATTCCCAGCTGGCACTGTCTAGACCCGATGGGGAGGAATGGAGAGCGCCCGGTTGGGGAAGACTGGTTAAGAGAAAGGAGCTAATTTATTCCTCGGTCACTTGCATCAATCTGGGCCTCCCTCGGCCATCCGAACAGGCGGAATCCCAGATGACTGTTTACATCGTCGCCAAGGGCAACGGCTTCCTTAGCAACCAGCATCCAAGATGGCGCCAGGGAACCTAGGGACCGTTTGGAAAATGGCCGAGACGCCCTTTCCGCCCCTAGGAAACATGGCCGCCAGAATGCTCTGAAACGTCACGAATGCTACATTGGAACCTCGGCGGGGCCTTTCTTAGAAGTGTGATGTTTTCCTCAAAGTAACGAATAGATGGCAATTTAGTGGTTATTATTGTTTATGCGAACAAGGTAGGCATTATGACTCGTGGACTTCAACTCCCAGAATTCCTGAGCCAGCCATGCTGGCTCAGGAATTCTGGGAGTTGAAGTCCACGAGTCATAAAAGAGCCAAGATTGCTTAGCCCTGCCGTAGGCGAATAAGGACGCCTCATCCAAGATGGAAGCGGATCTCCCTTTCCGTTTGCAAAATGGAGTCTGATTTAGCTTCCGGGTCACGCACACCCAAGTCCTCTAACGCCTGGGCCGAAAATGGCGGCTCTCGCAGACGAATGGACGCTATCAATAGCCGGACAATACAATCCGCGTTGTTTTCCAAATGCCGCCCAGCGGTGGTCTCCGGAGAGTAGCTCCAGCGGACGCCTCGACGCTTCGCCCCTATCCAATGTTCTGCCCTTTTCCTGCGAGACGTTCTACATCCGTACAAACATGGCGCCTCCCAGTCAACCGGTGACCGGATGAGGTGGAACTTCCGTTTGGACGATCCAAAAATGGCGCCTCCAGGGCAGGTTTGAACCGTGCACAGTCGGCAAACGAGCACCGCGCAACTCGGGTCTTCTGAATGGCGCTTCCAGTGAACCCGAGCCTGGGTATGGACCTCTTGGAGGCGGGAACGAGCGCGTGTGCACGGGCAGGAACGCGTGTCGAGAGAACGGATGGCTTCTTATTTTGCTTTTGCCGGGGTCGGTTGCGTTGGTTTCAATAGGGCTGCCTTGGGAGGGGATGTGCGGAGACCCAGGTTGCAAAAAGGGACCCTGCCCAACTAACTATCCACTCCTAATATTCCCAGACATTTGAAGGACACCCTCCAGGGAAGACTGACCTCAAATTCCTAATTCAAATTCCTAATTCAGAAAGGTCCAAATTGCACTATAAGCCCCGCGATGGCCCTATTGAGCAGTAAATGGGGTGGGGTGGGGGGTTGGCTAATGAATTAACTGATATCCAGCCCGTTTTGTGGGTGACCGGAACTGCATTTTTCCAACCCCAGCAACTTTTAAGACGGGTGGACTTCAACTCCCAGGATTCCCCAGGCAGCACAGCTAGCTGGGGAATTCTGGGAGTTGAAGTCCATCTGTCTTAAAAGTTGGCAAAGTTGAGAAACAGAAGGGTGAAGGGTCAAAATATGCCCCCTTAACACTGACAGATCTATTGCAACAGTACAGGTAATCGACTTTCAACAGAGGATGGGATGGAATGGGATAGGGCAGGGCAGGGCAGGGCTGGAAGGGATCTTGAAGGTCTTCTAGTCTAGCCCCCTGCTCAAGCAGGAGAGCCTATATAGTACCATCTCAGGCAGGTGATTGTCTAGTCCAGGGGTCTTCAAACTTGGCCCTTTTATGACTTGTGGACTTCAACTCCCAGAATTCCTCAGCCAGCATGGCTGAGGAATTCTGGGAGTTGAAGTCCACAAGTCATAAAAGGGCCAAGTTTGAAGACCCCTGGTCTAGTCTCTTCTTAAAAATCTCTAGTGTTGCAGCGCCCACGATTCCTGGTGGCAAGCTGTTCCACTGGTTGATTATCCTCACTGTCAGGAAGTTTCTCCTTGATTCCAGGTTGCTTCTCTCTTTGATCGGTTTCCAACCATTGTTTCTCGTCCTTCCCTTTGGTGCTTTGGTGAACAGTCTGACCCCCTCTGCCTTGTGGCAGCCCCTCAGATACTGGAATCCATTTGAAGTTACCATGGCGCTGAAAAAAGTGACGTATGACCATTTTTATTTTATTTTATTTTTATTTTTATTACATTTATATACCGCCCTTTCCCTGAGGACTCAGGGTGGTTTACAGGGAATTAAAAATCAAACATACAAAAGTTAAAAACCAAGTTAAAAAATATTAAATTCACCCTGTACTCTTAAAAACCCCAGTTAAAAGTTTTCTCCTCAGCCTGGGCCCGGGAGCTCAAAGAGCCAAGTCTTCAGGCCCCGGCGGAATGATCGGAGGTCGGGGGCAGTTCTCAGCTCCACCGGCAGCTGGTTCCAGAGGGCAGGCGCTCCCACTGAGAAGGCCCTATCCCTGGGTGTCACCCGCCGGCAATCTCTTACCGGCGGAACCCTGAGCAGACCCTCCCTGTGGGAGCGCACTGGGCGAAGGGCGTTTGATGCCGGCAGCAGGTGTTCCCTCAAATAACCCGGACCCAGGCCATGTAAGGCTTTATAGGTGATAACCAGCACCTTGAATTTCACCCGGAGGGCAACCGGAAGCCAATGCAGCTCGCGGAGTAGAGGTGTTACATGGGAGTATCGGGAGACCCCCATTACAACTCGCGCGGTTTTCACACTAATGGCTGTTGCAGCATCTCCATGGCCAAGTGTTCAAAATTTGGAGGCCTCATATTTATGACGGTTCTGACAAAGTCAATGGGGAAGTCTGATTCACTTAACCGTGTTAACTAACTTGAGAGCTGCAGTGATTCACTTAGCAACTGTGGCAAGAAAGGTTGTAAAATGGGGCAAAACTCGCTTAACAAATGTCTCACTTTTGGGGAGTCAAGCTATTCTCCAAGCGCCTGAAGGCAGGACAAGAAGCAACAGATGGAAACTGACCAAAGAGAGAAGCAACCTAGAACTAAGGAGAAACTTCCTGACAGTGAGAACAATTAATCAGTGGAACAACCTGCCTCCAGAAGCGGTGAATGCTCCAACACTGGAAGTTTTTAAGAAGAGACTGGACAGCCTGAGCAGGGGGTTGGACTGGATGACCTCCAAGGTCCCTTTCAAATTTACTATTGTGATTATGACTTAGCAACAGAAAATTTGGGCTCAATTGTGGTCGCAGGTCAAGGACTAATTGTAGTAGGTCCCCCCCCCCTTGCAAAGCACATCCAGAATTTATAAGGCTGTACATCTATACACAATGCAATTGACCCGGGGGAGGGGGGAATAGTATGTTTTTTGTCGTTTTTTTAATTCACATTTTCTTCAATATTTTTGTTTAGTTTTGTTTCATCTCTGTTTAATTTTTTTTTCTTTGGGATTTTGGATTTTAATATATTTTTTTTGAATTCAGTAACATTTCAGGATCCAAGCCAGGTGGTATATGCAGGTCAGTTGCCAAGCATCCGAATTATGATCACGTGACCACAAGGGTCATAAGTCACTTTTTTTCAGTGTCGTCGTAACTTCGAATGATCACCAAATGAACTGCTATAAGACGACCACCCGTATTTTATGGATTGCAATGTTTAATAAAATTGTTTTAAAAAAGGGGGGAAAAATGCACGCAACGGAAGGCTTCTGGGAAGCAAACCCCACACTAATTCTAGTAACCTTGCTTCCACTCTTGCGGTGCTCATTGTTACATTTTAGCTCCCGTTTTTCCTCTGATTCTTTCTCTACTACTCACTCAGCCTGGAGAACACCTCGGTTAATACATTCTGAACCACTTGGAGGCAGTGCAGGACTAGTTTCATTCTGTTTGAAACTTATCAAATATATGTAGCCATAATATTGTAGCTACATACACCTGATGAAGTCCAAAGGGAATAAAACTAGTTGTGTATTGCCTCCTTACAGTCAATATATATGAGGACCCAGATTGTTGGGGGCAATTAAGCTGACTTTGTAATAATGCCGCGGGGGGTGGGGTGGGGGGTGAAAGCCCTAATAAGCAGGCATATACATAGAATGAAGGCTACTGCTAAGCTTGTAAGCCACCCTGTGTCTTCGGAGAAGGGCAGGATATAAATGGAATTAAATATATATATTTATTTTTATTTATTTATTTTAATTCCATTTATATCCCGCCCTTCTCCAAAGACTCAGGGCGGTTTCCAAGCTTAGCAGTAGCCTTCATTCTATGTATATGCCTGCTTATTAGGGCTTTCGCCCCCCCCAAGCGGCATTATTACAAAGTCAGCTTAATTGCCTCCAACAATCTGGGTCCTCATTTTACTTACCTCGGAAGGATGGAAGGCTGAGTCAACCATATATATATATATATATATATATATATATATATATATATATATATATATATATATATATATATATATATATATATATATATATATATATATATATATGATTTTTTTAAAAAAAAAACCACCCAGGAGATACACTGTCTAAAAATCAAGAAATGTCCTTCCCCAACAGGGGTGAAAGATACCTGGTACCTTGTTAAATAAAACTTAATAGAACATCTCTTTCCTTCCTTCCCTGTCTTTCTTTCTTTCTCTTTCTTTCTTTCCTTGCTTCCTTCCTTCTGCTTTCCTCTTCCTTTTTTCTTTCCTTTCCTCCCTCCCTCTTCCCTTCTTCTTTCCCCTTCTCTCTCTTTCTTTTTTCTCTTTCCTTCCTTCCTTTCTGCTTTCCCCTTCTCTTCCTTTTTTTCTTTCCTTTCCTCCCTCCCTCTTCTTCTCTTCCTTCTTTCCCCTTCTCTCTTTTTCTTTCTTTCTTTCCTTGCTTCCTTCCTCCTTCTCTTCCTTTTTTCTTTCCTTTGCACTCTCTCTCACTCTCACTCTCACTTTCTTTCCTTCATATTTCTTAACCACCCATTCCTCTCAGAGATGGGATCTGGGCAGTGTGCAATATAATCAGTAAAATTAACATTAAAATAAAAAAATGTTAATTATTAATTAATAGTTAATTATCCATACCTCTCGGAAAGCATATGAAAAAGGAACACAGGCTTTGTACATCGTTTTTAAAGTTCAGCTCAGCTAGTAGGAGTTTTCTAAGTCTTGTAAAGCTTTGGCTTTACAAGGTTCCCCCGCACATGCGTGCTAGTCGTTTCCGACTCTAGGGGCCGGTGCTCATCTCCGTTTCAAAGCCAAAGAGCCAGCGCTTGTCCGAGGACATCTCCGTGGTCCTGTGGCCGGCATGACTAGACGCCAAAGGCGCACGGAACGCTGTTCCCTTCCCACCGGAGTGATCCCTATTATTCTACTTGCCTTTTTACGTGCTTTCGAACTGCTAGGTTGGCAGAAGCTGGGATGAGTAACAGGCGCTCACTCTGTTACGCGGCACTCGGGATTCGACCCGCCAAACTGCCGACCTTCTGATCGACAAGCTCAGCGTCCTAACCCACTGAGCCACCGCGTCCCTTTTGTGTATGTGTGTGTGTATATCTATCTATCTATCTATCTATCTATCTATCTATCTATCTAAGAGAGAGGGGGGGTGTTAAATGGTTTGCCAAGGACACCAGTTCAGCCATGCGTTTTCTGTCTGGTTTCTCACCCTGTAGGATCCCAGCTTGTGAAATTGGCTCGGAGTTTCCATTGCAGTACCATGAAACTTGCCGGAAGTAAATGGAGAGCAAAGTGAGTGCTATCTATCTATCTATCTATCTATCTATCTATCTATCTATCTATCTATCTATCTATCTATCTATCATATATGTCTATCATTTATCATCTACCATCTATATCATCTATCCATTTATCATTTATCATCTACCATCTGTATTATCTATATCTATCATCTATCCATCTATCATTTATCATCTGTCATCTATATCTATTATCTATGTCTATCTGTCTATCATCTATCTTTTTATCTATCCTCTATATCCAGGTAGTCCTCGAGTTATGACCACAATTGAGCTCAGAATTTATGTTGCTAAGTGTGTCACTTGTTAAGTGAGTTTTGTCCCATTTTTATGTCTTTTCGAGCCACTTTTGGGAAGTGAATCCCTGCAGTTGTTAAATTAGTCACATGGTGGTTAAGTGAATCTGGCTTTCCCCACTGGCTTTGCTCGTCTGAAGGTCGCAAAAGGGGATCACACGACTCTGGGAGGCTGCGACCGTCCTAAGTATGAACCTGTTCTTAAGCATCCAAATGTAAATCACGTGACCGTGGGGGGATGCCGCAACAGTCATAAGTATGAAACATGGTCATGTCACTTTTTCCGGTGCTGTGGTAACTTCGAATGTTTTATTGATTGTAATAAATTGCCTCAGCTAGAGGCAATTCTAGGCTCCTTTCATTCAACAAAAGTAACACCATAAAACATTAAAACGGTAAATAGTCCCAGTGAAATTAATTTAGGAACTAACAAAGATGGGGGAAAGGAAGGGGGCCAGGATGCCCTTGGGCAGGGGTGTCAAACTCAATTTCATTGAGGGCCGCATCAGCATTGCGGTTGCCCTCAAGGGGCTGGGTGGGTGTGGCCTGGGTGGGTGTGGCCTACTGGGTGGGCGTGGCTAGAGTGCGTATGGCCTACTGGGTGGGCATGGCCAGCTCTACATCGTTGGCATCAAGGGTGCCTATGGGGGCCTGGGCAGGAGTGGGACAGATCTGAGGGTCTCTGGCAGAAGGAGGGTCTCTGGGCCAGGGCCAAGGCAGCGGGGGCCGTTCCCTCACTGTTTCCAGGATGGCTTCGCGGGCCACATGAAACCACTTTGCGGGCTGGATCCGTCCCCCGGGCCTTGTGTTTGACATGTCTGCCCTTGGGGCGAAAGAGGTGGGGTCTTATTTGAGTCCAGTGACGTCCTCGGTGCTCTCCGAGGTGGATTGTTTTTCTCTCGCAGACGTTTCACTACCATACTAGGTAACCTGCTCAGGGCTAACGCAAGATTAAACAAGGAGGAAACAACCCAGCTCAGAGAACATCGTGTAGACATTTCATGACCCAACTAAGGCAGAATCATCAGTGCTAGTAGGGAGGGGGTTCTGTGTGAAGGAGGAGGAGGAGGAGGACTGTGGGGTCCTTGGTGCTCTCTGAGCTTGATGGGGGTTTTTTGCAGATATTTCATGACCCAACTAGGGAGCATCATCAGTGCTAGAAGGGAATGGGATTTGTCAGGAGGAGGAGGAGGACTGTGGGGCCCTTACTGTTCTCAGCTTGATTGTTTTTCTCTCGCAGACGTTCCACTACCATACTAGGTAACCTCCTCAAGGCTAGCGCAAGATTAAACACGGGGGAAACAACCCAGCTCAGAGAGCAGCAAAGACCCCCCCCCCAACGTTCAACCCTGAGCTACAAATAGTCTCTTCTGTTGTTATCTTACTCCAGTAACTCCCTTCAGAATGACACGTCCCCTTGGGGCCCCGGAATGATGGGCAGTACCAGGTCTTGTGGCCCTTGTGGAAGGCCAAAAGGGCAGGTTGGGTCTCACCTCAGGGGGCGAGATGCTCCAGAAGGTAGGAGCCACAGCAGAAAAGGCTCTTTTCCTTGACCCAAGGGTTCTGCAACGTGCCCGTCATGGGTAGGGTGTGCCAATCCCATTGGAGTGAGACGGTCCTTAGCTGGAGGGAATTGAATGGAAATGAATCAAGGAGAGAACCAACCTGGAACGAAGGAGAAATTTCCCTACAGGCAGAACAATTAAATCAGTAGGACAAGCGGAGGTGGTTAGCAGCATCAGGTTTCTGGGTGTGCAGCTGTTGAGGCTAGCTTGGTCGCTCAACAGCAGCGCCTGCATTTCTTGCACCGCATGAGAAAAAGCACATCTTCCTTCCCCTGTCCTTGCCACACACTGCGGAGGGACGATCGAGAGCATCCAGTCGTACTGCATTGCCATCTGGTTTGGGAGCCTTCCCAGCTTCGGACAGGAAGGGGGTGCTGAGAGTGGTGAGGACAGCAGAAGAGATCATTGGCAGTTCCCTCCCTTCCATCCAGGATGTGGCACATAAGCGTTGCTTGAGCAGGGTCCGCAAGATTGTGTGGGACGCTACACACGCTCTCCGTGGCCTGTTTTCCTTGTTAGTTCCTGGGAGGGGGCTCCGTGGTCTCCGAAGCAGAATGTCCAAATTCAGTCGCAGTTTTCGTTCCATACAGTAGCAACAAAGATGATTGGGGGACTGGAGGCTAAAACATATAGGGAACGGTTGCTGGAATTGGTCATGTGTAGTTTAACGAAGAGAAGGGTGAGGGGTGATATGATAGCAGTCTTCCAATATCTCAGGGGCTGCCCCAAAGAAGAGGGAGTCAAGCTATTCTCCAAAGCACCCGAAGGCAGGACAAGAAGCAACGGATGGAAACTAGTCAAGGAGAGAAGCAACCTAGAACTAAGGAGAAACTTCCTGACAGTTAGAACAATTTACCAGTGGAACAACCTGCCTCCAGAAGTGGTGAATGCTGGAAATAGTCTCTTCTGTTAAAAAACACTGGAAGTTTTTAAGAAGAGACTGGACAGCCATTTGCCTGAAATGGTACAGGGTTTCCTGCCTGAGCAGGGGGTTGGACTAGATGACCTCCAAGGTCCCTTCCAACTACTACTTCTTCTACTTCTTCTTCTTCTTCTTCTTCTTCTTCTTCTTCTTCTTCTTCTTCTTCTTCTTCTTCTTCTTCTTCTTCTTCTTCTTCTTCTTCTTCTTCTTCTTCTTCTTCTTCTTCTTCTTCTTCTTCTTCTTCTTCTTCTTCCTATTATTATTATTATTATTATTATTATTATTATTATTATTCTGCTATGTATTCGGTGATTAATATTTATATGTTATTTACAGGCAAGGGTGTAGGTCTGTACATATGTTCTATATAGCATGTTTGCATGTGTGTTACGTACATGTACACTTTTGAGAGCAGGCAACAGGAATTCATTTTTAATGTGTGCCAGTGTGCCCACAGTAAAAAAACAAAAAAAATGACAGTAAAGCTTATCTAATCTTATCTTAACTTGCTTCCAGAAGGAAGTTGTGGTTACTCCAACACTGGAAGTTTTTAAGAAGAGACTGGACAAGCATTTATCTGAAATGGTATAGGATAGGTTTTCCTGCTTGAGAAGGGGGTTGGACTAGAAGAGCTCCAGGGTCCCTTCTGACTATTTTGCAGTTTGCTGTGTAGGAAATTGGAAGATGGGAGCTGTTGTGGGGGAGGGGTGTTCAGACCTGAGCAGGCGTGCCAAGCAAAATATTATTTACATTATCGGTAAAGGCAGAATCAAATCCCTTTCATCTGTTAGCAATCGGTTTAATTTCCGAGAGCCGAACAAAACAATTTTGCCTTTCTTTTTTTCCCCCAGGCACGGTCTCCCTATAAATCCAACAGATCGCGGTCCGACCACCGACTTTCCAGATTGGTCTTTTGCTGGTAAATAAACAAACAAACCAGGATGGGGGGGGGAAATGCATTATCTATTGATATTTATACTGCTTTTTTATGCCAGAGCCCCTTAAAGCAACCTGCAAGACGAAAGCAAAATAATAAAAATAAAAGCCAAGCCCCTTTCAGACACCGTTTCAGGAAACAAATGATCACCTTCAAAAAGGATTTTAAAAGGTAAAGGTTCCCCCCGCACATGTGTGCTAGTCGTTTCCGACTCTAGGGGCCGGTGCTCATCTCCCTTTCAAAGCCGAAGAGCCAGCGCTTGTCCGAGGATGTCTTCGTGGTCATGTGGCTGGCATGACTAGACGCCAAAGGCGCACGGAACGCTGTTACCTTCCCACCGTAGTGGTCCCTATTTTTCTACTTGCATTTTTTTTTACGTGCTTTCGAACTGCTAGGTGGCTCAGTGGGTTAGGACGCTGAGCTTGTCGATCAGAAGGTCGGCAGTTTGGCGGGTCGAATCCCGAGTGCCGCGTAACAGAGTGAGCGCCTGTTACTCGTCCCAGCTTCTGCCAACCTAGCAGTTCAAAAAGGATAATCGTGTGGAATTTAGTGGCCCGCTGATTGACCAGGGCCTTGCGGGCGACGGGGAGTTCCAGCTGTATTAAAATGGTTGCGTAGCCCAATTTAAACGGCTGGTCATCACTTTTCAAGCTCTGAAAGGCCTGGATACATCCGAGAATGTCCTGTCAGATTTTATATCTTCTCTGCCAGTGCTGCTAGCATCGGATGTTCTTGCTTGACAACGTAGGGAGATGTAGCCTCCCTTTAACTGGTGCCTTGGTGGAGCAGTGGGCTAATGCCTCCTTAAGTAACACCAGCTGCCCGCAATTAGTGCAGGTTCGCATCCCACCAGGCTCAAGGTTGACTCAGCCTTCCATCCTTCCGAGGTAGGTAAAATGAGGACCCAGATTGTTGGGGGCAATAAGCTGACTTTGTAATAATGCCGCTTGGGGGGGACGAAAGCCCTAACAAGCAGGCATATACATAGAATGAAGGCTACTGCTAAGCTTGTAAAGCTGCCCTGAGTCTTCGGAGAAGGGTGGGATATAAATGGAATTAAAATAAAAATAAATAATATTACTTTTAGAGTTAGAATTAGTGGACGCTGGGGGGAAGTAGGGAGAATGTATCTCAAGAATTTGGCGGGAGGGAAAGTTCGCCTTTTAAACTAATTGGAGAATGTGATTTATGACGTTGAATGAAGGGAGGGAATTGTGCTTGATACAATGTGTTCAGGGGAGGAGAATTCGGATCTTCGCTTCCAATATGTGCATGCCGAAGCCATGCAACTATATTAAAATATTCTTTAAGGTAAACAGTGCCTTGAAGTTCTTTGAAGTACGGCATTTGTCGGAACCATGAAATCCTCGTCCGGAACTGGTCATCGTGAAAGAGTACAAGTAGTCCTCAATTTACATCCATTCGTTTAGCGACCACTTAAAGTTATCGACAGCTCTGAAAGAAAAGTGACTTAGCACGGTTTTTGACACTTGACGGTTTGCAGCGCCCCCGTGATCAAGATACACCTATGGCTGGAAGCAATGATAAAAAAAACATATAGATTTAAAACCAGAGATGTTCTTATTGGGCACGTTACCAAAAATCTATAATAAAGGTAATACATATTTAGTTTTACCTATATTAACAGCAGCTAGGAGAGTATATGCACAATATTGGAAAAAATGAAGAGACTCCTACAGAGGGGAATATCATTTAAAAAATACTGGCGTGCGCAGAAATCGATGAGTTAACATTAAAAATTAAAGAAAAAGAAGAAACAGTACTTTATGACATGGGATTTGTCTTACCAATGGTTAACTGACAGAAACAGAGGTTAGAAAGTTGGAAATATGAGAAAATGTGGATTGTATGAGGAAGATCTATAGCGGATTAGTAAATATTCTGATCGTTATTCAATTAATGTCAGTGTGGAAAATACTGTTTTTAACAATATGACTGCTGTTTCCTAGTACATGATTGTATTTGGATAAGATTCCTATGAATGTGAAGATTGTTATATTCGAATATTTTTATACCTAGACAACACACTGTTCAACACAGAAATGGAATTTTTGATATAATGATAATAATGATAATATCAGCTGCTTGGCAACTGGCATGTATTTATGATGGTTGCAGTGTCTCGCTGTCTCACTTAGCAACAGAACATTTGGGCTCAATTGTCATAAAGGTAAAGGTTCCCCCGCACATGCGTGCTAGTCGTTTCCGACTCTAGGGGCCGGTGCTCATCTCCGTTTCAAAGCCCAGCGCTTGTCCGAGGACGTCTCCGTGGTCATGTGGCCGGCATGAGTAGACGCCAAAGGCGCACGGAACGCTGTTACCTTCCCACCGGAGTGGTCCCTATTTTTCTACTTGCATTTTTACGTGCTTTCGAACTGCTAGGTTGGCAGAAGCTGGGACGAGTAACAGGCGCTCACTCTGTTACGCGGCACTCGGGATTCGACCCGCCAAACTGCCGACCATCTGATCGACAAGCTCAGTGTCCTAACCCACTGAGCCACTGCGTCCCCTATTCAATTGTCATAAGCAGCCATAAATAACAATAACCAGAGTTGGAAGGGACCTGGGAGGTCTTCTAGTCCAACCCCCTGCTCAGGCAGGGAAACCCTAGACCATTTCAGACCAACGGTTGTCCAGTCTCTTCTTAAAAACTTCCAGTGTTGGAGCACTCACCAATTCTGCTGGCAAGCCGTTCCATTGATTAATTTTTCTCATCTCCTTACAGTCTGGGTCAGTTGCCAGGAGCCCAAAATAAATGCTGGAATTGGGGATGTCTAGCGACAGGACAGCCGTCTTCCAATATCTGAAGGTCTGCTCCAAAGAAGAGGGAGTTGAGCTAGACTCCAAAGGGCCAGAAAGGCAGGACAAGAAACAGATCAAGGAGAGAAGCAACCTAAAACTAAGGAGGAATTTCCCGACAGCGAGGACAATTAACCAGTGGAACAACAGCTTGCCTCCAGAAGTTGCGGCTGCCCCATCACTGGAGGTTTTGAAGAAGAGACCGGACAACCCATTTGTCCGAAACGGTATAGGCTCCCTTGCCTGAGCAGTGGGGTTGGACTAGAAGACCTCCAAGGTCCCTTCCAACTCTGTACAGTCTGTGACCGGAGGGGGCAGGATGTCAGAATTTCAAAACTGGGCTGCCATTCCCCTTTTTCAGGGTCCGCCATAACTTCAGATGGTCTTTTTAAGTAACCGGTCATAAGTCGGGGACTCCCTGTACTTCCGCAAGTGTTAGAAGAATCGCCCCGGGCAATCTCAGGAAATCTGCTTGAAGCCCGTGTTCCAGCTGCTGCCTGGCGCAGATGTGTGAACACTGAGAACAGCAGCCTGCATCTTTAATAATGTTGTATATTTCTTTTCCCCCCACCCCTCTCCCCCGGCAGATGGCAGGCCAGCCCCTCCCATGTCAGGCCAACTCCGAAGACAGGAAAAAAACCGGGAGATCGTGGTAAGTACCCGTTCTCACAGCCTCTCTCTCTCTCTCTCTCTCTCTCTCTCTCTCTCTCTCTCTCTCTCTCTCTCTCTCTCTCTCTCTCTCTCTCTCTCTTTCTCTCTCACACACACACACACACCAATTGGTGTCTGTGTCCATGTCTTATAAATCCCAAGGTGTTTTTTTCAGGAGGAAACCAACCTTTCGTGTTTTTCTTCGAAGACCACCCGGCTGAATAGAATAGAGTAACAAGAGTGGGAAGGGACCTTGTGGGTCATCTAGTCCAACCTCCCCCCCCCCCACAAGCTGGAAACCCTACACCACAGGTCTGCAACCCGTGCCTCCGGAGCAGCATGTGGCTCTTTCAGCCGTCTCCTGCGGCTCCCAGTCCTCTGCCTCTGCCATGTGCAGTCCAAAGAAAAAAAAAGGTGGGACTAAAAAAGTTCAACCAATCAATTCAAATATGCAGGGTAGGTGCATATCTCACCTTGGCTCCACTCTTCAGTCAAACCCTGTTCTGTGCATGCGCGCATGTACGCGCATGTGCACACATTTTTTGCGGCTCCCAGTTTTTCCTTTTGTGAGGGAACCGGTTCCGAGTGGCTCTTTCACTGTTTCAGGTTGCTGACCCCTGGTCTACACCATTCCTGACAGATGGCAGTCCGTTCTCTTCTTGAAAGCTTCCAGCGATGAAGCTCTCACAATTTCTGTTCCTCTGCTTGCTTGTTCTCACGGTCAGAAAATTTCTCCTTGTTTCTAGGTTGAATCTCTCCTTGACCAGTTTCCATCCGTTAGTCCTTGTCTGGCCTTTGGGGTGCTTTGGGAAATAGGTTGATTCCCCTCCTCTGTGGCAGCCCCTCAAGTATTAGAACTCTGCTATCATGACTCCCCTGGTCCTTCTCTTCACTAGACTAGCCGTGCCCAGTTCCAGCAACCGTTTTTCATATGTTCTTGCAACTGTCCTTCATATGGTCCCCAGCCTTTTGGGTACCAGGGACCGGTTCCACAGAGCGGGGTTTTTCCACGGACCGGAGAGCGTGTGGTTTTGTGTGCTGTCTGCATCCGGCGGATGGGGCTTTGCTTGTTTGTGCGGACTAGTTGCTGCCATGCTTAAATAGGAGCCAGCCGTGTGCTGCAGCTGCCAAAAAAGCCAACACAATGCTAGGCTGCATTAACAGAGGGATAGACTCAAGATCACGTGAAGTGTTAATTCCACTTTACAAGGCCTTGGTAAGGCCACACTTGGAATACTGCATCCAGTTTTGGTCACCACAATATAAAAAAGATGTTGAGACTCTGGAAAGAGTGCAGAGAAGAGCAACAAAGATGGTTAGGGGACTGGAGGCTAAAACATATAAGGAACGGCTGCTGGAATTGAGTATGTGTAGTTTAATGAAGAGAAGGGTGAGGGGTGACATGACAGCAATTTTCCATTATCTCAGGCGTTTCCACAAAGAAGAGGCAGTCAAGCTACTCTCCAAAGCACCCGTAGACAGGACAAGAAGCAACAGATGGAAACTAATCAAGGAGAGAAGCTTCAGCTGGTGCAGAGTGCAGCTGCACGGGTTGTGATGGGAGCACCCCGATACTCCCATATTACACCCCTCCTGCGTGAGCTGCATTGGCTACCGGTTGCCCTCCGGGTGAGATTTAAGGTGCTGGTACTTACCTTTAAAGCCCTACATGGCTTAGGCCCGGGATACTTGCAGGACCATCTGCTGCCGGGAACAAACTCCCATCGCCCAGTATGCTCACACAGAGAAGGCCTCCTCAGGGTACCGTCAGCTAGGCAATGTCGGCTGGCGACCCCCAGGGGGAGGGCCTTCTCTGTGGGAGCGCCAGCCCTATGGAATCAGCTCCCCCCTGAGCTTCGGATGGCCCAAAATCTCCAATCCTTTCGCCGCGGCCTCAAAACAATCCTATTCCACCAGGCTGACCTGGACTGACAGGCATTTTAATTAATTATATTTACAATCTTTAATTTACTCTTAGTTTTTAATTTTAATTTATTGCACAGATGATTTTAATTTTATTTTTATCTTAATTTCTGTACTTATTATATGTTTTGTTGTTAGCCGCCCTGAGTCCTTCGGGAGATAGGGCGGGATATAAATCCCATAAATAAATAAATAAATAAAACCTGGAACTAAGGACAATTAAATCAGTGAAACCACCTGCCTCCAGAAGCTGTGAATGCTCCAGCACTGGAAGTTTTTAAGAAGAGACGGGACAGCCATTTGTCTGAAATGGCATAGGGTTTCCTGCCTGAGCAGGGGGTTGGACTAGATGATCTGCAAGGTCCCTTCCAAAATAATAATAATAATAATAAAAAGTTGGAAGGAACCTTGGAGGTCTTCTAGTCCAACCCCCTGCTGAGGCAGGAAACCCTATACCATTTCAGACAAATGGCTGTCCAGTCTCTTCTTAAAAATTTCCAGTGTTGGAGCATTCCCAGCTTCTGGAGGCAGGTTGTTCCACTGGTTAATTGTTCTCACTGTCAGGAAGTTCTAGGTGGCTTCTCTCTTTGGTTAGTTTCCATCCGTTGCTTCTTGTCCTTCCTTTGGGTGCTTTGGAGAATAGCTTGACTCCCTCTTCTTTGGGGCAGCCCCTGAGATACTGGAATAACTGCTATCATGTCCCCCCTCATCCTTCTCTTCATTAAACTAGACGTGCCCAATTCCTGCAACCGTTCTTCGTATGTTTTAGCCTCCAGTCCCCTGGAGGGGGAGCATGCGAAGCACATCTCCCCAGCCTGTTTAGCGTCCCTTTTAACGTCCCTTCTCTGATTTTTGGACTTTCAGAGGCGCATAGCCCAGCTCTCGTCAGAACTAGACCACGGAATGAAAAAGTGGGAAGCTAAAATAGAAAAACAGAAAGAAGATCAAGAAGAGAAGCTACGCAAGAGACTTCAGCCGAAAGGAGTCACCCTCCAGCAGCTCCCGAAATAATGGCTTTTCCTTCCTGTGTAATCTCAAGCTTCAATAATTAATAATAATAATTTGATAAATCTATGTATATATTAAATCTATATCTAGGTAGAAATCTATCTTTGGGTAATGAATGTATAAATATACAAATGAAAATCGGTTGCAGGAATTGGGTACGGCCAGTCTAGAGAAAAGAAGGAATTTTTTTGGGTGGGGGGAGAGAACACGATAGCGGTCTTCCGGTATTTGAGGGGCCGCCCCAAAGAAGAGGAGGGGGGGGTCCACCTCTTCTCCAAAGCACCTGAAGGCAGGACAAGAAACAAGGGATGGAAACTCATCAAGAAGAGAAGCAACCTGGAACTAAGGAGAAATTTCCTGACCATGAGGACAATTAACCAGTGGAACAGCTGGCCACCAGGAGTTGTAGGTGCGTCACCACTGGATGTTTTTAAGAAAACATCTGGAATGGTAAATGGAAAACGGCTGGAATGGTAAAGAGTCTCCTGCCTGTGCAGGGGGGGTAGACTGGAAGACCTCCAAGGTCCCAACCCCAAACTCTCTTATTCTCCTCCCCCGCCCTCCTCCTCCTCCTTTTTTAAGAAGAGATTGGACAACCATTTGTCCGGAATGATATAGGGCCTCTTGTTTGAGCAGGGGGTTGGACCAGAAGACCTCCCAAGGTCCCTTCCAGATCTCGTCTGACAGAATCGATGGATGGCTTTTATGTTGGAGAGAACTGGGTGGTCGCTGTTTTCAGCTCATTTTCTCCCTCTTTGTTTATTGATCCAAGGTTGGAAGGGCCTGTGCATCTGCCCTGGCATTTTATCTGCATCGCAAAGCCGTGTGTTCACCAAGGCCCGGCTGCGTAGTTTCAACACGCTGAGTAGTTTCAACACACAGTTGTCACATGCCTTCAATCCAGAGGGTCTTATCTTGCAGAAAGCCTTGCTCTTTTGTTCGTAGGTGGGGAGGAGGACCACAGCACCCTTTTTTTTAACACATATGCACATCCCAATTTAATCTGCAGTTAAAGATTGCTAAACCTCTGCGGCAGGGAAAGGTTCAAGGCTGTATTGGCGAAACAAGTCTTGCCTTCAGGCCTTCTGCAATGTAAACTTTCCAGCAGGAAAGAGTGAGAGCGATCGTTTATTATTATTATTATTATTTTGAACTCCTGCCCTGGAATCAGTTCCCGCGTTCCAACCCCAGATCCTGGCTGCAAGAACAACGGGCCAGGACCACTCAGTCAATCAGAACGGAGCTGGAAGGGACCTTGGAGGTCTTCTAGTCCAGCCCCTTGCTCAAGCAGGAGACCCTACACCAGGGGTAGGCAACCTTGGCTCTTTTGTGACTCGTGGACTTCAACTCCCAGAATTCCTGGCTGGCTGGGGCAGGGGTAGGCAACCTGGGCTCTTTTGTGACTCGTGGACTTCAACTCCCAGAATTCCTGAGGCGCCCACGCTGAGGGGAAAGGGAGAGGTTTCCAAGCTGAGCCACACTGGCTCAGGAATTCTGGGAGTTGAAGTCCACAAGTCATGAAGGGGCCAAAGTTTCCCTCATGCTGGCTCAGGAATTCTGGGAGTTGAAGTCCACGAGTCATGAAGGGGCCAAAGTTTCCCTCATGCTGGCTCAGGAATTCTGGGAGTTTATTTATCTTTTTTTTAATTCCATTTATATCCCGCCCTTCTCCGAAGACTCAGGGCGGCTTACAAGCTTAGCAGTAGCCTTCATTCTATGTATATGCCTGCTTATTAGGGCTTTCATACACCCCCCAAGCGGCATTATTACAAAGTCAGCTTAATTGCCCCCAACAATCTGGGTCCTCATTTTACCTACCTCGGAAGGATGGAAGGCTGAGTCAACCTTGAGCCTGGTGGGATGCGAACCTGCACTAATTGCAGGCAGCTGGTGTTACTTAAAGAGGCATTAGCCCACTGCTCCACCAAGGCTGTGGAAGTTGAAGTCCACGAGTCATGAAGGGGCCAAAGTTTCCCTCATGCTGGCTCAGGAATTCTGGGAGTTGAAGTCCACGAGTCATGAAGGGGCCAAAGTTTCCCTCATGCTGGCTCAGGAATTCTGGGAGTTGAAGTCCACGAGTCATGAAGGGGCCAAAGTTTCCCTCATGCTGGCTCAGGAATTCTGGGAGTTGAAGTCCACGAGTCATGAAGGGGCCAAAGTTTCCCTCATGCTGGCTCAGGAATTCTGGGAGTTGAAGTCCACGAGTCATAAAAGAGCCAAGGTTGCCTACCCCTGGCCTACACCATTTCAGACAGTTGGCTGTCTGGTCTCTTCTTTAAAAATAGGAGGAGGAGGAGGATAAGGGAGGGGGCCTTTGGAGGTCTTCTAGTCCAACCCCCTACCCAAGCAGGAGACCCTATACCAGACATGTCAAACTCGCGACGTCACGTGACATTGCGCAAAATATCGGGACGGTTTGGCCATTGCCGGCAATGGAGTGGGCGCAGCTTCCGCATGACGCATCCCAGCCCGTGGGCCGGCAGTTTGACACCCCTGCCCTATGTTGTTGTTGTTGTTAGTTGCGAAGTCGTGTCCGACCCATCGCGACCCTATGGACAATGTTCCTCCAGGCCTTCCTGTCCTCTACCATCTTCAGTAGTCCATTTAAGCTCACGCCTACTGCTTCAGTGACTCCATCCAGCCACCTCATTCTCCATCGTCCCCTTCTTCTCTTGCCCTCAATCTTTCCCAGCATTAGGCTCTTCTCCAGTGAGTCCTTCCTTCTCATTAGATGGCCAAAGTATTTGAGTTTTAGCTTCAGGATCTGGCCTTCTAAAGAGCAGTCAGGGTGGATCTCCTCTAGGACTGACCGGTTTGATCGCCTTGCAGTCCAAGGGACTTGCAGGAGTCTTCTCCAGCACCAGAGTTCAAAGGCTTCAATTCTTTGGCGCTCAGCCTTTCTTATGGTCCAGCTTTCACTGCCATACATTGCAACTGGGAAGACCATAGCCTTGACTATACGCACTTTTGTTGACAGGGTGATGTCTCTGCTTTTTAGTGTGCTGTCTAGATTTGCCATGGCTTTCCTCCCCAGGAGCAAGCGTCTTTTAATTTCTTGGCTACAGTCCCCATCTGCAGTGATCTTGGAGCCCAGGAAAATAAAATCTGTCACTACCTCCATTTCTTCCCCATCTATTTGCCAGGACCCCTGCCCTATACCATTCCAGAAAAGTAGCTGTCCAGTCTCCTCTTAAAAGCCTCCAGTGTTTGGAGCACCCACAATTTCTGGTGGCCAGCTGTTCCACTGGTTAATTGTTCTCACGGTCAGGAAGCTTCTCCTTCGTTCTAGGTTGCTTCTCTCCTTGGTTAGTTTCCATCCGTTGTTTCTCGTCCTGCCTTCAGGCGCTTTGGAGAATCGGTGGACCCCCCAAACACACACACACTTCCTTGGGGCAGCCCCTCAAATATCAGAAGACTGCCTTGTCTTCCTTTTCTCTAGACTGGCCATACCCAAGTCCTGCAGACGTTCTTCGTCCGTTTTTGTCTGCAGGCCTTTCATCATCTTAGCTGCTCTTCTTGGCACTTTTTCCCCTCAAAGTCTCAACATCTTTTTTTTTTTTTTTTACCGTGCTGACCAAAACTGGATGCAGGATTCCAGGTGTGGCCTTAACGGAGGCTTTATAAAGCAGTAACTCCGGGGCGCCCGGAGAATCGAGGTATCCACAAAAGGTTTAAAAGTTTAAAACATCTTGGCTCCGTGCAGACAAAAGCCCGGGGGGAGAGGCCGAAAATGGGAGGCTTTGCCAGGAAAGAGATGCATCCAGCTGGCTAAAGGAGGAGAGATTTTGGAAACATTTAGGAAATCCCATCTTGGCTGAAAAATAAAAAAGCAGCAGCCAGATTTGCAGGAATGTGGGATTCTTTTCTGCAGAAGACCTGCCTGAGCTCTCTTTCCATCCATGGGGGGGGGGGGTTGTCCCTGTAAACTTCCCCCCCCCCCGCCTGCTCTGGCCCTAGGGAAACTTCTGCCTGCCAGAACTCAAGTCACAAGACCCTATGAAGGAAAATAGGAGCTGGGATGAGGCATGCATTCTTCCCATATCCTAAAGGATTTCTTTTCTTTTCCGCTCCTTCGGTGCAAAACGACATTTTCCATCCCAGCTTTTTTTTTTCCTCACTCGAAAATGAGGAGAAAAAGCTTTGGATTTTTCTTTATTTTCTTGCAGAGGTGATGTGTGTGTGTGGGGGGGGGGCACACTCAATTTAAATTGATTAAACCCGAAGTTGATGCAAGACACACCATTTCTGCCCTACAATTTGGGCTCAGCCAGGCTGTCCCAAACAGGAGCCTTGCCAGGTTTTCCCCCGTTTAATTCATCCTCGCTGTGGCTCAGCACGATGGGCTTTGTTGCTCCGTCCGTTTGGAAGCCCCCTCCCCCCCTTCCTGGCCAGCTCCTTCCCACCCCCCCCCACCCCACCCCCGGCTTTTCATCTTTGTGATTCCCTTCCTGTCTCCACCGCTCAACATCTGGAGCCTTAATGGGCGTTGAGCTTTTTCAATACAGCAACTCTGGATGCCAAATTTAAGCCAGCGGCTTAAATTTGCTGTTGCTTCAAATTTAAATTTTGCTGTTAAATTTAAATGTAAATTTTGCTGTTGCTTTGCTCTTGTTATTTCCATCTTGAATTTTTTTGGCGTGTGTGTGTGTGTGTGTGTGTGTGTGTGGAGGTGGAGAAGATCTGCATGGCTGCTCAGCCCTATAGGATCTTGGTGTGTGGGGGTGTGTGTGTGTGTGTGGGGTGTAAAGCAATCTCTTTGCCCTTTTGCTCCAGCCCTATAGGATCTGGGTGTGTGTGTGTGTGTGTGTGTGTGTGTGTGTGTGTGTGTGTAAAACAATCTCTTTGCCCTTTTGCTTCCCGATTGGTCATTCCCGCCTTGCTAATTCCATCTGTGTTTTGAACACAATTTTTTTTTCCTCCTACAGAAGGAGGGGTGGGGGTGCCTCTGTAATTGCTTCCAGATGTGACAACCGCAAACACAGGGATGAGATCAACGCTGGAGTCTTGAGCTAAGCGCACGAGATCCTCCGCCAGGGTGGCCAAGCCGGGGAGGGGCGAAGTCACACCTCTTGCTGGGACAAGGCCTGTTCAGGTCCCACACGTAAGGGCCAGCTCAGCGCTTCCAGCGGCGGTTCTCTGCTTCGCCCCTCCTTCCTCTTTCCTTCCCCCAAATTTCACCCCAGTTGAGCTCCTGGCTGGTCTTGATGCAGCCCCTGAGCTGAGCAAACGCTTCCCCCCCCTCCTCCTTCCACCCTCCCCGCCGAATTATCCCTGACTCAGTCGAATTGAGGGCAAAATTGCAGTTGCATCAGCAGAGACAGGATACAGGGGGTGTGTGTCTGTCTCTGTATGTGTGTGTGTGTGTGTGTCTCACGCATCCATCTCTGGAAACCTGATTTTAAGAAGAAAAAATTAGATGGTACGATGAGAGAGAAAGAGATGTGTGTCTTCGTGTGTGTGAGAGAGAGAAGGAGACAGATAAGATAATGATTGATAGATGAGAGAGATGAGATAAATAGAAATGTTAGAGATGATAGATTGATATAGATGATAATTAGATGTAGAAGTAGAGATAATGATATAATGATGAGATAGATGATAGACATAAGGGATAAGAATTGTTAAGTGTTAGAGATAATGATAGATTGATAGATATACATAATTAGATCTAGGATAGATATAGATTAGATAATGATACTCATAGATGATCATTAGATGTAGCTCTAGATGGGATAGATAGATAGATAGATAGATAGATAGATAGATAGATAGATAGATAGATAGATAGATAGATAGATAGATAGATAGATAGATAGATAGATAGATGGATGGATGGATGGATGGATGGATGGATGGATGGATGGATGGATGGATGGATGGAAAGACAGATAGATGTGTGAGGCCACATGCAGGCATCCAGCGACCACAATTTATGACTATTTTTCCCAAAAAACAAGGCACCCATTGTGGGGCGTTTGCTTAAAAAGCGCAAAATTTACTTAACCATTATGGTGATTTGCTTAACGACTGCCACATTTCCCATTATTTGCAGGATTCCCATGATCACAATGACTGAGTTTTGGGGCATATTTTTGGCCAGAAACCCGAGTTCAACTTCCAGTTTCTGGAGAAAAAACTGCCAACGGGTATAATAGGTGCATTGATGGCTCATAAAATCAGGCAGGGTCACAGGGTGACCCGCCACGACTTACGACCATAATCCCAAGACCAATTATGACCATAAGTCAAGGAATTTTCTGTAAGATGCACAAGAAAAAAACACTTTTTCAAGCTTCAGTTCCTTGAACCTGTAGCGAAACTCAAGACCACAGCATCCTGGCCATGTGCGGAGTGCCACGCCAACACAGCTGACTCTCGCCTCGCTCGCTCACTATATCATCTATCTATCCATCAGCCTCCCTTCCCCTAACACACACGCAATGACACACAAAAAGAAACACACAAACAGAGAACTTCCCAGAATTGTCACATAGCTGTTTTTTTGCAAAGCAAAATACCAGGAAAAGTTATTTCAAAATAAACATTACACAATAGGATGGAGAAGGATGGCAATTAACCCACGGGACTGCCATCTCATGTTTACAGGGGGAAAAATAGCCTAGTAGTTGTTTGGCTAGAATGGGGGTTGAGCATTTTAGTTCTGAAAAGAAAAAATGGAAGGAGGGAGGGAGGGAAAGAAAGAGAGAGGGAGGGAGGGAGGGAGGGAGGGAGGGAGGGAGGAAAGAAAGGGAAAGAAGGAAGGGGAGGGAGGAAAGGAAAGATAAAAGGAAGAGAAGGAAGGAAGGGAAGGGGGAGGGAGGAAAAGGGAAGAAGGGGAAAGGGAAGGAAAGGGAGGAAAAGGAAAGAAGGAAGAGAGGAGGGAGGGAGGAAAAGGGAAGAAAGAAAGGAAGAGAAGGGGAAAAAAGGGAAGAGAGGAAAAGGAAAGAAGGAAGAGAAAGGGAAAGAAGGAAGAGAGCAGGGAGGGAGGAAAAGGGAAGAAAGAAAGGAAGAGAAGGGGAAAGAAGGGAAGAGAGGAAAAGGAAAGAAGGAAGAGAAAGGGAAAGAAGGAAGAGAGGAGGGAGGGAGGGAGGAAAAGGGAAGAAAGAAGGGGAAAGGGAAGGAAAGGGAGGAAAAGGAAGGAAGAGGAGAGCAGGGAGGGAGGAAAAGGGAAGAAAGAAAGGAAGAGAAGGGGAAAGAAGGGAAGAGAGGAACAGGAAAGAAGGAAGAGAAAGGGAAAGAAGGAAGAGAGGAGGGAGGGAGGGAGGAAAAGGGAAGAAAGAAGGGGAAAGGGAAGGAAAGGGAGGAAAAGGAAAGAAGGAAGAGAGCAGGGAGGGAGGAAAAGGGAAGAAAGAAAGGAAGAGAAGGGGAAAGAAGGGAAGAGAGGAAAAGGAAAGAAGGAAGAGAAAGGGAAAGAAGGAAGAGAGGAGGGAGGGAGGAAAAGGGAAGAAAGAAGGGGAAAGGGAAGGAAAGGGAGGAAAAGGAAAGAAGGAAGAGAGCAGGGAGGGAGGAAAAGGGAAGAAAGAAAGGAAGAGAAGGGGAAAGAAGGGAAGAGAGGAAAAGGAAAGAAGGAAGAGAAAGGGAAAGAAGGAAGAGAGGAGGGAGGGAGGGAGGAAAAGGGAAGAAAGAAGGGGAAAGGGAAGGAAAGGGAGGAAAAGGAAAGAAGGAAGAGAGGAGGGAGGGAGGAAAAGGGAAGAAAGAAAGGAAGAGAAGGGGAAAGAAGGGAAGAGAGGAAAAGGAAAGAAGGAAGAGAAAGGGAAAGAAGGAAGAGAGGAGGGAGGGAGGGAGGAAAAGGGAAGAAAGAAGGGGAAAGGGAAGGAAAGGGAGGAAAAGGAAAGAAGGAAGAGAGCAGGGAGGGAGGAAAAGGGAAGAAAGAAAGGAAGAGAAGGGGAAAGAAGGGAAGAGAGGAAAAGGAAAGAAGGAAGAGAAAGGGAAAGAAGGAAGAGAGGAGGGAGGGAGGAAAAGGGAAGAAAGAAGGGGAAAGGGAAGGAAAGGGAGGAAAAGGAAGGGAGAGGAGGGAGGGAGGAAAAGGGAAGAGAGGAAAATGGAATGAGAAACAGGAAGTGCACAACCTTCAAGCTTTTTGTTATTTTTAATGCCTCTATCTCAACTTTGGATCTAAGCTGTGCCAAGATTATTAGTACACAACGTAATTTTGGCAGGAATAAGCGATCAGTTCATCTGGGGGTTTGTTTTTGTGTGTGTGTGTGTGTGTGTGTGTGGAATTTGTGCAAACCCGTAAACAGCCCGCCTCTACCCAGTCGCTCCCAGTTAAACTCAAATAACCCACCCCGAGTTCAAGCCGGAATCAGTTGTGTGAAATGGGGGGGGGCGGGTGAGGTCGGTGTGTGTGTGTGTGTGGAAAGGCCTTGAGCTTTATCCAAACTTTAACCCCCAAATTGTAGCTTCGGATTGATCGAAGACACGTCACGCAAGACGTTCCTCTGGATAGGCCGGACTACCACACCCATCCCCCTCACCGTGGCCACACATTAAGAGGGCGCCTTGGATAGCCGTGTTTCTTGTCAATTTCGGAGGGCGGAGGCGATGCTGAAGTATTTTGAGTCTTTCCTAAAACTCTTTTCCTCTGCCAACTTTTGTGGAAAACATTTTCCACAAAATTAATCGCAAACGGACCGCAGGTGGTTGTCCACTTACCGCCACAATCCAGCCCCAAAATTTACGTGGCTGAGTGAAACATTGGTTAAGTGACTCTGGTCCCGTTTTACGACCTTCCTGACCCCGGTCGTTAAGTGAACCACTGCAGTTGTTCAATTAGTAACGCGGTTGATCGATGAATCCGGATTCACCACCACCACCACCATTGACTCTGCTTCTCAGAAGGTCGCAAAAGAGGATCGCGTGACCCGGGGAACACGGCGACGGTCGTAAATGCGAATAGACTGTCAAAACATTTCTGTTCCTAAGGGAGACAGAGGTTAAGTGAATTTTGCCCCGTTTTGCAACCCTTATTCAGTGAATCACCGCCGTTGTTAAGTGAGTAACACCGTTGTTAAGTGAATCTGGCTTTCCACGTTGACTTTGCTTGTCAGGATGTGCCCTCCAGGACCGTCATAAGCGTGAATCAGGTGCCAAACAACCGAATTTTGATCACGTGACATGATGGGGATGCTCCAACGGTTGTGTTGAAAACGGTCTTAAGTCCCTTTTTTCAGCCCCGTTGTAACTATGAACAGTAGCTAAATGAACTGTTGTTAAGGCGAGGACTCACTATTTTTCCCTCCAAAGGAAAAAATAAATCACACTTTATACTACTTTTGAAAAAGAGGGGAAAATCCAGCATTTATTATTTTTCTTTAAAAAAAAAAGAAAAAGGGGGAGAAATATCTTGGGGGGCTTCTTTTTTTCCATAACAACAAAAAAGTTTTTTTTTTTAAAGTAACAAAACAGTCCCAGCCTAACTTAGGCAAGGGGGGACCAAGCAAAATAAATCTTTTAAAACTTCCAGCGTTTCGAGTCCATTTCCACCCCGAAATGGTGTGGGGTTTTTTTTATTATTATTGCTAACATTAAAAGGAATAACAGAATGGAAACAGCCTACATTACAGGCTGCACCCATTTGACATATATATATATATATCGATTTGAAAGAACGGGTGTTTATTATTAATAACAAAATAATAATAAAAGTAGAACAATAAACAATATTAAACCCCCCACCCACCCACAAACAATTTGATCGTTAAACACAGTTTAATTCCGTTCGAAGACCCTTTGAAAACACTTATATAAATCACCCACCCAGTGCCCTTATTAAAAATGCTCTGAGCAAAAATGGGCAGGATGTAAGGCACCCAGTTCCCGGCCTGCAGGATTTTAATATTGTCCTCCTATGCCTATTCTATTTCCCCAATCCCGTTAATGTGCTATTTTTAATCCCTTGGATGTTGTTTTTTATTTATTTATTTATTTAAAAAAGGCATTTCTGTATAATAATTAAAATTACATACTTAAAAAAAATAATCAAGACACAGGATCGTTAAGGCAGTTTGAGGCAGTTCTCTGGTGCGATTCATCTCTCCTGCCCACCCCGAGTTTTGCAAAACGCTGCTTTCGGTTTCGTGTTCGCAGAATCTGGAATGGATTTTAAGGCAAGGGTCCCCACGCTTGGCCACTTTAAGACAGTGGCCAAGGAAGGGACCCCTGTTTTAAAGGACAACTATGAACATCAGGCCAGTGTCGTCTGATGGGGAAGTTAACACTTCCAGAAGCGGCCCTGCCAACGTCTGGATTTGGCTGGTCAACCTCATCACCAGTCAGGTGCCCTCCAGATATTGAAGGACTCCATCCCAAAATTCTTGGCCAAAACAAGTTTTGAGAAATGAGTCCCAACTTGGGGTGTCCATGGGAGTGGTTAAAAAAAAAAATCAAGATGGCAGTCAATGGCGGCACCCATCTTGACTTTTTGGACCACCCTGGATCTCAACATCTGGAAGGTACCAAGATGGGACAACTGGTCTGGGCAAACATCTTCTGTAGGCCACATAATCTTGGTCCCTCCCTCCCTCCCTCTCTCAAACATGCCCCATTTTCCAATATGATCAAGGTACCAATGGTCCACTCCATTATGTCATGAGGAAAGCTCGGCTTGCCCCCTTCCCACCTGACGGTTAGGCCCTTTATGAGTCTTCGTTGCCCCTCCCCAAGAAAAGTTGGCGTTTGGGACAGGCCCTCCAAGCCTAGCATCCCACCCATTTTCCTCCCTGCTGTTTCTGATTGGTAGACCCCCCCATCACCGGTCAGCACACGGTTCCTCCTTCCCTCGCCGAATGGAACGAGAAGATCCCTTTTGGAACACCGTAATTCCTTTCCAGATCTATGATCTCTAGATTTGAGCTCTAGAATGCTTCACCCACCGACGGGCCAAAACCTGCAACTTCCCTACCCATTGTGGTTTGGTTCGGCAACGCCGATGAGATGGTGCTCCACCATTTGCCCTTGGGAGGAAGGACCAGCAAGATGGCAACCAGTTTTAGATTGAAATTCCACAACGCAGTCAGGGAGAACTAACATTATTTGCGGTATGGACTTCTGCCCACCAGTTTTGCAAGAGGGAAAGGTCATTAAGTATGTCCTTAGTGATAATCCGAGGTCAACAGATGTCACCGTGCAAGAAGGTAGCCATGAGGTTGGCCTAGCCATAACCCCTGTAGAGTAGCCTCCTCAACTTTCTGCCTCGTTGGATGAATTAAGGAGTGTGCTCCGCACACCCGCTTGCCCAGTGGGGTAAGAATGGATAATGGAAACACCATGAGAGGGAAAGAGAAGCAGAGCGAAAGACAGGAAGGAAAGAAGGAGTAGGTCAACAAGGCAGAGGACCAACATGGTCAAGGAAACCTCTTGGAGAGAGAACGTGGCTGACGGCATCAAGGAGACGAGATGGACCACAGGTTGGATGGAAAAATGGACGAAGAAGCAGGGGAGAGAGGGGCGCCGGGACAGGATGACCCAAAAGGTGGCAACAAGGGAACCGGACCCGAATTGTGACAGGCAGGTAGACAGGGAGTAAAGCAGGTGAGACCTGTCCTCCTTAGACATCATCTCAAAGGCCGGTCACACCTTGTCCAGCAGAGACCGCTGGCAATAGAGCAACCGTTTGGGTGTGCCGTAACGCTTGAAGATCAAAATGGCGACTCCGACGGCGCAGATGGTGAGGAGCAGCAAGATGGGGATCACCACCGCGGCGGCGTTGAGCCCGCCTTCCTCGGCATTGTCCACCTCAATAATGATGACTTCTTCTCCCTCGCGACGGTCGTCAGTCGTGCATCCCATCCAGTCTCGCAGCACCGACTTGGGGTACCCCGGCTCTACTTTCAGTTTCTCGTTGTTAAACTTCCAGTAACGGTCACCCTTGTAGAAGTAGGTGAAGGCTATCGAGGGAAAACAAGGAAGAACAGACACGGGAGAGTAAGAACATGGTGGTACGTTAAATGAGAAATAGTGACGACCATTTTAAATATGGGATAGTGTGTGTTTTCCCTTTAAATCAGGGGTGAGGAGACTATGGCCTTTTTATGACTTGTGGAGTTCAACTCCCAGAATTCTGGAGCCAGCCATGCTGGTTCAGGAATTCTGGGAGTTGAAGTCCACAAATCAAAGGGGGCCCTAGTTCCCCACCCCTGTTCTAATCCATCTTCCTGGTTCAGGAATTCTGGGATTTGAAGTCCGCAAGTCATAAGGGGGGGGGGGCATAGTTCCCCAACCCTGTTCTAATCCATCTTGCTGGCTGAGGAATTCTGGGAGCTGAAGTCCACAAGTCATAAGGAGGGGCCATAGTTCCCCACCCGTTTTCTAATCCATCTTGCTGGTTCAGGGGCATAGTTCCCACCTCTGCTTTAAAATAAATGATCATTTCAGAATTTGTAATGCCAGAAGGAGAATCATGGGAATGAAATACAGGTAGTTCTCGACTTATAACTTTCCCTTTAGTAACTGTCTGAAGTTATAATGACCCTGAGTAATGACCATTTTTCACATTTACGACCACTGCAGCATCCCCACAGTGATGTGACCAAAATTCAGATGCTTGGCAACTGGTTCATATTTATGATGGTCGCAGCATCCCAAGGTCACGTCTTGCGACCTTCGGACAAACAAAGTCAATGGGGAAGCAATAGTCACTTAACAACCGTGTAACTAACTTAATAACTGTCGTGATTCACTTAACCACTGTGGCAAGAAAGGTTGTAAAATGAGGCAAAATTCACTTAACAACGGTCTTGCTTAGCCACAGAAATTTTGGGCTCAAGTTGTGATCATAAATCGAGGACTACCTGTAAGCAAAATTCAGAACCCAAAATATGTGGCCAAAATAAAAGTTCCAAATTTGATATTACTGGAAAAAATATTTTTAGACGAAATGAGTTTTGACCAGGTTGAACCTAGACACTGATTTTTTTTTAATGCGAATTCAATTACGCTTTAAAAAAATCACCCTGCTTGATTCTTATCAATTATTCTGAACACTAAAAGGTTTGGACACCTCATTTGCATTTCATATAAGAAATCTGCAGAGAGATATTTTGGTTGAACACAAAAGGAAGAGTGGATTGCCAATGCATATTTTGAGAAATTCTGGTCCTACTTTTAAGCAAGACTTCCAAATTTGGGCGAGAAAGGAAGGCTGCTTTTTTCCAAATAAGGAAAATGATGAAGATAAACATAAGTCAGCCCATTTATGAATAATCGTTACTAATAGACGGTGAATTGTTTTATGGAGGCACACATTAAGGCAACGTCAAGAGGCACCAGAAATTTTTCATCGGGGTGGAAATGACTGTTAGCCACACATCTGCGTTCCTATCGGTAAATATAAACTGGAGATGAATTAAATATGAGTTTGAGGCTCTTAAAGGCACCTTCAAAGATGTAGGCAGAACGCTTGCTTGGAAAATGTGAATTCACGGGAAGCCACTGGGTTTCGTTGCTTTGATTTAAGACCGTTCAAAGGCAAAATTGAATCCAATTTAATTGTATACTGCTCAAAAAAAATAAAGGGAACAGAAAATAAGACATCCTACTATTAAATACAGTACATTGTGTTGTTTAAGTGTTCCCTTTATTTTTTTTTTTGAGCAGTATATTTGTTGCATTTGGCTAAATCAATTTCAATTTTCATCCGGGTTCCGTTCATTTCTGGGTCCCATCACAGCAGTTAGAAACCAAATGCAACCTTGGCTTGGAAGTCGGAATGAACTGGAACGAAGGGGAGGAGAACCAGTGGAATTAAAACTTATAAAAGAAGGAAGCCGAAACATCAAGAGTTTCCTGATAATACGAGCTGTTAAAGAGAGTGGAACAGCTTGCCACATGAAATTATGGGTTCTGTTGTGATTCAGGGTCAGCCTGTGGGTTCGGCAGTTGGGTCGGATGACTCAGAGGAGGAGGAGGGGGGTGTTGAAGACCTTGCTGAGGGGGTTGAAGATCTTGCTGATGAGAGCCCTCAGCCAGGCCCCTCCCACTTGGTCACCACGGAGACCCAGCTGTGTGAGCCTGACAGCGTGGATGAAGATGACCCACAGCTGGCCCTGTTCAAGGACGCCCGACGCAGGAGGCAGTCAATTAGGAGTAAACAGAGGAAGGCAATGGGGCTTCTCGGAAGGAGGCAGAGAGAAGCCACGCCCTGAACTCTATATAAGGGGAATGTGTGGGGAGGGCTGGTTTGCTGAAGGCAACCACTTGGATAGTTCATGTTTCTTAAAGCTCCTGTTTCTTGGTTCGTGTCTTGTTTGTTTTTGAAGCTATAAATTTGGCAGGCGTAATTCCAGCCTCCTGCCGTTTGTAAAGGGGTTGTCCCTGCCTTTTCTGCAGGGCCGGTAGCAGGCTGGTACAGAACAGGTTCACCATCTCTTCAGACCGAGGCTGAACGTGGCAGTGAAACTGCACCAACCAAGGATTTCAACTAGATGATCTCTAAAGTTCCTTCTAACTCAAAGGTTCTAGAAAAAAACAACTATGTTGCTGTCTTAAGGCGTTCTCCCCCAAATTATTCGGCGTCCTAACAGGAGAGGTAGCGAAGAATGACTTCTGCAATTATAAGGAGAACTATTATTGGGCCAGAAGCACCATGTGGATTAACATCTTGATTTGCCCATGAGAGTCATTGGCAAACTTTGGAGTGGACATTTTCTTGCAGTCAAACCTACCTCGCAGGGGTGTTGTAGGGATTTCTTCATGGCAGGCCAAATTGATTCTTGTGTGGTATTAAAAACCAATCTACCCCAGCTTCAAAGCCTCAGCATTTCTCAACCTCATCGATTTTAAGATGCGTGGACTTCCACTCCCCTTGCTGGCTGGGGAATTCTGGGAGTGGAAGTCCACACATCTTAAAAGTTGATGAGGTTGAGAAACACTGTTTTAGATCACTCAGCTGGGCCAAAAAACCAGCATGAAGCAGCCAATCAGCCTTCCCCAAGCAGCCCTCTTGTGTTGTCCAACACATGCTCTTATCACATCTATGGACGCTCAGTCATTCAACTCATGGTTGTTCCATAGGACCTTTTTCAAAAGGCAACTGGACTTGGTTTTTCCTTGAAGATGTTTCGCTTCTCATCCAAGAAGCTTCTTCGGTTCTGACTGAATGGTTGTTGGCACCCTTTCTGAGAGTTGTTGAGGCCACTTGGAGGTTTATCTGCGTCCTCAGGGTCATTTGAATAGTTCCACACCCATTTGCACCCTGATTCAGGTGACCTCGAGGGCACAGGTAAACCTCCAAGTGGCCTCAACGGCTCTGAGAGAGAATACTAATGACCAGATGACTGCAAAGGAATGTAAATCTTTCCAATCTCCACCATTCTGTCAGAACTGAAGACGCTTCTTGGATGAGAAGCGAAATGTTTTCAAGGGAAAACAAAGACAGTCCAGTCGCCTTTGGAAAAAACAGCCTTTGGGATATCCTCTTTATCACCCACCCAACATGGTGGATGGGAATTTTTTACTCTCAGCAGTAGGGGGCCTTGATCCAAAAAATAGTAGATAGTGGGAACGCTACTGACGGTAGAAAAACAGTTTCTTTTCAGCTGTCTTGTTGAGGGATCTTAATTTTCGCCCCCCCTTTTTTTAATTAATCTCACCTTCATCGTTGCCCATAAATGCACCCCGGGGGGAATCAGGAATCCCCCCCCAGACATCAATGTTCTTGGGGTAATCCGCATCAACCGATCGGCTCTCCTCATTGAAGCGATAATACCTGCATCGTGAAAAGAGAATGTTGGGATCCAGTGCAGAGAGGAAGAGTCGGAGGAAAAAGAGGCTGATTTAAGGGTGGGTGGACTAGAAGACCTCAAGGGAGCCTTTCAACTCTATGATTCTACGATGGGCGCAGTGGTTACAATGCGGTACTGCAAGCTAACTCACTGCTCACTAAAGGAGTTTGTTTCTCACCCGGTCAAGGTTGACTCAGCCTTCCATCCTTCCGAGGTCGGTAAAATGAGGACCCAGATTGTTGGGGGCAATAGGCTGACTCTGTAAACCGCTTAGAGAGGGCTGTAAAGCACTGTGAAGCGGTATATAAGTCTATTGCTACTGCCCTTCCTTCCTTCCTCCCTCCCTCCCTTCCTTTTCATTTCCTTCCTTCCTTCCCTCTCAGTGGTTACGATGCAGTATTGCAGGCAAACTCTGCCCATTGCAAGCAGTTCGATTCTGACCAGCTCAAGGTGGACTCAGCCTTCCATCCTTCCGAGGTCAGTAAAATGAGGACCCAGATTGTTGGGGGCAATAGGCTGACTCTGTAAACCGCTTAGAGAGGATTGTAAAGCACTGTGAAGTGGTATATAAGTCTATTGCTACTGCCCTTCCTTCCTTCCCTCCCAGTGGTTAGAATGCAGTATTGCAGGCTAATTCTGCCGACTGCCAGGAGTTCGATTCTCACCGGGTCAAGGTTGACTCAGCCTTCCATCCTTCCGAGGTCGGTAAAATGAGGACCCAGATTGGGCGGGGGGGCAATAGGCTGAGTCCGTAAACTGCTTAGAGAGGGCTGTAAAAGCCCTGTCAAGTGGTATATAAATCCATTGCTACTGCCCTTTCTTCCTCCCTCCCTTCCTTCCTCCCTCTCTCCCTTCCTCCCTCCCAGTGGTTAGAACGCAAACTTGCAGGCTAATTCTGCCGACTGCCAGGAGTTCAATCCTGACCGGCTCAAAGTTGAACTCAGCCTTTCATCCTTCTGAGGTCAATAAAATGAGGAGCTAGATTGTTGGGGGACAATATGCCGATTCTGTGAACCGCTCAGAGAGGGCTGCAAAGCACTAGGAAGTGGCATATAAGTCCAAGTGCTGTTGCTATGGGACCGTGTGGGAAATTGACCCACGCTTCACAAAAAAATCTTCAAGCCAACTGCAGTGTCAACCATTCAATCCTTAGCGACCTTCCGACAAGCACAGTCAATGCGGAATGTGGAACTTCACAACTGCACTTAACACCTGCGCCAAGAAAGGGCGTAAAATGGGGCAAACGTTACTTCACAACTCCCTGACGTAGCAACGGGCTCCAATCAAGGACTACCAGTACTAATACACCAGGACAATCCTTTTTCCCCAGCTGAACAGGAGCGAAGATTGTAAATATTTTGCCAACTCACTTATTTCCCCGGAAAAAGTAGGTTTTTCCACTTGGCATCCAGAAAAGGGCAGCATCAATCCGGTCCGTGGGAAGTCTCCTTCCTAACTCCTTGATATGTTTGGGGTATCCCGGTTCCAAGTTGGCTTCGTTGAACACCCAATGTTTGTCTCCTGCAAGGAGAAGAAAGTCCATCAGTCATGCTACTTACCACTGCTGCTTGTTTTTTTTTTTAAATACACCCAAAGCGGTTGGGCATGTCTAGTCTACTCAAAAGAAGGACTAGGGGTGACATGATAGCAGTATTTCAGCATTTGAGGGGGTCAACGTATTCTCCAAAGCACCAGAAGTCAGGACAAGAAGCAACAGATTGAAACCGCTGCAGGAGAGAAGCAACCTGGATCTAAGGAGAAACTTCCTAACAGTGAGAACAATCAGCCAGTGGAACAACTTGCCTCCAGAAGTTGTGGGTGCTCCAACACTGGAGGTTTTTAAGATGACATTGGAAAGCCATCTGTCTGGAATGGAATTAGGGTCTCCTGCTTGAGGGGGTTGGACTAGAAGACCTCCCAGGTCCCTTCCAACTCTGTTATTCTATTAGTCTAACAAAGAGAAGGACTAGGGGTGACATGACAGCAGCATTCCAGTTTTTGAGAGGCTGCCCTAAAGAAGAAGGGGTCAAACTATTCTCCAAAGCACCAGAGGGCAGGACAAGAAACCACAGTTGGAAACTGACCAAAGAGAGAAGCAACCTGGAATTAAGGACAAACTTCCTGACAGTGAGGACAATCAACCAGTGGAACAGCTTGCCCCCGGAAATCGTAGGCGCTCCATCACTGGTGGTTTTTAAGAGATTGGACAGCCATTTGTCTGGAATGGTATAGGGTCTCCCACGTCAGCAAGGGGCTGGACTAGAAGACCTCAGATCCCTCCCAACTCTGTTATTCTGTTATGTCCTGTTAAGCCTCTGATTCATTTAACGTCAGATTGAAAAATGAATAACTGAAGCCCCGAGGTATTATGTAATTGGCGTGGCTTCATTTTTTTTCACTGAAATGTACCAACCAAACGACAAAGTAAATTTGGTGTCCCTGTACACGGAGTCCTCAACTTACAACCGTTCAGCTGGTACAGAATGCAGCTGCACGAGTTCTTTTGGGGGTCTCCCGATACTCCCATATTACACCTCTGCTCCGTGAGCTGCACTGGCTTCCAGTTGCCTTCCGGGTGAAATTCAAGGTGCTGGTGATGACATACAAAGCCCTACATGGCATGGGTCCGGATTACCTACGGGAGCACCTACTGCCGGCGTCAACGTCCCTCCGTCCTGTACGTTCCCACAGAGAGGGCCTCCTCAGGGTGCCACCGGTCAGAGAATGTCGGCTGGTGACCCCCAGGGGGAGAGCATTCTCGGTGGGTGCACCAATCCTTTGGAACCGCTTACCGGCTGAACTCCGGATGGCCCCCGACCTTCGCTCCTTCCGGCGTGATCTAAAAACTTATCTATTCGAACAAGCCGGCCTGGCCTGATGAGTTTGGGTTTTAACATTACTTTAACTAACCTACAACATTGGGCAGAATCATTCAACTTTAAATCTTGTAACCTGTATTCTTATTTTTATTGCCCTGTACACCGCCCTGAGTCCTTCAGGAGAAGGGCGGTATATAAATCAAATAAATCAAATAAATAAATAAATAAATAAATTTAGTGACCGTTCGAAGTTACGATGACACGGAAAAAAAGTGACCGAGGACCGTTTTTCACACTTGGGAATGCCGCGAAGGTTGTTGTGTAAGTGTGAAAAATGGTCCTCGGTCACTTTTTTTCAGCGTCGTCCCAACTTCGATCGGTCACTAAATGAACAAGGTCACATTGAAGGCTCAGTTTGCAAAAAAAAAAAAAAACAACAACAACCAGGAGACCATGTTGTAGAGAAGGAGAAAGGATTTAAATTTGTCTTTAACACTCTTTTATCATTCTGCTAGTCCTTCTTGGTCAAACGCGACGCCCTTCCAGAAGCAAAAATATAATCCACCAACCTTTGAAGAAGACGAATTTCCCGTCTTTCCTCTCGTAGGCTGTGTTGATTGAGGAAGGAAGACCAACCCAAAACTGACCGATAGGGAGAGGATATCCATCTATTACACGGTTGTTGCGTACTCGCCAAAACCATTTATCCTGGAAAAAAAAACATGAAACATTACGTCGGCATCTCTTTGTTTCGTTTCAACAGTCAAATTGTGCAAATGAAAAGAACACATCGGCAGTGGGGTTTTTCCTCAGGATATTCAACTCTTAAGTGCCTTCGTGTCCAAAATTGTTAAACACAGATGGCATAGATCTGTGGCGGTATGTAGCCGACCTGGGTTGAGTCTGTAACTGTAAGAAAGGTCAGTTTGGTCTAACGGTTAAGGCACCAGGCTAGAAAGCAGGAGACGGTGAGTGCTAGTTCCTCCTTAGGCATGAAAGCCAGCTAGGTGACTTTGGGCCAATCACTGGGAGACAGTGAGTTTTAGTCCCGCCTTAGACATGAATTCCGAATGTGTGACTTTGGGCCAATCACCGGGAGACAGAGAGTTCTAGTCTTGCCTTAGGCACGAACACCGACTGGGTGACTAGGCCAATCACTGGGAGACAGTGAGTTTTAGTCCCGCCTTAGACATGAATTCCGAATGTGTGACTTTGGGCCAATCACCGGGAGACAGAGAGTTCTAGTCTTGCCTTAGGCACGAACACCGTCTGGGTGACTTTGGGCCAATCACTGGGAGACAGTGAGTTTTAGTCCCGCCTTAGACATGAATTCCGAATGTGTGACTTTGGGCCAATCACCGGGAGACAGAGAGTTCTAGTCTTGCCTTAGGCACAAACACCGTCTGGGTGACTTTGGGCCAATCACTGGGAGACAGTGAGTTTTAGTCCCGCCTTAGACATGAATTCCGAATGTGTGACTTTGGGCCAATCACCGGGAGACAGAGAGTTCTAGTCTTGCCTTAGGCAAGAACACCGACTGGGTGACTAGGCCAATCACTGGGAGACAGTGAGTTTTAGTCCCGCCTTAGGCATGAACGCCAATGGGGGGTGGCTTTGGGTCAATCACCAGGAGACAGAGCTCTGGTCTTGCCTTAGGCAGGAACGCCAACTGGGTGGCTGTGGGCCATTCACCAGGAGTTGGGGAGTTCTAGTCCCATCTTAGGCATGAAAACCAGTGTGCTTTTCCTTGGGAAATTCAACTCTGACCTTCGCATCCAAAATCACTAAATATAAACAGCATAGAACAGGGATAGGTGGTTGATTGTCACACAGTGACCCAACGACATGCGGCCGTAATTGCAGGCTCACTGACAGTCGTAAGTCAAGGACTATCTGTAATTCAGATGAGGTTTAAGCAACCTTTTCTAATAAGAGAAACATGTGGTACTACCGTGTTTCCCCGAAAATAAGACCGGGTCTTATTATTATTTTTTTGCCTCCAAAAGAGGCACCAGGTCTTATTTTCTGGGTAGGCCTTACCTCACCTCCAGCAATGACAGCCCCACCCAGCTGGTCCACTTCTTCTGGGGCCGAAGTTCTGCAGCTGCATTCGGGCCTGCGTTTTGCAGTCAGGCCTTTCCAGAAGGCCTAAGCAGCCGAGTACCGAGCTATGGATTCAATCCATAGCTTGGTGCTCAGCTGCAGATCTCTTATAGAACCGAGCTACAGATTGAACCCACAGCTTGGTTCTTGGGGGCAGAGGCCTTCCAGAAAGGCCTGTGACTGAGAAATGCAAGCCTGGCTGTACAAGAGGCCTCAGAAGAAGAAGTGGGCTAGCGAGGAGGCTTGGCTGCAAGGTGAGTAGGGGCGAAGCGGATGGGGCAGCTTCACCCACCACCCCTGCCCTAGCTTGATTTTTAGGTCTGTGCCTCGCCCCAAAATTGGGCTTATTTTTGGGGTAGGACTTATATTAGGCCAACCCCCCAAAATCAAGCTAGGGCTTATTGTTGATGTAGGCCTTACTTTCGGAGAAACACGGCAGCAACCCATCAGTGGCTAATTACATGGAAATATGTGCTAGGTCGCTTGCAAAATATAATTTTTTCAAAAAAAACAACCCGCAGAATTCAGGTTGCAGAATTCTGCACCATGCGGAATTACGGAAAGGGTCCAAAATCAAAAACGTGCGTCTCCCACCCACCCAACACCCTTCCTCTCTGCTTGGCAACGCTAGATGCCTTCAAACATCTCACCTTAAAGACGAACATCTCGCCCCGGAGTACCGCAATGGTGTCAAACCGTCCGTCGCAGATGTTGGGGCCGTAGGTCGGGTTCTTGGGGGGCCGATGAGGGTTTCGGGGTTTCGGAGTAGTGCGAGGGATCGGGGGAGGCTTGGTGGGATGGCCAACTTCAGATCCTGAAGATAAGGAAGGAAAGGGTTGGTCCGAAGCTTAACCTGAATTCCAAAAACCTGAGATGGCTGATGGGCTAGAAGCTTCTCTAACTGGCTGTCCTCCCTATGGGCCATCTCCTGGGTCCACAACCCCCACTTGAGAATGATGGAGGTTGAATCCAACTCAGGATGGGTTCTAGAGTGAAGAACTCTGTTCTAGGAATTGAGAAACCCAGTTACGACTAGTCAAATCTCCCTCTAGCAAGGATTGAAAGCAAACCTTCCTATTCTGGACATTCTGGATTTGACCAAAAACCAAAAGCTATATCTGAATTCGTGTTTGAGGAAGAAGAGAGAAAAAAACCAAGGAGGATCTCATGAAGGTTTGGTGGCAAGCTACTCTCGGGTCCATTTCTTTCTTTTTTCCCCCTATTTCATGTCTTTATTTTTTTTTGTTTATCCTAAGCTCTGTATAGCACTGCTTACCTCCAAAAGAATACCACGATGGGCACGTGTGTAATCAAACTATTCCTGACCAACTGGGTGATCTTTTTTTATTCACACCTGTCAACAGGCAAGGTACACATAATTTCTAACAGAGCCTCTAGCCAGCTCAGTGCCAGATAATACAAGTTTTTGTTTTTTATTTCAGCCTGAGCAAAGCAAAGATGGGGAAAAAAAAACAACGTTGTCATCATGAATGGTGGAAGTAGACCAGCAATTATGGCCACAATTTACTTGAATCTAATCCAGATGGGAGGCATTGAAAGAAGCACGTGCCCCCCCCCACCTGGATTAGATTTAATGGTCTCCATACTTGTTACTGTTGGAAATGTAAAAAAAAAACCCGTCCCAAAGGTGTTTTTTTTTGTTCAGGAGGCAACTGGACTTCCTTGTTTTTCCTTTGAAGACATTTCATTTCTCATCCAAGAAGCTTCTTCAGCTCTGACTGAATGGTGGAGGATGGAAGAATTTATACTCCTTGCAGACAGCTGGTCATTTGCCTTCTGTTAGAGAGTCGTTGAGGCCACCTGGATGCCACCTCTGTGTCAAAATTGAACCCTTTTTCAACAAAGGGGGAGGGATACGGCATCCTCTATCTCCAGTCTACCGCACACAGTCCTTTCAGCAGTTCCAAGAAGGCTCCACACCCATTTACACAACTCAGGTGACCCTGAGGACACAGACAAACCTCCAAGCGGTCTCAGTGGCTCCCTAAAAGAATGCAAATCGCCAGCTGTCTGCAAGGAGTATAAATCCTCCCATCCTTCACCATCCAGTCAGAGTTGAAGAAGCTTCTTGGATGAGAAGCGAAACATTTTCAAAGGAAAAACAAGAAAGTCCAGTTGCATCTTTGGGACAACCATGACCTGGATGACTGAGAATCTCCACAGAGGTCAAAGAAAATGAACGAAAAAACGAACGAAAAAAAAAATAAAATCTGATGGAGGAATCAGGAGATCACTGTGGGATTGCAAAAGTCGTACCGTAAAGTTGTTGTATGCCGCGCCGGTCATCTTCTGGCAGTTCAAAGTTCTCCGTGTCCATCCACTGGTAGAAAGGAGCCATGATGGCGGAAGGGTCATTTGAATGCTCTAACCCCAGTGCGTGACCCAACTCATGGACGGCGACCAGGAAAATGTCATTTCCTGAAAGGCAGAGGGTAGGAAATGAGCCCAGGGCCATAAACGCTGATGAAAACCCTACCTCATCCTTCAGCTGTTGCAACTTCCCTCAACCTTGGTGGAGCAGTGGGCTAATGCCTCCTTAAGTAACACCAGCTGCCTGCAATTAGTGCAGGTTTGAGTCCCACCAGGCTCAAGGTTGACTCAGCCTTCCATCCTTCCGAGGTAGGTAAAATGAGGACCCAGATTGTTGGGGGCAATAAGCTGACTTTGTAATAATGCCGCTTGGGGTGTGTGTGAAAGCCCTAATAAGCAGGCATATACATAGAATGAAGGCTATTGCTAAGCACATTGATTTGTGCTTCTTAGATTGTAAGCCGCCCTGAGTCTTCGGAGAAGGGCGGGATATAAATGGGATAAAAAAACAAAACACCTGGAGGAACGTCGGAAGAGAGAGAGATTGCTTTATAGCAGGAAATCAGGACAACGCAGCTCAACAAAACTTTGGGGATGTGGAGGATGGAGCCTCTCCTAGGGTCATCCCCAGCATCCTGACCCCAAAGCTCACAGGGGGTGGGGAAAAGGGGAACTGAGAACGTGGCCGAGGAAGTCTGGAGAAGTGGAAAAGAGAAGCTACGTTCTGCTGAGTCTCGAGCGAGTGAGTAGCGGGGATGGGATTAACCACGGATGGATCACCATCTGTGAGTCATCTGCATAGTCTCTCTGGCTTCCAGGTTCCCCCAAGGGAGGAAACCACCTAGAATAGAATAGAGAGTGGAGCTGGAAGGGACCTTGGAGGTCTTCCAGTCCAGCCCCCTGCTTAAGCAGGAGAACCTCTACCATTTCAGACAAGTGGTTGTCCAGTCTCTTCTTAAAAGCCTCCAGTGACGGAAGCAACTACAACTTCCGGAGGCAAGTTAATTGTCCTCACTGTTAGGAAGTTTCTCCGTGATCCCAGGGTGCTCATCTCCTTGATTAGTTCCCATCCATTGCTTCTTGGCCTGCCTTCGGGCGCTTTGGAGAATAAACTGACACCCCCACCCCACCCCTCTCCTTGTGGCAGCCCCTCAAATCCTGGAAGACCGCTATCATGTCCCCAACCCCCAGTCCTTCATTTCTCCAGACCAGCCACTCTCAAATTCTGCAACCATTCTGCCTATGTTTTAGTCTCCAGGCCTTTTATCATCTTAGCTGCTCTTCTCTGCACTTTTTTTAAAAGTCTCAACATCTGTTTTGCAATATGGTGACCAAAGCCAGATGCAGGATTCCCGTTGTGGCCTTACTAAAGCGGTACTAATACTTCCCGTGAGGTATTAGGACCTCTTAACATCCTCCTTAACATCCGTATAGTCAAGGCTATGGTTTTCCCAGTTGCAATGTATGGCAGTGAAAGTTGGACCATAAGAAAGGCTGAGCGTCAAAGAATCGAGGCCTTTGAACTGGTGCTGGAGAAGACTCCTGCGAGTCCCTTGGACTGCAAGGCGATCAAACCGGTCAGTCCTAGAGGAGATCAACCCTGACTGCTCTTTAGAAGGCCAGATCCTGAAGTGGAAACTCAAATCCTTTGGCCACCTAATGAGAAGGAAGGACTCACTGGAGAAGAGCCTAATGCTGGGAAAGGTTGAGGGCAAGAGAAGAAGGGGATGACAGAGAACGAGGTGGCTGGATGGAGTCACTGAAGCAGTAGGCGTGAGCCTAAATGGACTCCAGAAGATGGTAGAGGACAGGAAGGCCTGGAGGAACGTTGTCCATGGAGTTGCGATGGGTCGAACAGAACTTTGCAACTAACAACAACAACATCCTCCTCAAGACTGCCCCCCACAATTCCACCCTCACCGCTAAGGTCATCATTCCGAGAGGTCCAAGGTTCGGCCGCATCGAAGTGAGTGTCGCCACCGATGTGGGGCCCCGGGAAGTAGGCATGAGCCAGGAAGCCACCTTCGCCGTCAAACGGGGTGCTATCTCCATGGAAGCCATCGGCAAAGAAGATCATGATGTCCGCCTGTGTTTCGCGGCCGTCCCGCACAGCCGCGTAAGGCACCTCACGGAAACGCAACGGCGTGACCGACTGCCAGACACGGAAGGCCCGTCGGATAGCGGCAAAGGTGGCTTGCTCGCCAACCTTGGGTGTGTAGTTCTGGATGCTGCAATAGAGGCAAAAAATGAGGTCCTAGAGCCAGGGCTGAGTACATCCCACAGTCTTACATCCCTAACCAGGATGTACAAACTGGGTTTCCTCCACACAACAGCCATTTTGTTTCTTTAATGGAAAGACAACTTGTCTACTGCTAGGATCCTTCATAACACACAGCATTGTGTCCTCCACCCTAATGTTATCTATCTATCTCAGGACTTCAGCTGCCAGAATTGCCAACTAGCATTCCATAAATTCATAGAAAGGAAGGGTGGAAGGGGTTTTACAGATCATCTAGTCTAACCCCCTGCTCAGGGTAGAAATTCATTCTTTTGAGGTTGTAGTTGCACCACAGCTGAAGAACCTCAGGCTAGCAAAGCTGCTTTGATGTGTTTGTTACATTAACCGACTCACTTTTTGCCCCCAGCCTCAATTTTTCAACTGTCCCAATGCCTCCATTCTCAGCCTTATTAATTGATACTCCATCTTCTTTTGATATCTTTGATCGTCGCTTTTAACATCTCCAAAAGTTAATGAGGAAGGTACAAGAAATCTTATGGGAAAACTGAGAATCTGGACTTGTAAGATCTAGTGCAGTGTTTCAGTTTAAGATGGGTGGACTTCAACTCCCAGAATTCCCCAGACAGGAAGTCCAACCTTGGCAACTTTAAGATGGGTGGACTTCAACACCCAGAATTCCCTAGCCAGGAAGCCCAGCCTTAGCAGCTTTAAGATGGGTGGACTTCAACTCCCAGAATTCCCCATCCAGGAAATCCAACCTCAACAATTTTAAGATGGGTGGAGTTCAACTCCCACAATTCCCCAGCCAGCAAGAAACACTGATTGTTTTCTATTTTAAGGCTTCTAGTCCTCATGTTTGTGCCAAAATATGTTAAAAGCCACCCTGATGTTTGGGACAGGAAAGAACTGAAATCTACGGAGCGACAAGATTTCAAATTAACTCTCATTCCATGCCCTGTTCTCTAGCTTCTTCTTCTCTTTGCCCCTTATCCAAAATTTAACAAAAATAACAGCAGCTTCCAACTTACCAGAAGGTAAGATCCATTTGCTGCCACTTGAAACCCTGAATCGCGTAGCGCCGGCGCCTCACGTTGGCTTTAATTTCTGCTCCAAATTTATCTGGGACACCACAACGAGGCCTCTTCATAGCCCTAGAAGAAGAAAACAACGCACAGAAAATTAGAAGTTTGCAAGAAGTGGATTCTTGGTTCCCGGATGCTCTTTTGCACCATTCAGAGAAATTTCAGCTCACAACTGCTGAAAAGTAATCTATTTCCCCACTTAAGAGAGGGCAGAAAGTGTGGCCGTCCCCTCCCGTTCAGAAGGGGGCAAATAGAGGCGGCTTATTTGATGGCAGTACTTAGGCAATCAGGGCTGAGTTCGTGAAGGCAAGGGAGGGCAGTTTGGTCTAGTGGTTAAGGCACCAAGCTAGAAAATGGGAGACTGTGAGTTCTAGTCCCACCCTAGGCATGAAAGCCAGCTGGGTCACTTTGGGCCAATCACCAGGAGACAGTGTGTTCTAGAAGCCAGGTGGGTGACTTTGGGCCAATCACCAGGAGACGGTGAGTTCTAGTCTCACCTTAGACACAAACGCCGTCTGGGTGACTTCAGGCCAATCACCAGGAGATGGTGAGTTCTAGTCCCACCTCAGGCATGAAAGCCAGGTGGGTGACTTTGGGCCAATCACCAGGAGGCAGTGAGTTCTAGTCTCACCCTAGATACAAATGCCAACTGGGTGACTTTAGGCCAATCACCAGGAGACGGTGAGTTCTAGTCTCACCCTTAGATACAAATGCCAACTGGGTGACTTTAGGCCAATCACCAGGAGGCGGTGAGTTCTAGTCTCACCTTAGATACAAACGCCGTCTGGGTGACTTCAGGCCAATCACCAGGAGGCAGTGAGTTCTAGTCTCACCCTAGATACAAATGCCAGCTGGGTGACTTCAGGCCAATCACCAGGAGGCAGTGAGTTCTAGTCTCACCCTAGATACAAATGCCAGCTGGGTGACTTTAGGCCAATCACCAGGAGGCAGTGAGTTCTAGTCTCACCTTAGATACAAACGCCGTCTGGGTGACTTCAGGCCAATCACCAGGAGGCAGTGAGTTCTAGTCTCACCCTAGATACAAATGCCAGCTGGGTGACTTTAGGCCAATCACCAGGAGACGGTGAGTTCTAGTCTCTCCTTAGCCACGAAAGCCAGCAGGGTGACAATGGGCCAGTCCCCCTCTCTCAACCCAAGCCATCCCTTAGGAGGAATAGGAGGAAAATGAAGTGTTTGGACATGTGTTATTTGCAAAAAAAATAATAAAGGCGAGATACAGATGAATAAATAAACAGGGTCACACCAAGATAGAATTCGGGAAAGCAGCCAGGTAGATCCGTAAGACGGAAAGTCACCTGGGCAAGCTGAACAAAAACCATCTCGGAAGACCCCTCCCATTACCGGAAGTCAGGGAAAACCATCAGAGTCACGATGACTCTCGAACACAAACTCTGATTAATTCTTAACTCACCAGAAAGCTTAAGGAAGGCTTAATGGATGCTTTGGCCTAAATTAAGAAGTGGGAAGTACTCTGTATTTCCAGGGGCACAACGAAACCTGAGTTTTAGCTGCACAAATGTGACTGTCCTTCCCTAAGCCAATAATTGAGATTTTGGGCGTGGGGGGGGGTAGGTCTGTAGTGGAGAGCAGTTTAAGATAGAAGGAGGGGAGGCGGGAGATGAGAGGAAGAGGAGGAGGAGGAAGAGGAGAAAGAAAGAAAGAGAGTGTGTCAATGTTTGCAGAAAGAAAGAAAGAAAGAAAGAAAGAAAGAAAGAAAGAAAGAAAGAAAGAAAGAAAGAAAGAGTCAATGTTTGCAGAAAGAAAGAGAGAGGAAGGAAGGAAGGAAGGAAGGAAGGAAGGAAGGAAGGAAGGAAGGAAGGAAGGAAGGAAGGAAGGAAGGAAGGAAGGATCACTTCCATATTGTTCCCAAGAAAAATGCATAGATTTGTTTATTTTATTTTATTTTATTTTATTATATTTTTATAATTAAGTTCAGGAACTCAGAGCAATGGAAAAAAATGCATAATTTATACTGGATAGATTCCATTGATCGTACACCACCCTGAAGAATTCTTGCTTTTGTTGCCGCAGCTCCTAAATCCAATTTCAGGTTTTGCCTTTCTCTGACCCTAGAATATTTTTTTAGCCTGACATGCCAGAAATTGTTAAACATAGCAACGTTCTCTATTCTTCTGAACTGTTGACTGATTCTGCATCTATTTCTAAACTGTAAAGCCTGCAGGGGACTGACACCACTCATTCCTCCTAAAGTACCATGCACGCAAATAGAACCACATAAATAATGACCTAACCATTTCTAAACAGACACACAACCACAGAGTCAAGTCCCAAATGAATCTTTTCCAAACTACTAGCTATAAGCCTCAACCTGCAGTTCGATTCTCACAGGCTCAAGGTTGACTCAGCCTTCCATCCTTCCAAAGTCAGTAAAATGAGGACCTACATTCTGGGGGGGGAGGGGGGGCGGCGGTGGGTGGCAATAGGCCGACTTTGTAAACCGCTTAGAGAGGGTTGTAAAAGCTCCGTGAAACGGTATGTAAGTCTTAAGTGCTATTGGTGGTTCTAAAGAAAAAGTGGTATATGTTATCAGCATTTGCCTGTTCTGGAAAAGACTTGAGAAAAATGGATAGATAGATGGATAGATGGATAGATAGATAGATAGATAGATAGATAGATAGATAGATAGATAGATAGATAGATAGATAGATAGATAGATAGATAGATAGATAGATAGATAGATAGATAGATAGATAGATATAGATAGATAGATAGATAGATAGATAGATAGATAGATAGATAGATAGATAGATAGATAGATAGATAGATAGACAGACAGACAGACAGACAGACAGACAGACAGACAGGGATGGATGGATGGATGGATGATAGATATATGACAGAAACAGAAAAATGAAGACAGCTAGAGAGAGATGAAAAGTAATAGATAGCAAATGTAGGGGATGGATGGATGGACAGAAAAATGGAAATAGACAAAGAGGAAAATAGAGATAAAGGTGGAGATAGATAAGCAAAATGGAGATAGATAGATAGATAGATAGATAGATAGATAGATAGATAGATAGATAGATAGATAGACAGACAGACAGACAGACAGACAGACAGACAGACAGACAGACAGACAAAAATGAAGATAGGTAGAGACAAAAAACAGAGAACTAGGTGGCTGGATGGAGTCACTGAAGCAGTAGACGTGAGCTTAAATGGACTCCAGAAGATGGTAGAGGACAGGAAGGCCCGGAGGAACATTATCCATGGGGTCGCGATGGGTCGGACACGACTTCGCAGCTAACAACAACAACAACAACGAGACAAAAAAGATAGCAAAATGTAGATGATTGACAGAAAAATGGAAATAGATACAGATATCAAAATAGAGATAGATAACCAAACTGGAAAGATAAATTAGATGATGATAGATAGATAGATGATAGATAGATAGATAGATAGATAGATAGATAGATAGATAGATAGATAGATGATAGATAGATAGACAGACAGATGGATAGCAAAATGGAGAGAGAGACTGAGAAAGAGCACACAAAATGGAGATATAGATAAGATATTTGCATTTGTCGGAACCATGACACAGAGAGACAAAACAGCCATGCTGGATAAAACCTAACCCATCATTCATAGTCAACTTAACTTGTCTGGGTGTTGAAGCTCAGACATCTTTAAATTGCTAAGAGTGAAAAACACGACCTAACGCTAAAGAAGAATTCTTCCTCTTCATCCCAGATGTTCCTTCTTTTATTTATTTATTGTCTGAGTAACAAAATGGCCACTGACCCAACGGCCTACAGCAAGGAAGTTTTTCCTCCTGTCCAAAAGGGACCGAATGACTTTTAGTTAGGTCCAAAATAAATCCCGGCGACGGTCACCCCTTCGGCCCGCCCCAGCGCAGTGTTGACTAATCTCAAGCCATCATCTCCTGTCTGAAGCTGCTCCCAGATTTATTTCCAATTCCCCCCTGCTTTGCCCCTTTGCCAAGTTCTTGTGGTATGGAGTCCCACTGGTCAACTCTAACCTCACCAGACACTAGTTGCTTTGTAGGCTTGCCAAGGGCCACCCCAACACAGGATGCCCTGTAGCCACGCTGCCCACTCGCCAAGGCTGGGGCTTCGCATCTGGTTCCCCTCCATCGACACACAACCACAGCCCTGTTCTTCCCCCCCCCCCCCACCAAGTGACATCATCATCCGAGGTGGTTTCATAACGTCTCCTGCTGACTGCCAGCCTTGTGGCAAGCCTTAGAGAACTTCTTAGAAAAAAAGCCAATTTCTGGGTTTTCGTGCCCTGTTTTTCCAGCAAGGGCCTTCGGATCTAAGCCACAATGGATCCCTTGCTCTCCGATTCACACGGATTCCCGAAGGTTCTCCTCTGTTCTCTGGGGCCTCCAGTAAAACAAAAGTCAGCCATCTTAACTCATTCCTGAGGGGGTGCTTGATGCTCTCTGAGCTTGGTGGTTTTCTTGCAGACGTTTCATGACCCAAACTAGGGAACGTCATTAATGCTAGTTAACAAGCTAGGGAACATCATCAGGAGCACTGATGTTCCCTAGTTTGGGTCATGAGACATCTGCAAGAAAACCACCAAGCTCGGAGAGCACCAAGGACCCCATGCTCTTCTTCTTCCTCCTCTTCTCCGCAAACCCCACTCCCTTCTAGCACTGATGATGTTCCCTAGTTGGGTCATGAAACATCTGCAAGAAAGCAGCCAAGTTTAGAGGGCAACAAAGATCCCACAGTAGACGTTGTCCTCCTCCTCCTCCTCCTCCTCCTCCTCCTCCTCTCCACAAAACCCATTCCCGTCTAGCACTGATGATATTCCCTAGTTGGGTCATGAAATCTCTGCAAGAAAGCAACCAAGCTCAGAGAACTCCAAGGATCCCACAGTCCTCCCCAACCTTCCCATCTCCTCCTCCTCCTCCTCCTCCTCTTCCTCCTCCTCCTCCTCTTGCTTCACTCCAGAAACCCCACTCCCTTCTAGCACTGATGATATTCCCTGGTTGGGTCACAAAATGTCTGCAAAAAACCAACCAAGCTCAGAGAGCACCAAGGACCTCACAGTCCTCCTTCTCTTCAACTTCCTCCTCCTCCTCCTCCTCCTCTCCACAAATCCCATTCCCGTCTAGCACTGATGATATTCCCTAGTTTGGGTCATGAAACATCTGCAAGAAAGCAACCAAGCTCAGAAAGCACCAAGGACCATCAAGTCAGATGTCGTCTCCTCCTCCTCCCCCTCCCCCTCCTCTCTGCAAACCCCACTCCTTTCTAGCACTGAGGATATTCCCTAGTTGGGTCATGAAATGTCTACAAAAAACCAGCCAAGCTTAGAGAGCACCAAGGACCCCCCTCATTTCAACCCCAAGCTACAAATTGTTGTTGTTAGCTGCGAAGTCATGTCCGACCCATCGCGACCCTATGGACAACGAACCTTGGACCTCTCGGAATGATGACCTTAGCGGTGAGGGTGGAATTGGGGGGGGGGCAGTCTTGAGGAGGATGTTGTTGTTGTTAGTTGCAAAGTTGTGTTCGACCCATCGCAACTCCATGGACAACGTTCCTCCAGGCCTTCCTGTCCTCTACCATCTTCTGGAGTCCATTTAGGCTCACGCCTCCTGCTTCAGGGACTCCATCCAGCCACCTCATTCTCTGTCGTCCCATTCTTCTCTTGCCCTCAACCTTTCCCAGCATTAGGCTCTTCTCCAGTGAGTCCTTCCTTCTCATTAGGTGGCCAAAGTATTTGAGTTTTAGCTTCAGGATCTGGCCTTCTAAAGAGCAGTCAGGGTTGATCTCCTCTAGGACTGACCGGTTTGATCGCCTTGCAGTCCAAGGGACTTGCAGGAGTCTTCTCCAGCACCACAGTTCAAAGGCCTCGATTCTTTGGCGCTCAGCCTTTCTTATGGTCCAACTTTCATTGCCATACATTGCAACTGGGAAGACCATAGCCTTGACTAAGCTACAAATAATTCTCCTTTATTGGTAACTCATTCTTGGTCACCTGACTTAAAAGTCAATGCCCTTAAGTTGCCAGTTGCAATGGGGGGGGGGCGTTTTGACAATCCCAAAGATGCTTTCCTCTCTCTACTGAACACACAGAGGAAAATAATTAGCATCCAGTAAGAGGGAAAGATAAATATCCTGATTTTGGTCAAGGCCTACAGCCACATCTACAAGATCATGCAATTTGGGGGGTCTTCCCTTCTCCTGCACACACACACACACACACACACACACACACACACACACACCGTAGGCAAGCTATCATTAACAATATCCCAATTCATTGGGATTTGTTTTGTTTTCTTTCCAGAGTTCAAAAAATAAATTCTGTAAGAAGAGCAGCTGGTGAAAGGTGAATGACTTTGCCGCTGCAGGAGAGAAAAACAAGGTCACTCACTTCATAGTCTCCGCGTCGGCTGAGCCCGTCACCCGAAGTCCGTAGAAGCGTTGCATGGCAGCAATTGCGTTTGACACCGACTGGGGAGAACGCTGGGTGTGGGTGCGAAGGTTGCCCGGGGGCAAATACCCATATTGCTGCAGCCAGGCCTGGTGGGAAAATGAAAAACAGGAGCATGAAGAAATTCACACTCAAAGCCAATCAAAGAGCAGACTCAAGGATATCGAAATTGAGTACTGTAGAAGCAAATTTAGTTAAGTCCTTGATTTAGGACTGGCTGCTTAGCGACCGTTTCAAGTTACGACGGACCCTGGGAAAGCTACTTACGAACTGGATTTGAGGTTCAGAGTTTTAATGGATTTTAATGGTTCTACACACACACACACTCCTTCCAGCAGTCACGTGACCATATTTTGAGTTCCTGGCAAATGTCCCTCAGTTACGGCCATTTGCAGTGTGTCACCCAGTCCCAACCTGTCATTTAGGACATTTTGCAAAAAAACCCCTAAAAAACAAAAAACCCACCCCTGCATAGCCAATAATCAGTACCATCACAAATAAAGGGTCATAAAATTGGTCAGTGTCACCTGGGGGTCTGCTTGATGGCTGTCATGATGTACGACCCAAATTGTAGATTCAATTACGGTCGTAAATCGGGAACTACTTGCGGACAAACCAAAATTATTTTGTAGTGCAAGGGCCAGATTAGAAAAGCAGGACTTCATTTAGCTCTCCAGCTACGAAAGGTATCACCTCTTAACCCCTCTTTAATCAGTGATTGACCCCAAATTAAGTTTACTCTGATAAGGAACTTCTACAAAGAACTGAAATTCGTTTTCTCTTTTTCTTTCTTTCTCTTTTTTCTTTCTTTCCTTTCTCTCTTTTCTTTTTTTCTTCTTTATTGGCCAAGTGTGATTGGACGCACAAGGAAGTCGTACTAGGATAGTAAATAAAAAGGTAAAGGTAAAGGTTCCCCCGCACATGCGTGCTAGTCGTTTCCGACTCTAGGGGCCGGTGCTCATCTCCGTTTCAAAGCCGAAGAGCCAGCGCTTGTCCGAGGACGTCTCCGTGGTCATGTGGCCGGCATGACTAGACGCCAAAGGCGCACGGAACGCTGTTACCTTCCCTCCGTAGTGGTTCCTATTTTTCTACTTGCATTTTTACGTGCTTTCGAACTGCTAGGTTGGCACAGAATAGAATAGAATAATATTATAATGGAATGGAATGGAATGGAATGGAATGGAATGGAGTAGAGTAGAGTAGAGTAGAGTAGAGTAGAGTAGAGTAGAGTAGAGTAGAGTAGAGTAGAGTAGAAGAGAGTAGAAGAGAATAATATTATAATAGAATAAAATGGATTGGATTGGATTGGATTGGATTGGAATAGAATAGAATAGAATGGAATGGAGTGGAATAGAATAGAATAGAATAGAATAGAATAGAATAGAATAGAATAGAATAGAATAGAATAGAATAGAATAGAATAGAATAGAATAGAATAGAATAGAATAGAATAGAATAGAATAGAATAGAATAGAATAGAATAGAAGAATAGAATAGAATAAAATGGATTGGATTGGACTGGATTTGATTGGACTAGACTAGACTAGACTAGACTAGACTAGACTAGACTAGACTAGACTAGACTAGACTAGACTAGACTAGAATAGAATAGAATAGAATAATGGAGTTGGAAGGGACCTTGAAGGTCTTCTGGTCCAACCCCCCCACTCTTGCAGGAAACCCATTTGGGTTGTCCAATCTCTTCTTAAATTTTTTTAAGATCAATATTCAATAGGTACAACAGCACTGAAAAAAGTGACATGACTGTTTTTCACACTTATGTTCATTTCAGGATTTCCACGGTCATGGGATCCAAATTCAGATGCTTGGAAACTGGTGTGTACTTATGACGGTTGCAGTGTCCTGGGATCACATGATCCCCTCTGACAAGCAAAGTCAACGGAGAAGCCAGATTCATTTAACAACCATGTTCCTAATGTAAGAACTACAATGATTCACTGAACAGTGGCAAGAGAGGTCGTAAAATGGGACAAAACTCACTTAACGACCATCTCACTTAGCAACAGAAATTTGTGGTTTAGTTGTGTTCATAAGTAAAGGACTACATCTATGTTGTAATTTTAGACAGAGAGAGATTACACACACAAACACACACACACACACACACACACACACACACACACACACACACACATATACATATATACAGGTAAATGTAAAGGCTCCCCCGCACATGAGTGCTAGTCGTTTCCGACTCTAGGGGCCGGTGCTCATCTCCGTTTCAAAGCCGAAGAGCCGGCGCTTGTCCGAGGACGTCTCCGTGGTCATGTGGCCGGCATGACTAGACACCAAAGGCGCACGGAACGCTGTTACCTTCCCACCGTAGTGGTCCCTATTTTCCTACTTGCATTTTTACGTGCTTTCGAACTGCTAGGTTGGCAGAAGCTGGGACGAGTAACAGGTGCTCACTCTGCTACGCGGCACTCGGGATTCGACCCGCCAAACTGCCGACCTTCTGATCGACAAGCTCAGCGTCCTAACCCACTGAGCCACCGCGTCCCTATATACATATACATACACATACATATACATATATATAACAGGGACACGGTGGCTCAGTGGGTTAGGACCCTGAGCTTGTCGATCAGAAGGTCGGCAGTTTGGCGGGAATGCGACGCAGCCCTTCTGGACCTTGCCATCCTGTGGGCAAAACGGAACATTCTAGAGTTGCCCCAAGGGATGTGGTGGCTCAGTGGGTTAGAACCTAGCAGTTCGAAAGCACGTAAAAAATGCAAGTAGAAAAATAGGGACCACTCCGGTGGGAAGGTAACAGCGTTCCGTGCGCCTTTGGCGTCTAGTCATGCCGGCCACGTGACCACGGAGACGTCCTCAGACAAGCGCTGGCTCTTCGGCTTTGAAACGGAGATGAGCACCGGCCCCTAGAGTCGGAAACAACTAGCACGCATGTGTGGGGGAACCTTTACCTTTATATACACACACACACACACACACACACACACACACACTTTGAGAAATCCTGGAAGCTACCACTTGGTAGCTTTTCTCTTTCTTTTCTCTTTTTCTTCAACTTTCTTTCCTTTCTTACCCTCTTTTTCTTTTTTCCTTCCTTCCTTCCTTCATTTTATTTTATTTTTTATTTAGATTTTAGGTTGTCCTAGTTTTTATCGTCTTGTTGAAAAACTTTTTTAAGAAAATTATAGAGAAAAGGCAGACAGGTTTCTTTCTGGACACTCTGTCTGGCCCCCTCTTCATATTTGCCCCTCCACCTGGCTTTGGAAAATGCTGGTTTCCATCCACACCCGTGATTATCTATCGCTGCTGATGCATCATTACACACACACACACACTCACACAGCCAAGTCATTTTTTTCTTCTTCTTTTTGCCCCCTTTTCTTAATCTCAAGGGTGATTCACCACACATTCTTGGCAACCCTATCCAAACTGGGTGACTCCGAGGAGGGAAGGCCCAGGGCGAAACTCCAGGTCTGTTCTGAACTGCCTGTATTGTTACACTTTTTAAAAAATTTCTCCTCTTTAATCAATCAACCCATCAATCGTAAGTTTATTGCTTTTTATGGTTATGCAAAAATCCATTAGAGGCTTCCTGGCACCAATAGATGCAGATGTTGCCTTTTCTCTGATCAACAAAGTCAGTTTATCCATTTGGAAAAAGAAAAATAAAATCTGCCAACTTCATCATCCAGGCCTCCATAGTGGATAGTGTCAGATCTCTCTTATCTCTGTACATATAATAATCTCACCCAGGAATTATATACTGAAATAATCTTTTCTGCCTTTTTTCTACCTGTTTATCCATCAATCTTGAAACGGAAAAGTTCTAGCTTTTATTGAATATTGATCAGAAAAGTCTTTTAAGAGATTGGACAATCCAAATGGGTTTCCTGCCTGAGTGGGGGGTTGGACTAGAAGACCTCCAAGGTCCCTTCCGACTCCATTATTCTATTCTATTCTATTCTATTCTATTCTATTCTATTCTATTCTATTCTATTCTATTCTATTCTATTCTATTCTATTCTATTCTATTCCATGCTGGCTGGGGGATTCTGGGAGTTGAAGTCGACGCATCATAAAATGGCTGAGATTGGGGAAAACCTCAGGTAGTCCTCGACGTACGGCCACAATTCCACCCAAAATTTCTGCTATTAAGTGAGTTTCCCCCGTGTCACCACCTTTTTTGCCACAACTGTTAAGCGAATCACTGCAGTTGATAAGTTAGTAACCGCGTCATTAAGTGAACCCAGCTTCTCCATTGATTTTGCTGATCAGAAGGTTGGCAAAAGGTGATCGCATGACCCCGGGACACAGCGATGGTCATAAACATGAATCGGTTGCCATGAGTCTGAGTTTTAATCCCATGAGGGGTGCTGCAAAGGTCATCCCTGTGGGGAAACGGTCCTAGGTCACATTTTTCAGTGTCGTTGTAACTTTGAACGGTCACTAAACGATCCGTTGTAAGTTGAGGTCTAGCTGTAGCGTAGGCCGAAGCCTTTTTCTTTCCTGGCTCACAATTAGCCTCTCCTTGCATAATGTAGGTGACGCCAAGGGTCTGTCGGACAGTGGCTGGAATCCAGGAAGTCAACAGCAATGGATTAACAGACGGGCAGAGGATTAAATTTAATCTCTCCCAATCCAAGGATCTGTGTATTTCCCTGTCAAAAAGCTTTCTACAGGCCCACCTGGGCCCATCCAGGGCAGCAAAGCGCTGCTTTTTTTCCTCTTTCCGCTAACCAAAGGTAGACTGCCACTGCGGGTGGAGGTTCCGCTTCATGCAGAAAGAAAGCAAGCTCTTGTTTCCTTTTTTAAAAATAAAATTAATTAATTAAATTAAACCCCTGACTGGCAGTAGGTTCAAAAAGGGAAGGGAGATTTGTGCTTAATTGTGACCGGTTGCCAGTCAGGGAAACCTGAGCATGGCTAAATAATCTGGATGGGACCCTGTTTGGACTTATGACCCTCTTTTACGGGTGGTTCTCGACTTACGACTGTGAGCATTCGAATTTATGATGGGACTTCAAAAAAAAGGGACTTGCTATTGGCGGCCCATCCTTGAAGTTACAACTCTCTTTCTCTCTCTCTCATACACTCTCTCTTCTCTTTCTCTTTTTTCTCTTTCTCTCTCTCTTCTCTCTGTCTTTTCTCTCTCTTCTCTATCTCTCTCTTTCTATCTCTCTCATCTCTCTTTCTCTCTCTCTCTCTCTCTCTCTCTCTCTCATGGTCACTTGTGGTCATTTGGAAGTTACAACCGCAGTTTAAAAAAAGTGTCCTATAACTTTTTTCAGACTTAGGACCACTGCATGGTCATGCAATAAACATCCAGATGCTTGGCAACTGGCATGTGCTTATGACGGTTTCAGGGTCCCGGAGGGACACCGGATCCCCTTTAGCGACCTTCTGACAAGCAAAGCCAGTGGGGAAGCCGATTCCCTGAACAACCGTGTTCCCAATGCGGTGATTCACTTAACAACCGTGGCGAGAACGATCATAAAATGGGGCAGAACTCAACTAACCACTGTCTCACTTAACAACCGACGTTTGGGGTTCTGTTATGGTCGTTAAGTCGAGGACTACTTATATTCTTCAAATTAATAATGTTGTCTGGAATTTCGGTGCTAAATCATTGCGGTCATAAGTCAAGGCACCACGTGACCAGGACTCAATTTTTATGATCATGTAGCAAGTTGCTGTGGTCTTTAAGTGAATTGTGTGGTCATTAAGTGAATCCGGCATATTCAACTGCCCTCGTCTGCCAAAAAAAAAAAATCAGCAAAAAGATCACAAATCTCAGTCAGATGACTGCAGGGCACAGCAACTGGTCCTAAATGGGAGTCAGATGCCAAGTCTTGAAATGTGATCATGTGCCCGCAGGGTGTGTGGGTGTAAGTGTGTGTGAGAGAGAAAGAGAACGAGAGAGAGGAGAAGGAAAAAAGAGAGAAAAAGAGGGTGAGAGAAAGAGAGTGAGAAAGAGAAAGAGAGAAGGAAAAAGAGAGAGAGAGAGAAGAGAAAAGGAAAGGAAAAAGAGAAGAGAGAGAAGAGAGAAGGAAAAAGAAAGAGAAAGAGATAGGAGGAAAGAAAAAGAGAGAGAGAAAAGGAAAAAGAGAGAAAAGAAAAAAGAAAAAAGAGTGAAAGAGAGAGAAGAGAAGGAAAGAAAGAAAGAGAAAGAGAGAGAGTGAAAAAGAGAAAGAAAAAGAGAGAGGGAGAGAAAGAAAAAGAGAAAGAAAGAGAGAGAGAGAGAGAGAGAGAGTTGTAACTTCAAGGACGGGCCGTCAATAGCAAGTCACTTTTTTTTTTGAAATCCATCGTAACTTCCACCGCTCACGGTCGTAAATGGAGAACCACCCATCAAAGACGGTCATAAATCCAAACAGGATCCCATCCAGATTATTCAGCTGTGCTCTGGTTTCCTTGACTGGCACCCGGTGTGTGTATGTGTGTGTTTGTGTGTGTGTGCGTGTGTAAAATGTAAGCGCACTGCCAAAAATTCCTTGCTAGCAGCATTCTCTCGCAATGCGTGGGTGGTGCCAGATAACCAAAATGTGAATTAAATAGAGGCCCAGCTCCCCAAACCTGCAAGCTTCTGAATTTCAAAGCAGATGCAAACCCCCCCACCCCCATCCGTCCTTTCTCCCCGTTTTTTTCCTTGGCTTTGGGGGGGGGGAAAAGCCAGGGACGGAACGCTATCTGGGATAATCTTTGGGGTTTGATCCCAGCCAATTCTTGTTAAAAGATTCCTGCCATGGCTTCAAGCCGTTGGCAAAACGTCTCTGGGTTTCTGGCTTGGCCCACACGGCTTTCCTCTCCCGGCAAGACTTATTTGTAATTATCCAAATTTTAAGCAGGCCCATCAGTTTAATCTTGGCCTCCTCTAGATGGGACCGGGGAAGTGGGGGGGGGGGAGGGAAGAGAGGATTACATCCAAGCAGATAAGCAGAATCTGTTTTCGTAGGCCACAAACGTCGACTTATCCGTAGGCCCACTTTTTATTTTATTTTTAGGCCGGTGGTAAGCTGTAAGTCTGTGGGTGCTTATTAAAAGCCCAAACATCTTTTGTTTTGTTTTTTTAGGAAAAGCAGGGGTCTTCAAACCTGGCCCTTTTGTGACTCGTGGACTTCAACTCCCAGAATTCCTCAGCCAACATACCTGGCTGAGGAATTCTGGGAGTTGAAGTCCACGAGTCACAAAAGGGCCCAGGGTTGAAGACTCCTGAGGAAAAGGGATCCTATGGAAAGAGTGCAGAGGAGAGCAACAAAAGATAATTTGGCTGGAGGCCAAAAAGCAGGGCTTTTTTTCCTCATAGAACGCTCAGAACGGCGTTCCGGCACCTTTTTTGGATGGAACCTTGTAGGGTAGGCAAGGTGGGTTGTATGACATGTGTGAGTTCCGGCACCTTTTTCTTTTACAAAAAAAGCACTGCCAAAAAGATATGAACAACGGCTGCAGGAATTGGCTGTGTCTAGTCTAGTGAAAAGAAGGACTTAGGGGTGACGTGATAGCGGCCTTCCAATATTTGAGGGGCTGCCACAGAGAAGTGGGGGGGTCCACTTATTCCCCAAAGCACCTGAAGGCAGGACCAGAAGCAACGGATGGAAACTTATCCAGGAGAGAAAGCAACCTGGAACTAAGGAGGAATTTCCTGTGTGAGAACAATTAACCAGTGGAACAGCTTGCCACTAGAAGTTGTGGGTGCTCCAACACTGGAGGTTTTTTTTAAGAAAGAGACTAGACAGCCAGTTGTCTGGAATGGTATGGTGTCTCCTGATATGTGCAGGGGGGGGGGTTGGACTAGAAGACCTCCAAGGTCCCAACTCCAACTCTCTTATTCTTTTTCAATTTCTGTTTCAGTTCCCAGCTAAATCTGCCGCAAACATTTTGCACGCAGCAATTTTACAGAGCGTGGCTTCAAAAGATACCTTGCTCTATAGATAGTCCTCAACATACAACGGTTCACTTAGTGACCGTTCAAAGTTACGACGACACTGAAAGAAGGGACCTATGACCGTTTTTTCACACTTACGACCATGCAGCATCCCCCCCCCCCAGGGTCACATGATCAAAATTCGCCCGCTTGGCAACCGGCTCGTATTTACGACGACGGCCGCAGCGTTCCCCCAGGGGGGTGTCACGTGATCCCCTTTTGCGACCTCCCGCCAAGCAAAGTCCATGGGGAAGCCAGCTTCCCTTAATAACCGTGTTCCTCGCCTCACAACGGTGGCAAGAAAAGTCGCAAAATGGGGCGAAACCCACTTAACCACCGTTCTTGCTAAGCCACACAAATGCAGAGGAAACGAAGGATTCGAACAGCCCGGTTTGGGGGGTGGGGGTGGGTTTTTGCAGGATTTCAGCAACCCCCCTGGGATTTGTGTGTTTGTGTGTGTGAGTGTGTGTGAGTGACAATGACCTCATTCGTCCGTTTTGTGCTCCAGATTTCTCGCCAACGTTGGGTATAAAAAAAGCTTCTGTTCCCCCCCCCGTCCAACAAGCCAGCTACCCACCTGGGTCCCTGGCGGAAACCCTAAAAAAAGATCGCCGTGTGTGTGTGTGTCATCCCCCAAGAGTCCCCAAAATATCCTCTGGGAAAGTAACACAATGCCAACAAGGCCTCTCGCCCACAAGGCGCCAATTCGGTATCGGAAGCTGCTCCGGGGCAAATTCTCCATCATCTCTGAGCCGCTAGCTGGACTAGAAAACCTCCACGGTCCCCTTCCAAGTCGTGTCATGCTGCTAGTCCCTCCTCCCAAGACCCTAGACAAGGCCCGGCTTTGTCTCCCCTCTTCGAAATTCCTCATTCCTGGCATCCTCTGAGCGTTGACTCATGTGGTCGTTCTCAGCTCTGGCAGAGGTCGCCACCCCAAGCCCCCTTTTTCCTTTCCGTGGGATGTTTTTCCCCCCCCCCCACTCCTTCCTTTCTGCTTCGCTCCAGGCTCGGGACCACTTCCGGCCTCTCCTTTTCTCCTCTCCCTCCCGCCCCCCTTCCGAGTGTAAAATTCACTGGCAACACCCCTAACCCCCCTCCGCCCCAAAATAATCCGAACCCCGATGCCCTTTTTCCTGGCTGGTTCTCTCTTTCGAGGCACCCCGCTAAGCATGTCTAAAGCTGCATCCCTTATTTCCTCTCTCGTCTCACAGCTCTTATAAGGGGGCAAACTACATTTCACGGCGCCTTTGATCCCCGCCAAGGCAGCCAACCAGCCAGCCACCCCGTTCGCTTCCCATGTCTTTGTTCCTCCAAGACGGGGGGGGGGGGGAGGGAAGGGAGGGGTGGTGGTCTGTCTGCCTTTTCTCCCTTTAAAAAGAGAGAGAGGTTGAGAGAGGGGGAGGGAGGGAGGGAGAGATTGAGAGAGAGAGATTGAGAGGAGAGAGAGATTGAGAGAGAGCAGGAGGAAGAGAGAGATTGAACGGGAGAGACTGAGAGAGTGGAGGGAGGGAGATTGAGAAAGAGAGGGAGGGAGGGAAGGAGAGAGAGAGAGGGAGAGACAGAGATTGAGAGAGAGGGAAGGAAGGAAGGAGAGAGAGACAGATTGAGAGAGAGGGGGAGGGAGAGAGACAGAGATTGAGAGAGAGAGAGGGAGGGAAGGAGAGAGAGATTGAGAGAAAGGGAGGAAGTGAGAGAGATTGAGAGGGAGGGAGAGACAGAGATTGAGAGAGAGAGAGGGAGGGAAGGAGAGAGAGAGATTGAGAGGGAGGGAGAGATTGAGAGAGAGGGAGGGAGGGAAGGAGAGAGAGAGACAGAGATTGAGAGAGGGAAAGAGAGATTGAGAGAGAGAGGGAGAGAGAGGGAGGGAAGGAGAGAGAGATTGAGAGAGAGGGAGGGAAGGATAGAGCCAGAGATTGAGAGAGACTGAGAGAGAGGGAGGGAGGGAAGGAGAGAGAGATTGAGAGAGAGGGAGGGAAGGATAGAGCCAGAGATTGAGAGAGATTGAGAGAGAGGGAGGGAGGGAAGGATAGAGCCAGAGATTGAGAGACTGAGAGAGAGGGAGGGAGGGAAGGAGAGAGAGATTGAGAGAAAGGGAGGAAGTGAGAGAGATTGAGAGAGAGGGAGGGAGGGAAGGAGAGAGAGACAGAGACTGAGAGAGAGAGGGAAAGAGATTGAGAGAGAGAGGGAGAGAGAGAGGGAAGGGAGGAGAGAGAGAGAGATTGAAAGAAAGGGAAGGAGAGAGAGAGAGAGATTGAGAGAGAGAGGGAGGGAGAGACAGAGATTGAGAGAGAGGGAGGGAGGGAAGGAGAGACAGATTAAGGGGGGAGGGAGAGACAGAGAGAGAGAGGGAAGGAGAGAGAGAGACATTGAGAAAGAATGAGAAGAGAGGGAGGGAGGGAGATTGAGAGAGAGAGACTGAGAGAAGGAGGGAGGGAGGGAGAAAGAGAGAGAGATTGAGAGAATCGGACAGAGAGAACTGGGTCACTTTCTAACTCTTTCAAACTGCGGCTTCAACACTACAACCAAACTTTTTTTCCCCTCCCCAATAGCCAAAAAACTGGAATGGGAAGAGGAAAAGTAAAGAGAAGAAGAGAGAAATTGTGGACAATAGCTTCCCACTGCCCACCCCCTTTTTTAAAAAAAAATGTAAAATAACAACAATCAGCGGGAAGGCACCCAAACAGCTTTTTAAGTCTTTCAAGGAACTATTGTGTAATCAAAAAAGGAACGTGACCAGAAGAGAGGCAAGGATGGAATGAGAAACAGGGATATTTATGGCTAAGTGAGCAGAATGAGCTATTTATTTATTTACTTAGTGATTTATTGGTTAGACCAACTGAAGGTTTTCAAGAAAAGATTGGACAAGCATTTGTCCTGGATAGAATCAGGTCTCCTGCCTGGTGGGGGGGAGAAAGGGGGGTGGGGGTGGGTAGGGTGGACTAGAAGACCTCCAAGGTTCCCTTCCAGTCCTGAGATTCTACCATCTGTAGCTATTCATCTTGCAAAGGAGATTCTGAGAATCTTCCAACACATTAAAAACAATGCAAAGTAGGATCTCACACACTGCCTTTATCCATTAACCTTGGTTTTTTTTTTATTTTAAAAAAATGTCACCCTGGATATATCCAGACATAATGCCAAACCGTCATCCTGGGCCCACTTTTGTGACCTTAGCATGTGTTTTAGAGATTTGTTGCTTGTGGGAATTGCTTTTCGCTCTTGCTTTTGCTGGCATTTTGAGGCACACGTCGACGAATTAAACACACGGATGGATCCCCAAGGGGATAAAGTCCTCTGGTTTAAGTTCTAAAACTGTTAAATGGAAAGACAACCCCCCCCACACACACACACAAACACACAATAAGAGGCATATAACACAAGGAATCCCAATGTCTTCCCATCACATTAAAAAAAAAAAGCTGGTTGGTTGTCCCTCTCCGCCGTAAACTGAAGCTGTCAAACCACAATGACTAGTTCACACAAGCCACTAAACCAAATTCACAGAAAATGGTTGTCTTAGTTGGATGCTAGAGGACCCAAATGGGAAAAGGGGAGAGGTGGGTGAAGGAGGAGACTTGATGCGATTTAAATTAGCTAAATTATTTCTTTTTCTCTCCCTAGAAAGCTAAACAGTTAACTGGACACCTTCCCATTTCCCCCCCCCCCCAATTACAATGGGTATTTTTCCTCGAATTAGAAGGAGAGAGTCTCACGCTGATGCGTTGCTGTCTTATGAATGGGGAAGGGAGGAGAAGGGAAAGAGGAAGGAAGGAAGGAAGGAAGGAAGAGGAAAAGAAAGAAAGAAAGAAAGAAAGAAAGAAAGAAAGAAAGAAAGAAAGAAAGAAAGAAAGAAAGAAGAAAGAAAGAAAGAAAGAAAGAAAGAAAGAAAGAGGAAGGAAAGAAGGAAAAGAGAAAGAAAGGAAGGAAGGAAGGAAGGAAGGAAGGAAGGAAGGAAGGAAGGAAGGAAAAAAGAAAGAAAGAAAAAGAGTAACTCACTCAACTTCCCCTAACATCCTGCAGTCTAGGAGAGTGGGGGTCCAAATCCCCTCTTCCTCAGGAAGACCCCATTAGTGGCCCTATGGAGTTGAGGAACGGGGGGGGGGGGTCCTTCTCAGCCATCCCCTGGCCCAGGAGAAGAACAAGGAGGAATGGAGGCCGGGGGCCTGACCTACCATCGGATGGGAGCTAAAGAAGAAGACATTTTTCAAGTCCAGGAGCCATTTGCAATAATAATAATAATAAATCCTACAGAACAGATTGCACCCGTAAATGCAAAAAAGGAAAGGGAGATAGATGAAAGGAAAGGAAAGGAGAGGAGAGGAGAGGAAGAGAGAAGAAAGGAGAGGAGAGGAGAGGAGAGGAGAGGAGAGGAAGAGAGAAGAAAGGAAAGGAGAGGAAAGGAAAGGAAGAGAAAGGAAAGGAAAGGAAAGGAAAGGAAAGGAGAAAAAGTCAACTGACACCACGTTTTCACAGAGATGGGAGGGGGGGAGGGGGGGGCTGGAAAAGAAAGGGGAAAACCAGGAAAGAGAAAGAAAATCCGGGCGATGTGAATCCAGACTTGGAGACGAGGTTGGCCGCAGGCAGGAGGAGCGAGTGCGAAAGAGGAGGCCCGTGCCTTGGCCTAGAAACGGCCCTTCTCCATCCAGCTGCAGAACTCGTCCAAGAAAAGGGAGGAACAAAGGATAGTGAGAAGAAGAAGAAGAAGGGAGGAGTAAACGAGCAAACCAGCTGCAAAGAGAAAGCAGAGGTGAGGAGGGGGAAGCCTGGCAGAGAGGAGAGGCAGGAAAATGGGGAAGGGGGGAGGGAGAAATGCAGAAACTGAGTTCCCCCCCCCCCGACTCTTAAGGAAAGCATGGGGGGGAGGACAAATCAGAGGAGAGGAAGGCAGAAAAGAAGAAAGGAAGAGGGAAAAGAGGAAAGGAAAAGAAAGGAAGAGGGAAGGGAAAAGAAAGGAAGTTAGAAAGGAAGAAAGGAAAGGAAGAGGGAAAGAAAGGAAGAAAGGGAAGGGATGAGAGAAAACAAGAAAAGAAAGGAAGATAGAAAAGAAGAAAGGAAAGGAAGAGGGAAGGGAAGATAGAAAAGAAGAAAAGAAAGGACGTTAGAAAGGAAGAAAGGAAGAAAGGAAAGAGGAAAGGAAAAGAAAGGAAGAGACAAGAGAAGAGAAGAGAAGAGAAGAGAGAAAACAAGAAAAGAACGGAAGTTATAAATGAAGAAAGGAAAGGAAGAGGGAAAAGAGGAAAGGGAAAGAAAGGAAGAGGGAAGGGAAAAGAAAGGAAGTTAGAAGAAAGGAAAGGAAGAGGGAAAAGAGGAAAGGGAAAGAAAGGAAAAGAGAAGGGAAGGGAAGAGAGAAAACAAGAAAAGAAAGGAAGTTAGAAAGGAAGAAAGGAAAGAAAGAGAGAGGGGGAGACAGAAAAAAAGAAAGGAAAGGAAGAAAGGAAAGCAAGAGAGAAAAGAAGAAAGGAAGAGAGAAGGGAAGGTCACAAAGAAAGGAAAATAGAAAAGGGAAGGGAAGATAGAAAAGGAAGGGAAAGAAGACAGAGGCAAGGAAGGAAAAGGGAGAGAGAGGAGAGGAAAGGAAAGGAAGAGAGAAGAAAGGAAAGAAGAAAGGAAAGGAAAGGAAAGGAAAGGAAAGGAAAGGAAAGGAAAGGAAAGGAAAGGAAAGGAAAGGAAAGGAAGAGAGAAGAAAGGAAAGGAAAGGAAAGGAAGAGAGAAGAAAGGAAAGGAAAGGAAAGGAAAGGAAAGGAAAGGAAGAGAGAAGAAAGGAAAGGAAGAGAGAAGAAAAGGAAAGGAAAGGAAGAGAGAAGAAAGGAAAGGAAAGGAAAGGAAGGAGAAAGAAAGGAAAGGAGCGGCGGGAGCGAATCAAAACTCCCTCAGACCAAAGCGGGGCTCCCCGGCAGAGAGACGCGCGGGGGCAGGAGAGAAACGGGACGGCAGCCCGGAAAGCGCCCGCCGCGACCCCGCTCGAGGACGACCGCCTGCCCGACGCCCCTCCCTCCCTCCCTCCCGCAAACCCATCGCCCTCCGGGCCGGCGGGGCCCCGGCAAAGGCGGGGGAGGGGGGGGAGACCGTCGGGCCAGGGCGGCCGGAGCGGGTCCGGCAGCGGCGCCCGCTACTCACCTCGGGGCTGAACTGCGGGGGGGCGGCGGCGGCGGCGGGCAGGGCTCCGGAGGCCCAGGCGAGCGGCAGCAGCAGCCGGAGGAGAGCGTAGGGCGCCGGCCACATCGCGCGGTCGCTCGGCCTCGAAGGCAGGCGGGCAGGCAGGACGGACGGCAGAGAGCCGAAGAAGCGCGGCGGAGTCGCTGCTGCTGCTGCTGCTGTTGGAAGAGTTTGGTTTTTTCCCTCTGGCCCGCGCCGCCTCCCGGCCCCGCCGCTCCCGCCTGGCTCGGGTGGCTGAGTCCGGCCCTTCTGGAGCCGGATCCGCCTGGGGCTCGGGCTCCAATTAAGGGGGCGGGCAGAGGCTCCCCTCGGAGGAGGGAGGGAGGCAGGGAGGGCGAGGCCAAGCCGGGCCGGAGGGGAGGAAGAGGGAGGGAGAAAAAGAGAGCGGCGGGCAGGAGAAGGAAGGAAGGAAGGAAGGAAGGAAGGAAGGAAGGAAGGAGAGGGAGAGGGAGGGAGAAAAAGAGAGCAGCGGGCAGGAGAAGAAGGAAGGAAGGAGAGGGAGAGGGAGGGAGAAAAAGAGAGCGGTGGGCAGGAGAAGGAAGGAGAGGGAGAGGGAGGGAGAAAAAGAGAGCGGCGGGCAGAAGAAGGAAGGAAGGAGAGGGAGAGGGAGGGAGAAAAAGAGAGCGGCGGGCAGAAGAAGGAAGGAAGGAAGGAGAGGGAGAGGGAGGGAGAAAAAGAGAGCGGCGGGCAGGAGAAGAAGGAAGGAAGGAGGGAGAGGGAGGGAGGGAGAAAAAGAGCGGCGGGCAGGAGAAGAAGGGAGGAAGGAAGGAGAGGGAGAGGGAGGGAGAAAAAGAGCTGCGGGCAGGAGAAGAAGGAAGGAAGGAGAGGGAGAGGGAGGGAGAAAAAGAGAGCGGTGGGCAGGAGAAGGAAGGAGAGGGAGAGGGAGGGAGAAAAAGAGAGCGGCGGGCAGAAGAAGGAAGGAAGGAAGGAGAGGGAGAGGGAGGGAGAAAAAGAGAGCGGTGGGCAGAAGAAGGAAGGAAGGAAGGAGAGGGAGAGGGAGGGAGAAAAAGAGAGCGGCGGGCAGGAGAAGAAGGAAGGAAGGAGGGAGAGGGAGGGAGGGAGAAAAAGAGCGGCGGGCAGGAGAAGAAGGGAGGAAGGAAGGAGAGGGAGAGGGAGGGAGAAAAAGAGCTGCGGGCAGGAGAAGAAGGAAGGAAGGAGAGGGAGAGGGAGGGAGAAAAAGAGAGTGGCGGGCAGGAGAAGAAGGGAGGAAGGAAGGAAGGAGAGGGAGGGAGAAAAAGAGCTGCGGGCAGGAGAAGAAGGGAGGAAGGAGAGGGAGAGGGAGGGAGAAAAAGAGAGTGGCGGGCAGGAGAAGAAGGGAGGAAGGAAGGAAGGAGAGGGAGGGAGAAAAAGAGCTGCGGGCAGGAGAAGAAGGGAGGAAGGAGAGGGAGAGGGAGGGAGAAAAAGAGAGTGGCGGGCAGGAGAAGAAGGGAGGAAGGAAGGAAGGAGAGGGAGGGAGAAAAAGAGCGGCGGGCAGGAGAAGAAGGAAGGAAGGAAGGAGAGGGAGGGAGAAAAAGAGCTGCGGGCAGGAGAAGAAGGAAGGAAGGGAGGGAGAGGGAGGGAGGAGAAAAAGAGCTGCGGGCAGGAGAAGAAGGGAGGAAGGAGAGGGAGAGGGAGGGAGAAAAAGAGAGTGGCGGGCAGGAGAAGAAGGGAGGAAGGAAGGAAGGAGAGGGAGGGAGAAAAAGAGCGGCGGGCAGGAGAAGAAGGAAGGAAGGAGGGAGAGGGAGGGAGGGAGAAAAAGAGCGGCGGGCAGGAGAAGAAGGGAGGAAGGAAGGAAGGAGAGGGAGGGAGAAAAAGAGCGGCGGGCAGGAGAAGAAGGGAGGAAGGAGAGGGAGAGGGAGGGAGAAAAAGAGAGCGGCGGGCAGGAGAAGAAGGAAGGAAGGAAGGAGAGGGAGAGGGAGGGAGAAAAAGAGCGGCGGGCAGGAGAAGAAGGAAGGAAGGAAGGAAGGGGAGAGAGGAGCAGGAAGGGAAAGGAGAGGGAAGAAGGAGAGAGGGAGGGAGGAGAAGAGGGGAAGGAAGGAAAGAGGAGAAGAGAGAGTGGGGGAGGAAGGGGAAGAAGGAAGAAGGGAGGGGAAGAGGGGAAGGGAAAGAAGGAAGGGAGGTGGGGGAAGGGAAGAGGATAAGGGAGGGGAAGGGAAAGAAGCAAGGGAGGGAAGGAAGATAAAAGAGAGAATAGAAGGAAGGAAAGGGGGAGGGAGGGAAGATGGAAAGAGAGAAGAAGGAAGGAAATAAGGAAAGAGAGAGGGGACAAGGAAAGGAGGGAGGGAGGACAGGGAAAGAGAAAAAACTAGGAGGGAGGATAAAAGGGAGAAGGGAAGGTAGGAAAAGAAAGGGAAGGAGGAGAAAAGAGAAGAATGAATAAAAGAAGGAAAGAGAGGTAGGACAAAAGGAAAAACAGAAGGAAGGAAGGGAAAAGAAAGGAAGAGGGAGGAGGAAGAAAGAAAGAGAAGGAAGGAAGGAAGATCATACAATCTTTCCTCTTTCAACTCCACACAAGTATTTGCTTGGGAGTAAATCCAGGTTACACCTGGAAGTCTGAGGGTTTATGCAAGGAAAATAAATGCACATTTTCCTAGTTTCCCCCCTCCTCCCTCCCCATTCCCTCTGCTCTGCTTTGAATTTTAGGTAGTAACTCCTTGGGGTGGGGGGGAAGAAACTTCCTTTGTCATCATTATTTTGGCACCAAGAAATGTTAAATACTGATAGCGACCACAATCGGAATGTCCCTCATTCAATGAGGAACAACCAAATTTTGCAACCTCTTTTGCTGCAGGCTTGAAGCAAATTATGCGGTCGGTCGTTAAGCAAATCCAGCTTCCTCTCATCGATTTTGCACCATCCAAAGCCAGCTGGGAAGATTGTGAAGCGGGGGGAGGGGGAAATCACGTGATGAAAATCACTCTTTTCAGGGCGGTCACAGCTTCAAAAGGTCATTAAGTAAAAGTTGTAGGTTGAGGACTATCTGTGAAGGTATTGATTTAACAACTAGCCAACTGATGTAAGATGTAATGATGGGGATGACTCAGCAGGGTCTGTGTCTCTTTAAGAGCCATTTTTTAAAGGGAAGGCTCTGCTGTGTTCTCTCTCTTCCGTTTCCTGCTGTAATTATGGTTTGTTGGATCCTGCTGTATTAGCACGTGTATGTGTATTGTTCCTGGTGTATGATATAGCAGATAGTGTAAGATAAACCACCATTTAATACAAACCACTGTTTACTGTGTTTACTCGAGATTTATCTCAGCGCAATAAGACTCTGAACGCTCTGACACTATCCGTAATGTCATATGCAGGATGGTGACTTCGTTGCAGATAAAAATAACTCGTTCACCTGCATTTCTCTGCACAAAAAAAGGGGACAAGACACAATCGTCTCTTTTTTTTAATAAAAATAAAGAATGCACTTTTTTTCAGCGCCGTTGTACTTCGAATGGTCAGTAAATGAATACCAATAACGCTTACCATATTTCCCCGAAAATAACCCCCAATTGGGTTTTATTTGGGGGGAAACATGGTAGAAGAAAGTGCTCGGTTCATAGAACGGCCTTTAGCCTGTGATTAAACGGGAACAAGTTGTAACAGATCCCCAGTAGGAAAATTATGTTCACCGTATTATAGGAACGGCACTGAGTATTTTACGATATCTTTCGCTCTTGACAAAGAAGACAGCAGCAAGAATTTAAGAATCTCAATCTCTCTCTCTCTCTCTCTTTCATTTGAACAGTCTTTCTGAACTGGACAATTTCTGGGACTTCAATTCCCAGAGTTCTCAGCAGTGACTAAGCTCCGTGGGGGGATTCTGGGAGTTGAAGTCTCCCCATCTCCAGGTTGGGAACCACGTAAGTCCGGAGCAGCTATAGATGCCATGACTTAGGGTCAATCAGCAGGAGACGGTGAATTCTGATCCCACTTTAAGGGTGAGAGGCAATTGAGTGGTTTTGGGTCAATCGGCAGGAGACAGTGAGTTCTAGTTCTGCCTTAGACATGAAAGCCGGCTGGGTGATTTTTAGCCAATAACCAGGAGACAGTGAGTTCTTGTCTCGTTTTTATGCATGAAAACTGGCTGGGTGACTTTGGTTCAATCACCAGGAGACGGTGATTTCTAGTCCCGCCTTAGGCACGAAAGCCAGCTGGCTGACTTCAGGCCAATCACCAGGAGACAGTGAGTTCTAGTCCCGCCTTAGGCACGAAAGCCAGCTGGGTGGCTTCTGGCCAATCACCAGGAGACGGTGATTTCTAGTCCCGCCTTAGGTACGAAAGCCAGCTGGGTGGCTTCTGGCCAATCACCAGGAGACGGTGATTTCTAGTCCCGCCTTAGGCACGAAAGCCAGCTGGGTGGCTTCTGGCCAATCACCAGGAGACGGTGATTTCTAGTCCCGCCTTAGGCACGAAACCCAGCTGGGTGGCTTTTGGCCAATCACCAGGAGACGGTGATTTCTAGTCCCGCCTTAGGCACGAAAGCCAGCTGGGTGGCTTCTGGCCAATCACCAGGAGACGGTGATTTCTAGTCCCGCCTTAGGCACGAAAGCCAGCTGGGTGGCTTCTGGCCAATCACCAGGAGACGGTGATTTCTAGTCCCGCCTTAGGCACGAAAGCCAGCTGGGTGGCTTCTGGCCAATCACCAGGAGACGGTGAGTTCTAGTCCCACCTTAAGCACAAAATCCGGCCGGGTGGTTTGGAGCCAGTTCCTCTCTCTCTCTCAGCCCGACCCACTTCGCAGGGCTGTTGTCGTTGTGGGAAAAGAGGAGGAGAAAAGAACACTCTATTCTGGATGCTTGTCGCCTTGACTTACCTACACAATAATTAAGGCAGGCGAAAAGTATAATAAATAAATAAGCATAATTACGTATAACAATAGATACCCGTGCAGCGCGGGTACGCACACCTATTATTTTAGCTGTGCTTTTTAGACAAAGAGCAAGGAGAAAGGTGAAGCCCTGCCAGATGGGTGCGGCTGGGATCCAGTGAGCCAGCCACTTGCAACAGTGATCAAAACAAAGCTGCTGTCGGTTTAAAAATCCCCTACCTGGTGGAAACGCATTCCAGAAGTATTAGTTGGCATTAGTTGCACCCTGTGAAGCAAGGCAGAAGACTCCCTGAAGGAGGAAAGTTGTGTTGTCTGATTTTAGCCCCCCCAAAAAATCAAAACTCGGCCATTTTGAGGAACAGCAAAAGCTCTCAGAAGTGGCCAAAACCACAGCTTTGATTAAAGAAAAAAATTGATCTCGCTTTGTTTCTAGGAGTCCTCGACGTACGATCACAACTCAGAGTGCTAAGCGAGACGGTCGATAAGCGAGCGTCGCTCCATTTTACGACCTTTCTTGCCACAGTCGTTAAGTGAATCGCCGCAGATGTCAAATTAGTCATACGGCCGTTAATCCGGCTTCCCTGTTGGCAGAAGGTCGCAAAAGGGGATCAGGTGACCTTGGGGCACTGCAACCGCCGTAAGTACATGTCAGTTGCCAAGCGTCTGAATTTGGATCACGCGACCCTGGGGACGCTGCAGCGGTCGTAAGGGTGAAAAACGGTCACAAGTCACCTCTTATGACAACTCACGACCACAACTGAGCCCAAAATTTCCGCTGTTAAGTGAGACATTTCTTAAGTGCCTTTTGCTCTGTTGTACGACCTTTCTTGCCACAGTCGTTAAGTGGATCACTGCGTTGTTAACTTAGTATCACGGCGGTTAGGTGAATCTAGTTTCTCGTGGGCTTTGCTAGCCACAAGGTCACTAAAGGGGATCACGTGATCCCGGGGACACTGCAACCGTCATACATCTGAGTCCGTTGCCAAGCATCTAGCTTTTGATCATGTGACCATGAGGGATGCGGCAATTTTTATTTATTTTTTTTTTAAATGTTGTTTCGGATTCTCCTGCCCTGAAAAAAGCGTGAAAACACGACTTTTTTTTCCTTCTTTCTCTTTTTGCCCTCTTTTCCTGCTTTCTCTCGGCCTTCCAAATCCAGCTTCCTTCTGTATTTTTTTATCTTATAATAAGATTTTGAAAAGAAAAAAAAATAAAGGCCTCGGCTGTCGTGATCTGCTTAAGCGAGCTGCAGCTCAGTGCAAATGCCTCTGCTCTTTAATAAAATTTGTTCGCCCAAAACAGAGGCTCCCAAGCCGTTTCTGATTCGAAGACAGTCAAATAATATTTGATTTTATTTCCTTTCATTTATTTATCGGCAATGGCAGGCATGCTACTGCCTCTCTAGACTTAAAGTGGTTTCAGATTTAAAAATATAGAAATGGCCACAATTAAATAGGAAGATTTGGTCTAGTTCAGGGGCCTTCAAACGTGGCCCTTTTATGATTTGTGGACTTCAACTCCCGGAATTCCTCAGTCAGTGTGCCTGGCTGGGGAATTCTGGGAGTTGAAGTCCACAAGCAGGGGTCTTCAAACGGCTCTTTTATGACTTATGGACTTCAACTCCCAGAATTCCTTAGCCAGGCATGCTGGCTGAGGAATTCTGGGAGTCGAAGTCCAGAAGTCATAAAAGGGCCAAGTTTGAAGACCCGTAGTCTAGTTCCCAAACTAGGCGACAGTGAGTTCCAGTCTCACCTTAGGCATGAAAGCTGGTTGAGGCATTGTTTCTGAACCTCAGCAACTTGAAGATGGGTGGACTTTGGGCCAATCAGAAGAAGATACGGAGTTCTACTCCCGCCTTTGGCGTGAAAGCTGTCTAGGTGACTGGCCCAATCACCAAGAGACGGTGACTTCTAGTCCCACCTTAGGCATGAAAGCTGGCTGGATGACTGGACCAATCACTAGGAGACAGTAAGTTCTAGTCCTGCCTCAGCTGTGAAAACTGACTGGGGGACGAGGCCAATCACAAGGAGACAGTGAATTCTAGTTCCGCCTTAGGTGTGAAAGTTGGCTGGGTGACTGGGGCAATCACTAGAAGGATATGAGTTCTAATCCCACTTTAGGCATGAAAGCTGGCTGGGTAACTAGGCCGATCACCTGGAGACAGTGAATTCTAGTTCCACCTTAAGCACGAAAGCCGGCTGGATGACTGGGGCAATCATTAGCAGAAGCTGAGTTCTAGTTCTGCTATATAGGCACAAAAGCCGGCTTGATGACTGTGGGCCAGTCCCTCTCTCAGCCCAGCCCACCTCACAGGGTTGTTGTTGGGAAAATAGGAGAAGGGAAGAGCATTAGACACGTTTGTCGGTTTAAGCTATTTATAAAAATAATAATGAAGACGGGATATAAATCCATCAGTTAATTCATGAACTGCCTGGGGTCAGATTTGGGGAGTTGAAGTCGCCGAGGTTCAGAAACATTGTTCTGAGAAGCTGAAAAAAAAAATATCCATCCTCTCCGAAGGAAATGCAAAGCTGTTCCTCTCCAAAAATTGTGGGTTTGTGTTTTGTTGTTTTTTGTCTCTCAGCAGATTATTTCCCCTCCATTTGCCCTCTCCTCCCATCTCTGCCTTTATGACCCCTGCCTGACCCCCACCCCACCCCACAGCCAGTCAGCTGGGAATACTGGGTTGCCCAGTTGACTCAGCCCTCCAATTTTGCTGAGCTCCTAGTTCTCGCCCATCTGTCTTCTGGGAAAGCCGTCATTAAAAGAGGATCCGTGCCTTCTGAAAGCCACAGGATCCCTCCTGGGGGGGGTGGGGTGAGGGGGCTTTTGAAACGGTTCCCCATTCTCTCCCCAAGTGAATAAAATAAATCAATCTCTTTTTTCCCCACCCCAGCCCAGATTTATTAAAAAATCTGTGCAATTTCTCTAGAGACTATTCTTCCTGGCGTCCAGCCATACCCTCCAAAATAAAAGGAAGAAGGAATAAAGGAGGTACGGAGAAAGCCGACGTGGGAAAGCTTTAAAAAAAAAGGGAAAAAAAGGAAAGGAAAGGAAAGAAAAAAAAATCTGGAATCAGCAGAATGTAAATGCCAGAAACCACGTCTGGAGCTGGAGAGCAAGGATTTTTTTAAAAAATAATAATAATAAAATAAAAATAAATAAAAACCCAAAATCCGTGGAACGAAGGGGTGAGGGGAAAGAAGAAAGACACAAGACACTTCTGGTTGCCGATCCACAAATATCAGAAGCATTGCAGATTTGACGGTTGGGGGGGGGGCCTGCTTCGTAATCTTTTTTTTTTTTATTTTCCAGGAATCTTGTTCTCAGCAGGAGGGATGTTTGGAGAATTTTCTCCTCCCGTCAGGGTTGAGAAGAATAATGAGGCTAGGAAAAGACGGAGGATAAAACCCCAGAAATTCTGAAAGGTTTCAAACAACGTCCGGAGGAAATTGGTGGTGTGCTAAAAAGGAAATTTGCAATGACCGAGGAGCCTGGAGTCAGCGTGAAAAAAGCTGCCTTTTAATCATCCTGAAACATTCAGGATACACTCAGATTTGGGGGTATGGAAGCAGAGTCCTCTAGCACAGGGGTTGGCAACTGGTGGCCCTGAAGGCAAACCTGGGCCTGGCTGTAAATTTTAAAAGCCCTCTGGCAAATAACCGAGTTTTCTCAGGGGTCGAGGCAGCTGAGGAGTAGAGAAATGAATTAAAGATGTAAATAAAAAGAAGTTGAGAGGAGAAACAAAGGAAAGAGCCCAGCCCTGTTTTGGGTCTTGCTCCGCCCAATGTTTAGGCATGCCCTGCTTTGTGGGTGGATATTTGGCACCAGTCTCAGCTCAAATGATCTTCTAATCTAAGACGTCAATTTTATTAAAAGTCTCCCAAAGAATCTTAAAATCAGCACAGAAGGGAGAGAGAGAGAGAGACAGAGAGAGAGAAAGAGAGAGAGTGAGAGAGTTGTAACTTCAAGGACAGTAAGTAAGTCACTTTTTTGAAGTTCATCATAACTTTGATGAGAGAGAGAGAGAGAGACAAAGACAGAGAGAGAATGAGGGAAAGAGAGTGAGAAAGAGAGAGAAAAAGAGAGGAAGAGAGAGTTGTAACTTCAAGGACAGGTATCAATAGTAAGTCGCTTTCTCTCATAACTTTGATGAGAGAGAGAGAGAGACAAAGAGAGAATGAGAGAGGAAGAGAGAGAGAAAGAGTGACAAAGAGTGAGAGAGAAAGAGAGAGGAAGAGAGAGAAAGAGTGACAAAGAGAGTGAGAGAGAAAGAGAGAGGAAGAGAAAGAGAGTTGTAACTTCAAGGACAGGTAGTCAATAGTAAGTCACTTTGAAGTCCATCATAACTTTGATCAGAGAGAGAGAGAGACAAAGAGAGAGAGAATGAGAGAAAAAGAGAAAGAGTGAGAAAGAGAGAGAAAAAGAGAGGAAGAGAAAGAGTTGTAACTTCAAGGACAGGTAGTCAATAGTAAGTCACTTTGTTTGAAGTCCATCATAACTTCGATGAGAGAGCGATAAAGAGAGAGAGGAAGAGAGAGAATGAGAAAGAGAGAGAGAGAAAGAGTAACAAAGAGTGAGAGTTGTAACTTCACTTTTTTTGACGTCCATCATAACTTTGATGAGAGAGAGAGAGAGAAGAGAGAGAGGGAGAAAGAAAAAAGAGAGAAAAAAGAGAGGAAGAGAAAGTTGTAACTTCAAGGACAGGTCGTCAATAGTAAGTTGCTTTTTTTGAAGTCAAAACTTTGATAAGAGACACAGAGAGAGAGAGAAAGAGAGAGAGAGAGGAGAGAGAGAGAAAAGTAAAAGGAAATAGGAATGTTCTACCTATAACTGGAAGGGACCTTAGAGGTCTTCTAGTCCAACCCCTGTTCCATCAGGAAACCTTGTAACATTTCAGACAAATGGCTGGCCAATCTTTTCTTAAAAACCTCCAGCGTTGAAGCTCCCACAGCTTCTGGAGGTAAGTCATTCCACTGATTAATAACAGTAACAGAATAACAAAGTTGGAAGGGACCTTGGAGGTCTTCTAGTCCAACCCCCTGCTCAAGCAGGAGGCCCCATACCATTTTAGACAAGTGACCGTCCAGTCTTTTCTTAAAAATCTCCAGTGATGAAGCACCCACAACTTGATTGATTTTTTTTTTAATTCTACACCAATGTTTCTCAATTTCAAGAACTTTTAAGACTTCAACTCCCAGAGTTCAACATGCTGGTGAGGGGAATTCTGGGAGTTGAAGTCCATCCACCTTAAAGTTTCTGAAGTTGAGAATTGCTGTTCTGCTTTGATCCATCTAGATTAGAAAATATTAAGAATATTAAGAGAGGGAAGCCGATCCTTCCAACAAGCTGATATTCACAACTGCACCTTGGATCTGCTAAATTTCAACACATTATGTGTTTGTCTGCTCTTGGCAATGCAATCTGCTGCCTGAATTAACCCCTTTCTGGATTGACACTATACTGGACACTGGATTACGAAACAAGCCAGATTCCCACCACCAAAAAATAATTTTATACTAAGAAGCCACCATTTTTCAAAAGAGTGTCAGGTTGCTGGATTTAATTTTCACTGCAGATCCCAGCAATCTCCGAAAAGTTCCAAAGGCCAGATAGGTCAAAAAAGTCAACATGGTGGCCACCACTGCAATACTGAAGGGATGTGAGGTTTTACTCACATTGGGGCAGCCATTTTGACTTTTTTTTTGACTCTTCTGGACGTTCTACAAGATCCTGGTCTTTTTTCACAAACCTTTTGTGTGTTGTTGTTGTTAAAGAAACACATGGAAGCATTAAAACCAGGAATTATGAACATGGATGGGAAGGAAGAAAAAACAGGAACCATTCCTGGCCCCCCGGATGTCAACTTGACTCCACAAAATCCTACCTTGCAGGGTCGTTGTGAGACGAAACGGACAAGATCCAAACGGTGCCCCTGGAAAAGAGGATTGCAGGATTGATGTGTTATTATTATTATTATTTTTACGATTGTCTATTTTGTTTTCCAACTAAGCAGGGGCATCTCTCCAGATTTTGTTTTTAGGTAAACATTTAAGTGTTAGAATACTTGCGAACGTGTGAACGGAATGGCCCCGGTTTGCAAGTTGCTAACAGTCGTCCGATCGCGAACGGTTCACCAATCCAATCGACAAAACAGCCCAGAGAAGAGAACGTTCCCCCTTAAGCGTAACCCAGGGGTCTTCAAACTTGGCTCTTTTATGACTTGTGGACTTCAACTCCCAGAATTCCTCAGCCAGGCACTCTGGCTGAGGAATTCTGGGAGTTGAAGTCCACAAGTCATAAAAGGGCCAAGTTTGAAGACCCCTGGCGTAACCCATCGATCAACTAATATCAATTTCCGTACAGACGTTGTCGATCGCGGGAATCTACTAGGGCTGCAGTACCTCGGCAGACCGTTAGGGGGCAGCCAGACGGCGGAAGAAAGCCGAGTTCAATTGACAGCGGTGGTTTCTTTTTTTGTTTTTTTTCAAGCTCGGGCCCTTTAAGAAGCGTGGACTTCAACTCCCAGAATTTTCCAGCCAGCAACGCTGGCTGGAGAATTCTGGGAGTTGAAGTCCACGCTTCTTAAAGGGCCCGAGCTTTGAAAAATACGGCTTTATAAGCAATTGATGACTGCCTTTGAAAACGAGAATTAACTCCAGGACCTCGTGGGCGCCGGAAGGGGGCGCCAGGCGCTGCCCGACAACTCAATCCCACCGGGCATCCTCGGGCCTCACTTTTAAAGGGCCAGGACTCCCCTTTCCTTCCCGCGGTGGGCTCGATCCTTCATCAGAAGCCCCTCTTACCATGACTTGCCGCCGGGGGGGGGGGTCCCTCTCCTTCAACCCCGAGAGCCGCGGCCCCCTCCACCCTCTCCAGAGGACCCTTTCTGGCTGCACAACTCAAAAAGACCCGTTCCCACGACACGCGGGACACGCACACACCCCTCTCCACCCCCCACCCACCCCCCAAAGCGGCCCCGGAGGATGCGGCTCCATTTAGATCAGGGGTCTTCCAACTTGGCCCTTTGATGACTTGTGGACTTCAACTCCCAGAATTCCTCAGCCAGCATGCCTGGCTAAGGAATTCTGGGAGTTGAAGTCCACAAGTCATAAAAGGGCCAAGCTTGAAGACCCCTGAATTTTAGATTTTAGTGAAGGACAGATCGGGGCCGGGGAGTGGGGGGGGGGGAGAACCAAAGAAACCTCCTCTCCCCCCCCTCCCTCCCTCCCTTCCGCAGCCGCGATGCCCGGATCGAGGGAGGAGTTGAGTGCGTGTGTGAACGCGAACGCGGGATGGGCCCGGCAGGAGGAAGAGGCGGCGTCACGGACAAAAGTTGCCAAAGCCCGGAAGCGGCCAGAAGGAAACAAAGTTTCCAAACAGCGCAGAAGGGAGGGGGAGCCCGAAGAAGCCTTCCCCCCCCCCGCCCGCTCCTTCCCCGGTCGAACCTCCAGCGCCCAGCGCAGCCGGCGGACTCGGGGAGAGGGCGATCGCAAGCTGCGATGGGCCAGTGAAAGGCCGGCGGAGGCAGAAGCGGAGAAGGCCGGGGCTTGGGGCGGCGGGGGAAGCCGCCCCCTCCTCCTCCTCCTCCGGAGAGACCCCCCCTTCCCCTCGAAGACCAGCGGCGGGAGCGAGAGACGATCCTTCCTTCCTCCAACCGGGGGGGGGGCGATGGGTTCCCAGCAGCCCCGCCGGGCGAAAACCAAGGGTCCCCCCTGCCTCGTCCTTGTGGGGCTCCTCCTGGGTGAGAGCGAACCCCGCTTTCCGTCCCCTCTCTGTGTTTCCCACGCTTCCCCTTCGTTTCCCACGCTTCCCCTTCGTTTCCCACGCTTCCCCTTCGTTTCCCACGCTTCCCCTTCGTTTCCCGCGCTTCCCCTTGATCTTCCGCAATTCCCCTTCATTTCCCACGGTTCCCCTTCATTCCCCACAAGTCCCCTGTATTTCCCACAGTTCCCCTTCATTTTCCATAATTGCCCTGTATTTCCCATGGTTCCCCTGTATTTCCCACGGTTCCCCTTCATTTTCCATAATTGCCCTGTATTTCCCACGGTTCCCCTGTATTTCCCACAGTTCCCCTTCATTTTCCATAATTGCCCTGTATTTCCCACGGTTCCCCTTCATTTTCCATAATTGCCCTGTATTTCCCATGGTTCCCCTGTATTTCCCACGGTTCCCCTTCATTCCCCACAATTCCCCTTCATTTCCCATGGTTCCCCTTCATTCCCCACAATTCCCCTGTATTTCCCACGGTTCCCCTTCATTTTCCAGGGTTCCCCTTCATTTCCCACAGTTCCTCTTGATCTTCCACAATTCCCCTGAATTTCCCACCGTTCCCCTTCATTCCCCACAATTCCCCTGTATTTCCCATAGTTCCCCTTCATTTTCCATAATTACCCTGTATTTCCCATGGTTCCCCTTGATTCCCCACGGTTCCCCTGTATTTCCCATGGTTCCCCTTCTTTTCCCACAATTCCCCTTTATTTCCCACAGTTCCCCTTCGTTTTCCATAATTTCCCTGTATTTCCCATGGTTCCCCTTGATTCCCCACGGTTCCCCTGTATTTCCCATGGTTCCCCTTCTTTTCCCACAATTCCCCTTTATTTCCCACAGTTCCCCTTCGTTTTCCATAATTTCCCTGTTTCCCACGGTTCCCCTGTATTTCCCATGGTTCCCCTTGATTTCCTACGGTTCCCCTGTATTTCCCACGGTTCCCCTTCATTTTCCAGGGTTCCCCTTCATTTCCCACAGTTCCTCTTGATCTTCCACAATTCCCCTGAATTTCCTACGGTTCCCCTTCATTCCCCACAATTCCCCTGTATTTCCCATGGTTCCCCTTCATTTCCCACAATTCCCCTGAATTTCCCACGGTTCCCCTTCATTCCCCACAATTCCCCTGTATTTCCCACAGTTCCCCTTCATTTCCCACAATTCCCCTGTATTTCCCACGGTTCCCCTTCATTTCCCACAATTCCCCTGTATTTCCCACGGTTCCCCTTCATTTTCCAGGGTTCCCCTTCATTTCCCACAGTTCCTCTTGATCTTCCACAATTCCCCTGAATTTCCTACGGTTCCCCTTCATTCCCCACAATTCCCCTGAATTTCCCACGGTTCCCCTTCATTCCCCACAATTCCCCTTCATTTCCCATGGTTCCCCTTCATTCCCCACAATTCCCCTGTATTTCCCACGGTTCCCCTTCATTTTCCAGGGTTCCCCTTCATTCCCCACAATTCCCTTGTATTTCCCACAATTCCCCTTCATTTCCCATGGTTCCCCTTCATTCCCCACAATTCCCCTGAATTTCCCACGGTTCCCCTTCATTTCCCACAATCCCCCTGTATTTCCCACAGTTCCCCTTCATTTTCCATAATTGCCCTGTGTTTTCCACGGTTCCCCTGTATTTCCCATGGTTCCCCTTGATTTCCTACGGTTCCCCTGTATTTCCACGGGTCCCCTTCATTTCCCACAGTTCCCCTTGATCTTCCACAATTCCCCTTCATTTCCCACAGGTTCCCCTTCATTTCCCGCAGGACCCAACCCATTTTCCACAATTGCCCTTGATTTTCCATGCTTCCCAGTCTGGCCGTTGGAAGATCCGCTTTGGGGCAAGGAGGCCACTCACTTTCCTTTTCTCTTCCCTCCCCTCCTCTCTTCTCCTGGATCACGGTCAGGTTGCAGAGGAAATATAACCTGCTTCCCCCCCTCCCCCCCCCCTTTTCTCCGGATCTCAGAGCAGTGTTGTAAGCAGCGAAGGTCAGGAGTCAGGAAGGCGGAGATCCTCCAGCTTCTTAAGCCAGCGGCTTCCGTTTTTGTACTTTGTTTTGGCTGAAGAAGCTGCGGCTGGCCCGGCTGGTTGATTCTGCCTTTCGCCCTCCCACTCCTTTGATCAGTCCGGGCACGAAATGAAACTTTCTTCTCCTCCTCCTCCTCTTTCTTCTCATTTTTTTTTCTCTCAGCAATCCAACCTTTCCTGCTAACAAAAATGGGGCATTAAATGGCAAAAAAAAACAGCCCAAAAAATCTGAATGCTGTAGGATGCATTGGAAAATTGATAATACTATAACAGAATAACAGAGTTGGAAGGGACCTTGGAGGTCTTCTAGTCCAACCCCCTGCTCAGGCAGGAAACCCTATACTTTCAGACAAATGGCTGTCCAGTCTCTTCTTAAAAACTTCCAGTGTTGGAGCACCCACAACTTCTGGAGACAACTCCTTCCACTGATTAATTGCTCTCAGTGTCAGGAAATTTCTTCTTAGTTCTAGGTTGCCCCTCTCTTTGATTATTTTCCATCCGTTGCTTCTTGTCCTGCCTTCTGGTGCTTTGGAGAATAGCTTGACTGCCTCTTCTTTGTGGCAGCCCCTCAAATATTAGACTATAGATATCATGTCTAAGGGACGCAGTGGCTCAGTGGGTTAGGACGCTGAGCTTGTCGATCAGAAGGTCGGCAGTTTGGCGGGTCGAATCCCGAGTGCCGCATAGCAAAGTGAGTGCCTGTTACTCGTCCCAGCTTCTGCCAACCTAGCAGTTCAAAAGTATGTAAAAATGCAAGTAGAAAAATAGGGACCACTCCGGTGGGAAGGTAACAGCGTTCCGTGCGCCTATGGCGTCTAGTCATGCCAGCCACATGACCACGGAGACGTCCTTGGACAAGCGCTGGCTCTTCGGCTTTGAAACGGAGATGAGCACCGGCCCCTAGAGTCAGAAACGACTAGCACGCATGTGCGGGGGAACCTTATCATGTCTACCCTAGTCTTCCTTTTTATTAAAGTAGATGTTATGTTTCGGGTTCGGACGAGCAGGAAAGACGCCAGGCAGATGAGTATAGAAGAATAGTTGCTTTATTCATAACTGTAACTGTACTGAGGGTTAGGGGTATCCATGCAGTCTTTATATAGTCTCCTATAGTCTGAACAACCAATCAGATTGAACCCATCATTCCCGCCAAGTTGACTGCAGCCTGGACTGGAAAGTCCCATCTGTGTTACTGGAGAACCGTTAGCTTTCCAGCGTACACGTGATAAGGTCTTCCCAAAAGCTCAGTACATAACACCCCTTCCCCTTTTAAGGAACAGACATTATAACCCTTGACATTTAAGGATTATGATTCACTTCCAACCTCCAGTGTTTAATTGAATGTTTGACCCCATTCAAGGTAGGATAATCATAATGCGACCTTCTTGGATGTGCCGTGTATAGGTTGCATGCAATGAGACTAAAGACAGCTTTGCTGTTCTGCCAGTAGTATTACACCACCTTCCATAATTTCTTGAAATATGCCAGGTGCTACGCTTACGCCAAACTGCAACCGTTTGACCTTGAAATCTCCCTCATGTGTGACTATAGTTTGAGCCGCAGCTGTGGCCTCGTCTACTGGCAGCTGCTGGTACGCCTATGCCAAATCGAGCTTAGCGAAAATGGCGCCTCCCTGTAAAGAGGCAAGTATATGGCTGACTATTGGAACCGGGTAAGCATGCTGGTTTAAAGCTTTGTTTAGGGTGCACTTATAGTCCACGCAAATACGAACTTCTCCACTTGGCTTAAGTTGGGTAACGATAGGGGTTTCCCATTCCCCCCCTTCAACAGGTTGCAACACTCCTTGTTCCACTAATTTATTTCTGCTTTGATTTTGTGTTTTAACGTAAACGGAACTATTCTTGGTTTTATTCCGATTGGCATTACATTAGGGTCTAATTTAAACGAGATAGGCAGCCCTGTGTAAGTTCCCAACTTAGAATCGAATACGTCTGCAAAGTCCTCACACACAGTTCTGAGGTCAATACTTTGTGTTCGATTTATGCCTGTTATCTGGATTCCCAATGCCTCAAACCAGTCAAGTCCTATCAGACTTGTTCGTTGGCCCTCTACCACTACGACATCCAGGTGCCCTAGAAACTTTTTAAATTTTACTGACAGGGTGGCCTCCCCCTTGATTTTAACATGGGCGTTCTGAAAGTCGGTCAGAATAATGCTTGAGGGCCTCAATTTCACTCAGTGATTGCTGCGGCTGCAAACATAGTTAAATGTCTCATGCGAAATGATCGATACTGCTGAGCCAAAGTCTAATTCCATTTTACATGGAATGCCTTGTAATTCGATTGAAAGATTAATCTTGGATTTAAGGGGACGATGAGCCCCTGTGTGGCAGATACTCCTCTGGCTTTTAAAAAACCCCACACTGGTTGGACCCTGGGCCCCGGTACCTCTCCTTGTCGGCTCCCCCAACTGCTGCTTGTGTTGACCGTCTCTTTGACGAGCTCGGCATACGACCGTGATGTGTCCAGTCCTTCCACAGGCCCGACACGTGGCCATCCGGAACCTGCAGTTCGCACAGGCATGGTTGCCGCTACAACCCATGCATCTAGGGAAGAGCCTTATAATTGTTCTCTTTTTGTTGAAGTCCGCGATCTTGTGTTCCTGCTTGCTTCTGTAGCTTGTCTATCTCTGACTCTTCCTCTACTGTGGTTTCGCCGCCATATTTTGCGACCTCGTGGTGGATTGATTCTTCTGTTTTGAGAGGTTTGGTGGTTTGCACTACTTGTACTGCGCCTCCGGCTGCTTCGTCAGCCATTATTTCGTCTTGTGCCTCCAACAGTGTTAAACTTGGTTTTGCGAATAGTCTCTGTTGGAGGGCTTTATCGCGAAGGCCTCATACTAACTGATCCCTCAGGCGTTCTTCCAGGTTGGAGAATTTGCAAAGACATGCAGCCTGGCACAGGCCTGCGATGAACTCCGACGCCATTTCTCCTGGGCGTTGCACTCTCTGATCAAATTTGAATCTCCACGCCATTTCGGACATTCTCGGTTTAAAATGTCCATTCAACTTTTGCTTGAGGTCGGCAAACGATACTGACTCTATCGGCGTGGGGGCAAATAGGCTCTCCGCTAGATCAAACGTTGCAGGTCCGCATATGCAGAGCAGTGTTGCTGCCTTGAGAGCTTCTTCAGCGATTTGATTTGCCTGTAGGTAATTTCCGATCTGCCCAAGGTACGACGGCCACTCTTCGGGGTGGCGAATGTCGAACTCTCGGAGCTTGCCGACCTTTGGCATCTTCTCAATTCCTGCGTTCTGGATCCTGCTTCACGAGCTCAGACGGGTAATTCTGAGCGTGTGGCCGCTAGCGTATTAATACTAGCCAGCTGAAAGAGAGGGGGGGGAGATGCCTCTTCCCACCAGCATGTAAGCTGACCCCTCGTGACTTCAGCTCTTTGCGAAGCAGGATCCCACCTTCGTCGCCACTGTTATGTTTTGGGTTCAGATGAGCAGGAAAGACACCAGGCAGATGAGTACAGAAGAATAGTTTCTTTATTCATAACTGTAACTGTACTGAGGGTTAGGGGTATCCATGCAGTCTTTATATAGTCTCCTATAGTCTGAACAACCAATCAGATTGAACCCATCATTCCCGCCAAGTTGACTGCAGCCTGGACTGGAAGGTCCCATCTGTGTTACTGGAGAACCGTTAGCTTTCCAGCATACACGTGATAAGGTCTTCCCAAAAGCTCAGTACATAACAGTAGACATCCCCAGTTCTAGCAACCATTCTTCATATGTTTTAGCCTCCAGTCCCCTAATCATCTTTGTTGCTCTTCTCTGCACTCTTTCCAGAGTCTCAACATCCTTTTTATACTGTGGTGACCAAAATTGGATATTGTATTCCCACTGTGGTCTTACTAAGCCCTTGTAAAGTGGTACTAACACTTTACGTGATCTTGATTCTATCCCTCTGTTAATGCACCCTACGACTGCTTGGGCTTTAACTAGGGAGAATAACCAGAGGAAAAAAAGGTAAACATTCTTTTATTGCCAAGAAAATAAACAGATCTGAGAATTAATAGGAATCGGAGCAAACCTTAAAGATTTTATCTCGATTAAAGCGAGCTCACCCAGCTGATTTCAGCAATGGGATTTTAAACGACTAGAAAAATATCTTAGGGCTATTTGGAAAGGAGGCAACTGAGAAATCACACCATTGGAGGCGGGGCTTAGCTGGTTGAAAAACAAATCCAGAGAAAATGACCAAGCGCCTTGGCACGACTGCAAAGAAATTTTTCGGGATATGCTGTCAAACCACGAGCTCAAATCCTGACCTCAGATTATTCTAGAATAGTGTTTGTCAATCTCAGCCATTTTAAATCGGGTGGACTTCAACTTCCAGAATGCTGGCTGGGGAATTCTGGGAATTGAAATCAACCCAACTTATCATGGCTGAGGTTGAGAAAGACTGGTCTAAAATGTAATTCATTTTGCTTTCTCTTAGGTGTCATTCAGGCTGTGAAAAGTAACCCCTCACGTACAGGTGAGTAAGACCGTAGTAAGGAGGGGGCCAGGTGAGTAATAATAATTGATGAAACTTATATGCTGCCTCCGAACTCCGGGAGGCACACAACAACAAAAGAAAAGGATTACAATAAAATCAATTAAAAATAAAAGAGAGCAACGGGGAGGCCCCACCCTCCCTTGCCAAAATCCTGCTGGGTTTTTGTCATTTTTGACAGCAAGGAACTGTCCCAGAGAAAGTGCATTTTCTAAAGTAGTCCTCGACTTACAACAATTCATTTAGTGGCCATTTGAAGTTAGAGCGGCACTGAAAAAGGGGGGCTTATGGCTGTTTTTTTCACATTTATGATCGTTGCAGCATCCCCCATGGTCACTAGATCAAAATTCGGACACTTTTGCAACTGGTTCATCTTTATGACGGTTGCAGTGTCTCTTTTTACGACCTTGGGGAGACAGAGAGGAAAATAAACCAAGAAGAGACCGGTTATTTTTTTCACACTTATATTTTCTCTCAATTCATTCCAAGAGATTACAACAACAAGCAAGACAAAGAGAAGCCAGCGCTTTCTTTTAAAGCAAGGAAGCGTTATAATTCCGGGAATTGATTGTGGACTTCAGTTCCCAGAATTCCTTAGCCAGCCATGCTGGCTGGGGAATTCTGGAAATTGAAGTCCACCCCTCTTCAAGGCGAGAACACTTTTAAGAATTTAAGAACATTTTTGTAAAAGCTGAAGGCAAAAATAACCTTGATTTTTGATTTAAGCCTTTCCTTTTCACGACAGACTAAATCATGTGTAGTTCAGTGTAGCTGGGTGCACATATTTGCCTCCTATTTGTCCATTTAAGTAGTGTTTCTCCACCTCAGCAACTTTTAAGATATGTGGACTTCAACTCCCAGAATTCCCTAGCCAGCATGGTGGCTGGGGAATTCTGGGAATTGAAGTCCACACATTTTTAAAAGCTGATAAAGTTGAGAAGCACTGCCATAAAGGAAATAATCAGTAATTAACACCACTAAATTTGTAACTGATCACTGCTCTTAAAAATATTCCTTTTATCCTTCATACAAAATGCTGCTTATTTATAGCTCTTTTTGGACATCCCATGTGCAAAGTGTCCTGTTTTTTTGAAGTAAGGATGTGTTGTAACTTCAGGAACTTACTGGAACCTTCCTCAGCAACTTTTAAGACTTGCGAACTTCAGTTCCCAGAATTCCCCAGCCAGGGTGTTAAAGTGCGCACTTGTTAAAGCGGCTGCGATTAAAAAAACCCAGACTGGATTTCCACAATACCACACCTTTTGGGGACAAGGATTAGAACAGGGTTCTTCAGACGTGGCCCTTTGATGACTTGTGGACTTCAACTCCCAGAATTCCTCAGCCAGCGTGCCTGGCTGAGGGATTCTGGGAGTTGAAGTCCACAAGTCATCAAAGGGCCAAGTTTGAGGACTCCTGGATTAGAAAGTGGCAAAATGAGGAGAATCTGGGGGTGGCCAAAGAGCTAGAAAAATACAGAGGGTGCATCCTTCTGCTGACTTTCTTTCTTCACTTCGGCAGCTGTTTGTTCAGGTTATCCCGATGTCCGAAGAGAACCGCAAGGCCAAATCCTTAGCCCTTCCTCCCGGGTGATGACTTCCAGCAGCTGTACTTGGGTGATTGTGGGTGGCCCGGACGATATCATTTATATCGGGTGAGTAACTCTATGTGAATTTGCTGTAAGACAGCCTACAATTAATATTACAGGACCTGAAGCAGAGGGGTGTTGTTGTTGTTTTTCCACTCTGCAACTTTAAGACGTGTGGACTACAACTCCCAGAATTCCTCAACTATCATGGCCATCTGAGGAATTCTGGGAGTTGAAGTCCAGAAGTCATAAAAGGTCCAAGCTTGAAGACCCCTGCCTTAGATCTTAAAAGTTTGAAAAACACTGGCCTAAAACTTGGCAAGCATTGCAGATGTTTATTTTGGGGGAGGGGTCCTTTCAATAATGACACTGCTGGAGTTGGAGGGAACCGCAAAGCTCATCTAGTCCAACCCTCTGTTCAAGCCTATTAAACCATCTAGGCGAGATGACCGTCCAGCCTTTTCGTAATAAGACTCCAGAGATGGAAAAACGCCAAATATCCATAGAAAGTTTAAATTATATTTAAACTAGGTTTGGACACTTGGAACTTCTATCAGTTATTTCTGGTCCCAGTTTACGGATAGTCCCTGACTTACAACCATTCATTTAGTGACCATTCCACATTATAACGGCACTTAAAAAAATGACCTAGGACCATTTTTCACACTTACGACCATTGCAGCATCCCCGTGGTCGTATAAGCCAGCTTGGTGTCATCTCTAGAAGACAGGTGTCTCTGGACTAGAAGACCTCCAAGGTCCCTTCCAACTCCGTGATTCTGAACTCTGATATTCTGTGCTTGTTTGGGAAGGTTTCAGATCAAGGGTACAGTTAAACATTTGTCTGAAATGTTACAGGGTCTCCCTGTAACAGGGTCCCTTCCAACTCTGTGATTCTGCATTTTGCTACACATGTTCCATTTTCAGCCTCCTGGTACTTTCATAAACACCTCTCCAGGACTTCCACATAGCAAGACAAATCCAATTTGGGTCTGGGGTCTTTTCATTTTGTCCCACAGGTTCCAGCAGTTCTTCCTTTCCTGCGGGCCGGAAATGCTGATCATCCGTGCGGCCAATCAGCCATCCAGGAAAATGTGCGGTTACACAGCGCCGGAACCCATTCGAATAAAAGGAGGCAACGTGACCCTGACTTACAGCTGGAAATTTTGGGCGAGGAACGGATTTCAGCTGAAATATGAAAGAGGTAAGGCCAGACTGTGGGGCCCCCAATTCTATAATCTGAGACTAGATCAGGGGTCTTCAAATTTGGGCCTTTTATGACTTGTGGACTTCAACTCCCAGAATTCCTTAGACAGCCAGGGCTGGCTGAGGAATTTTGGGAGTTGAAGTCCACAAGTCATAAAAGGGCCAAGTTTGAAGACCCTTGCTTGTGGACTTCAACTCCCAGAATTCCTCAGGTACGCTGGATGAGGAATTCTGGGAGTTGAAGTCCAGAAGTCATAATGGGTCCAAGTTTAAAGACCCCTGGACTAGATTATAATAAAGTAGTCCTTGACTTACGGCCACAATTGGGAGCAGAATTTCTGCTGCTAAGCAAGGCGGTTGATAAGCAATTCGTCCCTGATTTGATGAGCTGCTTTTTTTGTCATGGTTGCTGAGCAAATCGGTGCAGTTGTTAAGTGAATTGCATGGTTGTTAAGCGAATCTGGCTTTCATCATTGACTTTGCTGGTCAGAAACTGGTTGGCAAGGTCGCAAAATAGCGATCACGTAACCTGGGACGCTGCAACTGTCGCAGATACGTGCCCGTTGCCAAACAGCTGAATTTTGATCATGTGACCATTGGGGATGCTTGATGGTCATAAGTGCGAGGAGGAGTTGCAAGTCCCTTTTTTCAATAAAATTGTCATTTTGAATGGTTGCTAAACGGATGGTTGTAAGTTGAGGACTTCCTGCAAAATGGTTTTCCTTTAATGCCACTGTGATTCTCAATCCTACCAATTTTCTGTATAAGTCACTGGGTTATCTAGCCAACTCACAAATGAAGGCAAATATACATGTCCCAGGATAGTGTTGCAGGATCCAATCTGGTTCAGTCAGGTTTTGTACAGTCAATTTACATACATTCAATTCTGCAGCTACTAAGATTGTTGGCCAAGTAGGGACACAAACAGCCAGGGAAATTTTTGAAACCTGGGAAACGGGGTCCTTTGTTGGTCAACAGGAGTGCTGATTTACCACCAGCTTATCAAGTACTTCGGAGCCGAGGACTTGGCCCCCAAGGATACAACATCCAAGGACAATAGCTGGCCATCAATACCCCAATAAACAACTAAAAAGCCACACACAACCAGGCACCACATAAATACCACGCATAGAATAGGTCCAAAGCACACTATTTAACTAACTAGCTGATCGTTTTCTCATTGTTGCTTGGCAACAGCAATTTTGGCCTCAGTTGTGGTTGTATGTTGAGGACTGCCTATACCAAGGTACCACTGTGTTAAGATTCATGATGCTGCTAGTATCTCTAGAGAGGAATTCTAGACACAGGTTGCAGAGAAGGAAGTTATTTCCTGGGTCTCCTGCTACGTAATAAAAATGGTGTCATTTTTGTTTCTTGTCGTTTCCCTCTCTCTCTGCTTCAGAATCTAAAACACAGCCTGTTGTGTCATGCAACCGCACCTTGGATGACTTCTACGGGGTGATTTATTCCCCAGCCTTCGGCTCGGACTCGCACCTGGGAGCTGCCCATTGCCAGTGGGTGCTGGATGCCCATGACAGCCGCCCCCTCACCATTCGCTTCACAGTCCTTAACTTAGATGTCGGCGACTCCTTACGGGTGTACGACGGGTCGCCCAACGCCCCGCTCCGCCCTCGCCTGCTGCGCAACTTGGATTATACCAGCAACAACAAGATTGTGTTGGTGGATTCCCCATCCAGCCAGGCATGGGTCGTGTACCAGGCGGTGCCCGGAACAGAAGGACGGGGCTTCAACGCCACATACCACGTGCAAGGCTTTTGCGTGCCGTGGGACTTCCCCTGCGGAGGAGACAGTGGTGAGGGTGCCACATGCTACACCACCGCCGAGCGCTGTGACGGAAATTGGGACTGTGCCAACGGCGCTGACGAGGATGGTTGCCACGGCTGCCCACCGGGGCAGTATCCTTGCGGTGGACGAGGCATCGGAGGTGCTGTCTGCTACGGTCCCGCCGACCGCTGCAACTACCAAACGTTTTGTGCCGACGCCGCAGACGAACGCCGTTGTTACACCTGCCAGCCAGGGAACTTCCGATGTAGAGATGGCCGCTGCATCTACGAGAGCTGGGTGTGTGACGGGCAGGCGGACTGTGTCGATACTTCCGATGAAGCGGACTGCTCCTACATCCTGCCCCGCAAGGTGGTGACGGCGGCCGTCATCGGCAGCCTGGTGTGCGGTCTCCTTCTGGTCATCGCACTGGGCTGCACGTGCCGTCTGTACGCGCTCCGGAGCCATGAATTTGGGTGAGGGGCCAATTGGGGGAAGTCAAGGAAGAACGATGGGATTTTGGAGGTGTGGTGGCTGGAAAGGGGGACAGGAATAGAGTTGACGCGCTAAAGGGGCCAATATGAAGAGGTAGGGCCTGTGTTGAGTGGACCAATGGGGCAATGAGTTGAATCAGTGGAGCGGTGCCCAGGGGATCATTGGTGACCCCCAGGGCCGTGTTTCATATTTCCCAATCTCGGCAGCTTTAAGAAGGGTGGACTTCAACTCCCAGAATTTCTCCTTCCCCAAGTCTGCTGGGGAATTCATGCATCTTAAGGCTGCTTTAGACATTAAAAGTCTTCCAAGATTTAAAAATTTGAGCATACCAGCCCAGTGGGAATGAAGAACCCAGGGACTGAAGAGGGACTCCTCATTCTGGGAGAAACTGAGTAGATGAAAAAAATAGGCTTTTGAGGAGATTCGCCCAACTCAGCTATCCACCAGGAAAGTGAACACATTCCTTAGCATTGGCCGTGATGCCTATGGAATTCTGGGAGTTGAAGTCCACACAACTGGAGGATGCCCAGTTTCTCCCTACTGCCTGTTACTTCCTTACCCTCTTCACTTTTTAGTGGATCTACTGTTTCCTTGACTTTTTGCGTTATTAATATATTGAAAGAAACTTTTTTATCTTTGACTTTTGTTGCAAGTCTTCGTTCATTCTGAGCCTTTGCTTTCCTGACTTCATCTTTGCGTGCTCCGGCTGTCTGCTGATAATCAGCCTTAGTCAAGTGTCCCTCTTTCCATTTTTTGTACTTGTCCTGATTGTCTTTCAGTTTGTCAGAGAGGTCTTTGTGCAGCCATGCTGGTTTCTTCTTGAATTTCTTGTTTTTCTTTTTCAGTGGTATTGTGCTGGACTGGGCTTTTAGGATCACATTTTTCAGAGTTTCCCAAGTTTATCAAGTTGATAAAGACTTGTTAAGAAAACAAGGAGGATAAGTGATGGGAAATCAAGGTTACGCTCCTAAGAGTAGGGCAAGGATTAAATTTCTTCGAATCCTCCTTTTTTTAGAGTCTTGGCACCTATGTCCCGGATGGAGGCCCAGTTGATTCAGCGCCAGGCTCCACCATCTTACGGCCAGCTCATCGCTCGTGGGGTGATTCCTCCAGTAGAAGGGTTCCCGGTTGAGCACCCAAGTCAGGTAAGTGAGCCCTACACTCTTCACGTATGTTCCTCAAGACCAGAGATCTCCAAACCTGGCCACTTTAAGACTTGTGGACTTCAACTCCCAGAATTCTTAGCAAGCGAGGCTAGGTATTCTGGAAATTGAAGTCCACAAGTCTTAAAGTGGCCAAGTTTGGAGACTCTGCTCAAGATCAATCTCGGAAGAGCATCAGTTCCATCCTCATCCTCTTTCCTTACTTTCCTATCGTTATTTCTGAGAAGCAAGATATACAGATAGTCCTCGCTTAACGACCGGTCACATTGTGACCAATACCCTACCCAAAAAAGTACTTAAGATGTTCCCACTCCCCCACCATCACTCTGTGGTCACACACATTTTGGGTGCTTGGCTACTGGCTCATGTTTACAGCTGTTTTCAAGGTCTCTTGCAGTCACATTATTTTTGATTTTTGACCTTTTTTTTTCTTCTTTTGTACATTTACTTCTAGTTTTTGGAAAACCACCCATTGGGTCAAATGAATTTATTTAATGAGAGGGACCTCGGAGTCCTAGTGGATGATCGCTTAAACATGAGCCAGCCATGTGCGGCAGCAGCCAAAAAAGCTAACACAATCCTTGGTTGTATAAACAGAGGCATAGAATCAAAATCACATGAGGTATTAGTACCGCTTTGTAAATTCTTAGTAAGGCCACACCTGGAATCCTGCATCCAGTTTCAGTCACCCCGTTACAAAAAAAGATGTTGAGACTTTGGAAAAAAAATGCAGACAATAGCAACTAAGATGAGTAAAGACAAAAACATACGAAGAATGGTTGCAGGAATTGGGTGGGGGACACGATAGGAGTATTCCATTATTTGAAAGGCTGCCACAAAGGAGACCCATTTAAAACCCACCATAATTCTGGGCTGAATTACAGTAATAAGTCAAGGACTACTTGTATATTATTCTGGGGGGAAAAAGAGACGACTGTAGGGATTCCAGACCCATGGTCAGAAAGCCACTACTTGATTTGACCAATCAGGAGAGCAACTGTAAAGTGGTCCTTTAATTAAGAAAGATCAAAAGGTGAAGGTTGAAGAACAACATCTCAAGAGCTTTGTAGAGCAACAGAAGATAAGAATGCTTGAGCGGTGGATGGCAAGATGGGTGTATACTTTTTAAAAAACTATATCTGTCAACAAACGTCCATGCCGGAAAACACAGCCAGAAGAAAGACGACGTGGCACGGTTGACTGCAAGAAGTTCTTTACTGAGTAGATTCCATGCAAATACAAAGTCAGCGTTGGGAGTTACTCACCCCCAACGCGCCTTTTAAACTTTGCCTGAGATTGGGCATCAGCCCCACCCATTAGCCCCACCCGTCCCCTGCGCAGACCAGCATCCACCCGAGCCGCGTAAAACCCCACCCCCCTTACCTGTCTTCCCACACCCTGCTTCCTCCCCTGGCGCCGAGGTCCATACAGCGTGGAGGTAGGTATACGCCCAGCACCCCCTATTCCCGTGCCCCAAGGACCCAGACGTGCTCCCCTCCACCATCCTAACACCCCGCGCCACAACCGCAGGCCCTTGGCAGCCCCCGTTGTCCCAGCGCGGCTGTAGAGCGCCCGGCGCTGCCGCCGCCGTGCAAGCCGCTGAAACGCCATGCAAGCCGCTGAAACGCGCCTCTGGCGGCTCCGTTGGCACCGCCGCCGTGCATCCACCCGTTTCGTGAGGCTGCAGCCGTGTGTCCCGCGCGGCCGCCCGTGGCCCTTCCCGGACACTGCACAGCTGATGGGGCGGGCGTGTGTCTCGCACGGCCGCCCGAGGCTCCTCCCGGCCGCTGCACAGCTGATGGGGCGGCCGTGTGTCTTGCGCGGCCGCCCGAGGCTCCTCCCAGCCGCTGCTCGTCGTGCTCCCCCGTGTCCCCTTGTGTTGTCGAGCCCGAAGGGCTTGACAATATATTTTATTGAATTTTTTAACATAAACACCTTAATATTTGGTAAACAGCGGATTGTCTGGGCTTATATTTGCAAAGTAATCACTAACAATCAGTTTCTATATTCCAAAAGTCCACATAATAGCTTTGCTTGGTTTTCTCTTCTTCCAATAATTTTCTCTTTGCCAACCCTTGAATTGATACAATTCTTATCATTTTGATAAGTAACCATTAAATGTAAAGATTTTTCTAAAATTTCTACAAATAATAATAATCACACCAATATCGCGCTTCTTTTCAATCCGGTCATCTTGCTTGCCTCGTCATTGTAAAATCCTGTTTACAATTCTTATTTAAATTTGTTTCCCCTACAATGTTCAAAACATTCTTACTGGATTAAAATTTTCTCAAGTTTAATTACATTTAAGTATTTCAATCTTATTTTCCTCAGACGGGCCATCCCGACACTTTTACATTTCTCTCGTCTTAAAAAGTAAAAAAATAATAATAATTAAGATCTACTACTTCTTTTTTATGCTCTTCTGTAGGCCCTTTCGAAATAGGAGTACAGCTAATCCTTGATTTACGACCACAGTTGGCCCTAAAATTTCTGTTGCTAAGTGAGACAGTAAAGAGAACTTTGTCCCATTTTGGGACCTTTCTTGCCACATTTGTGAAGCGAATCACTGCAGATGTTAAGTTAGTAACACGGTGGTTAAATGAACTTGACTTCCCCCTTGACTTCGCTTGTCAGAAGGCCGCAAAAGGGTGTCACCTGACCCCGGGACGCTGCGACCGTCATAACTACGAGGCAGTTGCCAAGCGTCTGGATTTTGAACACGTGATCGTAGGGATAAGGCAACAGTTGTAAGTGTGAAAAAGAGCCATAAGTCAGGGCTTTTCAACCAGTGGTACGGGTACCACCTGTGGTACGTTGGCACCTGGCAGGTGGTATGCGGCCATCCTAGAAAAGTGGTAGCGGAGGAGGGGAAGGAGCTGAACCGGTGGCAGCACCGCACAAGCCTGAGCGAGAGATGGCTGGAGCTGCAGGGCTGTCAGGGGTCAGCGGAAGCGCCAGGATCAGTGCTAGGATCCAGCTGGAGCTCAGCACTGATCTTGGCGCTTCTGCTGAGCCCAGAAAAAGCGCCGATCAGCTGGAATGTTGCAGCATCTCCAGGGTCTTCTGATTTACATTCAGATGCTTGGCACCTGATTCATATTTATGACGGTCACAGTGTCCCAGGGTCATGTGACCAAAACCTACTGCAACCACCCAGCAGAGGGGGGGAATAAAAACCAAACACCCCCACCCCACCCCCACTGCCAATCCTCAACAGAAATGCTCACAACAATGAAAACCTCACACAGGAGGAAGAGTGCCGCCAGGCGGGGCAGGCAGGTGTCTTGCTCGGCTGTGGCTTGGGGGGCACTTTTTTCGGTGCCATTGTAACTTCAAACAGTCACTAAGCAAATTGTTGTAAGTCGAGGACTACCTGTACTTCATCACTTTTTTCCTTTTTTTTTTTTGGTCAAGTTTTTGACCCCTTGCTAGGCGCCTGGTGGTACTCAGATGTTGCCATATCGTAAAAGTGGTACAATGGGTGAAAAGGTTGAAAAGCCCTGCCATAAGTCACTTTTTTTCCAGGGGGCGTTATAACTTCAAAAGGTCCCTAAACAAACGGTTGTAAGTCAAGGGCTATCTCAAGTTCCACAGACAATTCCCGACTTCAGCCTTCTTCAGCTGGCGTACTTGGCGTTTGTGAAGCTGAAGATCTAACTTTCTTCTGGGTTCTCGTTTCAGAATTCGGTCCTGGGGAATTTGCGGTCTCTCCTGCACCTTTGGCGACGGGATCCTGCTAGCCCTCCAGGCGGCAATGGGGTGCGTCGTCCCCGTCAAAGCCGCTTTGTACGACGTTTGACGAGGCGCCTGCGCCGATTGGGGCTACTCCCTCCCTCGTCTTCTACCACGGCCGCCACGGCCACCTCTAACTCATCTTCCACTCCTGATGACTCGGCGGAGCCATCTTGTGGGGACGGAGTTGCTTCTTCCCAGCGTCCGGAAGACCAACCGTCGCCTCTTCCCGTTAAGATCCCGCCCACTCCTGCCGAATCCACGCCGGATCCTCACGTCCCACATCCTACTCCACGGTTCACGGGGGTCATGCGGAGCCTCCGAGTCCGGCTTTTCTCCCCTGCGCCCACCTGCTCTGTGGAAGCTGGAGAGGACCCCCTCAACCCATCTCCCTTTCCTGATGAGGAAGACGAAGTCCTCCTGGTTCCCCTGACGGATCCACCACTCGAGGACCTTCCCGCCATGGAGAACTGGGATGCTGACGACGAACCTCTCCTGACTTGAAAAGTTTTTGCTGGATGTGGCCTTGAGGAAATTTGTCACCAGCGACCGACAACGGACAGTCAAGCGTGCTTTTTTTCCTTGCAGATCTTTCCACAGTTATTTTTTTCTCTCCCCTCCCCCTCCCCAAATCAAAAATGAGAGAAATCCCTGGCCGTTTAGATGGGGGAGAAAAATCAAATTGTTTTTCCAAAAAAAAAATATTTCTTCTTCTCCTCAGCGTTTTGACCATAAGGAAAAAAAAAATCCGCTGCTTTTTGTTGATCCCCAGAGGGTTGGAGAAAATCCCTTTGCCTCGCCAAATCGGCAATTTTCTTGGCTTCTTTAAATCTTAAATTGGTAGGAGGGATGTCGGCAAGTAAAGACTTCTTAGATCATTTTTTAGAGAGGTTTTTGATTCCTTCGGCCCTGAAGTGGGAACTTGGGTCGACAAAGTACGTGTGCGTGCGTGGCATTTTAAAGATTGTTCTTACAAAATGAGGAGGAAGAGTAGGAAGGAATGAAATGTGTTCTTTGGAGAAACACTGAAGCCATTTGCTTGAAATGAAAAAAATGAAGGAAGCAAAGATAAAATCCAGAATAATCTTTAGCAACATTAAGGCAGTTTCTCTCAGAGCAGTAATTTGATTTCTCCCCCCCCCCCCACTAAAAGCAGTTGGTGGTGATTAGACACTTCCAAGTCGTCCATCTTGTATCGTAACTGAAGATTTATTTTTGTGAATTTATGGAAAGCTTGAAAAAATATATATAATAACTCCAGCAGAACTTTTTTTTTTTTTTTTGCAAATCACGTTTTAGGGTGCAACCTTTTTTGGCTAGTCAATCTTTCTGTTTGCGTTCCGTGGGAAGCGAATCCAAGGTTTACAAAAACAAGCAAAATCCAAAAAGTGTTGGAGAAAAAAGAAAGAAAGGTTAATACTTGGAATCTTTTGTTGATAAAGCTTTTGTAAGTAAATTATTTTTTAAAAGCACAGCCAATAGGAAAAAAGAAATTTTGCACATGGAATGTCCAAATAGCTGTAAATAAGCAAGATTTTGTATGAAGGATAAAAGGAATATTTTTAAGAGCAGTGATCAGTTACAAATTTAGTGGTGTGAATTGCTGATTATTTCCTTTAAGGCAGTGCTTCTCAATTTTATCAACTTTTAAAATGTACGGACTTCAATTCCCAGAATTCCCTAGCCTGGCTAGGGAATTCTGGGAGTTGAAGTTTATATATCTTAAAAATTGCTAAGGTGGAGAAACACTACTTAAATGGATAAATAGGTAAATATACTCCCAGCTGCACTGAAATAAACATGATTTAGTCTGTCGTGAAAAGGGAAGGCTTAAATCAAAACTCAAGGTTATTTTTGCCTTCAGCTTTTACAAAAATGTTCTTAAATTCTTAAAAGTGTTCTTAAATGAGGTTAATGGCTTCTTTCACTCCAATGAAGTTTTTTTTCCATTTATTTTTCTGTATTTCAAATCCAGAATTCTCCAAAACAAAGCTAGCGTACGACTTACAAGGGATGAAGTGGTCTGTTGCAGGAGAACACAGGTAGTCCTTGACTTACGACAACAATTGGAGCCCAAAATTTATGTTGTGAAGCGAGACATTTGTTAAAGTGAATTTTGCCCCATTTTACGACCTTTCTCACCCCAGCTGTTCTGTGAGTCACACGGTCGTTAAGTGAATCCGGCTTCCCCCATTGACTTTGCTTGTCAGAAGGTCGCAAAAGGGGTGATCACATGACCCCGGGGCACTGCGACCGTCGTAAATATGAGTCAGTTGTCAAGCCTCTGAAGTTTGATCCCATGACTGCGGGGATGCTACAGCGGTCGTAAGTATGAAAAACAGTCATAAGTCACTTTGAATTGTCACTAAATGAACTGATGTAAGTCGAGAACTACTTGTATCCAACATTTGGATCATGGTTTAGGTCAAGGGTAGCTAACCTTGGCTCTTTCATGACTCGTGGACTTCAACTCCCAGAATTCCTGAGCCAGCATGGGAATTGAAGTCCACGAGTCATGAAAGAACCAAGGTTGCCTACCCCTGGTTTAGATTAAATCCACTGAAATCCATGTTAACAAATTAGACTTAAAAAAAAAATCTCAGCTTTGTTTACCCTGATACTGACTGGATTCAACTCGGTTATTCAAAATACACGTAGTCCTCGAATTAAAACATTTCACTCAGTGGCCGTTGAAAGTTACAATGGCACTGAAAAAGTGACTTATGACCGTTTTCACACTTATGACCATTGCAGCATCCCCACAGGGATCAAAATTCAGACACTTGACTACTGACTCACATTGATGACGGCTGTAGTGTCCCAGGATTGCGTGATCCCTTTTTGCGACGTTCTTACAGGCAAAATCAACGTGGGAACTGGATTCACTTCACAGCCGTGTCCCCAATGTAACAACTGCGGAAATTCAGTTCGCAAATATGGCGGGAAAAATCGTAAAATGCTCACTTAACAAATTTCTCACTTAGCCACATAAATTTTGGGCTCAGCTGGGGCCGTAAATCGAGAATTACCTGTACGGTCTGATTTTTTAAAAATAATAATACTAAAGCCGTGTCTCAATTTTAATCGTATTTTAGGCAAGAAGGGGAAAAAAACCACCATAAAATCTGTGCTGAATCTCTGCCCAGTGAGTTTATTTACCTTTATTTTTACAAAGCCCACAGAATGCAAATAAAGCTGAACATACGTCGCGAGACAAATTGGAAATGGTAAATTGTACCGTAATTTCTCCCAAAATGGGTAGAAATTTTTGAGAGAGGAAGAGAGACATAGGATATTAACAACCACCTTACTAACTTCACAACGGCAGCGAGTCACTTAACAACCGTGGCAAGAAAAGTCGTCAAAGGAGACAGAACCCACTTAAATTTTTTCTCACTTAGCAACATAAACTTTGGACTCAATTTGGTCCTCGACTTACGGCCACAACTGAGCCCAAAATTTATGTTGCTAAGTGAGAAATTTATGAAGTGACTTTTGCCCCATTTTACGACCTTCCTTGCCCCAGTTGTTAAGTGAATCACTCATTGTGAAGTTAGGAACACGGCTGTTAAGTGAATCCAGCTTTCCCCATTGATTTTGCTTGTCGGAAGGTTGCAAAAGGGTATCATGTCACCCCAGGGCACTACAACCATCATAAATATGAATCAATTGTCAATCACGTGACCCTGGGGATGCTGCAACGGTCGTAAGTGTGAAAAATGGCCCTAAGTCCCTTTTTTAAGTGCTGTTGTAACTTTGAATGGTCACTAAATGAACAGTTATAAGTCAGGGAGTACCTCTGATGAGCTAGGCAAAATAGTGATCAATAATCTATTTTGCTTCTGACAGGAACATGCAAAACATACCGCCATCTCTTTCCGATCCATTTTGTCATTGGGAAATTAATATGTGTTTTTTTTTCCTCTGTGCCTCCAAGGCCACTAATCCGATGGGAAGGTTTAAGTTCCCAAAATTAGCACCCCGAAATCAAATCCACTCCAAGAAATGAACCCCACTTTTTTTTTGAATGGCAGAGTGAAGCTCGCTCCTTCCACGAAGCGGAAAAACGGAGGCCTTTAGCACCCTCGGCCTAGTCGTGTTTTTGCTTGAAGGAACAAAATTCGGTATTAGGTAGTTCCTCGACTTACGATGAAAACTGAACCCAAAATCTCTGTGGTTCAGCGAGACGTTTGATGAAGTCAGTTTTGCCCCGTTTTGCGACCTTTCTTGCTGAGGTCATGAAGTCAGTGACACGGTTGTTAAGTGAGAACATGGCTTCCCCATTGACTTTGCTGGTCAGAAGGGCGTGGAAAAAAATCTTGCCTAAAATATGATGAAAATCGAGACACCGCTTTATTATTATGATTATTATTTAAAAAAAAAATCAGACCGTACAGATAGTCCTCGACGTACGACCACAACTGAGCCCATTTTATATTGCAAAGTGAGGAAATCGTTAAGTGAGCTTTGCCCCATGTTAATGATTTTTCTTGTCAGATTTATTAATCGAATTGCCACAGTTGATAAATTAGGAATATGCTTGTTAAGTGAATCACTGCAATTGTTAAGTTAGGCACACGGTCGTTAAGCGAGAATCCGGCTTGCCCATGGACTTTGCTCCGCTGAAGGCCTCCAAAGGGGATCACGTGACACACACACACAAAAAAAACACCCGGGACGCTGCAACCGTCATTAAATAGGAACCAGGCGCCAAGCTTTTGAATTTTGATCCTGCAAAGGTCGTAAGTGTGGGAAAACCGGTCGTAAGTCACATTTTTCAGTAGCATTGTAACATTTGAAGGGTCACTAAATGAACAGTTGTAAGTTAAGGACTGCCTGTGCTGTTCCTTGGGGCAGCTTCTGAGATCCATGTCAGTAAAACTCAACTTGGAAGAAGCGAGATTGAAGTCGATTGTCCTGAAAAATAGAATTTTGGGGCTGAGGAGGGAGGCTGACCAATTAATGATCGACTGGATGTCCCGATTTTGCTCGCCAAATTCTTCACGTGTCTCTGTGTTAACGTGTATAAATTCATATATATATACTGTATATATATATATATATTGTCTATTATTTCTTTGACTGGCAGAGGTAGTTAAGAAATCACTGAATCAGTGGCCACGTCGTCCTGCTGTTTTGTTCCTAAAAAACGAGTGCGGGTAACAAAGTATTTGCACTATTGTCTTTGTCGTTCATGAGCTGTCACCACTAACCGAGGGTTGTTCGGTGTGTAATTTCACCTTCTGTTGCCTTTACAATTTTGCTAAGAGCTTCTCTTTTTTTTTTTCCCAGAAAGGATGTTTTAAACTGTTAAAGAGTAAAACCAATTTTCCTGTTCTCCAGTGTACCCAGTGTGGTTTATTTACTTAATTTTCTTTTAAATTCTTTTTGAAAACTCAAATATTTGGCCACCTAATGAGCAGAGCCTCATGCTGGGAAAGGTTGAGGGCAAGAGAAGAAGGGGACGACAGAGAATGAGGTGGCTGGATGGAGTCACTGAAGCTGGAGGCGTGAGCTTCAATGGACTCCAGAAGAGGACAGGAAGGCCCGGAGGAACGTTGTCCGTGGGGTCGCGATGGGTCGGACACGACTTCGCAACTAACAACAACAAATTCCTTTATTTAATCGTGGGCCCTCTATCACTGGAGGCTTTTAAGAAAAGGCTAGGGTAGGTTCTCTTGATTGAGCGGGGAGGGGGGGGGCTGGACTAGAAGACCTCCAAGGTCCCTTCCAGCTTCTATTCTATTCTATTCTATTCTATTCTATTCTATTCTATTCTATTCTATTTAATATTTTCTATTCCATATTTTCTATTCAATTCTATTTCATATTTCCTGTTCCATATTTTCTACTCTATTCTATTCTATTCCATATTTTCTATTCTATTATTATTTCTACTATTATTTCTAATTCTATTCTATTAATTGTATTTATTGTTTTTTATGGGCATGTATTTAATTACTTTTTAATTTTTGTAGCTTTGTGTTTTATTCTTGCCCTGTACACCGCCCTGAGTCCTTCGGGAGAAGGGCGGTATAGAAATATTAATAAATTAAATTAAATTAAATTCTATTCTTATTTCTAATTCTATTCCATTCTATTCTGTATTTTATTATTCTATTATTTCTAATTCTATTCTATTCATTAGTAACACCATTGTTAAGTAAATCAGGCTTTCCCCTTTGACTTCGCTTGTCAGAAGGTTGCAAAAGGAGACCGCACGACTCGGGCACACTGCATCCATCGTAAGAACATGCCAGTTGCCAAGCGTCCAAATGTTGGATCATGTGACCACAGGAGATGCCGCAAGGGTCGTAAATTTGAACCGGTTGCCAGGGGTCTGAACTTCGACCCCATAATCATGGGGATGCTGCAACGGCCGTCACTATGAAAAAACGGTTGTAAGTCATAATTTTCAGAGCCGTTGAAACTTTGAACGGTCACTGAACGAAGTGTGTTTCTTCAGCATCTGCAAACAGGTTCCCCGGCTCGGTCAATCAAAACCCGGCGAATGCTATTCATTATTTTATTTTGGGGAACGGCAGTAGATCATAAGAGTTCATATTTTAACAGGCAGAAACTGCGCCAAGCGTGGAAGGAAAAGGGAGGGGCTGTGGTCTGCAGTGGGCGGGGCCAACATACCAAAGGGGTGGGGCCATATGGCACCTGGGTGAAGTTATTTGGAATTTGAATACAATTAGTTCTTGATGTATGACAAGAATTGAGGCTGTAATTTCAGTCCTGAGTCGTGCCAGTTGCTAAGTCGGTTGCCAAAATGACCAGTGTACCCCATTTTATGACACACACACACACACACACACACACACTTTTTTTAGCGGTCATTAAACTGATCCGTTGTCCACCGTGGGCGTGCTTTGCTAGAAACTAGAAGTAAACACCAGTTTACGGCCAAAGCATAAATTGTGGTTCAATAACTGTAAGGTGCTGTGAATGGACGGACATAAATTCAGGCTGATGGACGGCCACCTAAATCGCAATCGTGTCAGAAGCAGCTGTCACAATTCGAATCCAGGTTGCAAGCAGCCCTCTGGAGGCCTGTTGTAATTTCAAACAGCCACTAAGCAACTGTCTATACGTCAAGGACTACTAGTGTATGGAGAAGTCAACTCCCATAATCACCATAGAGGCAGTCCTTGACTTACGACCGGTGTCTTAGTCAGTGGCCACTAAGTGGCTACTGTATAGTGATTACAGGAAGTGACTACTGTGGACTAGTATTTATAAAAAGCAGCGTCATCTTATCAGGAGCAGATCTGCCCTGGTTCTGAAGGAGACAGTGAGTGGGAGTTCCTCGGACATGGGGTCAGGCTGGATGACCTTACATTACCCTCTTTCTCAATTCTGATTGCCCTCTACCTCAGAAAAGCTATCCTCCCCTGCTTGTGGATGAGATGGAATTTTAAGTTCTATTTCAGTTCATTCCCAGGGGCCAAAAAAAAATCTCATTTATTCTTAGGTTTCCTTGCCACTTTAAATTGTCATGGCACCCGCTGAAATCAGAAACTAAGTCATTTAATTTGGAAGCAATTCACCCCTGAAAGACCTCAGTTTTAAGGGTGAGAGCCAAACGCTGCTTGTTAAAAACCGCAAAGCCTTCCCCGGAGACCCCGATTCATGTAGGGTTTTTTTTCCCCCAGCCTGAAGGTTTTCAGCCACTCCGGATTAAATTAGCTGGCGGCTGAAATCTGTGGCCTTCCATATGCAGCCTCTGCTCTGGACTGGATCCAGCCTGTTGCCGCGCCAACTAATCAGAAATCTGGAGGACCAGCCCGGCAAGAAGCCGGGAAGCATCCTAGCCACAGACAAGCAAGGGGGTTATTTACACACACACACACACACACACACACACACACACACACCTTCAATCCAGAGCCACAAAAAATAGCCACCAGGGCTGCAAACACCCATCCGTGCATCCGTTCACACATTACCCTGGTCCACAGCTCAGCTTCAACCCTGATTTGCTGTGTCTCCAGGCTGAGCTGGGAATAGGGGTGGGCATTTCTCTCTTAATTTCCTGGCAGGCCTTAATTATGCCTCATTAGCACCTTCCCACCCATGACTTAACAGTATAATTCTTCCCCTTGGCCTAATTAGATTGAGCAGCTAAATCAGCATCTTTAAAGCGAAGGACTGTGTCTCTTGCACGCAACTGTGTCCTCCTCCCTCCTCCGTCTCCTCGCTGCCCATCTTGGCTTGCGCGAAAGGATCCATCAGCGAGATGGTCCCTTCCTATATTGACGGATTCATTCCCCAGGAGAAAAAAAATAAAATTTTATTGGTTATTTTTTCTTTGCTGGCCTCCCCGTTTGGGCTGTTAATTCAGCCATCCTTTCCCTTTGCTCCTTTGATTTAAAGTAGCTGCATATTCATAGTCTTTTTTCAACATTGCATTTTAGGTCACTTTGTGGCCATCCACCTTTGCTTCAGCAACTTCTTTTCTCCTACCTTTTGCGTTTGTTTTAGTTTTTTTAAAAATAAAATAAAATAAAATAAAATTATTTGGTATAAATAACACCAGGTGGGGAACGTCCCCAATGCTCCATTCTCCTCTTGTTTCCCCCGTAACAACAACCCTGTGAGGTGGGTTGGGCTGAGAAAGAGAGATTCGCCCAAAGTCACCCAGCCGGCCTTCATACCAAAGGTGGGACTAGAACTCACCGTCTCCTGGTGATTGGCCCAAAGTCCTGCAGCCAGCTTTCATGGATAAGGCGGGATTAGAACTCACCGTCTCCTGGTGATTGGCCCAAAGTCCTGCAGCCAGCTTTCATGGACAAGGAGGGACTAGAACTCACCGTCTCCTGGTGATTGGCCCAAGGTCCTACAGCTAGCTTTCATGGATAAGGAGGGACTAGAACTCACCGTCTCCTGGTGATTGGCCCAATGTCCTACAATCAGCTTTCAGGCCTAAGGTGGGATTAGAACTCACCGTCTCCTGGTGATTGGCCTAAAGTCCTGCAGCCAGCTTTCATGGATAAGGAGGGACTAGAACTCACTGTCTCCTGGTGATTGGCCCAATGTCCTACAATCAGCTTTCAGGCCTAAGGTGGGATTAGAACTCACCGTCTCCTGGTGATTGGCCTAAAGTCCTGCAGCCAGCTTTCATGGATAAGGAGGGACTAGAACTCACTGTCTCCTGGTGATTGGCCCAAAGTCCTACAATCAGCTTTCAGGCCTAAGGAGGGACTAGAACTCACCGTCTCCTGGTGATTGGCCCAAAGTCCTGCAGCCAGCTTTCATGGATAAGGCGGGATTAGAACTCACCGTCTCCTGGTGATTGGCCCAAAGTCCTACAATCAGCTTTCAGGCCTAAGGTGGGACTAGAACTCACCATCTCCCAATTTCTAGCCCAATTCCTTTACCATTAGACCAAACTGGCCCTCTCAAAATTGTACTAACACACAGTTGTAAGATACACTGGATAAATTTCAATTTCTCTCTCTACTATCTCCTTCCAACCGTCCGATTCTCAACCTGGTTTCCCCTCCTGCGTCTCTCAGTACACACCCCATGCTCTCTCGGCTTGTGTGAGACTTTGCAGAAACCACAAAACAGACAGTCCTCCACTTACAATCGCAACTGACACCATGATTTCCGTCGCTAAGCCAGGCAGTGGAGTGGCACCAAATTTTACAATCTTTTTTCCAACGGTCGTTAAGCGAATCACTGCGGTCATTACGTGACTCGTGCAGTTGTTACGTTAATCTGGCTTCCCCCCCCCACACACACACTGACTTTGCTTGTTGGGAAGGTCACAAATAACCCCACAACCCTGGGGATAGCTGCCCCCCGGTTGCCAAGCACCCAAATTTTGATCACACAATTGTGGGCATGCTGCAATGATTGGAAATGCGAGCACCGGTTGTAAGCCATTTTTCAGTGCCGTCATAACTTTGAAAGGTTGCTAAATGAACGGTTGTAAACTTTCGGACCACTGGTATTGGGGGGGGTCACAAAGAACTCAACACATATCAAATCAAACACAATCTGTGATAGGCAAACGCAGTCATAGTCCAACTGTCCAGCTTTTTCCTGCAATCCCATTATTCTTGACTGGGATCCTGGAACATAACTTGGCTCACTTTTTTGAGTTACCTGCAGAGGTTTTTTTATTATTATTATTCAAGGGGCCCTTTCTATTGTCCCAGAATCCTTTGTTTTCCCCCCCCCCCGCCGCCCCATTCACGTGGCCAGTTGCAATTCAGTTCTGTCCCCAACTCCAGCCAGATGGCCGACACCATCCCTTTTCCTCCAGCAAGCCATGTTATAACCGTGGTTTACAGTCAGGCAGAATGGTCTAGGGCAGGGGTAGGCAACCTTGGCTCTTTTATGACTCGTGGACTTCAACTCCTAGAATTCCTGAGCCAGCCATTGGCTCAGGAATTCTGGGAGTTGAAGTCCACGAGTCATAAAAGAGCCAAGGTTGCCTACCTCTGGTCTAGGTCCACACCAGCCGCCAAGTCGTACCCAGGACTGATAAGTCCCGAGAACAAGATTCACAAGACCCCCGATGAGGTGGAAGGAAGCAAATTGCCTTGGGGGCTCAGTGTGAAGACCCCTCCCCATGCTAGCAGCCCGCCTTCCTTCTCTCTTCCCTTTTGGCTTGTCTGTGGTCTCGCCCACCACCCTGTTTTTCACTCCCTCGATTATAACCCCTGGATTGATGCTTCCTGCTGCAGATGTTTCAGAATATTCAGAATCAGAATAGAGCTGGGAGGGGCCTGGGAGGTCTTCTAGTCCAGCCCCCTGCTCAAGCAGGAGACCTATCTCATGTCAGACAAGTGACTGTCCAGCCTCTTCTTAGAAACCTCCACAGCTTCCGGTGGCCAGCAGTTCCACTGGTTAATTATCCTCACTGTTCGGATGTTTCTCCTTAATTCCAGGTTGCTTCTCTCCTTGATGAGTTTCCATCCGTTGTTTCTTCTCTTGACTTCTGGTGCTTTGGAAAATAAGTTGACCCCCCCCCCCCACACACACACACACTCTTCTTTGTGGCAGCCTGTCAAATACTGGAATACTGCTATCATGTCACACGCACACACACACACACACACACACACACCAGTCCTTCTTTTCTCTAGACTAGCCAAACCCAATTCTTCCTATGTTTTAATCTCCAGGCCAGTGATGGAGAACCTTTTAGAGACCCAGTGCTCAAACTACAACCCAAAACCCACTTATGTACGGTCGGGGTGCCGGGTGGGCGTGGCCCATTGGGTGGGCGTTTCTGCAGTGGTAACCTCAGACTGGGTGGGACTAAAAAGTTCAATCAATCAATTCCAACTTTGCCAGATCTTTTTTTTTCCCTGTGAGAAGTTGAAATTGATTGATTGATTGATTGATTGAATCTTTTTTTTTTTTTTTGCACAGAGGCCTAAAGCGAAATGGTTTTAAAAAACCCAGCCGAAGGCCTAGGACCGGAGGGCAGAGGTAGAGGACCTGGCTCACATCCTATTTGACTGTTGTCTGTATAAGAGGGTGAGAGACAGGTATCTTGGTCTATATACCAAACGAATGACCCATTGGGATCCCCATATCAAAATAACTTACTTACCTTATGTCTGGCCAGAACTTGAAAATAACATTCAACGTAGCACAGTATTTAAACAAAATGATCCGGTTAAGATCTGCATATGTGGGACTGATTGGGGTAGATTGTAAGGGCGACTCCGAAATATAATGTTATCATATTTTATCTATATCTTAAATTTGTCTTTTATTACTATTTCAACTTAAATTGTATTTTAATTCCATTTTAAATTGTATTTTATCAAATTCCATTTTGGATTGCTTTTATCAAGTTTTTGGTGACAGTTTGTTGCTGGAACTTTGTACTTTGATATGGCCCAAGGGCTAATCAATAGAGTTGTTGTTGCCTAGGACCGGAGGCGACGGCGCCCGTGCCCGCAGAAAGGGCTCTGCGTGCCACCTCTGGCACACGTGCCGTAGCTTCGCCACCGCGGCAAATCCAGGCCTTTAACCATCTTAGTTGCATTTTATTTATTTTTCTCCCCCCCCTCCAAAGGCTCAATATCTTTCTTCCAACCTGGTGACAAAAACTGGAGGCGGGATTGCAGGTGTGGCCTTATTAAGGCTTCCCTGCAGTGAGAGCTTTGCCAAACCCCTTTATTATACCTTCCCTAGCAATCTATCTCCTGATCTCACACACACACACACACACACACACACACACTGCCGCCTTCCATCTGGTGATGCTCCTTCCTTCACCCACCCCCCCTCTTTCCAGCCCTCCTCCAATCACTTCCAGTCTCTCCAGCTTCCTCCAAGCTGGAGGCTCATCCAGGAACACACCCCCTCGCCTGGATCTACCTGCCCGCCATCACCACACACCCTTTTGGCTAACTCCCTTCCTTCCTTCCTTCCTTCCTTCCTTCCTTCCTTCCTTCCTTCCTTCCTTCCTTCCTCCCTTCCTTCCTTCCTCCCTTCCTTCTCTCCCTCCTTCATTCCCATTATCTTCCTTCCTTCCTTCCTTCCTTCCTTCCTTCCTTCCTTCTCTCCCTCCTTCATTCCCATTATCTTCCTTCCTTCCTTCCTTCCTTCCTTCCTTCCTTCCTTCCTTCCTTCCTTCCTTCCTTCCTTCCTTCCTTCCTTCTCTCCCTCCTTCATTCCCATTATCTTCCTTCCTTCCTTCCTTCCTTCCTTCCTTCCTTCCTTCCTTCCTTCCTTCCTTCCTTCCTTCCTTCCTTCCTTCCTCTCTGGGCTGGAGGGAACCGCGGGAGTACCTGGATCCCCTCCAGCTTTTTTTTTTCCCCCAAGCCGGGTGCGGGAGAAAAAAAAACAACCAACCCCCCCCCAAAAAAAGACCCCCAAACCTCACAACCCTGGGAGGTGCGGAAAACAGGTGCGTTTGGAGACACGATGTGGGCAGGGCAGCCTCCCCGTTTGCAAAAGCGGGGGGGGGGGGCTCTCTCTGGTTATTTTTGTCTTGCCTTCCTCCCCCCCCCCCAGCCTCTCCTTTGGCCGAGGTGGGGAGGGGGAAGAGGAGGAAAGAGGGAAGCCTCTTTTAAAAAAAGGGTGGGTGGGGTGGGGGCGGCTGGCGTTTCCTTCGAAGCAATTTGGCAAAGCCCGGGGGGGCAATCTCATTTCTCTCTCTCTCCCCCTCCACCCCTCTTTTTTTCCCCCCACCCCCCTGGAACTGCCAGACGGTGGGAGGGTGGGGAGGGGGTGGGGAAGTGGGGGGGGGTAAGTGGGGAGAAAGGAGAGCCCCACCCACCCCCGCAGGAAAGAAAGGAGGGGGAGGGGGAAAAAACACCCTCCGGCAAGGATTTGGGGAAGGAAAGGAAAAAAAGAAAGAAGGAGCCACGCTTCGCTTTGGAGGAGTGTGGTGTGGGGGGGGGGCTAGGAAGCGCAGCGAGCAGCCAGCGATCCAGCGGAGAGCTTTGTGGGGGAGGGGAGGGGAAGGGGGGGGGTGGAAATCGAGCGGCTGGCTGGGATCCCTGTGCCGGGTGGGGTGGGTCCCCGGGAGAACGTGGCAGATCGTGGGTGACCCAACAAGAAGCCGGGTGGGGGGGTGGGGGGGGTGGGGGGCTGGCGGGGAGAGGGGGAGGGGTCGGCGAGGAAGCCCCTCCACCTGGAGCTGGCAGGTGGCAGCCAGGCATCAGAGGTGGGGGCGGATGCTGAAAGCTTCAAACCCCCCCCCAACACACACACACACACACACACACACACACTCACACTCACACTCGCACACACCCGCCGACAGCAGCCCCTTAATAGCAGAGACGCTTCTGGGGTTTCTTTTTTTTTTCTTTTTTTTTCTTTTCTTTCTTTTTTCTTTTCTTTCTTTTTCTTTTTCTTTCTTTTTCTTTTTCTTTCTTTTTTTGGCAAACTTCGCGACGCGTTTGCCACCCGTGATTCCGAAAGCGGCTGGGATTAGTGCGCGAAGCCGCGAAGGAGGCGGCAGCAGCAGAGCGTGGCCCCTTTGCCACCCCACGGGGGTGGGTGTGGGTTTTTTTTTCCCCCAGCTGGCAGAAAAGGCTGACACACACACACACACACACACACACACACACACACACACACAGAAAGAGAGAGAGAGAGAGAGAGAGAGAGAGAGAGAGAGAGAGAGAGAGAGAGAGAGAGAGAGAGAAGGCTAGGAAAATCCCCAGCCCGGCCAGATTTGGCAAAACAGGCGAGAGGTCTAGTCAGGGGAACGAGAATTAATTCAGGAGATTAAATTGGATCCCTCGTCCTTTCAGGTGCCTTTAAAAGTGGGGGTTGAATTTCGCTTGCTCGCTTTCTTTTTCTTCCTTTCCCTCCCTCCCTTTCTCTCTCTCTCTCTTTCTTTTACTCTCTTTCTTTCTCTCTTTTTCTCTCTCTCTCTTTCTCTTTTTCTCTGCCTCTCTTTCTTCCTCTTCCTCTCTTCCTCTCTTTCTTTTTCTCTTTCTCTCTCTTTTTCTTTTTCTCTCTCTGCCTCTTTTTCTTTCTCTTCCTCTTCTCTTCCTCTCTCTTTCTTTTTCTTTTTCTCTCTCTATCTCTCTCCCTTTTTCTCTCTCTTCCTCTCTCTTTCTCCCCCTCTTCCTCTTCCTCTCTTTCTCTTCCTCTTCCTCTCTTCCTCTCTTTTTCTCTTTCTCTCTCTTTTTCTTTTTCTCTCTCTCTTTCTCTTTTTCTCTGCCTCTCTTTCTTTCTCTTCCTCTTCCTCTCTTTTTCTCTCTCTTTTTCTTTTTCTCTCTCTGCCTCTTTTTCTTTCTCTTCTCTTCCTCTCTTTTTCTTTTTCTCTCTCTATCTCTCTCCCTCTCTCTCTCCCTCTCTCTTTCTCCCCCTCTTCCTCTTCCTCTCTTCCTCTTCCTCTTCCTCTCTTTCTTTTTCTCTTTCTCTCTCTTTTTCTTTTTCTCTCTCCGCCTCTTTTTCTTTCTCTTCCTCTTCTCTTCCTCTCTCTCTTTCTTTCTCTCTCTCTCTCCCTTTCTCTCTCTTCCTCTCTCTCCCTCTCTTTCTCTTCCTCTTTCTCTCTTTCTCTCCCTCTCTCTTTCTATCTCTCTCCCTTTTTCTCTCTCTTCCTCTCTCTTTCTGCCCCTCTCCCTCCTTTTTCTTTTTTTCTCTCTTTTCCCCTCTTTCCTTCTCTCGCCCTTTCTCTCCTTGTCTCTATCGCACACACACACACACACACACACACACACACACAGAGACGCCCTTTTATACTGCCCTTTTTTAAGCTGCTCCCGGCGTGGTAGGTAGTTGGAGAGACCAGCCTTTCCGCCTGGATTCGAAGCCGTGACAGCCACAAGTAGAGCAGTGGGTGCAAGCCTGGGCTTGGGGAGATGTCTGTGGAAAAGCCCACGCTGAAGGTGTCCGCGAGTGTCTCGGGAGGCATGGCTGGAAGCAGGTAGGAGTCGGCCGTGCGAATGGCAAAACAAAAACCCGAGTCTCGTGCCGAAGATTCGTGGAAGGTTTTTATAAAAGGCTTTTTTGGTTTGGCTTTAATTTTTTAATTTTTTTAATTTTTTGGCCTTTTGAACATCCTGGATGGCGGTGCCTGCATTTCTCTCCTGGGCACGTGGGGATGTCCAGCACCCTGCTGGAACTGGGGCGGGGGTGGGTGGGGATGGGTGCGGGGTGTTTGCTCGTGCGGCCCTCAAAAGTCACGTTTCCCCGCTGCTTTTCTGCGGGAGACACAAAGGACCGCAGATTCCACGGCTTGGCGCTGGGAGGTGTGATGTGCAAGGGCCAATAAAAGAGAATATTTGCAGCTGTGGGTTGAAAATGAGGGGGGTCCTTGGTGGCCTCTGAGCTTGCTGCTTTCCTTGCAGACGCTTCGTGGCCCAACTAGGTGATATCATCAGTGTTGGAAGGAGTGAGGTTTGCAGGGGAGGGGGAAGGAGGAGGAGGAGGAGGATTGTGGGGGTCCTCAATGCCCTCTGAGCTTGCTTGTTTTCTTGCAGACGTTTCGTGACCCAACTAGGGAACAGCATCAGTGCTGAAAGGGAAGAGGAAGAGGAGGAGGAGGAGGACTGTGGGGTCCTTGGTGGTCTCTGAGCTTGGTTGTTTTCTTGAAGATGTCTCATTGCCAAGCTAGGGAACATCATCAGTGCTAAAGGCAGTGTGGGAGGAGGAGGAGGAGGAGGAGGAGAGGAACTGTGGGGTCCTTGGTGCTCTCTGAGCTTGCTTGTTTCCTTGCAGACATTTCATGGCCCAACTAGGTAACATCATCAGTGCTAGAAGGAGAGGGGGGGGAGGAGGAGGAGGAGGAGGAGGAGGAAGGCTGTGGGATCCTCAATGCCCTCTGAGCTTGCTTGTTTTCTTGCGGACATTTCATGGCCCAACTAGGTAACATCATCAGTGCTGGAAGGAGAGAGGGGGGAGGAGGAGGAGGAGGAGGAGGAGGAGGAGGAGGAGGAGGAGGAAGGCTGTGGGATCCTCAGTGCTCTCTGAGCTGGGTGATTTTCTTGCAGACGCTTCGTGGCCCAACTAGGTAACATCATCAGTGCTGGAAGGAGAGGGGGGGGAGGAGGAGGAGGAGGAGGAGGAGGAAGGCTGTGGGATCCTCAATGCCCTCTGAGCTTGCTTGTTTTCTTGCAGACATTTCATGGCCCAACTAGGTAACATCATCAGTGCTGGAAGGAGAGGGGGGGAGGAGGAGGAGGAGGAGGAGGAGGAAGGCTGTGGGATCCTCAGTGCCCTCTGGGCCTGCTTCTTTCCTTGCAGACATTTCATTACCAAACTAGGCAACATCATCAGCCCTAAGTAGTGCACTGTGCACAGCGTTGTGCGATCGTTTTGATCGGTGCAAAAGACGGGTTGACCTTTTGTGTTGGGTTTATTTTTTTTATTTTTATTTATTTTAATTCCATTTATATCCCGCCCTTCTCCGAAGACTCAGGGCGGCTTACAAGCTTAGCAGTTTGAAGGCAGAGAGGCCTGTGTGCGCTACCCCGGGTACCCATATCTGTGTGAACCCAGCAAACAGGTGGGCTTTGTGAGTCCGAAGCTGGCCTGGAGACAGATTGAAGACTGGGCACCGCTGCTGCTGCGATCTGCATCTTCCTTGCAAAAAACACCAAGATTGGGCATTGAGTAGAGGCTTTTTGTGTGCTGCTCTTTGTGTGTGTGTGTGTGTGTGTGTGAACCAGGACTGGGTTTTTGAGAGAAAGTCAATCAATCCCCGCTGCTTGCCAGAGCTGTTGTGGAGTTACCACAATGGGGATGCGATATTAGCCAGGCTAGCCGTGCTTCGGTGTGGGTGGGTGTGTCGGCCCTGCGTGGATTTATTTTACACCCGGACAATTTTGGAAATGCAGAAAGGAAAGCGAGGAAGGCACTTGAAGTGCATTCATTAACTCTCTGTGTTTGTGTGTGTGTGTGTGTGTGTGAGAGAGAGAGAGAGAGAGAGAGACATGGTCATGGTTGGGAAGAGCGAAGGCATGCAAACCCATTGTGTAGATTTGTTTAGAACAGTATCTCCCAAGCTCGGCAGCGTGAAGGTGGGCGGACTTCAACTCCCAGAATTCCCCAGCCAGCCAAGCTGGCTGGGGAATTCTGGGAGTTGAAGTCCGCCCACCTTCACGCTGCCGAGCTTGAGAAACACTAATTTAGAACTTCAAAGCTGGCAATCCGCTTCGTGCCCATTGATTTCTTCTGCTAATGCATGTCTGGGAGGGCTCCTGTGCCTTGCCAAAGATGTGCTACAGGCAGAAATTCAACTGGGGAAGCACTTGCCCCTGTAGGGAAAAACTTGCCTTCTGGCAGCTGGAGAGAGAGGGAGGGAGGGAGGGAGGGGGAAAGAAGCATTTTGATTTAATCAGACTCTTTTTCTCCTTTATATCTGAATAAATCTCAAGGGCAGAGCCAAAGCAGACATCCTGATTCCTTTCCCCGTCTGTTCTGAGTAATGTCTTGTGGGGAGCTCAAGGAAGTGAGCCAAGCTATAAAAAGTTACAAAATCTCATTTTCCCCCTCAAGTCAAGCTAGAATCTTTGTGGAAGATCTATCATCCTCTTTTTCCTTGGGGTGCTTTTTTAAAATTTCCTTTTTGTTTTTTAGTTGCAACCCTGGACTTTTTAGGTGGTCTCCTATCCAAATGGTCTCCTATCCAAATTCTAACGAGAGGCAATCCTGCTTAGCTATCTGACTTATTCAAAGCTGGCTAGACGCTGCCATCCACTTCCATTCTTTGAAACCCTGGAGAATGTTTTCCCAGCCAACCCTCCTAATATTCGTAGGCTTGGTATTTATCCTGTTTTGTATTTTTTTTAAAAAAATGGTTTTAATCAGATTTATTATCTGTTTGGGATTTTTTTTCTGATAAGCAGTAGAGAAATCCTTTTATCAAATAACCAATCAGGCCTCTCTCTGCCTTCAACCTTAGAAGAATCAGCCATGTTCTGGGGAAAGAATTGGAAATACGATATTTTTTTATTAGATGATAACACAGATACCCAAATGAAGCAATAGAGATTTTTCCCCCTTTCTAGCTGAGGATTTTCCACCAATACAAGTCCTCTAAGGTCCATGGGGATGTTCAACAACTTCCAGGATTTTTTATTATTATTTTTTTTGTGGGGGGATGGTGGGGGGTTCTTTGTGCAATCCTAAAGGTCCCCTTTTTCAGCTGATTTTGTGCGGAGACTCAAGAAACCGCAATTTCAATTGCCGGTGTGAGGTTGATGTGCAATTGATGTGGTGCAAAAAACAACAACAACAACATGGGGACACTTTGCATTGGGTTGGAAGGCAGAGAAGCGTGTGTGCACGCGATCCCGGGCATGCCTATCGGAGTGCAAATGCGAGTCGAAACATCTGGGCTGGAAAGCGATTGATCAACGCTCAACAACACAATTGCACAGCATAGGCCGATGCAGAATTAACGAAGCAGCGAGCAGAGCAGATGAGCAGTGAACTAGACAAATAGATTGGGCGTGTGTAATTTGTGTGCCTTTGAGCTGCCGTTGGGAATTAATGAGCCCGACGTGTGCAGAGCGATGGAAGAGGAAGACATTAGTGTGACACGCGTGCAGCTATGTGCTTTTTTGTCTCCCGTCTACCTCAGAAGTGCCAGCACATGCGTGATTTTTTTAAAAAAAGAAATGGTTTATGCACAACAAATGGGTTGTGCCATGTAGAAACTTTGTGTCTTAGGCACATCCAGCGGTGTCTGGTTCATCTTCCTTGGGGTATCCATCAACGGCAGTGTGCACATTCACAAATAAACACACACTCATAATCCGATTAGCAAAGGAACCTGGTTTTTTTGGGGGGAATTGTGCCACGCACTGGATGCTAGACGCAGCAAGCGGGCGAGGTCCATCTAAGCTAAGACTAAGCCAGCGTTGCACGTGGTTGTAAATGCAGGTTTTCAAGCTGACTCCAGTTAGATATTTTGCAAACTCAGGGAAATTAGTGGTTAAAGGAACCTTTGTGTCCAGCCAGGGGACAATATGGGGGGCGGGGGGGGGGAAAGGTGTGTTTAAAACATATCCAGGTTATCACCAGATAACTTTCTCTTTCTGGGTTCAGGGCAACTGACTGAGCTTGTGTTTGTGGTAGGTTTTTCTGCAGCGTTGTGCCTATTTTGGGCGGTGGGGGGGGAGGAATTTCAGGTTTTGCACTCAGGGAGTTGAGGAGTTTAAGGAGGTTGTGATGATTCAACTTCTGAAATTTTTCTGAATTTCTTGCATCCCTTTAAGGTGACCAAAGATCTCTAGGCAATTTAGCATGTATGTCTGTTTGTCTGTCTGTCTGTCTTTATCACCTATCTGCCTGCCTATCTTTATCTATGTCTGTCTGTCTGTCTGTCTGTCTGTCTGTCTGTCTGTCTATCTATCTATCTATCTATCTATCTATCTATCTATCTATCTATCTATCTATCTATCATCTTTCCATCCACCCACCCACCTACCTATCTATCTATCTATCTATCTATCTATCTATCTATCTATCTATCTATCTATCTATCCATCCATATCTATCTATCCATCCATATCTATCTATCTATCAGCGTCATCGCTATGTCTTTTTTCTGATTCTGTCTTCCTATGCTGAGATCCGTATACTTCAGAGTGAAATTAACAGGGTTTATTTACTTTATAGGCTTTAATTTTGCTTGATGTTACAGCTTGTCAATTAAATTAAAGTAATGAGATGTTTATCTGACTGTTTTTTTTATCTCGCACAAAGTTATGTGCTCCTTAAACCCAAGGATATTCTAGTTAAAATAACTTTATAAATTATGTCTTCTCTGAAATGGCCCATCTGTTTCCAAAAGACATTCTCTTCTTTTGATTTAAAAGGAAAGTCTCAATTTTTTTTTAACTCCAGTGGCCCTGTAAATTATGTTATGGTTCTTAACAGGGTTCACACCTTGTAGTCTGCATAACCATGGTTTATGAAGGTCCTTAGAAGCTGCTTAGAAAAAGCATTGTCCGCTGGAAATGGGCAGCACCAAAATTGAATTAATAAATTATATAAATAAAATATGGTCCAGTTGGGGGGGATTTTGCCTAATCTAGCCATGTGACTCCTGCTTCTAAACTATGGTTTACAGATTGTAAATCAGAACTCTTCAAACCATGGGCTTACCACCCATGCCTCCCAATTCAGACCTCTTCAGCAAATGCCATGGAAGCAAGCCACATACTGTCTTTCTTTAAGGTAAATCCAATTGATAAACCACAAATGATGGCTTGGAAAGGACATTAAGTAGAGTTCACCTGACATTGAAACCTCAAACAAAGCAAGTCAAGCCATGATTTCAAGAGATGCTTGAACCTAGCCACCAGTATTTACTAAACTTATTTAAGTAAACCTGGCTTCCCCCATTCGCTTTGCTGGTCAAAAGCTGGCTGGGCTGCTGCTGATTGCCAAGTGCCCGAATTTTGATCACATGACCACGGGGAACCTGCGACGGTCGTAAGTGCGAGGACCGGTTGTATTCCCTTCGTTCCAGGGCTATTGTGACTTTGAATGGTCACTAAACAAACGGCTGAAAGCTGAGGACCCCTTTCCTATATTGCTTTTTCTACACATTTCAGAAATTTCCTGTCTGTGAACGTGTGTGTGTTTGTGTTTGTGTGTGTCTAACAGTTTTACAAATTCACAAGCTGCCCTGAAAGAGTGAAATATCTCCAGGGGGAAAAAAAAAGGGGGAAAATAATCAGAGTGTCTGCTAACACCTTTTCCGTCTTGCCAATTCTATGTAAAAGGCAAGGCGACACCTTCCGATTGTTTGGTTAGCCGAGAGTAACACAGCTCACCACCTTCTAGGTCTCAAATGACAGTTTGTTTTTTCGTAGCCATGATAACCAACCAGGTTGGCTCTTCTTGCAGGATTTGGGTTTGGCTAGACTAGAGAAAAGGACAAGTGTGTGTGTGGGGGGGCACCTGATAGCAGCCTTCCAAAATCTCAGGGGTTGCCCCAAAGAAGAGGGAGTCAAGCTATTCTCCAAAGCGCCCAAAGGCAAGACAAGAAGCAACGGATGGAAACTAGTCAAGGAGAGAAGCAACCTAGAACTAAGGAGAAACTTCCTGACAGTCAGAACAATTAACCAGTGGAACGACTGGCCACCAGAAGTGGTGAATGCTCCAACACTGGAAGTTTTTAAGAAGAGACTGGACCGCCATTGGCTCAAGCAGAGGGTTGGACTAGAACAGATGACCCCCAACCTTTGTCGGTTGACAGACCGGTGGAAAAAGGAGGGGGGAAGCATTTTACATGCGTGGGTGGGCGTGTGCGCGCACGGGGCCGCGAGCATGCGTGCACCGCAAACAGGGTGGGGCTAGCACGTGCGTGCGCCTTGTTTCTGCACCCCGCAGTGCAGTGGCGGCTGTTTTTGCGCCTTGCAGCGTGGCGGTGGCGTTTTTGCACCCCACGGCTGCGGCGCTAACACAAGTGAGGGGTGTGCACACACATGCTCACACACTGGCCAGCCCACAGGTTAGGGGTCCCTGGACTAGTAGACCTCCAAAGGTGTCTTCCAGCTCTATTCTGATTGATGGATTGATTGATTGATTGATTGATTGATTGATTGATTCCTTGGGAAAATAAGCCCAAACAGCATCTCTTGGGGAGCTCATAAACCATCGTTGTGCCTGCAGGTCTTGGTCAGATGTGAGAGACAGATAATCCTTGACTTACGACCACAATTGAGCCCAAAGTTTCTGCCACGGAGACATCTGTCAAGTGAGTTTTGCCCCATTTTACGACCTCTCTTGTTAAATGAGTCACTGCAGCCGATAAGTTAAGTCACCCGGTCGTTAAATGAATCTGGCTTCCCCATTGACTTTGCTTGTCAGAAGGTCGTAAAAGGGGACCAGGTGAGCACAGGACGCTGCAACGGTCATAAACGTGAGTCCGTTGCCGAGTGTCCGAATTTTGATCACGTGACCATTGGGGATGCTGCAACGGTCGTGTGAAAAATGGCCATCGGTCACTTTTTCAGTGCCGTTGTAACTTCGAACGGTCGCTAAACCAACCGAGGTATGTCTAGGACTCCCTATACAGCCACCATATTTTCTTGGCCAAACAATATATATTAAGGCCAAACCTGAAAATGGGGCAAATTTGAAAGAGGTTCATAAAGACTAGAAAATATACAGAATTGTTTAAGTTTATAAGTTGGTTTTTCAAAGGGAAAATTCAGGATCACGGCTAAGACTGTTGGGGAAAAAAAAATCAAACAAATACAGGTAATCCTCAGCTTACAGCAATTCATTTAGTGACCGAACTTACAACGGGCACTGAGAAAGGTGACTGGTGACCATTTCTCACCCTTAACGACCGTCGCAGCATCCCCGCGATCACGTGATCCAAATTCGGACGCTTGGCAACTGACTCAGATTTATGACGGTTGCCGGGTGCTCTTTTGCGACCTTCCGACAAGCAAAGTCGAGGGCGAAGCCAGATTCACTTAATGACCGTGTAGCTAACTGAACCACTGCCTGAGCAGGGGGTTGGACTAGATGACCTCCAAGTTCCCTTCCAACATCATCATCATCATCATCATCATTATTTTTTTATTATTATTATTATTATTATTATTATTATTATTACAGAGATTCACTCAGCAACTGTGGCAAAAAGGTCGTAAAATTCGGGCCAAATTCAGCTGTTTCGTTTAGCAACAGAAATTTGGGGCTCAATTGTCGTAAGTCGGGGATTGTCTCTAGATCAAAAAGACGGCTCGCTGAAATAAAGGATTGTCCTTCGAAAGGAAGGGCGTGCGTTCGTTAACCGGAGATCTGATTTTTTTTCCCCATCTCTTGCAAGTGATTCTTGTCTAGAATGGTTGGGAATGGGGGCCTTATTTGAGGGAGCTTGGAGCTTGGGTGCAGATATGTCTTCCCCGTCTACAACGTCTTCAACCTTCTCCCCCATTGCCAAAAAGGATCTGGACACTGGAGAGGAGAGCCAGAATTGCTTGGGTGCCTCTCTTAACGACTGTTACGATGTAGGACTGTCATTCTAGACTCACTTGTGGTCCTTAAGTCAAGGACTACCCGTGGTTTGGCACCACTTCCTTTCCCTACGAAAGTCGGTGATCTCCTGGCGGTCTCCTATCCCCTCCAGCCGAAGGTGAAACCCAGAAGCCTGATCTCGTAGCAAAGTCTCCTTCACGGTTCAACCTGCCTTCTTTTGTCTCTCCCTTTGGGCAGCTCCCTGTCAGCCATGACATTGCCCCCGGTGTTGGCAGGGGCGGGACCTCGCCGGGGCAGTATGCCCCTGCCAATCAAACACCAGCTGGTGAGGGCATCAGCAGTGGAGGAGCTGGACTCTCCGCCGAGTTCCCCGGAGGTCAGCAGCCATGGCGGTGCCAGTCCGGCCGGCGGGCGAGGCCCATACAAAGTCATGCTGCTGGGCGAGAGTGGAGTGGGCAAGACGACGTTGGCCGCCATCTTCGGGGGCATGAAAGGAGTCGCCCACCACGAAGAGGACCACATAGGTAAGGAGGACCAGAAGCAAGAGGGGGTTTGGTGTTCCTGTTTTATTGATAGACACCCTAAAATTTACTCTTTGCGTTGCTGTTTGGGAAGAACGAGGCACATGCAAAAACAATAAATATTTTCTGGTCTGTGTGTGTGACTGTGTGGGTATAATGATTTGGTTAAGTGTTACAGTTAAAAACAGAAAGAAAAGAAAAAAGGAAGGAAGAAGAAGTAGAGAGTGCAGAGAAAAAAGAAAAATAGAAGAGGAAGGAAAAAGTAGAGAGTAAAGGAAAAAAAGAATGTATATGAAGGAACAACGTCCCCTTCATCACAAGTATAAACTATTTTAGTGACTTGTCACCTTCTCTTAAAATACAAAAAAGGATATATTGGACGTGTGTGTGTGTGTGTGTGTGTGTACATACACACACACTTATATACGCACAGACACATATATACACACATATAAATATGCATACAAACACACACACACACACACTGAACCCATCTGTCTAAAGAACTTCAAAAAGTTTTCCCCCTCAGCCTGTTTCCCCCCCCCCTCGCACATAAATGCGAATAAGGATACAACTCCTTTTGAATTCCTACCTGCTAAAGCTACATGAAAGTTAAGGGAATCTTCCAAGAAAGAAAAAGAAAGAAAGAAAGAAAGAAAGAAAGAAAGAAAGAAAGAAAGAAAGAAAGAAAGAAAGAAAGAAAGAAAGAAAGAAAGAAAGAAAGAAAGAAAGAAAGAAAGAAAGAAAGAAAGAAAGAAAGAAAGAAAGAAAGAAAGAAAGAAAGAAAGAAAGAAAGAAAGAAAGAAAGAGAAGGGAGGGAGGGAGGGAGGGAGGGAGGAAAGAAAGAAAGAGAGAGAGAGAGAGAGAGAAAGAAAGAAAGAAAGAAAGAAAGAAAGAAAGAAAGAAAGAGAGAGAGAGAGAGAGAGAAAGAAAGAGGAAGGAAGGAAGGAAAGAAAGAAAGAGAGAGAGAAAGAAAGAGAGAGAGAGAAAGAAAAAAAAGGAAGGAAGGAAGGAAGGAAGGAAGGAAGGAAGGAAGGAAGGAGAAAGAAAGAAAGAAAGAAAGAAAGAAAGAAGAAAGAAAGAAAGAAAGAAAGAAAGAAAGAAAGAAAGAAAGAAAGAAAGAAAGAAAGAAAGAAAGAAAGAAAGAAAGAAAGGATTGTCCTTCGAAAGGAAGGGCGTGCGTTCGTTAACCGGAGATCTGATTTTTTTTCCCCATCTCTTGCAAGTGATTCTTGTCTAGAATGGTTGGGAATGGGGGCCTTATTTGAGGGAGCTTGGAGCTTGGGTGCAGATATGTCTTCCCCGTCTACAACGTCTACAACCTTCTCCCCCATTGCCAAAAAGGATCTGGACACTGGAGAGGAGAGCCAGAATTGCTTGGGTGCCTCTCTTAACGACTGTTACGATGTAGGACTGTCATTCTAGACTCACTTGTGGTCCTTAAGTCAAGGACTACCTGTGGTTTGGCACCACTTCCTTTCCCTACGAAAGTCGGTGATCTCCTGGTGGTCTCCTATCCCCTCCAGCCGAAGGTGAAACCCAGAAGCCTGATCTCGTAGCAAAGTCTCCTTCACGGTTCAACCTGCCTTCTTTTGTCTCTCCCTTTGGGCAGCTCCCTGTCAGCCATGACATTGCCCCCGGTGTTGGCAGGGGCGGGACCTCGCCGGGGCAGTATGCCCCTGCCAATCAAACACCAGCTGGTGAGGGCATCAGCAGTGGAGGAGCTGGACTCTCCGCCGAGTTCCCCGGAGGTCAGCAGCCATGGCGGTGCCAGTCCGGCCGGCGGGCGAGGCCCATACAAAGTCATGCTGCTGGGCGAGAGTGGAGTGGGCAAGACGTTTCTTTCGTCATTTCCTTTGTCTTAAACCCAAATGCTTTCCGGAATGTTATGCTTGGCGCATTGCTTTGTTCTAGGTTTTTTTTTTTTGCAACCATGGGTTGTTTGAAGCCAGGTTATCACGGGGCCTTAGCTTAGCGATAAAATATGCAAGAAGTTTCTGCACTGATCGATTAATAGTTTGTAGTCTGTTTAACGGTTTGGGGAATCTGCTGTCCTCACAGGGATTAAATGAATGGAGGACACATTTAAGAGCCTTGGTGGAGCAGTGGGCTAATGCCTCCTTAAGTAACACCAGCTGCCTGCAATTAGTGCAGGTTCGAGTCCCACCAGGCTCAAGGTTGACTCAGCCTTCCATCCTTCCGAGGTAGGTAAAATGAGGACCCAGATTGTTGGGGGCAATTAAGCTGACTTTGTAATAATGCCGCTTGGGGGTGTGTGTGTGAAAGCCCTAATAAGCAGGCATATACATAGAATGAAGGCTACTGCTAAGCTTGTAAGCCGCCCTGAGTCTTCGGAGAAGGGCGGGATATAAATGGGATTAAAAACAAAAAAAATCCTCTTGTGATCCCCAAAATATATTTTCCCATGAAGTCTGCTGTGTCAGCTGACTGGGAAGGGGAAGGGAGAGGAAAAGGGAAACGGAGAGAGGAAGGGGAAATGGGTGGGAAAGAGGAAGCCGAAGGGGAATTGAAGAAAGGCGTAGTAGGGGAAGGGGAACGAAACAATAAAGGAGAATATCTGTAGTTCAGGCTTGAAACGAGGAGTCTCTGCTGCTCTCCGAGCGTGCTTGTTTTCGTGCAGACGTTTCATGATCCAAACTGAGTAACATCATCGGCGCTCGTGGGAAGGGAAATGGGAAAACCGGAAGGGGAAGAGGAAGGGGAAAAGAGGAAGGGGAAGGGGAAAGGGAAAGAGGAACCCCAAGTGGAAGTGAAGAAGGGAAAGGGGGAAGAGAAAAGGGAGAAGAGGAAGGGGGAGAGGAAGCAGGGAGGGAAGGGCAAAAGGAAGAGGAAGGGGAAGGGACAGGGAAAGAGGAAGAGGAAGCAGAAGGTAAATTGAAGGAAGAAAGGGGGGAAAGAGGAAGGGAAAGAGAAAGGGAAAGAGGAACCAGAAGTGGAAGTGAAGAAGGGAAAGGGGGAAGAGAAAAGGGAGAAGAGGAAGGGGAAGAGGAAGAAGGGCAAAAGGAAGAGGAAGGGGAAGGGACAGGGAAAGAGGAAGAGGAAGCAGAAGGTGAATTGAAGGAAGAAAGGGGAAAAGGAAAGGGGAAAGGGAAAGAGGAAGGGGAAGAGGAAGCAGGAAGGGAATTGAAGAAGGGCAAGAGGAAGGGGGAAGAGGAAGGGGAAGGGACAGGGAAAGAGGAAGAGGAAGCAGAAGGAGAATTGAAGGAAGAAAGGGGAAAGGGAAAGAGGAAGGGGAAGAGGAAGCAGGAAGGGAATTGAAGAAGGGCAAGAGGAAGGGGGAAGAGGAAGGGGAAGGGACAGGGAAAGAGGAAGAGGAAGAGGAAGCAGAAGATGAATTGAAGGAAGAAAGGGGAAAGGAAAAGAGGAAAGGGAAAGAGGAAGGGGAAAAGGAAGCAGGAAGGGAATTGAAGAAGGGCAAAAGGAAGGGGGAAGAGGAAGGGGAAGGGACAGGGAAAGAGGAAGAGGAAGCAGAAGGAGAATTGAAGGAAGAAAGGGGAAAAGGAAAGGGGAAAGGGAAAGAGGAAGGGGAAGAGGAAGCAGGAAGGGAATTGAAGAAGGGCAAGAGGAAGGGGGAAGAGGAAGGGGAAGGGACAGGGAAAGAGGAAGAGGAAGCAGAAGGAGAATTGAAGGAAGAAAGGGGAAAAGGAAAGGGGAAAGGGAAAGAGGAAGGGGAAGAGGAAGCAGGAAGGGAATTGAAGAAGGGCAAGAGGAAGGGGAAGAGGAAGGGGAAGGGACAGGGAAAGAGGAAGAGGAAGAGGAAGCAGAAGATGAATTGAAGGAAGAAAGGGGAAAGGAAAAGAGGAAAGGGAAAGAGGAAGGGGAAAAGGAAGCAGGAAGGGAATTGAAGAAGGGCAAGAGGAAGGGGGAAGAGGAAGGGGAAGGGACAGGGAAAGAGGAAGAGTAAGCAGAAGGAGAATTGAAGGAAGAAAGGGGAAAAGGAAAGGGGAAAGGGAAAGAGGAAGGGGAAGAGGAAGCAGGAAGGGAATTGAAGAAGGGCAAGAGGAAGGGGGAAGAGGAAGGGGAAGGGACAGGGAAAGAGGAAGAGGAAGAGGAAGCAGAAGATGAATTGAAGGAAGAAAGGGGAAAGGAAAAGAGGAAAGGGAAAGAGGAAGGGGAAAAGGAAGCAGGAAGGGAATTGAAGAAGGGCAAAAGGAAGGGGGAAGAGGAAGGGGAAGGGACAGGGAAAGAGGAAGAGGAAGCAGAAGGAGAATTGAAGGAAGAAAGGGGAAAAGGAAAGGGGAAAGGGAAAGAGGAAGGGGAAGAGGAAGCAGGAAGGGAATTGAAGAAGGGCAAGAGGAAGGGGGAAGAGGAAGGGGAAGGGACAGGGAAAGAGGAAGAGGAAGAGGAAGCAGAAGATGAATTGAAGGAAGAAAGGGGAAAGGAAAAGAGGAAAGGGAAAGAGGAAGGGGAAAAGGAAGCAGGAAGGGAATTGAAGAAGGGCAAAAGGAAGGGGGAAGAGGAAGGGGAAGGGACAGGGAAAGAGGAAGAGGAAGCAGAAGGTGAATTGAAGGAAGAAAGGGGAAAAGGAAAGGGGAAAGGGAAAGAGGAAGGGGAAGAGGAAGCAGGAAGGGAATTGAAGAAGGGCAAGAGGAAGGGGGAAGAGGAAGGGGAAGGGACAGGGAAAGAGGAAGAGGAAGAGGAAGCAGAAGATGAATTGAAGGAAGAAAGGGGAAAGGAAAAGAGGAAAGGGAAAGAGGAAGGGGAAAAGGAAGCAGGAAGGGAATTGAAGAAGGGCAAAAGGAAGGGGGAAGAGGAAGGGGAAGGGACAGGGAAAGAGGAAGAGGAAGCAGAAGGTGAATTGAAGGAAGAAAGGGGAAAGGAAAGGGGAAAGGGAAAGAGGAAGGGGAAAAGGAAGCAGGAAGGGAATTGAAGAAGGGCAAGAGGAAGGGGGAAGAGGAAGGGGAAGGGACAGGGAAAGAGGAAGAGGAAGAGGAAGCAGAAGATGAATTGAAGGAAGAAAGGGGAAAGGAAAAGAGGAAAGGGAAAGAGGAAGGGGAAAAGGAAGCAGGAAGGGAATTGAAGAAGGGCAAAAGGAAGGGGGAAGAGGAAGGGGAAGGGACAGGGAAAGAGGAAGAGGAAGCAGAAGGAGAATTGAAGGAAGAAAGGGGAAAAGGAAAGGGGAAAGAGGAAGGGGAAGAGGAAGCAGGAAGGGAATTGAAGAAGGGCAAGAGGAAGGGGGAAGAGGAAGGAAGGGACAGGGAAAGAGGAAGAGGAAGCAGAAGATGAATTGAAGGAAGAAAGGGGAAAGGAAAAGAGGAAAGGGAAAGAGGAAGGGGAAAAGGAAGCAGGAAGGGAATTGAAGAAGGGCAAAAGGAAGGGGGAAGAGGAAGGGGAAGGGACAGGGAAAGAGGAAGAGGAAGCAGAAGGAGAATTGAAGGAAGAAAGGGGAAAAGGAAAGGGGAAAGAGGAAGGGGAAGAGGAAGCAGGAAGGGAATTGAAGAAGGGCAAGAGGAAGGGGGAAGATGAAGGAAGGGACAGGGAAAGAGGAAGAGGAAGCAGAAGATGAATTGAAGGAAGAAAGGGGAAAGGAAAAGAGGAAAGGGAAAGAGGAAGGGGAAAAGGAAGCAGGAAGGGAATTGAAGAAGGGCAAAAGGAAGGGGGAAGAGGAAGGGGAAGGGACAGGGAAAGAGGAAGAGGAAGCAGAAGGAGAATTGAAGGAAGAAAGGGGAAAAGGAAAGGGGAAAGGGAAAGAGGAAAGGGGAGGTGTAGGGGAAGGGGAAGAGGAAAGGAAAAGGAAAAGGAATGGGGAAGGGAAATAAATCCCTTCACCTTTCCTTCAAAATAACAGGATAACAGAGTTGGAAGGGACCTTGGAGGTCATCTAGTCCAACCCCCTGCTCAGGCAAGAAGCCCTAGACCATTTCAGACAAAAGGTTGTCCAATCTCTTCTTAAAAACCCCCCGTTTGGAGCATCCACAACTTCTAGAGGCAGGTAGTTCCACTGGTTAATTGTTGAAATTAATCGTGGGAGCATTCCTAAGGATTTCTCTCCTTGCTTGTCCCAAGGCACCATAATTCAGAAGATTATTTGGCTCTCCTTTGCAAACCCAGTTTAATACGTAATGGCAAGGAATTTCTTCTCTGAACCAGGACCCCTGGAGCGCCCCAAGCGACGTCATTGCTAAAACTGCCCCTAGAAATACGGGGTCTTTTCTAGACCCTCAAAAGCCCAGGGGTGGGATATTAGTTTCAGAATCCGTTGTTTTGCGTCTTAAAACAATGCAGTTTTATTGTTTGCTGCTTCTTCCGCTTTTCTTTTCTTATGCAAGACAAATAGCCTGCCTATCAAGACAGACACTGAAATCTCTGCATTATACTTTGATTTCTTGGGCTGCTTTGTCTGAAATCACTGCTTGATCAAATCATCTTTAGAGCAGAGTAGAGTAGAGTAGAGTAGAGTAGAGTAGAGTAGAGTAGAATAGAATAGAATAGAATAGAATAGAATAGAATAGAATAGAATAGAAGAATAGAATAGAATAGAATAGAATAGAATAGAATAGAATAGAATAGAATAGAATAGAATAGAATAGAATAGAATAGAATAGAATAGAATAGAATAGAACAGAACAGAACAGAACAGAACAGAATAGAAATAAGGAATAGAATAGAATAGAATAGAATAGAATAGAATAGAATAGAATAGAATAGAATAGAACAGAATAGAAATAAGGAATAGAATAGAATAGAATAGAACAGAACAGAATAGAAATAAGGAATAGAATAGAATAGAATAGAATAGAATAGAATAGAGTAGAGTAGAGTAGAGTAGAGTAGAGTAGAGTAGAATAGAATAGAATAGAATAGAATAGAATAGAATAGAAATAAGGAATAATAGAAATAAGGAATAGAATAGAATAGAATAGAATAGAATAGAATAGAATAGAATAGAATAGAATAGAATAGAATAGAATAGAATAGAATAGAATAGAATAGAATAGAATAGAATAGAATATGGAATGGAATGGAATGGAATGGAATGGAATAGAGTAGAGTAGAGTAGAGTAGAGTAGAGTAGAGTAGAGTAGAGTAGAGTAGAGTAGAGTAGAGTAGAATAGAATAGAATAGAAATAAGGAATAGAATAGAATAGAATAGAATAGAATAGAATAGAATAGAATAGAATAGAATAGAATAGAATAGAATAGAATAGAATATGGAATGGAATGGAATGGAATGGAATAGAGTAGAGTAGTGTAGAGTAGAATAGAATAGAATAGAATAGAATAGAATAGAATAGAATAGAATAGAATAGAATAGAATAGAATAGAATAGAATAGAATAGAATAGAAATAAGGAATAATAGAAATAAGGAATAGAATAGAATAGAATAGAATAGAATAGAATAGAATAGAATAGAATAGAATAGAAATAAGGAATAATAGAAATAAGGAATAGAATAGAATAGAATAGAATAGAATAGAATAGAATAGAATAGAATAGAATAGAATAGAAATAAGGAATAATAGAAATAAGGAATAGAATAGAATAGAATAGAATAGAATAGAATAGAATAGAATAGAATAGAATAGAATAGAATAGAATAGAATAGAATAGAATAGAATAGAATAGAATAGAATATGGAATGGAATGGAATGGAATAGAGTAGTGTAGAGTAGAGTAGAGTAGAGTAGAGTAGAGTAGAGTAGAGTAGAATAGAATAGAATAGAATAGAAATAAGGAATAGAATAGAATAGAATAGAATAGAATAGAATAGAATAGAATAGAATAGAATATGGAATGGAATGGAATCGAATAGAGTAGAGTAGAGTAGAGTAGAATAGAATAGAATAGAATAGAATAGAATAGAATAGAATAGAATAGAATAGAATAGAATAGAATAGAATAGAATAGAATAGAAATAAGGAATAATAGAAACAAGGAATAGAATAGAATAGAATAGAATAGAATAGAATAGAATAGAATAGAATAGAATAGAATAGAATAGAATAGAATAGAATAGAATAGAATAGAATAGAATAGAATAGAATAGAATAGAATATGGAATGGAATGGAATAGAGTAGAGTAGTGTAGAGTAGAATAGAATAGAATAGAATAGAATAGAATAGAATAGAATAGAATAGAATAGAATAGAATAGAATAGAATAGAATAGAATAGAATAGAATAGAATAGAATAGAATAGAATAGAACAGAACAGAATAGAATAGAATAGAAATACGGAATAATAGAAATAAGGAATAGAATAGAATAGAATAGAATAGAATAGAATAGAATAGAATAGAATAGGAATATGGAATATGGAATATGGAATATGGAATAGAGTAGAATGGAATGGAATGGAATGGAATGGAATGGAATAGAATAGAATAGAATAGAATAGAATAGAATAGAATAGAATAGAATAGAATAGAATAGAATAGAATAGAATAGAATAGAATAGAATAGAATAGAATAGAATAGAATAGAATAGAATCTGCAAAGGACCTTGGAGGTCTTCTAGTCCAGCCCCCTGCTCATGGAGGAGAACCTATACCATCTCAGATAAGTGACTGTCTAGTCTCTTCTGAAAAACCTCTAGTGATGAAGCACCCACAACTTCTGGTGGCAAGCTATCCCACTGGTTAATTGTTCACACTGTCAGGAAGTTTCTCCTTAATTCCAGGTTGCTTTTCTCCTTGATCAGTTTCCAACCGTTGTTTCTGGTCCTGCCCTCAGGTGCTCAAGACCAAATTGTTCCCACTCACCATCTTTTTTTAAAAAAAGACCCCCATAGAAATACGACTGTACTGATTCGATGTTCACTTCTTTTTTTCTACCAGAAGATTCATACGAAAGAAGATTCTACGTCGATGATGAAGAAGTTACCTTGACATTATACGACATCTGGGATCAGGTATGACTTTCCCCCTCCCTCTTTTCATCCACCGGTAGAAGGATAAAATCTGAAAGGACATTCCAAAAGGACAAAGATTCCAAAGCTAATCAAATCCTCTGATTTTTCCAGAAGGCAACGGGACTGGTTTTTGCTTGAGAAAGAAGAAGAAGAAGACGTTTTGCTTCTCATCCAAGAAGCTTCATCGGTTATGGCAAGATGGGGGAAGGGTGTTGGAAGGATAATTTTTCTTTGCAATCATCCGGTCGTTAGTACTCCCCCTGAGAATTCTTTAGGCCACTTGGAGGTTCAAAATCCTATTTCTTTGCAATCATCCGGTCGTTAGTACTCTCCCTGAGAATTCTTGAGGCCACTTGGAGGTTCAAAATCCTATTTCTTTGCAATCATCCGGTCGTTAGTACTCTCCCTGAGAATTCTTGAGGCCACTTGGAGGTTTAAAATCCTATTTCTTTGCAGTTCAGATGTCTGCAAAGAAATATGATCCTTCTAACCCTTTCCCCACATCCTGTCAGAAATCATCTTTCCATACCTCCCCCCACCATCCTGCCAGAACCGATGAAGCTTCTGGGATGAGAAGCGAAACCTCTTCTTTTTTCCCCCTCAAAACAGTCCAGTTGCCTTTAAAAAAAAACACTTTTGAAACAGCTAAGTCCTGGATGACCAAAAATCTCCACAGACGTTAAGCCCTTCAAAGGTCACATTCTTATACCCTGATTTTATATCCTACTTGGTGCGTTGCGGTTGCTTCAACCCACACGCAACGTCTGTGGAGTTTATGCACTGTTGATGTAATGTCTGACATTGGACCCAGATCTTATTTTCGGTAAACGGTCCGCCTGTGAGCGCAACAAGCAGCGTTTAATTTGAAACAGAAGGTGAGACTTTTGGTTAGCTGGATCAAATTTGAAATCTTCCAATTAAATCGCAGAAGGTAAAATAACAGAGTGGGGAGGGACCTTGGAGGTCTTCTAGTCCAGCCCCCTGCTCAAACACGAGACCTTATGACAAGGGGTCTTCAAACTTGGCCCTTTTATGACTTGTGGACTTCAACTCCCAGAATTCTTCAGCCATGCACGCCGGCTGAGGGATTCTGGGAGTTGAAGTCCACAAGTCATAAAAGGGCCAAGTTTGAAGAGTCCTGGTCTAGACCATTTATGACAAATGGCTCTCCAGTCTCTTTTTGAAAGCCTCCAGAGACGGGGCACTCACAACTTCTGAAGTTGCAATTCAAATGAATTTGCAATTCAATTTTCCTAATCAATTGCAATTCAGAAGTTGCAATTTAACTGACCTAATCATGCAAGGTAATCTAATAAAACAACCCATTGATTTGTCTTTAAGCAGAAGTAGGAACACATTTTAAGAGATAACCTGCGTTTTATGCATGCCAGGAAGTAGGTTTCATCTAAAATGCTGCCTTGCAGAGTCGAGGGCTCTAAAAATAATTTCTTCTGGTCTTTGACAGCCTTCGTGGGCAAATGTTTTTTCAACTCAGCAAGTCGAAAGAATTCAAATTTGAGTGTCTTCTCCATTTTAACAAATAGTAGGTGGACCTGGATCAGACTTGCGTGGCTGAAGGAAAAAGTGATCTAAATGTCTTCATTAATTGCCCCCAATCAAATTAAAACACAATAGAACACACACACACACACACACACACACACAGAGAGAGAGAGAGAGAGAGAGAGACCAAAAAGCGAGCAAGAGGTGCAATTTTTTTTCTTTAGCTGATTGAAAATGGACACTAATTAGATTTGTACGGAATACAATGCTTGAAGCCACCAGCCTGAATTTCTGATTTCCAAGTAATCCCATTAAAGTTGCAGGCACAGGAATCAGGAATTCAGACATTCTGAGAAACACTATTGAGCGAGTCATGTTTCTAGTCCTTAAGACCGGGTGATTCTACGAATGACTCCTTGTGAATTTTTCAGAGAGCTTAGGGTGAATGTTATTAAAGGGCATTTCTTATGGGCTAAGAGTTGCATTTTAATTTCGAGTTCGCTTTCCGCAAAGAAGTAAATTCATCTCTTCGTTGAACACGAATTGAAGCAGCCAATGTGTCTGATTTTATTATTATTACTTGTACAAAGTTTAGTTTACTCAGCAGCGGGAAAAGATAACAAAAGAAGGCTGAATGGTTGTTAAGGGAAATGTGGTGAATTACGAATGTTTTCGGTAAACATTCGAAAAAAGGATTCCGACAAATAAGCAGCAGATTTAAAATGCTCCAGTTTTTGGCACAATTATACGGATGCCAGATTAATGCAAAAATGACCCACAATACAGAACCATCCAAGTGAAGGCAAATGAGCTGCTTTTTAAGTTTAAACGTTTAGTTGGAGACCTGACAATAATTTCACAAAATCCCTTAAATGGGGGGAGACAATTTATGAACGTATGCAAATGAGACATCTGCTTGGAAATAATGCATGCAAATAGAGTACTACGGTACACAGATATATATATGCAAATCGATATGCAAATGCAGCCAAGGCTCTCTCCAGATACAATGGCAGCCTTCTATGTTATGCAAATCTTTGCAAAAAAAATAAAAAAAATAAAATTGCATACAGGGGCATTTTTAAGAGGCCATTTAATTCCTATTTTCTTCCTCCCGAGGCAAATGCATTTGTCAGGGTGTCTTCGCAGATCCATTTAATTCTTCCATTGCTGCGACCCGGTTTTTCAAGCTTGGCTTATTTGAATTTTATTGTTTGATTTTAATTTTTTAAGGGGAAGGGGGCAGGACACCAAAATAAAATCACAATAGCCCTCCCCCCATCCCGTTTATCCACCTGCATTCCGTTAGTTACAGACAAAACAGTTTTTTTAAAATATTTAGACATGCGTTCATATAATTGCTTCTTATATGAGCTGTACACAAGCACGGATTTCCCCCCCCCCCGTAGAAATATAATTTCCCCTTAAACTTTCAGCTACTCAAAAGGATGCTATTATTTTTTTTTTTTAGAAAAACAGGGCACTTATTAAAGGAATCTAAAACCATGCTCCTCTCCTATTTTATTTCGAATATTTTTTCTAGGCTTAGGTCTCATAAGATTCAGGAACAAGAACTATACGTTTAATAAATAAATAAAATAAAATAAAATTCAGACACTGACCAAGTGGCAGAACAATTCTGGACTGAAAGTAAACAGGATTAACTTTAGCCAGCATTTGGTTGGAAAACCACGATAGAATCCCAAAAGCCAGACGAGAGAGCCAACCCCCCACCCCCCCCCCAAACATTTGATATTGTTTGTTTATTTGTGTCAGAAGCATCACAATTAAAATAAGGCATACTACAGCTGGTCCTTGACTTAACAATAGTTCATTTATTGACCGTTCAGAGTTACAGCGGCACTTTTAAAAAAGTGACTTATGACCATTTTTCACACTTAATGACCGTTGCAGCATCCCCAGGGTCACAATTGTGATGCTTGACAACTGACTCACATTTATGACAGTTTCAGTGTCCCGGGGTCATGTGATCCCCTTTTGTGACCTTCTGACAAGCAAAGTCAATGGGGAAGCCAGTGTTGTGATTCAGGGTCAGCCTGTGGGTTCGGCAGTTGGGTCGGACGACTCAGAGGAGGAGGAGGGGGGTGTTGAAGAGCTTGCTGATGATGGCCTTGAGGCTCCGCAGAGCCCTCAGCTGGGCCCCTCCCACCTGGTCACAATGGAGACCCAGCTGTGTGAGCCTGACAGCGTGGATGAAGATGACCCACAGCTGGCCCTGTTCAAGGACGCCTGACACAGGAGGCAGTCAATCAGGAGTAAACAGAGGAAGGCAATGGGGCAGAGAGAGGCCACGCCCTGAGCTGTATTTAAGGGGAATGTGTGGGAGGGCTGGTTTGCTGAAGGCAACCGCTTGGATAGTTCCTGTTTCATAGCTCCTGTTTCATGGTTGGTGTCTTGTCTTGCTCTGTTTTATGTTAATAAATTTGGCAGGCTTTATTCCAGCCTCTTGCCATTTGTAAAGGGGTTGTCCCTGCTTTTGCTGCAGGGCCGGTAGCAGGCTGGTACAGAACAGCCAGATCCACTTAACAACCAGGTTACTAGAACAGAATGGAACAGAACAGAACAGAACAGAATAGACCAGGTTTTATCATTATCCAATTTCCCCTCAATCTTTTGTAGTAATTGACCATGTAATGCTTTTTCTTACCCTCCTTCTCCTCTTTCTCCTCCTCCTCCTCCTCTTCTTCCTCCTCCTCCTCAAGAACAGAATATAATAGCATTGGAAGGGACCTTGAAGGTCTTCTAGTCCAGCCCCCTGCTCAAGCAGGAGAACCTATACCATCTCAGACAGGTGAATGTCTAATCTCTTTTTTAAACCTCCAGTGATGGAGCACCCACGATTTCTGGTAGCAAGCTGTTCCACTGGTTGATTGTCCTCACTGTCAGGAAGTTTCTCCTTAATTCCAGGTTGCTTCTCTCTTTGATCGGTTTCCAACCATTGTTTCTCGTCCTTCCCTCTGGTGCTTTGGAGAATAATTTGACCCCCTCTTCTTTGTGGCAGCCCCTCAAATACTGGAACACTGCTATCATGTCTCCCCTATTTCTTCTTTTCTTTAGACTAGCCAGACCCCAAGTCCCACAGCCGTTCTTCGTATGTTTTAGTCTCCAGGCCTTGGATCATCTTAGTTGCTCTTCTCTGATTTTTTTCCAAACTCTCAACATCTTTTTCCTCCTCCTCCTCCTCCTCCTCCTCCTCCTCCTCCTCCTCCTCCTCCTCCTCCTCCTCCTGGTCCTCTTCCTCCTCTTCCTTTTCCTCCTCCCCCTTCCCCTTCTCCTCCCAAAATTTCTTTTGCTAAGCAAGACAGATGCTAGGTCACTTTTGCCCCATTTTGCAACCTTTCTTGTCAGAGTTCTTAAGCGAATCCCTGCAGTTGTTAAATTAGTAACACGGTTGTTAAGTGAATCTGCCTTCCCCATTGACTTTGCTTGTCAGAACGTCACAAAAGTGTGTGTGTGTGTGTGTGTGTGTGTGTGACATGACCCCTGGGACATTGCAACTGTCGTACATAAGGAGTCGCTTGCTAAGCATCCGAATTTTGATCGTGTAACCCTAGGGACGCTGCGACGGCCGTAACGGTGAGAAACAGTCCCGGGTGACTTTTTTCCCCAGTGCCACTGTACCTTTGAACGGTCACTAAACCAACGGTCGGTCGTAAGCCGAGGACCACCTGTAATCCACAGCTTCCCAACGTTGACGTTGTCTTTCCTCCCCCAACCTTTCCCGGGCAGGGAGATTCTGGAGGCTGGATGCAAGAGTCCTGTCTCCAGACGGGCGACGCTTTCCTGGTGGTCTTCTCGGTGACCGATCGGCGCAGCTTCACCAGGGTGCCCCCCGTCCTCTTGCGCCTACGGGCCGGGAGTCCTCGGACCGATCCCCCCATTATCCTGGTGGGGAACAAGAGTGACCTGGCGCGCTCCCGGGAG